>NC_092333.1:485520961-486148653 GCF_046630445.1 Rutidosis leptorrhynchoides
TGTGGACCATACCTTGACAAGTTTGTCATTGTTTTCATTGATGACATACTTATTTACTCAAAGAATGACCAAGAACACGGTGAACATATGAGAAAAGTGTTAGAAGTATTGAGGAAGGAAGAATTGTACGCTAAGTTTTCGAAGTGTGCATTTTGGTTGGAAGAAGTTCAATTCCTCGGTCACATAGTGAACAAAGAAGGTATTAAGGTGGATCCGGCAAAGATAGAAACTGTTGAAAAGTGGGAAACCCCGAAAACTCCGAAACACATACGCCAGTTTTTAGGACTAGCTGGTTACTACAGAAGGTTCATCCAAGACTTTTCCAGAATAGCAAAACCCTTGACTGCATTAACGCATAAAGGGAAGAAATTTGAATGGAATGATGAACAAGAGAAAGCGTTTTAGTTATTGAAGAAAAAGCTAACTACGGCACCTATATTGTCATTGCCTGAAGGGAATGATGATTTTGTGATTTATTGTGATGCATCAAAGTAAGGTCTCGGTTGTGTATTAATGCAACGAACGAAGGTGATTGCCTATGCGTCTAGACAATTGAAGATTCACGAACAAAATTATACGACGCATGATTTGGAATTAGGCGCGGTTGTTTTTGCATTAAAGACTTGGAGGCACTACTTATATGGGGTCAAAAGTATTATATATACCGACCACAAAAGTCTTCAACACATATTTAATCAGAAACAACTGAATATGAGGCAGTGTAGGTGGATTGAATTATTGAATGATTACGACTTTGAGATTCGTTACCACCCGGGGAAGGTAAATGTGGTAGCCGATGCCTTGAGCAGGAAGGACAGAGAACCCATTCGAGTAAAATCTATGAATATAATGATTCATAATAACCTTACTACTCAAATAAAGGAGGCGCAACAAGGAGTTTTAAAAGAGGGAAATTTAAAGGATGAAATACCCAAAGGATCGGAGAAGCATCTTAATATTCGGGAAGACGGAACCCGGTATAGGGCTGAAAGGATTTGGGTACCAAAATTTGGAGATATGAGAGAAATGGTACTTAGAGAAGCTCATAAAACCAGATACTCAATACATCCTGGAACGGGGAAGATGTACAAGGATCTCAAGAAACATTTTTGGTGGCCGGGTATGAAAGCCGATGTTGCTAAGTACGTAGGAAAATGTTTGACGTGTTCTAAGGTTAAAGCTGAGCATCAGAAACCATCAGGTCTACTTCAACAACCCGAAATCCCGGAATGGAAATGGGAAAACATTACCATGGATTTCATCACTAAATTGCCAAGGACTGCAAGTGGTTTTGATACTATTTGGGTAATAGTTGATCGTCTCACCAAATCAGCACACTTCCTGCCAATAAGAGAAGATGACAAGATGGAGAAGTTAGCACGACTATATTTGAAGGAAGTCGTCTCCAAACATGGAATACCAATCTCTATTATCTCTGATAGGGATGGCAGATTTATTTCAAGATTCTGGCGGACATTACAGCAAGCATTAGGAACTCGTCTAGACATGAGTACTGCCTATCATCCACAAACTGATGGGCAGAGCGAAAGGACGATACAAACGCTTGAAGACATGCTACGAGCATGTGTTATTGATTTCGGAAACAGTTGGGATCGACATCTACCGTTAGCAGAATTTTTCTACAACAACAGCTACCATTCAAGCATTGAGATGGCGCCGTTTGAAGCACTTTATGGTAGAAAGTGCAGGTCTCCAATTTGTTGGAGTGAAGTGGGGGATAGACAGATTACGGGTCCGGAGATTATACAAGAAACTACCGAGAAGATCATCCAAATTCAACAACGGTTGAAAACCGGCCAAAGTCGACAAAAGAGCTACGCTGACATTAAAAGAAAAGATATAGAATTTGAAATTGGAGAGATGGTCATGCTTAAAGTTGCACCTTGGAAAGGCGTTTTTCGATTTGGTAAACGAGGGAAATTAAATCCAAGGTATATTGGACCATTCAAGATTATTGATCGTGTCGGACCAGTAGCTTACCGACTTGAGTTACCTCAACAACTCGCGGCTGTACATAACACTTTCCACGTCTCGAATTTGAAGAAATGTTTTGCTAAAGAAGATCTCACTATTCCGTTAGATGAAATCCAAATCAACGAAAAACTTCAATTCATCGAAGAACCCGTCGAAATAATGGATCGTGAGGTTAAAAGACTTAAGCAAAACAAGATACCAATTGTTAAGGTTCGATGGAATGCTCGTAGAGGACCCGAGTTCACCTGGGAGCATGAAGATCAGATGAAGAAGAAATACCCGCATCTATTTCCAGAAGATTCGTCAACACCTTCAACAGCTTAAAATTTCGGGATGAAATTTATTTAACGGGTAGGTACTGTAGTGACCCGAACTTTTCCATGTTTATATATATTAATTGAGATTGATATTTACATGACTAAATGTTTCCAACATGTTAAGCAATCAAACTTGTTAAGACTTGATTTATTGAAATATGTTTCATATAGACAATTGACCACCCAAGTTGACCGGTGATTCACGAACGTTAAAACTTGTAAAAACTATATGATGACATATATATGGATATATATATATAGTTAACATGATACTATGATAAGTAAACATATCATTAAGTATATTAACAATGAACTACATATGTAAAAACAAGACTACTAACTTAATGATTTTTAAACGAGACATATATGTAACGATTATCGTTGTAAAGACGTTTAATGTATATATATCATATTAAGAGATATTCATACATGATAATATCATGATAATATAATAATTTAAAATCTCATTTGATATTATAAACATTGGGTTAACAACATTTAACAAGATCGTTAACCTAAAGGTTTCAAAACAACACTTACATGTAACGACTAACGATGACTTAACGAATCAGTTAAAATGTATATACATGTAGTGTTTTAATATGTATTTATACACTTTTGGAAGACTTCAATACACTTATCAAAATACTTCTACTTAACAAAAATGCTTACAATTACATCCTCGTTCAGTTTCATCAACAATTCTACTCGTATGCACCCGTATTCGTACTCGTACAATACACAGCTTTTAGATGTATGTACTATTGGTATATACACTCCAATGATCAGCTCTTAGCAGCCCATGTGAGTCACCTAACACATGTGGGAACCATCATTTGGCAACTAGCATGAAATATCTCATAAAATTACAAAAATATGAGTAATCATTCATGACTTATTTACATGAAAACAAAATTACATATCCTTTATATCTAATCCATACACCAACGACCAAAAACACCTACAAACACTTTCATTCTTCAATTTTCTTCATCTAATTGATCTCTCTCAAGTTCTATCTTCAAGTTCTAAGTGTTCTTCATATATTCTACAAGTTCTAGTTACATAAAATCAAGAATACTTTCAAGTTTGCTAGCTCACTTCCAATCTTGTAAGGTGATCATCCAACCTCAAGAAATCTTTGTTTCTTACAGTAGGTTATCATTCTAATACAAGGTAATAATCATATTCAAACTTTGGTTCAATTTCTATAACTATAACAATCTTATTTCAAGTGATGATCTTACTTGAACTTGTTTTCGTGTCATGATTCTGCTTCAAGAACTTCGAGCCATCCAAGGATCCATTGAAGCTAGATCCATTTTTCTCTTTTCCAGTAGGTTTATCCAAGGAACTTAAGGTAGTAATGATGTTCATAACATCATTCGATTCATACATATAAAGCTATATTATTCGAAGGTTTAAACTTGTAATCACTAGAACATAGTTTAGTTAATTCTAAACTTGTTCGCAAACAAAAGTTAATCCTTCTAACTTGACTTTTAAAATCAAATAAACACATGTTCTATATCTATATGATATGCTAACTTAATGATTTAAAACCTGGAAACACGAAAAACACCGTAAAACCGGATTTACGCCGTCGTCGTAACACCGCGGGCTGTTTTGGGTTAGTTAATTAAAAACTATGATAAACTTTGATTTAAAAGTTGTTATTCTGAGAAAATGATTGTTATTATGAACATGAAACTATATCCAAAAATTATGGTTAAACTCAAAGTGGAAGTATGTTTTCTAAAATGGTCATCTAGACGTCGTTCTTTCGACTGAAATGACTACCTTTACAAAAACGACTTGTAACTTATTTTTTCGACTATAAACCTATACTTTTTCTGTTTAGATTCATAAAATAGAGTTCAATATGAAACCATAGCAATTTGATTCACTCAAAACGGATTTAAAATGAAGAAGTTATGGGTAAAACAAGATTGAATAATTTTTCTCATTTTAGCTACGTGAAAATTGGTAACAAATCTATTCCAACCATAACTTAATCAACTTGTATTGTATATTATGTAATCTTGAGATACCATAGACACGTATACAATGTTTCGACCTATGATGTCGACACATCTATATATGTTTCGGAACAACCATAGACACTCTATATGTGAATGTTGGAGTTAGCTATACAGGGTTGAGGTTGATTCCAAAATATATATAGTTTGAGTTGTGATCAATACTGAGATACGTATACACTGGGTCGTGGATTGATTCAAGATAATATTTATCGATTTATTTCTGTACATCTAACTGTGGACAACTAGTTGTAGGTTACTAACGAGGACAGCTGACTTAATAAACTTAAAACATCAAAATATATTAAAAGTGTTGTAAATATATTTTGAACATACTTTGATATATATATGTATATATTGTTATAGGTTCGTGAATCAACCAGTGGCCAAGTCTTACTTCCCGACGAAGTAAAAATCTGTGAAAGTGAGTTATAGTCCCACTTTTAAAATCTAATATTTTTGGGATGAGAATACATGCAGGTTTTATAAATGATTTACAAAATAGACACAAGTACGTGAAACTACATTCTATGGTTGAATTATCGAAATCGAATATGCCCCTTTTTATTAAGTCTGGTAATCTAAGAATTAGGGAACAGACACCCTAATTGACGCGAATCCTAAAGATAGATCTATTGGGCCTAACAAACCCCATCCAAAGTACCGGATGCTTTAGTACTTCGAAATTTATATCATATCCGAAGGGTGTCCCGGAATGATGGGGATATTCTTATATATGCATCTTGTTAATGTCGGTTACCAGGTGTTCACCATATGAATGATTTTTATCTCTATGTATGGGATGTGTATTGAAATATGAAATCTTGTGGTCTATTATTATTATGATTTGATATATATAGGTTAAACCTATAACTCACCAACATTTTTGTTGACGTTTTAAGCATGTTTATTCTCAGGTGATTATTAAGAGCTTCTGCTGTCGCATACTTAAATAAGGACGAGATTTGGAGTCCATGCTTGTATGATATTGTGTAAAAACTGCATTCAAGAAACTTATTTTGTTGTAACATATTTGTATTGTAAACCATTATGTAATGGTCGTGTGTAAACAGGATATTTTAGATTATCATTATTTGATAATCTACGTAAAGCTCTTTAAACCTTTATTGATGAAATAAAGGTTATGGTTTGTTTTAAAATGAATGCAGTCTTTGAAAAACGTCTCATATAGAGGTCAAAACCTCGCAACGAAATCAATTAATATGGAACGTTTTTAATCAATAAGAACGGGACATTTCACGCTTGTGGTCCCAAAACGTGTCATGCTAGGAAAGGTCTCCACACCCTTATAAGGCATGTTTCGTTCCCCTCTCCAACCGATGTGGGACGGATGTAACACGGATGTTACAATCCTCCCCCCTAATGGGACACAGCATCCTCGCTGTGCACGTTTGGTCCGGGGTCTGGCTCTGATACCATCTGTAACATCCCAGGTAAACGTTCCCCGTAGCATGATATTGTCCGCTTTGCCCGTAGGCGTACGGATTTTTCTTGGCAACCACACACGACGAGCACTTTCCCAGGAGGTCACCCACCCTGGTAGTGCTCTCGCCTGAGCACGCTTAACTGCAGAGTTCTCATGAGATCTGCTGCGCTTGTGGTCCCAAAACGTGTCATGCTAGGAAAGGTCTCCACACCCTTATAAGGCATGCTTCGTTCCCCTCTCCAACCGATGTGGGACGGATGTAACACGGATGTTACACTCACCTTAACGCCTTGATGAATGCAACCGAAATAATTCGCCACACGTCAATGGAAAGTACCTATTCCATTATCACATAAACAAACAACACCATTAGGGTGGATTTACAAACCAACCCAAATTGACACTTAGTGCAGTTTCGACCTAATTGCACTTTCAAACACAATCCAAGCCCAAGCTCGCCAATAATCACTAACTAGAGTTATAATAATTTTAATAACGCCAATCAAACCCAATCATAAGTGTTAAACACTTATCTTGCCCAAAATGACACCTAAACCCTAATTTTGACCAATTTCAAAATTAGTCAACCACATGCATTCAAATGGGTTCCAACACTTCCAAAATCACTAAACTAAGTGATTACACCCAAAGTCAAAGCCTAATCATGGCCAAAACGTCAACCAACCCAAAACCCACCAAGTATCAAAAGTAACTAGTCACCATAAACTCACTTCATCATCTAAATGGGTTTTACAAATAACAAGCTCAAAACCCTAACTTGAATATCAAATCATAAAGATGAAATTCGGAGTTGAGACTTACCAATACCACCAAAATGATGCCGTTGACGAGTGGAACAACTTTAACTCTCGTGACCCGACCCAAAATACTCTTCTTCTTCCCCGATTCAAGCTTTCTCTCACTAAAATGGTTTTCCCACTCTAGGGTTTGAAGAAGGAGGTGAAATGTGTGAAAAATGAGATAAGGATAAGCTTGATATTAGTTTTTATGTTCTCAAACCGTCCACATAGTGAAAAGACTAAAACACCCCAAAAGATACCCTTAAAAACTGGTCAAAATAGTCAGTTCAGCGACAGTGCGTTCCGCGACGACTCAAACGCGATAACATCACCCAAAACGCGACAATTCGATCAGGGACGGGCTTCTTTAGTGTGTCGCATTTCAACCACATGTGTCACGTACCGCGACAGTCTGGGACACGATAAACCTTCCCAAAACGATGGTTCACCAGTTTGTCCACTTTCCAACGTTTAATTAATTTAAATCAACCACGGTTAAAGTTAAACGTTCACAAGGTTAAATACGCACCTTTGGACCATGTACAAGGAAAAACGGGGTGTTACATGATGATCTCATAAGGGGTAGTTAAACGTCGACCCACCATCGTCTGGTTAGCCGATAAGTGATGGCTCAGGGAGAATACTAGATTTTATGTTCATAGAACGTTACTTGTGATGCGCAACTCTAAGCTTCCGATGGCGCGGCTTGTAGCTTTCTTGAAGGGAGTTACTAATAGTAGTATATGTGTAAAAATATATGTTGTATATCATGTCTATAGTGGGAGCTCGAGAGCTTATTTATAGGCAAGTATCTTTGTCTTTTAGTGATACGCGGCGAGACAAAAGGGTACATCATCCTTTATAAATTGTTCTATCATGTCTGTAAGGTCATACAAGCAAAGGTGGTCCTTGGTACGACATGTCAGCTGTCCGCACCATTAGTTGGCGTAAGGATCGTGCCGACCATTTGCAGCGTACTTTGTCACGCTGTATACTTTATGTACTTACCAGGCATCCGTTCGTAGCTAAGGTTTGCGTAATCAACACATATATCTTGTAGCGGCACTCGTGTACAGCGCGTTTGATGTGAATACATAGGGTAACTGTTTATGCGCATATATATATATATATATATATATATATATATATATATATATATATATATATATATATATATATATATATATATATATATATATATATATATATATATATATATATTAGGTGTAATTTTACGTGTGGTGTCGAACTCTCAAGTGCATTTGATGTTAGACTGATGTGTGGGGCAGTCGCTACCTCTCCGCATGTATTTCCATACTCCTTTATATGATGGGGCTCTCCAAATTTTGGCCTTACGACAACTGTCATCCAGTTTTTACGTGCAACATTCAAGGTATGTCAATAACAATATATATTTATTAATAATGTGATCATGTTTTTGTTCTGTGCACTTACTATGTCATTATTGTACAAAGAAATCTCTTATTGAATTTCTAAAAGCCGCGAGTCTGACACATGTTTCTTTTAGCCATACGAAGGTAAACAAGCGTCCCCTACCTCCGGCGTCCGTAGTGCCAACCAAGGGTCGAAAGTGTCTCGTAAGGGTAAATCTTTGGCGGATGAAGGTGACCAACATTCATATTCTAAGAAGAAAGCACCTAGTCCTGCATTCTTTTACTGTGAAAAGAGGACACGCCAAAAGAGGTGTGGGACAGATGTGATCCATTTGATGAACGCAGTGTAATCCATCCTCCCTCATCGCCAAAACGTTCTAAGACCAGTACGCTTTCCATTGTTTGTGATTGTCATCCTATCGCTTAGCCAAACTCTGGTGTATCCTTTTATTGATGTATTTGTTTTTCGCCAGATGGCCATAATAGTGGGTGCACCGCAGAGGGTATAGACGAGCCTATTCAGGTGCACAGTGATTCTTCTAGCGAAGGTGCACACGAAACTCACCGGGATCCTCCGGAGAATAGTACCGCTAGAGGTACTTGTGCCAATGACAAACCTTCCGATGAAATAACCTCGCGTAGGGAAACGATTTATGGGTCTCTGCGTTAAGCTCGACAAAATGACTTCAGAGAAGGACGATCTTCAAGTCAGGCTTAATGTTGCTTTGTCAAAAGAGGCTAAAAAGGAGGGGTATCTTTGCAGGTTGTTGGTTCATCATGCGGATGTGGAGCGTCGTGCTCGCATGGATGAGCGCGAATTCGATCGTCTCAAACCTGGACTCCCTATAATAAAATCCGATGGGGAAACTCGAAACCAGATATTTTTGGATTGAGTTCAGCCGGTAAATGGGTCTAAGGCCGGGTATGGGAAAGGTTTTTAATTTTCTCGCGCGTTAGTGTTCGGGGATGATTTTAGACACGAACCCGATTACCCGGCCCGTATAACCAAAAAAGACCCGAGTCCATATACCCGGCCTGTAAACCCGATAATCGGCCCGTAAACCCGATTACTCGGCCCGTATACTCGATTATCCAGCCCGTATACTCGAAACAAAACTTGAATACCGGTATAAAACCCCATTTACCCGATAGTTCATAACAAATTGGGGACCGGATACTTGTGGAGAAACCCGTTTACTCACTAGCTAGTAACTAAATGGGGACTCGACGGGTCCGGGTCTGGGTCCGGGTTTGGGACGGGTTTTTATAATCGGGTTCGGGTCTGGGATTACCTAAACCCGACCCAAACCCGATCCGATGTCATCCCTAACATTGAGAAACCTTCGTGGCTACAAAGAGGTATTGTATATCTTCTCTCAGAATACGAACTTAAAACCACCAGGTGTTTCACCATCCATTAGAGACCAACTTAGGTTCTCGATATCATTAAAAAAAAGTCTGAGGTTAAAACCTCAATAAAAGTGATCTCGGGGTGACTTAAGAAAAGGTCATAATAATTGTAGAATAACTCGATTAAACCTCGTATACATCTAAGTAAAAATAATCATCCACTCACCTGAACAACAGATAAAATTTGTCCGAGCTAAATTGTACGGAGTATCCGTTTAGGTTAACTGTTATTCATCAGAAAATGAGTAATAAGAACAAATGAAGCACAAACGTGTTTTGTATTTATACGTCATAGTTTCTTGGATCAATTCTCAATATCTTACTGTTTATTAGGATCGTTTGATTAGAAACAAAAATGTAATCTGGGGTTCAACCAAACTGTGATCTTTTTAATTTTTTAAATTGGTGCAAGTGAACAATGTATGTGGTTATTACTTTGCATGTGTTTCTGGTGTTTTCTCGTATGGTTGTTGGCTTCATTGGATTTATATTGCATTTCTACATGCAAGTTTAAGAATGTAGATAGCAACCACTAATAAATTCTATTCATGACCAGTAACATAAGACTTGTAACTTAAATGGTGTATCCTACGGTTTACGGTTTACATGCATAAAAATATCATTTCTATACGGAATAACCGATCGGAGCACATAAAAAAAGTGTTAAAAGCATTTTTTAATATGTACCCATTCAGCGTGTTCCGTCAAGAACAATGAATAAATTACACATCATGCCGCCCGCCGTTTTGCGTAAGCCCTGAAGGCAGCTTTCTATGTTTAAGCCCTTAAGTAATCACGTGAGCAGCACACATGACACATAACTATTTAGCATAAAGTCGGTTACGTATATCTCGCGTAAATCAATCAATAGCAGAATAACACGTGTCTCCGAATATCACAGAGCATTCATGCCTATAAATAGGTCACTTTGGTGATCACTTTACAACTATGGACTTGTGACAGAGAACACACTTTCTCTCTCACAATACTTTCTCTAGAACTTAAACACTTAGCCGCAGAGCGCTAGACGGACCAACTCATAGTTTGGTTCCGCAAGATTGATAAAGCCACCCCACAAAATTTTGGCCATGAACCGGGTCTGATGGGATCCGTCCCGAGGAAAAACATCAATCGTCAATCTACCTCATCACACTAAGTAGTTCTAGCTTTGTACTGATACTTGTTAGCCGCTAGACGGAAATAAGTATCAACATAACTTGTAAGTGTTGAGTTGATATTTAGAGTAGGTGTTTGAAGGTTTGTAATAAGGACCTGGACTTGAAATTCTTATAAATCGCAAAGGTGTACCAACACATACGGATAACGAATAACTAAATTCATGGTTAATTAAAATCCACCCATGAAAAAAACAAGTGATGCATCTTAAATCCTAGATTACAGGGTTACCACTATTTGAATCTATATACATACATACCATGGCTAAGAAACAACAAAACCATGGCTAATAAGATCATCACATCCATCTTATCATCAGTCTTGGTCGTTGGCTGTGTCCTCGGGGTCGTAACTTTAATTGTCAACAACGAAGATTCGGATGTTAATATCAACACGAGCATCAAAGCCGCATACAACATCTGTAAACCAACCGAGTACAAAGAGGCTTGCAACAAAGCCATAACCGATGTGGCTAAGAACTCGTCAGCCACCAACGAGGACTACGTCCTTGCAGCCATTCGTGCAACGTCCAGTGAATTGCAAAAGGCCCTCGAAAAGGCGACCGCCAAGAATAAATATTTGGGTGATTACAAACAAGAATCCCATGGTGAACTCGAAAGGTGCGATAAAAGGATAGGATACGCTACTGATGAGCTCAAACAGGTGCTTCGGGTTGTATTTGAAACAGAAACGGTCTCATTAGCCGAACAGATTGACCCGATCCTTGTTTGGTTGACTGCAATTCGTTCGTACCATACAACATGTGTTGAGAAGATCAGAGACGAAAAACTCAAAAAAGACATGCAAGAAGGAATGCAAACGTCCAACGAGCAAACGTTTAGTGCTCAAAAGATTGTGTATAACGTACTCGGTATTCTTAAGGACTTCGGAGTTGATTTGGGCGAGTTTGAGGTCCCGAACACTGAACATCGTAGGCTTCTTGATGAGGTCGACGAGATGGACCAACACAGGTTTCCGGACCGCCAACTTACAAAAGGCAGCAAGGGAGGTAAAAAAAAGAAAGTCAAAGGCCTGTTTACTATTCTAATTATTATTATTATCATTCTTGTTATTCTTATTATTTGTAGTAAGATTATATCCTGTTGTTCATAACGTGTTTATAACACGTACTTCATTTTTTGATATACAATTATAATCAAATCCAGTTTACTTATGTAATATCTCATAGACTCATGCGTCAAATAATTATGGTGTTTGGGGTTGTGTTTTCAAATAGTTCTACTGCAATTTCAAGCATAATCACTTTTGAGTGTTTGGAGAAATGATTTGTCTTTATTCTCGTATAGGGAAAGGATTATCTACATCTCACCTCTCCATACACCACTTATGTGGTATTGAGTTTTGTTATTATTGTTGTTGTAGCCAGATATTATTATGTGACCGTTTTCGACCCTTTTGCTAGTCACTTTAATTAAGATATTATTCTAGTGAGCTTTGAACCTGATATTAATGGATACTAGTTTATAACCCGCGACTTCGCGGGACTATGTTATACGAGTAATTTTTTTATAATGGCTTTAAGTGTTAAATGAAGTATATGAAATTTGTAAAATTATTTGCTACATAGGATAAGTAATTAATAGTGTAATAAGTCTTTTTTACTCGATTTTCAATGTCGACTTATAGTTGATATTCATGGAGGATCTTACTAACGTACAGATTATAACTAACAGTTGATAACGAAGGATCTTACTAATGTACAGATTATAACTAACAATGTGAGAATGAAAAATGATATAACACAAAACATAATACATTTCTAACGAATTCATATGCTTAGATATATATATATATATATATATATATATATATATATATATATATATATATATATATATATATATATATATATATATATATATATATATATATATATATATATATTATTTATTTATTTATTTATTTATTTATTTATTTCAGTTGACATATCATTACAACTCGACCCGCACAGAATTTATCTTATCTAGCCTTCATATGCCTTCGTTACCTGATAATAGAACATAGACACAATACATATTGCAGATATGTGTACAAACAATACACATCGGAGGTGTGAAGTGGCCTTGTAATCTCACTTGAAGTTATGATTTCATTAATCATGGCTCCGTATCTCCGAATTCTCGCAGTCCAGATTAACATAATACCTCAAGATTTTTTTAAACCATAATACCTCAAGATTAAGTAGCATAAATGGCAACTTAATGCATTTCTTTTGATTCTGTGACTATATTATTAAGATTTGATCAAAAACTGCGCCAAATTATAGTCAACCAAGTTAAGGGTATATAGCTAATTCTTCATCATTTTCAATCTTTAGTTAGTTAATGAATAAATTTGCCAATTTCAATTTTGTAAGCCGATAAATCAAAAGGTAAAAAAAAATAAAAATTATACCAATACTTTAACAGTTGTAGAAGACTCCTTGGTAGCAAGATACTTCCTGAGGCAATTGTTTGTCCTTTAATTTTTAAATCTTGAAATCAAACCATGAAAAATTAAGTCATTCAACATGTGTAGATTGCCAAAGAAGAGTCAAGTTCAATCCCACTGGCTACACTTTGGATGCATAAATAGCACGGCCAAGAATCTTCTTAATGGTTGCTTTCAAACTGATAGAAAATTAACCACCCTAAATGTATAAGGTCAAACACATTTCAAGAAACCAAAAAGTGTGAGAAATTTTAAGTTTAACAACATAAGATAGTAGAATACCCAACCCATACTCCTGAACAGGTTGTTCCCTGTACTAATATATTTGAAAATTTCAACTTTGAAAGCAACATGTTATTAATCAATTTAATTATGATTTAATTATCCAACACATATTTGAAACCACATTAGGAAATCACGTTATAGATCTAATCGACTACCAAATTAAACTTCAAAGCAACATAAGTTTCACAGATATACCTTGACTCTTTATCTCTAGATCTTATGGTGGTTAACAACTTTATTGTAAACTTCCAAAATTATGATCACAGATAAAAAGTTACTACCCCTGCAGACTGTAAGCTTTTTATCATCTGCGTCAAATAGACATTATAAAAAAAGGTAAGTTCTTCTATGCAATTTGAACATTTGTTGGTATATAAAGCTATACAAGCTCCCTGAAACTTCAACATATCCAGTAATAAACACAATCACCTAATACATCAACAAAAAGAATACCTTTAAGGATTGAAGAGACTAGGAATGAAACATAAATTGATAGTTAGGAACAAACTATAAAATATTAAGAACCATACTATTAGTTAAATTACAAAACTTTCGACTTCCATCAATCTTCACAATATCTTACGTTGATCTAATCGGCATCTACTGCGTCATGTTACATGATAAGTTAAAAATCTAATTACTTAAGGTCCTTTTACTCTTCTACTAATGAGTACACTATGGTAGAAAATGCAAGGTTGTCTTACATCCGTCCAAAGCATACCCTTGATTGTATGAGTATTAAAAAATTATTCACATTATTGTTAAACAAGGCTGTATCAGCTCTAAATTGTAACTCATATCCTTAAATTTTCAAATTCAAATAAAAGTATACATGGATACCCTCTTAAATTTATATACTAAAATTTATCTTTCAACAATACTAAATATTACACGAATTCATGAAGTTGTTTCCATTCAAGCATTTTATCAAAAGGTTCATATGCACACAAGTTTTGTAAGTCAAAAAATAGTTAAGATACCAACAAACAAAAAAACATTTAGCCATTAAATTAAGAGGCAAACCTTATCATATAAACCTTGCAGGACACGAGATGCTAGAATCACGACTTCGAAATTCTTGTACTCCGAATGTAACCCTAATTGATTTTCTAACAAACAACAAATTAGTATGAAATCAAAAATGAAATTGAATTCAAAGTTTCGAATAATTCAAGATTAGAAATCGTATGAAACGAATACCTTTATAGCATAAACATTGCAAGACACGAGATGCTAGAATCACGACTTCGAAACTCTTGTCGTCCGTATGTAACCCCAATTGATTTCCCAACAAACAACAAATTAGTATCAAATCAAATTTTCTAACCCGAAGCTATATGTTATAAAATTGAACTCGGAGTTTTGATATATTCAAGATTAGAAATCGTACGAAACGAATACCTTCATTAATTTCGGAGCATTTGCTATGATTTACGTGAACTGTGATAATCAATTATTCACCATAACTACCAAGAGGATTACGAACCCTAAATTGATTCAATCGATGATGAATTCTTAGTGATTTCTGGTTATTTTTAACTATTAGGAGATGTGTAGACAATTTCCAATAAGAATTGTGTGCCACAATTTGTACGTCACCGATTGATTCAAAGGAACGATATGCATCTTGATTACTATATTGAATGAATGGATGTTTGTGAATAATGGGGGAGAGCACCGGTGTACCCCGTGTTTTTGTTACAGGTTTTAAGGGTATTTTAGACAATAAACAATAGAATTTTTAAGAGAGAGACAAATGTTGAGCGATCAAACAATCTAATGGTTGAATTTGCGGACATAGCTCAACGGTTCACCCTATGTACTTTGTGTCATGGGATAGGGAGAGGTCATGAGTTCGATCCTTAGGGATGACATGATTTTCTTTAAAATAATTGAACACCAATAATGGTGGTATAATATTGACCCTATACGGAGGTTTTACTGGATTCGTTCACGGACCTCTACTCAGGAACACTGCCCGCATGGATGTGTTCTCGGGTACCGTCGATCGGGTTCGGGTTTCCGCCCGAACGTATGTGATACGTGCAAATGATGAGGGTCGTTGAAATAAATGATCTATTGATGCAAAAAAAAAATCGTCGTTCAAAAAAAAATCGTCGTTGATGTTATTTAATCGAATGATCCTTTTTTCTCCATATAAATTTTTTGAATCTTGATTAGCAAAAAGTGACTTTATTATTATATTCTCCGTATAATATAGAAATATAAATAGATTGTTTAGGTCGTGTATATATATATATATATATATATATATATATATATATATATATATATATATATATATATATATATATATATATAACTTTTATCTATTCGACTAAGTCCATTTTATTGGTTTGTATCCATGTGCATGTACAAGTTATTTATGATCATTAATATTAATTAATATTAATATTAAGATTAATATTAACTAACTTAAACCCGCGAATTCGCGGGATTTTTTTAGGGTCGAATCAAATATCGATTGTTAGAATAATTATATTCGATATACTATTTGTTAGGTTGTTAAACAGTCTAAACCGAAAGCAATCAAATTCTAACCTGAACAAAAACAAATAACACATAGTTGGAAACCATAATACTGGAAGGAGATCTTCACCATAGGTAACTTGACGAACATGAGTTTTCCATAATCCCCTCTATTGACACAACATTTGCAAAAAACAAAATGCAAGTTTTCTCTATGAAGACCCTACTTTATCAGCATAAACTCTATATTCATATTCATCCCATTGCATCGTGGGATTTCGTATTAAAATACGTTGTAGCGGATTGAATACATTTTAAAAATACTAAATGTATGTTTTATTTAGTTACATGATATGTAATAAACTTTAGAAGATAAAAAAGAATCACAATCTTACATTTTATTTATACGTTTTTGTAAGACCCTACACCCAAGTGTACAGGTGTACATAAACGTTAGATAATCAAACTAAAGTAAACTGAAAGTGACAGACTGTGAGTGAGCTTGTGCGCGCTGCGCACAGGCAGTGGTGCACGCCGTGCACCTATCCTGCGACAGAATTCTGCTTTTTGTTATTTTGAGTTAAATGAAGGGCATTTTGGTCTTTTCACTTGAGGCCGGATGTGTAGCCATATTATCAGTTTGGGATCCAATTTTGGATCATATTTCACATCCATAAACACTCCCATTTCATCTAGAGAGAGAGAGAGAGAGATTTCTAGAGAGAGATTTGGAGATTTAGGGAAGAAGGAGCTTGAGTAAACCCACTAGTTGATAAATGGGTGATTAAGCTAATAAATGGAGTTGATAACCATTGTTGGTGGGTTTTGGGTTGGAGGATGAAATTGATTAGTTGATAATCATGTTCGGGTGTTAATATCACTAGTTAACTTAGGTTATAAGTGATTAATTGTGTAAGCTTGCAAAATGGGTGTTTTGACTTGAGATTAGGTCAAAATGGGTTTTGTGTAAATTGATGCAAGTAATATGTTTTGATGATGAAACCTTGAGTAAAATGAGTTGTTGGAACATAATCACTAGTCGATTGTGATTATGGGGGTTTTCGGGTGAGATTTGACTTAGTCAAATTGGAAGTAAGTGCTAATGGGTCGAAATTTGCACTTATGGTGTTTTGGATATAAGCTAGAATGTTTAACTTATTTGTTGTGAATTACTTAGTTGATTTACTTTTGGACGATTAGGAGCTCAAGCGGGATTGACTCTTCAAGAAACCGAGGTGAGTGGAATATTTATACGCGTATGTATATAATTTGGTTGCTTGCGTGCAACGTGGAAAGTGTTATCCGGTAAGATACGCTTTTTGTGGGCCACATTTGGGTTGGGAAAAATATAGTGAGTGATATCCGTATGGATAGCTCTTCGTTGGCTATATTTGGTTTGCGTTATGTGGTGAGTGATATCCGGAAGGAATGACTCTTTGTCGAACACGATTGGAGGTGAGGCATGTGGCGAGTGGTTAATGTTTGACCTATCACTCTTCGTCGGTCACATGTGTGTGCGTTTGGTTATGTGACGAGTGGTTAATGTTTGACCTATCACTCTTCGTCGGTCACATGTGTGTGTTTGGTTATGTGGCGAGTGATTAATGTTTGACCTATCGCTCTTCGTCGGCCACATGTGTGTTTTGGGGTAAGTGGTGAGTGTTATTCGTTTGGGGATCCGCTCTTCGTTGGCCACTTATCGTAGGATGGTAAGCGAATTCGCTTTTCGTCGGCTATCCTTGTGATTGAGGTACGTGTTAATGTTTCGGTTGCACTTTTCGTAGGCCTCATGGTGCGTAGTGGTGAGTGGTTAATGATTTTGACCTACCGCTCTTCGTCGGCCACGTACGCGTTGCGATGGGTGGTGAGTGGTTAACGTATTTGACCTACCGCTCTTCGTCGGCCACCATCGAGTCGAATGTCGACATTGTGTATATTGGGGTGTGTAAGTTTTTATTAGCATTGTACGTTGATTATTCGTTTATTGCTGTTTGCTAATGATATTGCGTTGTTTGTGTAGGTGTATGCAAGTGATTGAATTATGTATGTATGCGTATAAGTATTGCATTCACTAAGCATTAGCTTACCCTCTCGTTGTTTACATTTTTAGGTTCGGGGGCGAATGTGGCAAGGGTATGCTCGGGATTAGATGAATTCCCCTTTTGATGCTTGCTTGGATTACTTTTGGTTTCGACTTAGGATTGGATAGTTTATCCCCAAACATTATGCTCGTAGTTGTGTTTGGAACTTAAACTCATGTAGTCGAAAACTTGTATTTTGTACGAAAGTGGTAAAATGGCCGATGTGGGCCCGGTGTCGTAAAACTTGTTTTATTATTGAAACGTGTTAGTTTTACATATTATAATATGTTGTGAAAAGCGTTTAGTCTAAAAGTGTCGGGAAGTGGGAGATCTTTAATCAAAAAATGGAAATTTTAGACAGCTGTGTCACACCCCCTAAATGAGACCGGGGGTCATGTGTGACTAACAAATACCAAAACACAAGTGTAAAGCGAGAACGACTCTATATGAGACGTTTTAATTGATTACCAATGTATTAAAGCAGCGGAAAGTGTTATGTCATTACAATAAATGTTTTAATGCAATAATATGTATGTATAAATGCGGACGCCAATAGCAGCAAAGTCCAAATAGCAAATAATCTTTAGCAATCTTCACCTGAGACAAAACATGCTTAAAAGTGTCAACCAAAATGGTTGAGTGAACAACATATGTTTAATAATTATAACAAGTTTTTAGACCACAAGATTTAATTATGGTTGACTGATATAAAATCCATCAATAGAATGAAGTGTGTTTATTAATATAATGAATATATTAACAGTGACTGATAAAGTTTGTTTATTAATATAATGAATATATTAACAGTGACCGATAAAGTTTGTTTATTAATATAATGAATATATTAACAGTGACCGATAAAGTTTGTTTATTAATATAATGAATATATTAACAGTGACCGATAAAGTTTGTTTATTAATATAATGAATATATTAACAGTGACCAATAAAGTTTGTTTATTAATATAATGAATATATTAACAGTGACCGTTATTGTCAACAGACAAAGTATGTTTACTAATATAACGAATTATATTAGCAGTGACTGTTATTGTCAACAGACAAAGTATGTTTACTAATATAACGAATTATATTAGCAGTGACCGTTATTGTTAACAAACAACATGTAATGGATAAAATTTGAGTACTTGTGTCTAATCATAAAAACAGTTTAAAAACAAGCATGTGTCTCACCCCAAAGTTTATAAAACAGTTAAGAAATAGTAAAAAGAGGGGCTATGAAGTTCACCTCAATAGCAGATAGATATTCCACGCAAGTTATATGATCGGAGTGTTGAACACGGAGATCTCAACCTAGAGATATTATGTTCGATTAGTTAATGTCTAGTAGACATAAAGTTTGTTTATTAATATAGTAAACTATATTAACAGTGACCGTTCTCGAGAAAAGTTATATTTGTATGAGTGATAATATACTTAGTGTAATTAAGTGTTACTATATAGATTAGTGTATAAGTTATAATAATAGTATTAGTAATTACTTTAATAATCAACTATTATGTTATACCTATATGATACATACATATATATTCTTTATTATTGTTATACATGTTCATCACTATATAGTATATATGTATATATATATATATATATATATATATATATATATATATATATATATATATATATATTAGGTATATGTGTTACATATAAATAAGTGTAAGATGTTACGTATATATATATATATATATATATATATATATATATACTTATTACTTTTATTATTATATTTACTAACATTATATAACCTACATAATACACATTTATACATACACGCACACATACATATACATGCATATATACACATACATATACACGTATGTATATATCTAAATATATACACAAGCATATATCTACCTATACATATGTACATACATACGTATGCATGCATGCATGCATGCATGCACGTGTATTATTATTATTATCATCATTCTTTACTAAACATAAAATCATAACTTTATTCATATCACAACCTAATAACATTTATCTTCATCACATGAAATCATAACCTTATTCAAGTACACTAATCTTGACCCTTAATCTTATTAACATAATAACTAATCAACAATTTTATTAATACTCCAATAACAAAGACCATTCTTCATACTTAACCTAATAATCCATACAAGATTTACTTTTATTAGTTCCTAACACTTCATGATCGATTCAAAATTCATAACTCTTAACTATATTAACTAGTTCTACATAACCCAATGCTTTTAATTCCTTATAATCATTCTTATTAAACATAATACTTAATCATAATCCTTATCATTATTCATGCAAGACCTATTGTTCATACACAATTCATACTTCATGTTCATACCCTAATGGCTTTTAATCTTTCTCATTACTACATAAACTTTTATTCATCCAACTAATAACTATAATCTTTTCCTAATACTTTTACATAATAATTTTATATCCAATAATACTTATTGATACTTGAAATTCACAATCCAACAATACATAATACTTATTAATATGATTGTATGTAATTAAATAAAGAACAAGATCACTAGGGTTAGACTACCTTAACAGATTGATCTAGGATGATGATGATGATGATGCGACTCAAAATAGCAAAACAGGAACCAAGCAGCAGCAACAATGATCAACCCAATTGAGGGTCTTCTTGGGTTTTCTTATCACGTATAGTAACCAGGAAAATAACGTAGCAAGAATGGATCCCTTGGTTGTTTGATCACGACAGAAAGACAGAAAATAAGTAACAAAATAACCAAACTTTGATGGGCTGTTGTGGTCGAATAATACAGCAGGTACAGAAAATATACTTACTTGATTTCAGGGTTGTTTTCGTTGCACAGAAACAGCAGAAATAGAAGATGAATTGCAGCAAGAAACTATGGCTAATAAAGGACTGTCTTGGGGTATCCTGGTCATGACAGAACACCACAGAAAGTAGCAGGTTGATGGCGGTTTGCAGGCTTGTTTTGGAGGTCGAATGCAGGCTGAACTGAAGGGTTATTGATCGACAAAACAGGAGAGGGTTGTGAGGGTTTTCAGTCAACAGAAACAGGCTGGGTTGCATGTTTAATATCGACAGAAACTTGAGGGAAAACAGGAAGATTTGGCGATAATAAAACTGGAGAGAAAACAGGAGATTTGATCGACTGAATGCTGGAGAATTTGTGGTGATTTAATCTGAAATTCACGAGCCTTTTATAGATAAATTTGGTTTCCTTAATGCACTCTAATTCTTGGGGATTAAGTATAATAATTAGAGTTTAGCTAGGATAAAAAGACTTGGAGTTCAAGCTGCAAAATATACAGCCGATACATATGATCTTATTTATATATATATATTTTTTTTATACGGCTTATTATTTATTTATGTATTTTATTTCTATTTTTCGACATTTATTAATTGATTTATGTATTTTATATTTTATTATTATTATTATTATTATTATTATTATTATTATTATTATTATTATTACATTTACTTAAAAACATTTTGTTTAATTATTAGTCCCTAACCTTAATACATTTTTATTTGGTTCCAATTAGGTTACTAGTTTTTAATAGTTATAAATTGTCACATTTAATATTAATACACATAGTTTATATTATTTATTAAGTACTAGGGTTAGGGTTCATTATTTAATATTTAATGGTATTAAGGTTTTGTAGTTAATAGGTACGGTTAGGTTTAGGGTTTTATATCATATTAGGGTTTTTAATAATAATTACGATCATTTAATGAAAGTATAAATGTTTGTTTGTCGACATGGATAACAACCCTAAATCGTTTACACGGAGGAACAAATGAAAAATCCTAAGGGTATTTTGGAAATTTCATGATGGAAAAATGAGGGTTGTTATAGTACCTCCCCGTTAATTTAAACTTCGTCCCGAAGTTTCAAGAAGACTTCTCGAATGCACCAACAGTTGAGAATAGATGTGGATATTTCCGTTTCATTTGGTCTTCACGTTCCCAGGTATACTCGGGGCCTTTACGTGAATTCCAACGGATCTTAACAACCAAAATAGAGCTTTATTTCAAACGTTTAACCTCATGATTCATAACTTCTATAGGTTTTTCGGTGAGGTGCAGTTTATTGTCATTGCGAAGACCATTTAAGGGAATAACAAGTATGTCATCAACAGAACACTTTTTTTAAAATTCGAGATGTGAAATGTATGAACTTTAATTAATAGGAAGTGTTGACTAAAGATTACCATTTGGTCAACGTTTTGTTAAAGCAAAGTTTACACTTAATTACAGTGGGGATCTACTTGAGTGAGAGTTGATATTGTATGAAATTTCAGCTAAAAGAGCCTAGGTGATTAGAATATCTAGTCTTATGGACTTCCTCCATGACTAGTTCTTGAAAAATTTCTGAGTAGTGGTGATTTTTATAGAATTGACATGTACTTCTTCACTATTAATTACATGTCCAAGGAATTGTACGATTCGTAGCCAAAGTTCACACTTGGAAAACTTGGCATACATTTGTTCGTTCTTTAAGAGCTCTAGAATAAATCGCAGAGGTTGCTCATACTCTTTCTTGCTCTTGGAATAGATTAAGACGTCATCAATGAAAACGGTTACGAATTTATCAAGATAAGGTTTGCATACATGGTTCATAAGATCCATGAATACAACAGGAGTATTGGTTAAACCAAAAGACATGACAAGAAACTCATAATGTCTATAACGAGTTAGGAAAATAGTCTTAGGAATGTCAACTTCATTGACTCTCAATTGATGACAACCCGACCTAAGATCAATCTTCGAATAAATACTTGACCCATGCAGTTGGTCAAACAGGTCATCAATAAGCGAGAATGGATAATGGTTCTTGATGGTTAGCTTGTTGAGTCCTTGGTAATCAATACACATCCTCAACGTGCCATCTTTAACAAATAGAACGGGTGCTCCTTATGGAGGCAAGCTAAGACGAATGAAATCTTTCTCCAAAAGCTCTTGGAGTTGGCTGGATGATTTCTTCATTTCGAATGGAGCTAAGCGGTATGGTACCTATGCAATAGGTACAGCATCGGGCGCGGATACTTTACAAGTGAAGGATAATATCTAGGGTTGATATTTTTAGTTGACAATATAGTGATAAGGAATATGTAATGGTACACCATGGTCCTAAGGTTGATCAAATCTTATTCCCATCATGATCCATTAGGACTTCTGTATGACTTATCATAATATAATGACGTTGATCAAGTGTCATTATATTATTCTAAATCATACTTTTATCACTCCATAAGGTTACTACTATGTCATCTAGTCAATATGCATCTTCATCGAGGTGAAGTATTCAATGGAAAATGAAAGAAAAGAAAATAACATCATTCATTAAAAGAAAATAACTAGAGTATTACAAAAACTTTAACGAAATCTTTCAAACTATAGAAGTACTAAACGGTAACACAAAGAATACTATGAAAATTTAATTGACTCTTGTAGTTGTCAAAAACTCTTCATTGTGCCTCTTCATTCTTCTTCTTATCCAAGCATTGATTTTTGAAATGTCATACCCTTCCGCAGTTATAGCAAGTAAGAACTATTGCATTTGCCTTTGTGGCTGGAGTTTTGGCTGATGGGGTAACAACTCTACAATTCTTGGCTACATGACCCACCTTCTTGCACTTGGTGCACTTAGCCTTACACCATCCTTTATGATGTCTCTCACATCTTCCGCAGTAAGGACGTTTTCCCTTATACAACTTGTTAGATTTTCCCTTAGAAAGTTTGTTGGATTTGCTTTTAGACTTTTCTCGTTCCATCCCTTTTCCCTTTCTTTTTGCACCTTCTTTCTTCTTGTGTTTGTCGATGAAATAGCTTGCCATGCAAGCAGCTTCTTGTATGGTGCTCGGATTCTCCAAGATAACATCTCTCCGGACTTCATCAGGTAATCCATTGATGTAGCATTGGATCCCTAGATACTCGGGAGTAGCCATGAGAGCAAACTCTTGAAATCGGTTGGTGTAGCTCATGAGATCAGCATTCACTATTTCTATATCACTGAGCCCAGGTCTTTCAGTACTGTTGTATGTAGGGGGCGGGTAGTTTATGAAACTTTGATGAGAACGATTAGTCGAAAGGTTTCGCGGTACGCCATTGTTGCCATTGCCTTGAACAGAGGACTCAGATTTGAATTCTTCCTCAACTTCTCCTTCTTCCTCAATCATCTCCTCCACAAACTCTTCCTCCTCGTCATCCCCATCATAGTTATCATTAGTGTGGGATTCTTCCAAATGAGGGTAGTGTGGTGGACTAGCCGGGACATAGTTTGGGTGAATTGGTGAAAATGGCGGGGAAACGGGTCCATAAGTCGGTGTGTGGACAGATCTTTCGGAGTAGGATCCATCAGACTCGTTGTCAGAGATGATGATCGGGCTATTTCAAGACATCCTAGAAAACACGAAAGAACTAAGTTAGGCAAGTTCTAAGGAGGACGCAAAAGCACGAATTAAAATGTAAGGAGAAAATGCACTAGGTACTAAAACAGGAAAGGTTATAGTCATATAGATTGCTAAGGCACCTAACTAACACATAAGGCACACATAAATGCAATCCTGGTTCTCTATAACAACCTGGCTCTGATACCACTCTGTCACACCCCCTAAATGAGATCGGGGGTCATGTGTGACTAACAAATACCAAAACACAAGTGTAAAGCGAGAACGACTCTATATGAGACGTTTTAATTGATTACCAATGTATTAAAGCAGCGGAAAGTGTTATGTCATTACAATAAATGTTTTAATGCAATAATATGTATGTATAAATGCGGACGCCAATAGCAGCAAAGTCCAAATAGCAAATAATCTTTAGCAATCTTCACCTGAGACAAAACATGCTTAAAAGTGTCAACCAAAATGGTTGAGTGAACAACATAGGTTTAATAATTATAACAAGTTTTTAGACCACAAGATTTAGTTAGGGTTGACTGATATAAAATCAATCAATAGAATGAAGTGTGTTTATTAATATAATGAATATATTAACAGTGACCGATAAAGTTTGTTTATTAATATAATGAATATATTAACAGTGACCGATAAAGTTTGTTTATTAATATAATGAATATATTAACAGTGACCGATAAAGTTTGTTTATTAATATAATTAATATATTAACAGTGACCGATAAAGTTTGTTTATTAATATAATGAATATATTAACAGTGACCGTTATTGTCAACAGACAAAGTATGTTTACTAATATAACGAATTATATTAGCAGTGACCGTTATTGTCAACAGACAAAGTATGTTTACTAATATAACGAATTATATTAGCAGTAACCGTTATTGTTAACAAACAACATGTAATGGATAAAATTTGAGTACTTGTGTCTAATCATAAAAACAGTTTAAAAACAAGCATGTGTCTCACCCCAAAGTTTATAAAACAGTTAAGAAATAGTAAAAAGAGGAGCTATGATGTAGTGACCCGAACTTTTCCATGTTTATATATATATTAAATGAAATTGTTATTTACATGATTAAGTGTTTCCAACATGTTAAGCAATCAAACTTGTTAAGACTTGATTAATTGAAATAGGTTTCATATAGACAATTGACCACCCAAGTTGACCGGTGATTCACGAACGTTAAAACTTGTAAAAACTATACGATGACATATATATGGTTATATATATAGTTAAAATGATTTTATTATAAGTATGTATCTCATTAGGTATTTTAACAATGAGTTATATATATAAAAATGAGACTATTGATTTAAGAAACTCGAAAACGATATATATAACGATTATCGTTATAACAACGTCTTACTAGGTACATATGAATCATATTAAGATATTGATACACTTGGTTAATTATGTTAAATGATAAGTAAATATATTATTAAGTGTATTAACGATGAAATACATATGTAAAAATAAGACTACTAACTTAATGATTTCGAAACGAGACATATATGTAACGATTATCGTTGTAACGACATTTAACTGTATATATATCATACTAAGATATATTATATATCATAATATCATGATAATATAACAATTTAACATCTCATTTGTTATAATAAACAATGGGTTAACAACATTCAACAAGATCGTTAACCTAAAGGTTTCAAAACAACATTTACATGTAACGACTAACGATGACTTAACGACTCAGTTAAAATGTATATACATGTAGTGTTTTAATATGTATTCATAAACTTTTTAAAGACTTCAAGACACTTATCAAAATACTTCTACTTAACAAAAATGCTTACAATTACATCCTCGTTCAGTTTCATCAACAATTCTACTCGTATGCACCCGTATTCGTACTCGTACAATACACAACTTTTAGATGTATGTACTATTGGTATATACACTCCAATTATCAGCTCTTAGCAGCCCATGTGAGTCACCTAACACATGTGGGAACCATCATTTGGCAACTAGCATGAAATATCTCATAAAATTACAAAAATATGAGTAATCATTCATGACTTATTTACATGAAAACAAAATTACATATCCTTTATATCTAATCCATACACCAACGACCAAAAACACCTACAAACACTTTCATTCTTCAATTTTCTTCATCTAATTGATCTCTCTCAAGTTCTATCTTCAAGTTCTAAGTGTTCTTCATAAATTCCAAAAGTTCTAGTTTCATAAAATCAAGAATACTTCCAAGATTGCAAGTTTACTTCCAAGTTTTCTAAATCCATTCCAAGTAATCATCCAAGATCAAGAAACCTTTGTTACTTACAGTAGGTTATCTTTCTAATACAAGGTAATAATCATATTCAAACTTTAATTCAATTTCTATAACTATAACAATCTTATTTCGAGTGGAAATCTTACTTGAAATTGTTTTCGTGTCATGATTCTGCTTCAAGAACTTTCAAGCCATCCAAGGATCCTTTGAAGCTAGATCTATTTTTCTCATTTCCAGTAGGTTTATCCAAGGAACTTGAGGTAGTAATGATGTTCATAACATCATTCGATTCATACATATAAAGCTATCTTATTCGAAGGTTTAAACTTGTAATCACTAGAACATAGTTTAGTTAATTCTAAACTTGTTCGCAAATAAAATTTAATCCTTCTAACTTGACTTTTAAAATCAACTAAACACATGTTCTATATCTATATGATATGCTAACTTAATGATTTAAAACCTGGAAACACAAAAAACACCGTAAAACCGGATTTACGCCGTCGTAGTAACACCGCGGGCTGTTTTGGGTTAGTTAATTAAAAACTATGATAAACTTTGATTTAAAAGTTGTTATTCTGGGAAAATTATTTTTATTATGAACATGAAACTATATCCAAAAATTATGGTTAAACTCAAAGTGGAAGTATGTTTTCTAAAATGGTCATCTAGACGTCGTTCTTTCGACTGAAATGACTACCTTTACAAAAATGACTTGTAACTTATTTTTCCGACTATAAACCTATACTTTTTCTGATTAGATTCATAAAATAGAGTTCAATATGAAACCATAGAAATTTGATTCACTCAAAACGGATTTAAAATGAAGAAATTATGGGTAAAACAAGATTGGATAATTTTTCTCATTTTAGCTACGTGAAAATTGGTAACAAATCTATTCTAACCATAACTTAATCAACTTGTATTGTATATTATGTAATCTTGAGATACCATAGACACGTATACAATGTTTCGACCTATCATGTCGACACATCTATATATATATTTCGGAACAACCATAGACACTCTATATGTGAATGTTGGAGTTAGCTATACAGGGTTGAGGTTGATTCCAAAATATATATAGTTTGAGTTGTGATCAATACTGAGATACGTATACACTGGGTCGTGGATTGATTCAAGATAATATTTATCGATTTATTTCTATACATCTAACTGTGGACAACTAGTTGTAGGTTACTAACGAGGACAGCTGACTTAATAAACTTAAAACATCAAAATATATTAAAAGTGTTGTAAATATATTTTGAACATACTTTGATATATATGTATATATTGTTATAGGTTCGTGAATCAACCAGTGGCCAAGTCTTACTTCCTGACAAAGTAAAAATATGTGAAAGTGAGTTATAGTCCCACTTTTAAAATCTAATATTTTTGGGATGAGAATACATGCAGGTTTTATAAATGATTTACAAAATAGACACAAGTACGTGAAACTACATTCTATGGTTGAATTATCGAAATTGAATATGCCCCTTTTTATTAAGTCTGGTAATCTAAGAATTAGGGAACAGACACCCTAATTGACGCGAATCCTAAAGATAGATCTATTGGGCCTAACAAACCCCATCCAAAGTACCGGATGCTTTAGTACTTCGAAATTTATATCACATCCGAAGGGTGTCCCGGAATGATGGGGATATTCTTATATATGCATCTTGTTAATGTCGGTTACCAGGTGTTCACCATATGAATGATTTTTTATCTCTATGTATGGGATGTGTATTGAAATATGAAATCTTGTGGTCTATTGTTACGATTTGATATATATAGGTTAAACCTATAACTCACCAACATTTTTGTTGACGTTTAAAGCATGTTTATTCTCAGGTAAATACTAAGAGCTTCCGCTATTGCATACTAAAATAAGGACAAGATTTGGAGTCCATGTTTGTATGATATTGTGTAAAAACTGCATTCAAGAAACTGATTTCGATGTAACATATTTGTATTGTAAACCATTATGTAATGGTCGTGTGTAAACAGGATATTTTAGATTATCATTATTTGATAATCTACGTAAAGCTTTTTAAACCTTTATTTATGAAATAAAGGTTATGGTTTGTTTTAAAAATGAATGCAGTCTTTGAAAAACGTCTCATATAGAGGTCAAAACCTCGCAACGAAATCAATTAATATGGAACGTTTTTAATCAATAAGAACGGGACATTTCATATGAAGTTCACCTCAATAGCAGATAGATATTCCACGCAAGTTATATGATCGGAGTGTTGAACACGGAGATCTCAACCTAGAGATATTATGTTCGATTAGTTAATATCTAATAGACATAAAGTTTGTTTATTAATATAGTAAACTATATTAACAGTGACCGTTCTCGAGAAAAGTTATATTTGTATGAGTGATAATATACTTAGTGTAATTAAGTGTTACTATATAGATTAGTGTATAAGTTATAATAATAGTATTAGTAATTACTTTAATAATCAACTATTATGTTATACCTATATGATACATACATATATATTCTTTATTATTGTTATACATGTTCATCACTATATAGTATGTATATATATATATATATATATATATATATATATATATATATATATATATATATATATATATATATATATATATATATATTAGGTATATGTGTTACATATAAATAAGTGTAAGATGTTACGTATATATATATATATATATATATATATACTTATTACTTTTATTATTATATTTACTAACATTATATAACCTACATAATACACATTTATACATACACGCACACGTACATATACATGCATATATACACATACATATACACGTATGTATATATCTAAATATATACACAAGCATATATCTACCTATACATATGTACATACATACGTATGCATGCATGCATGCACGTGTATTATTATTATTATCATCATTCTTTACTAAACATAAAATCATAACTTTATTCATATCACAACCGAATAACATTTATCTTCATCACATGAAATCATAACCTTATTCAAGTACACTAATCTTGACCCTTAATCTTATTAACATAATAACTAATCATCAATTTTATTAATACTCCAATAACAAAGACCATTCTTCATACTTAACCTAATAATCCATACAAGATTTACTTTTATTAATTCCTAACACTTCATGATCGATTCAAAATTCATAACTCTTAACTATATTAACTAGTTCTACATAACCCAATGCTTTTAATTCCTTATAATCATTCTTATTAAACATAATACGTAATCATAATCCTTATCATTATTCATGCAAGACCTATTGTTCATACACAATTCATACTTCATGTTCATACCCTAATGGCTTTTAATCTTTCTCATTACTACATAAACTTTTATTCATCCAACTAATAACTATAATCTTTTCCTAATACTTTTACATAATAATTTTATATCCAATAATACTTATTGATACTTGAAATTCACAATCCAACAATACATAATACTTATTAATATGATTGTATGTAATTAAATAAAGAACAAGATCACTAGGGTTAGACTACCTTAACAGATTGATCTAGGATGATGATGATGATGATGCGACTCAAAATAGCAAAACAGGAACCAAGCAGCAGCAACAATGATCAACCCAATTGAGGGTCTTCTTGGGTTTTCTTATCACGTATAGTAACCAGGAAAATAACGTAGCAAGAATGGATCCCTTGGTTGTTTGATCACGACAGAAAGACAGAAAATAAGTAACAAAATAACCAAACTTTGATGGGCTGTTGTGGTCGAATAATACAGCAGGTACAGAAAATATACTTACTTGATTTCAGGGTTGTTTTCGTTGTACAGAAACAGCAGAAATAGAAGATGAATTGCAGCAAGAAACTATGGCTAATAAAGGACTGTCTTGGGGTATCCTGGTCACGATAGAACACCACAGAAAGCAGCAGGTTGATGGCGGTTTGCAGGCTTGTTTTGGAGGTCGAATGCAGGCTGAACTGAAGGGTTATTGATCGACAAAACAGGAGAGGGTTGTGAGGGTTTTCAGTCAACAGAAACAGGCTGGGTTGCATGTTTAATATCGACAGAAACTTGAGGGAAAACAGGAAGATTTGGCGATAATAAAACTGGAGAGAAAACAGGAGATTTGATCGACTGAATGCTGGAGAATTTGTGGTGATTTAATCTGAAATTCACGAGCCTTTTATAGATAAATTTGGTTTCCTTAATGCACTCTAATTCTTGGGGATTAAGTATAATAATTAGAGTTTAGCTAGGATAAAAAGACTTGGAGTTCAAGCTGCAAAATATACAGCCGATACATATGATCTTATTTATATATATATATTTTTTTTTATACGGCTTATTATTTATTTATGTATTTTATTTTTATTTTTCGACATTTATTAATTGATTTATGTATTTTATTATTATTATTATTATTATTATTATTATTATTATTATTATTATTATTATTATTATTATTATTATTATTATTAAGATTACATATACTTAAAAACATTTTGTTTAATTATTAGTCCCTAACCTTAATAAATTTTTATTTGGTTCCAATTAGGTTACTAGTTTTTAATAGTTATAAATTTTCACATTTAATATTAATACACATAGTTTATATTATTTATTAAGTACTAGGGTTAGGGTTCATTATTTAATATTTAATGGTATTAGGGTTTTGTAGTTAATAGGTACGGTTAGGTTTAGGGTTTTATATCATATTAGGGTTTTTAATAATAATTACGATCATTTAATGAAAGTATAAATGTTTGTTTGTCGACATGGATAACAACCCTAAATCGTTTACAAGGAGGAACAAATGAAGAATCCTAAGGGTATTTTGGAAATTTCATGATGGAAAAATGAGGGTTGTTATAAGCTGGCTGTCAGGCCATGTGCGCGCCGCACACCCTTCCGTTATAAAAAAAAAATTTGCGTAATTGGTTGGATAACGGGTTGGGTCGTTACAAGTGGTATCAGAGAATGGTCTAAGGGATTTAGGTGACTTGAGATAGGCGCCTAGACTTAGACTTTTTGTGTGTGCTTATTTGCTATAACAATCCTCATATTTCCATGCCTGAATTGACTAATTTGACTATAGGGTTGTTATTCATACATAATATATAATTAAATTCGACGTTGATCAAATATTTATTTTTAGTCGACACGTTCTGTTAACTAAAGTTTACACTAATTATATAAAATAACTTTAGTTAATATTAATGCGTATTATATTTAAAACTATATGTAACATAATTATTAATTAAATGATAAGTTATTTTAATCATTATATATATATTTTTAGCTTATAAAAAAAATAAAAATAAAAATAAAAAGAAATAAGATTTTTTTTATAAATTAAATAATGAGCCCATGAATTTTGACTAAATATTTTCAAAAACAAAAACTTATTAAAAACATTTTTAACATGTTTTTATTATTTTGTCAAAATTGGCACCTTTATTTTATTATTTTTTTTTTCTTTTCACCAACCATTTTTTACCTATAAATACATGGCTCCTCATTCATTTTTTCTTGGCAAACACAAAAACTTAAGTTATTCTCTCAAAACCTTGAAGAAAATTTGAGGTACTTTCTATTTTTATTAATTTTTTTCAATATTGTCATTTATATTTATATTTATTGTATATTCTTTGTAAAATTTGAAATTAATTATGTTTATATGTTATAATTAGTATTATAAGTGTTATGATGCATAAAAATAATTTTGATAATTTATGGAATATTATTTATAATTAAATACGAATTATGTAGTGTTTAAACGTAAAAACAATGTAAAATTCGTAATAAATACTTTTAACCAAAAATAAAATATATATAATTTTTTTCTGAGTTTTTAAAACTTATATAGATCTGAAAAAATTATAAAAATAATTACTTGGGTCGAATTGGTATTTATTATATAATTAAAATCTATTATTATGTAATTTGAATGTAAATTAAGAATAAATATAAAATAATAAAAAGTATTTTTTTAAATATTTGTCTACAGGTTATTAGACTGATAGAAACTTATAAAAATTATAAAAATAATTATTTGGATTTATTTAGTAATTATGTAGAATTAAAATTATTTTGTGAATACATTAAGGGTAAAAACAAAAATAAATACAAAAATATAATAAAAATATTTTCTTAAATTTTTCTACTAATCTATATGATTAACTAAGACTATAAAAATTATGTATGTAATTTTTAGATATTTAATTTATTATTTAGACATTTTTGAATAATGTTCGATTAATAAAACACTATTATTTTTGAAGTAATTTAGGTATTTATTTAAAGGTAATTATATTTAATATATATAAGACATACTAAGGTATAATAACTAAATATTAAATAAAATTTAGGTTATATTATCACATATATAATTATTAAGTACATTAATAATTCGTTGTGTGTATACACCTAAAGTGAAGGTTAATCAAAGATAATGTATAATTCATGTGAACTTCATCGCTACTCACGGTCGTAAGTGAATGATGTCTAGGTTGCCATTTATGGGTAAGCTTGTGGATCTTGAATGCCATGACTTAGATTCTGGTCAAGAATCCTGAGCCCCCGGTTACATCTGGTCATTCCTGACTTATTTGATAGCAACGAAGTTTGAGTAGAGTTGTACAACATCTTGCTAAAGATTAACCCGAACTTTCTAAAATTGAAAAATTACTATAAGTGGAAACTTTCCATAAATAGTAACCTTCCGAGAATGGAAATTCTTTAGTGAACCATTACTATCAATATAGTACTATATACTATTGTCTGTTAGGCAATGTCTGATCATACGTTCTATCTCTAGGTTGAGATCTCGGTCACGTCCTTCCGTTCAATTCTTTCGTGGAATACTCTTTTGTGCTACTAAGGTGAACTTCATAGCCCCACTTTTTACTGTTTCATAACTGTTTTATAACTTTTGGGGTGAGACACATGCTTGCGTTATAACTGTTTTACGCTTAGACACAAGTACTAAATTGTTAACTATGCTGTCATGCTTTGATTCATGCTAAATCCCTACCGTAATATCGTTAATTGCTACGTTTAAATGCAAACTTAATTATTGTGAGTAGGCCTATTGAGAGTAACATCTCTAACCATTCGACCATTGGTCTTTGGTTACATAATAATGATTCCACGACACTGACAGTACAAGGTGTCCTAGGGTAAACTTGTTTAGTAGCGATATTACAAAATGCAGCAACACTTTTAGATTGATATTTCTATATCAATCAACTTTAAACTAAATCTTGTGGTCTAAAACTTTGGATATTATTTATAAACCTATGAATTTCACTCAACCTTTTTGGTTGACACTTTAAGCGTGTTTTGTCTCAGGTGATGATTGAGCTAGCTGCTACTTGCTACTAGATGATTGATGTATGCTTTGCTGCTTGCATGGAGTCCATCATTCATATTTATCATTTTGTTTAAGACATTTTCCATTTACTGTACTCTTATGATGTAAAACTTTGAATAATGCTTCCGCTGTTTATTTAATAAATAAAACGTCTCATTTAGAGTCGTTCTCGCTTATACAACTGTGTTATGATATGATTGGTCACAATTACCCCTGGTCCATTTTGGGGGTGTGACAGATTGGTATCAGAGCAGGTTGTTGTAGAGAACCAGGATTGCATCTTATGTGTGCCTTATACAATTAGGTACCTTAGCAATGTAGGACTACAACTTCCTTTGACTATAGTGTCTTTAATTGTTGCCTTTAACTGTTAAATGCTACACTATACTTTAGAAACTTTACTTATCTTAGAATGCCGAGCCAATCTAAGAACTCTGCTCATTCTCCTAAGTACTATTCAATTCCGCCACCACATTTAAATGCGACATTGTTCTCGACATTCCTATGTCATTTATCATGGTTTTGTGTATTACATATATATTACATGAAATGTTATCCATGATTTTTGAAACTCCTATATTTGTTACTATTCATACTCAAACGTATATAACCTCCTTGTTATATCACGTACCTATATGCTTTATGCCTTTATGCATCGGTTTGTGAACCGGAAAATGTCATTGAGTTATCTCAAAGACATTATAATGTCATCACTACTCATATTCATTACTTTTAAATCTTTGATTTCTCGTTATTTTTTTATCATTGAATTTTCTTGACGGATGGTGTCTACGAAACTCTAGAATAGAAGGGTTTGGATTATCGATTTAAAGGATCCTATAGCTCAAGCCGTAGACCTGAATAGGCCATTACGAATTGAAAGTCTTTAATCAAAAGATTATCAGATTACATATTTATCATTTTATGATCTCGACACGTCATACTGCTATTATTGGAGTATAGACACATCATATCTTATTATATCTTATCATATCTATCTTAATAGACTTTGTCTAACACTTTTTCTAAATTTCCTCCGTAAATTACGGAAATCTTTTTGCTATATATACGTATATCAAGAAGACAAATATATCATTCAATATTCAACACTCATCTTATAACAAAAACCCTTATTCCGATCAGATAATATGGATTTCTCACTTGATTCCTTGAACTCCTTAAGCTCTAATGGCAGCGTAACCGGAATGAACCAACCAATTAGTCATCACCTTTTCTGGATGAATTGGGGGTGGGTTCGTAGTCTACTTAATCAATGGAGAAGTGAAGAAGGTGATCCTTTTCACCCACCACATTGCCCTATTGGCGAAGAACTTGAAGCACTTACCGGTGAACGAACACTATTTTCACCCTCATTTTCAGGATATCCCGTCACGAATATATAATATCTAGAATTTCAGATCTTATTCATCCCCTTGTCCGAACCGCCAATCATCCCGGAATAATAGAAGAAGTCAACGAGCTTCGCGCACGAGTAGTGGTTTTGGAAAATATGGTGCAAAACCTACGAGCACCAGCAGCAGCACCAGCAGCATAACCAGCACCACCAGTACCATCAGCATCACCGCCAACAGCATCAGCTTCACCAACAACAACATCTGCATTCCACGCCTCAACATCACACTCAGTACCTCAAACATTAACATCATACGCCCCATAGATACCAAGGAATATTAGTAATAATGAGTTAAGATGTATTGACTCATTCTTTCTGAAGAATTATATATGTATACTTTATATATATATGGTTTGGAACAATAATAAATATTTTCGTACTAAGCTATTACGTGTGAATCTTAACTAGTAAATACTACTCGGATAATTCATATCACTAATATACTATGATGTACATCCTTTGTTAATGACTTAACAATCGTTAATCACTGCTTCAGCACACTAAACTCCATTTTCATAATAAATCAAGTGTATTATTCAAATACATGTTTGATTTTACACTTCCATTTTCGATGTACTCAAAACTTTCTAGAAAACATTATTTGTGCCTTGTGAATTTCACAAGAAATCCACGAGCACCAACATCATATACCGAGATATATCAATAACAATGAACGATGAAGTATTGATTCATAACTTCATTAGCGAAATATTTCGCGACAATTATTAAATCTCTAAGGTTTTGGAGATTATTAATTCTCATTTCAACCGTAAATCAAATGAGTTTAATATTATATTAACTCATTAAATCCATGATTACATCTGAAAGAAAATATATATGTACGTATATTTTCATAAAGATTGTAATTAAATATTCTGTTGTACAAACTGTTGACGGTGAAAATATTTTAACGGGTAGGTAATACCCGAGAAATATTTATATCTCACATTAATATGTTACACCGTACATTCTTCAATTCTGATTCAACAGTCATTAACTATACTACTTACATCCACATATGTATCCGTTCACTAAAGAACAACCATTTTCATACAAATTCAAATACATATTCTGATTTTGACATATCAGAATTTAAGTAAAACTTTAGCAAGCGTTATCTTCTTAAAGATCACTACATTCATGAATTATATTCATTCGTATTCTATGATGAATTATCACATCAAACCACCGAACTTACCATTCCTTACTTTTGAAAATCACAAACATTTCTTCGTCAACTGTTAGATCCATTGATGGATGCATCTTACGCTTAAACACTTCAAATTCAAAATTTTTGAAAACATCCTTTGAATCTTGACAATCACAATCAGCGTTCAATCATCTAAAAACGAAATTTCTTGAAACCATCTCAGATTGATAACCGACGATTCAAATATGGCTGCATTAAATGCAGAGGAAACAGCAAAATTGTAGATGGCCTAAATGGCCAGGAGTTTGATGATAAAGAATGGGGTATTGGGAACGCTCGATAGAAAATTTGGTGCTGAAAAACGGATTGAGCAAACCATGAAGGAGACCGTGGACAAATCACAAGGATTAAACATGTAATCAAAGAATCTAGATGATTCGATTTCTGATGAAAATCACAAAAGATCTCCTTACACATTCTAAATCCTTACAGAAGAATTTTTCTCGTTATCATTTGATCTTAGAAAATTCTAAGATATCATCGAATCTTTCGTTATAAATATCCTCCATATTTCTGAAGATACATTCATAACTACTCTTGTCCGAAATTATTTATCACTTCGCACTTTATGTGTTACATAATAAAGGAAACTTTTTTAGTTTCTATATTTCTATAACATACAAGTTTAAATTTTAAATGATTTGAGGTAGTGTTGGGAATTGAAGCATGAGTTAGTATAATATAATGATGTCAGGCCAACGTGATTATATTACAGTAAGTCATGCTAAATTTTTAATGGAAGATGATGATTCATAGACTTTATAATCATCATTTGCCATGTTACATGACTTTTACATTCTACTTAACCTCTGAACATATCAAGAACATATATTCTTGATAGTTCTATCCTTAGTAATTCTAGTAATTTGACAAATCAAATCGTGCTATTACCTTTCCTTCTGCTTTGTATATTATGATCATTTGAAACTCCATAGCTACGAATTCTAGACCATTATTCGCTTGACTTGAAGTCTGGAAGGAAAAACAAGAGCATAGAGCTCCGACATATAAGGGAAAATATAAAGCCCGATAACAACACGGAAATTACAAACCGTGTATATCAATGCGTATAGCAACATAAAGACACGGGAGAATTAAAAACACTATAACCCCAAGGTAATTGTAGAAGTAAACAAATTCCTCTGGGGGTAAATGAAAAAGAAGAATGACAGAAACGATAGTCAGAAAAATATCCAGGATAAGAACTGGATGGAGCATTTTCACAATCTTTGGAAGTATGAATCGAGAAAGAAAGTATAGAAGTGGTGAAGATAATGAAACAAAAGAAGCTAAATTATAGCAAAATTCTAGACACAACAATCAAGGCAATTTTAATTTCCTTAATTACCGGAGAATCAAATTTTATACAGATTATAAAGATTTCCTTTAAATCCCTTGAATTCCGGAAATCACCTTTAATTATGTCAAAAGTTAAGGCAAACTGATATTTTCTTATTTCAAACTTTTAAGATAACTTCATTTATACTCTTCCTATAATCGAACCGTTTTATCCATATTACCCAATGTTGATAAAACAATATTTTCAACTCATATTCATCATTCTTGTTGTAAAGAATGACAATCTCTATCAAATTTCACGACTATGATTTTCATGAACTCCTTTCTATTTTGTCTACCCTAGCGTGGTGGCATAAACGCTCAAGGTTTAAATGAGCTCGATATTATTCATAACATATTTTATATATCCAATTTACTGAAATGACTTGTATAACATCATCATTTTGAATGATCTCCGCATTAATAATAAATGCACTTCGTAGAATAACTTGTAGAAATTATGGTTTGTATGATTTTAATTCTTGAAACAGAACAATATTCTATCCGTTGGAATTCATGCAAGGCCCCGAGCATACCTGGGAACGTGAAAACCAAATAAAACGTAAATATCCTCGTCTATGTACGAACAACACCGATTAATGGCAACAACTAAATTTCGGGACAAAATTTCTTTTAACGGGTAGGTACTATAACAACCCTCATATTTTCATGCCTGAATTGACTAATTTGACTATAGGGTTGTTATTCATACGTAATATATAATTAAATTCGACGTTGATCAAATATTTATTTATAGTCGACACGTTCTGTTAACTAAAGTTTACACTAATTATATAAAATAGCTTTAGTTAATATTAATGCGTATTATATTTAAAACTATATGTAACATAATTATTAATTAAATGATAAGTTATTTTAATCATTATATATATATTTTTAGCTTATAAAAAAAATAAAAATAAAAATAAAAAGAAATAAGATTTTTTTTTTATAAATTAAATAATGAGCCCATGAATTTTGACTAAATATTTTCAAAAACAAAAACTTATTAAAAACATTTTTAACATGTTTTTATTATTTTATCAAAATTGGCACCTTTATTTTATTATTTTTTTTCTTTTCACCAACCATTTTTTACCTATAAATACATGGCTCCTCATTCATTTTTTCTTGCCAAACACAAAAACTTAAGTTATTCTCTCAAAACCTTGAAGAAAATTTGAGGTACTTTCTATTTTTATTAATTTTTTTCAATATTGTCATTTATATTTATATTTATTGTATATTCTTTGTAAAATTCGAAATTAATTATGTTTATATGTTATAATTAGTATTATAAGTGTTATGATGCATAAAAATAATTTTGATAATTTATGGAATATTATTTATAATTAAATACGAATTATGTAGTGTTTAAACGTAAAAACAATGTAAAATTCTTAATAAATACTTTTAACCAAAAATAAAATATATATAATTTTTTTCTGAGTTTTTAAAACTTATATAGATCTGAAAAAATTATAAAAATAATTACTTGGGTCGAATTGGTATTTATTATATAATTAAAATCTATTATTATGTAATTTAAAGGTAAATTAAGAATAAATATAAAATAATAAAAAATATATTTTTAAATATTTTTCTACAGGTTATTATACTGATAGAAACTTATAAAAATTATAAAAATAATTATTTGAGTTTATTTAGTAATTATGTAGAATTAAAATTGTTTTGTGAATACATTAAGGGTAAAAACAAAAATAAATACAAAAATATAATAAAAACATTTTCTTAAATTTTTCTACTAATATATATGATTAACTAAGACTATAAAAATTATGTATGTAATTTTTAGATATTTAATTTATTATTTAGACATTTTTGAATAATGTTCGATTAATAAAACACTATTATTTTTGAAGTAATTTAGGTATTTATTTAAAGGTAATTATATTTAATATATATAAGACATACTAAGGTATAATAACTAAATATTAAATAAAATTTAGGTTATATTATCACATATATAATTATTAAGTACATTAATAATTCGTTGTGTGTATACACCTAAAGTGAAGGTTAATCAAAGATAATGTATAATTCATGTGAACTTCATCGCTACTCACGGTCATAAGTGAATGATGTCTAGGTTGCCATTTATGGGTAAGATTGTGGATCTCGAATGCCATGACTTAGATTCTGGTCAAGAATCCTGAGCCCCCAGTTACATCTGGTCATTCCTGACTTATTTGATAGCAACGAAGTTTGAGTAGAGTTGTACAACATCTTGCTAAAGATTAACCCGAACTTTCTAAAATTGAAAAATTACTATAAGTGGAAACTTTCCATAAATAGTAACCTACCGAGAATGAAAATTCTTTAGTGAATCATTACTATCAATATAGTACTATATACTATTGTCTGTTAGGCAATGTCTGATCATACGTTCTATCTCTAGGTTGAGATCTCGGTCACGTCCTTCCGTTCAATTCTTTCGTGGAATACTCTTTTGTGCTACTAAGGTGAACTTCATAGCCCCACTTTTTACTGTTTCATAACTGTTTTATAACTTTTGGGGTGAGACACATGCTTGCTTTATAACATTTTTACGCTTAGACACAAGTACTAAATTGTTAACTATGCTGTCATGCTTTGATTCATGCTAAATCCCTACCGTAATATCGTTAATTTCTACGTTTAAATGCAAACTTAATTATTGTGAGTAGGCCTATTGAGAGTAACGTCTCTAACCATTCGACTGTTGGTCTTTGGTTACATAATAATGATTCCACGACACTGACAGTACAAGGTGTCATAGGGTAAACTTGTTTAGTAGCGATATTACAAAATGCAGCAACACTTTTAGATTGATATTTCTATATCAATCAACTTTAAACTAAATCTTGTGGTCTAAAACTTTGGATATTATTTATAAACCTATGAATTTCACTCAACCTTTTTGGTTGACACTTTAAGCGTGTTTTGTCTCAGGTGATGATTGAGCTAGCTGCTACTTGCTACTAGATGATTGATGTATGCTTTGCTGCTTGCATGGAGTCCATCATTCATATTTATCATTTTGTTTAAGACATTTTCCATTTACTGTACTCTTATGATGTAAAACTTTGAATAATGCTTCCGCTGTTTATTTAATAAATAAAATGTCTCATTTAGAGTCGTTCTCGCTTATACAACTGTGTTATGATATGATTGGTCACAATTACCCCTGGTCCATTTTGGGGGTGTGACATTTGCTGCGGGACTTGTAGGATTACGGGTCGGTTCGGGTTTTAGTTAGTGCCTTAGAGAATATGTAAACTAGCTATGTATTGATTATGTTGTTACTAATCGTGTTGTTTTGTGTTGAACATCTAGCGAGATGGTTGTTGTATTCATGAGCTCGGCATGGTGTGTGAGCTAATAATGCTTCGCGACCATTATTACGGTTGCAAGCCAAGTCAAGTAAGTGATGTACAACAAGTATTGAAATAGATGGGATGTGCGAACGGTGGCATATTTATATGATTGTGAATATTGTTCGTGACGGTGTATGTAATTTATTCGTGTTGCGTTCCTAACAAAGTTCATTTCTTAGAATGAAGATGAGGAACGGACATGATAACGAAGATCAAAGCGAAGACTCCGAGTTCACGGCCAAGGTTGAGGCCATTATACAAAGGCATCGTGCGGCTCTTCTAGAGGACGTTAGGAAGATGTTCCTAGATTCGATTAACGAGGAAGTAGTCGATCTAGTCAAGGAACAAGTGAAGATTTTTCTTCACGAAGATAATATAGTAAGGCGAAACTTCTACTACAAAAACTTCAAGGATGCTCAACCTCCCACTTTTGATGGCGAACGAGACCCACTCAAGAGTGCTCGATGGATCTCCGATATGGAGGGGGCCTTTCGTGCTAGTGAGTGCCCTCTCGATAATAAGGCGAGGTATGGTAGTAGTATGTTAAGGGGTGACGCCAAGTTGTGGTGGGATGCAAAAATCCAACTCTATGGTGAGGAACAATGTATGGAGTTCACATGGGACGAGTTTAAGGCGGAATTTTTCAAGGAATACCGAACTTCGACCGATCTTTCTAAGCTTAAGGACGAGTTGCGTGCTTTGAGGCAAGGTTCAATGGATTTAAACACTCTCAAATCCGTTTTCTTATCGAAGACCCAATTTTGCCCGGAATATGTCGGGAATGACCACATGTTGAAGGAAGACTTTTACCTAACCTTGAATGATCATTACCAATAGAAGATTAGTTGGAACTCGGTGAAAACTTTTGACTAGTTGTTTGACATGGCGAAGGGTTTTGAGACGCTTGTCCTGAAGAAGAGTGGTTCCGATGTTAGTAAGCGAAAGTTTGAAACTACGATACATTCGAACAAAAAGAGTAAGAGTATTTCCGAGGTTGTTGGAAGCATGAAGAAGAGTGGTACCGGTGGTTTTATACCCACGTGTTATAATTGCGGACAACGGGGTCATTTGTCGCGCGAATGTACGAATGCAAAGTCTAACAAAGTTACGTGTTTTAATGGTCGAAAGGAGGAACACCGAAAGTCAGCGTGTCCGGAACTAGTTGGTGATGCATGAGAACCTGACGACGATGTTCAGGTACTTTTAGATATTTCTTTTGAAATTACTTAAAATTTTGTTTGATGCATTTTGTGTTAGTGCGTAGAGTGATGAGGGGTAGCGTTCCTTATGGAATTACCCTATGATGATGGTCGGGATGACGGTTGAAGGGCGTAAGACTTGGTGCTTCCAAGCATTCCTTAGTGTTGGGCGAAAGATTTTACCAAGCCATGAGAATGGGCTTTGGTGTTGTTTTGGTAGCGCGTAGTCGCTTTTGTGTCGTAATTGATGAAACATAAGTTTCGTCAGGTACGGATGACTTAAGGTCACTTTAGCGTTGTGATGGGTGACATCGGATGAATGGAACCCACAAAGTCGAGTCTTTCGGTCTCGATGAATGTTGGTAGTGGAGTCTATGCGACGCGTGGTCAGGTGCCTCTTTCATACCTGTAAGCGTAATATTCGACTTCGACGATGTTGTGGTTACGTTGTACTTAGGGTACAGGAGAGAAAACCTTAGGTACATGAGTTACTAGGTGGAACTTTAACAAGCTATGGCAATCGGAGGATTGCAAGAATAAAGTTTGTGTATTTTGTGATGAACTTTTCGTTCGGAGTGATTAAGGATAGGTTAAGACCCTTTGTATTCTCAAGGTTGGAGCAAGATGTGGTGATGGGTCGTGTGAACCCAATGGTTAGAAAAGCCTACCTTTTGGTAGCATTGTACGGTTGTACAAGGTGCGTGTTGCGTTGGCTTTTTGTCGTTGTTTAAATGACGCCAACGGGTGACGGTGAACATCAATTTCTAGTGTGCGAAATGAATTCTTGAGAATTCGGGTACTACGACCGAGGAATAGATTGGTCACGTATTTTGGAAAGTGGTAACTATCGCGGGATGATGTTACCATGGCGATGTGGTTATGGAACGTAGTTCCAAGTGGGGGAGTTACACTCCTACACGAGGAGGTTTTAGTGTGAAACTTCGGATGATGCTCATGGTAGATCCGGAGTTAGTGTCGGGACCTTGATTGGTCGATTTGTGGTAGAGTACAATTTTGGTTAAATTGTATTTATTTGGTTTGGACGTGAATTACTACTTGAGGTGGTAATGGGGTTAAGCTCATTAAGAGACAAATGGGCGGGCTCGTTGAACAAGGTAGGGTCCCGTAATCGAGGGATGGTATGCCAATTTCTCTTTAAGAGAAATGTATTCTTGAACCTATGCGTGATATAGGTTATGATTTGCGCGATCGTGATAGCAATGTTTGTGCATACATATGGTTCGTGTGCGGGAGATTCCAAGTTGAGTGGAATGATTCTAAGTATGCGTATATACTTAGCTTGTTGTGTGTATTGTGGCAAGTGCTATCCAATTGTGAGGATTCACTTTTCGTTGGCCACGGTTGGAGTGTGATAAGTAGTAAGTGTTATCCGTTATGACTCACTTTTCGTTGGCTACTTATTGGTGTGTGTCATGCGTTTTTCCGTTAGGAATCGCCTTTGTTTGGCCATGTGTGAGGAGAGGTAAGTGTGATCCGTAAGGATGCGCTTTTTGTCGGCCTCTTGTTGCGTAGTGGTAAGTGGTTAATGTTTGATCTACCGCTTTTCGTCGGCCACGTACGCGTGAGGATGTGGGGCAAGTGGTATCCAATCGTGAGGATTCACTTTTCGTCGGCTCCATTGTGATCTTTGTTGGCCATATTATTGGTGCGTTGTTACTTTAGCGATGTACATGATAAAGGTACGCTAAAGGGACTGCTAACTCGGTACGAGATTTGAAATGTTAGCATGTGTTTGTCATGCGGTCGAGGCGTGAGTTATTTTCGATTTGGGAATGAAGCGAGACTTAGTGCTCGGTTTGGTAGATTTGGTAAATCACGGATGATGATTTAAATCGGAAGGGTAACTTTTGAGTAAAGTCGCCTAAAGGAGTTGTGCGAAATCTTCGGATTTGTGGGAATTGTTGTGGACATCGAATTTGGACGTATGTCGAAGGATCATAGAGTGTGGGTCCTGGTAGTTAAGTGGAGAGGATCATGGGGACGTGATCCAATTTAAGTGGGGGAGAGTTGTAAGACCCTAAACCCAAGTGTACAGGTGTACATAAACGTTGGATAATCAAACTAAAGTAAACTGAAAGTGTACAGGTGTACATAAACGCCGCGCACCTATCCTGTGACAGAATTATGCTTTTTGCTATTTTGAGTTAAATGAAGGGCATTTTGGTCTTTTCACTTGAGGCTGGATGTGTAGCCATATTATCAGTTTGGGATCCAATTTTGGATCATATTTCACATCCATAAACACTCCCATTTCATCTAGAGAGAGAGAGATATTTCTAGAGAGAGATTTGGGGAAGAAGGGGCTTGAATCGATCAAAAGCTCGAGTGTTAAAGTTATTCATCCCGCTCCTAGCTACGTTGTGATAGTATTGGTAAGTTCTAACTCCGAGTTTTCATAGTTTGATTATTGTTCATAATTGGGGTTTTGATTTGGGTGTTCTTGAGTAAACCCACTAGTTGATAAATGGGTGATTAAGCTAATAAATGGTGTTGATAACCATTGTTGGTGGGTTTTGGGTTGGAGGATGAAATTGATTAGTTGATAATCATGTTCGAGTGTTAATATCACTAGTTAACTTAGGTTATAAGTGATTAATTGTGTAAGCTTGCAAAATGGGTGTTTTGACTTGAGATTATGTCAAAATGGGTTTTGTGTAAATTGATGCAAGTAATATGTTTTGATAATGAAACCTTGAGTAAAATGAGTTGTTGGAACATAATCACTAGTCGATTGTGATTATGGGGGTTTTCGGGTGAGATTTGACTTAGTCAAAGTGGAAGTAAGTGCTAATGGGTCGAAATTTGCACTTATGGTGTTTTGGGTATAAGCTAGAGTGTTTAGCTTATTTGTTGTGAATTACTTAGGTGATTTACTTTTGGACGATTAGGAGCTCAAGCGGGATTGGCTCTTCAAGTAACCGAGGTGAGTGGAATATTTATACGCGTATGTATATAATTTGGTTGCTTGCGTGCAACGTGGCAAGTGTTATCCGGTAAGATACGCTTTTCGTGGGCCACATTTGGGTTGGGAAAAATATAGTGAGTGATATCCGTATGGATGGCTCTTCGTTGGCTATATTTGGTTTGCGTTATGTGGTAAGTGATATCCGGAAGGAATGACTCTTTGTCGACCACGATTGGAGGTGAGGCATGTGGCGAGTGGTTAATGTTTGACCTATCACTCTTCGTCGGTCACATGTGTGTGCGTTTGGTTATGTGACGAGTGGTTAATGTTTGACCTATCACTCTTCGTCGATCACATGTGTGTGTTTGGTTATGTGGCGAGTGATTAATGTTTGACCTATCGCTCTTCGTCGGCCACATGTGTATTTTGGGGTAAGTGGTGAGTGTTATCTGTTTGGGGATCCGCTCTTCGTTGGCCACTTATCGTAGGATGGTAAGCGGATTCGCTTTTCATCGGCCATCCTTGTGATTGAGGTAAGTGTTAACGTTTCGGTTGCACTTTTCGTCGGCCTCATGGTGTGTAGTGGTGAGTGTTTAATGATTTTGACCCACCGCTCTTCGTCGGCCACGTACGCGTTGCGATGGGTGGTGAGTGGTTAACGTATTTGACCTACCGCTCTTCGTCGGCCACCATCGAGTCGAATGTCGACATTGTGTATATTGGGGTGTGTAAGTTTTTATTAGCATTGTACGTTGATTATTCGTTTATTGCAGTTTGCTAATGATGTTGCGTTGTTTGTGTAGGTGTATGCAACTGATTGAATTATGTATGTATGCGTATAAGTATTGCATTCACTAAGCATTAGCTTACCCTCTTGTTGTTTACATTTTTAGGTTCGGAGGCGGACGTGGCAAGGGTATGCTCGGGATTAGTTGAATTCCCCTTTTGATGCTTGATTGGATTACTTTTGGTTTCGACTTAGGATTGGGTAGTTTATCCCCAAACATCATGCTCGTAGTTGTGTTTGGAACTTAAACTCATGTAGTCGAAAACTTGTATTTTGTACGAAAGTCGTAAAACGGCCGATGTGGGCCCGGTATCGTAAAACTTGTTTTATTATTGAAACGCGTTAGTTTTACATATTATAATATGTTGTGAAAAGCGTTTAGTCTAAAAGTGTCGGAAAGTGGGAGATCTTTAATCAAAAAATGGAAATTTTGGACAGCGGGCTGTCAGGCCATGTGCACACCGCGCACAACAAGGGTTGCATGCCGCGCACCCTTCTGTTATAAAAAAAATTATTTTGCGTAATTGGTTGGATAACGGGTTGGGTCGTTACAGTTTTAGTTTATGTTTCTCTCGTTTATTGCTTCATAGAACTGATAGTAACCTAACCTAACCTGGTAGTACTGCTGAACTCTTAAACATTTTATAGCTATTGAATATGAGCCTACAATTAATTTTATAGCTATTAACTATATGCCTACAATCAAGTAATCAAAATTTCATAAAATACTACAAAAGAGTATTAAGGACCCGCAATATATAACAAGATATACCGGTATTTTTAAGACGTTGACACAATTAATATGTACATAGATTTGAATAATCCCTTTACAGAAAATATTGATTGGTGACATGATTCATCTGACTGACATTAATACATACATATAGCATTTATTTGACCAAACATTTAAACATTTACATGACACTTTACTTTGCAATTGTCATTGACGTATGATCCATCTGATTGGTCACAAATAATTGGGTATTATGTGTGAATGAAAATTATATGAGTCCAATTCATAATCGCCTGTAACACTCTTTCAAAGTTTAACACTCTTTCAAAGTTAATCTCTTGAATCGACTCCACGTGTACAAAAATAGGACTACACTTGCAACTGCATCAAGCATGGTCATATAAACTTACATGGTTAACATCGATAAGAGAAATATGACTACCCAAATCCATCCATTTTAAAAGTAACAAATCAATATTGTGAACACGGTAATTTACCTCACCAACAAAAACAGTGACACATGCTCCTTTTTGGATATATAGAATCCCCTTATTGCATTTGTGAGGATCCTAGCTTTATTTTCACCTTCGACCTGAACATGTCGTTGATCAAACATATTTTAGTGGTAATTTTGATGTCAAATCATATTAACCTTGAATTAAAAAAAAAAAAAGAGTGAACAAAGAGGAAAGCTGAAAATTACAAATGACCACTTACTTGGCAAAGGTAGTAAAGGATCTCAGTACATCAGTATCTAAAATACAATAACTTTCCAAACAAACAGACACAATAATACATGGAACACAATAGTTAGTCAATAGACTAATATCTTTAATATTCGATATAGAACAGAAGATGTTGCGGTTCTAAAAGTTCATTAATACTAGACATACATATCGAGTCAAAGTATATACTTACATACAATGTTGCTATACCTGGCTGGAATAAAATCTCATGTTTGAAACCATTATCGCTTAAGAGTAACTAACCAGTTATACTGAATTTGTATCTATACACAAGTTAATAGTTACGGAACAATCATACCATGTTTAAATCAGAGTTAAAATGTATAAACCCTTGTCAAAGTTATTAGTATATTTAAGATTTACTTTAAAGGTAATCTTATATTATGTGATGAAATGATTGTTTTCACATGGAAGGAGTACGAAAATGGATAGCACCCTAACCAGCCCGAATTGACACAAGGTAAAGCACTTTGTTTTTTGAAGGTTCCACCCACCAATCTGTCCATCTGACCTCTAATTTAGAGCAAGAACAACATATAAAAGATCGAGGAAAGTTAGGAAAAGTTACCACATCAATATTTGGTATCTCTAACACGATCAACACCCAACAGTTCAATGTTAATGCTTCTTGAGCTTGCAATAATGATTCCGCCACCTCATTTTCTCATGGAAGTTCTTTCTTCAAGATTTCATAGTCTCTCACAGCTTCACCCAATCGCTCAAAGCTACAATAAAAACATATCCTACATAAACAATATGGAAAAAACTATAGATTGCACAAATCAGAAGATCAATAGTTGCTAAAAAGAAGTTGGTGGAATCAGTACACCACTTACAGTAAGCACACATAATTAATCCCGCAAAATACTAAGTTTTAAATATATGCCTTCAATTAATCATCACCTTAGTTATCAAGTTGCAATATAAAGCCCTATAAGTAGCTCCACATATTTTCAATTTCAATGTTACCAACTGATTATCATTTAATACATGTTTCACGGAAATAAAATATATAACTGGTTATTTCAAGCGATTTGTGGATTTCGGTATACTCATTATATAGTATTGCCTTCCAATGCTACTCAATCACCGCCCCAAGTTAAACTGGTGCTTGATGTTGCACCAAGAGCTGTTGCACCAGGTGATAAAGAATGAGTGTTTTGTATCCATTGAGTAATAAACAACATTGTAGGGTAATCTATAAGGAATTGATAAACAAAACGATTGTTTAATCAGAATTAAACATACCTCACGAAGCTCAAACAAAGGTTAATTTTGAAATTCAAATGAACTCATTTGATCCTGTTGCGTCATCTTAAATACATTTAGTAACAATAGAACAAATTTAGACTTTCGCCTTAAATAAAATGACAACCTCATAAGCTTCTCATGCCTAATCTTCGCCTCACTCAACGTCTTTGCATATAATTGGTCTGTTTTCAAATTGAAATTTTTTATAAAACCATAAAATTTATAATACGCCTCTAGATCTTTAATATTCAAAAGTTTTAGAATCAATTATGACATACCTATTTCAAACTGATTCTACTAGCCGGGGTTTTTAGTTTCTTTTTTTGTGAAGTGAACTAATTCGCGATAAATAGGAACAAAGACCTATTTCGATCGATATCAAATGTTTAGCTAATTCACATTTTTCATGTTATGCGTTCATATTAATGTCTCTAAACTCACAATCCTAATATCCCTAATACATTAAGTTTAGCCCAACTAAACAAAGGTCAAAAGATGAAATCCCTATGTTATTGTTATGTTTCAGTCAGATACTCACCTTCATCATCATCATCATCATCATCATCATCATCATCATCATCATCAATGAATACTCCGTATAAGATAATCTAAACCAAAATTAAGTACACTGTGCAAAAATAAACATATACGTTATCCAAAGGGATCACAAAATAGATTCGAAAACAATAAAAAACAAACCTTTCGAATTTAGTTCTTCTGGGAAGGTATCTATTTGTATGAATGGATTCATGAATATATCATATATATTCATGTGTTATAAAGGGCAATGAAAATAGATCCAAATAAAAAATATATTCAAAAAACACTGCATGAATATTGATGTGCAATCATCAGTAGATTAACATACAAACATAGATTCAAGAAAGATTAAAAATCAAATAACCTTGCGATGAATAGTAAAAATTGCAACATTACACCCGAGTAATCGAAACTGAAGGCCGAAATCGTTGCGTGGATTGATGGTTGATTAATCGTCGCCTAACAGAATGTAACCATCACAGTAAACAGCTTGGTGATTGTATGAGTTTGAAAACCTTAATTTCATGGAACGAAGTTAGGGTGCGTTTCATTTGCTATAGAGGAATTTAGGGTTTTTTCTGTCTAGTCGAATGGTTTGAAATTTACTGAACCCTTATTTTTTTTAAGACTGATACCGCATTGTTTTTCAGTTTAAAGGCTAATTTAGTCAAATTAATGCTAAACCTTGAGATTATGACATGATATGGACATTTTAAGGGTAGTATTAGTAGACCTGACAATTATGACCCATACACTCAAATTCGAGTCAAATGAGTCAAGCTTTCAGGTCAATTAGGTCTTGAAAAAAATTAAGCCTAAAAATGTAAATTAAAACTTAAAAAACGATCTAAATGTGTTTCTCTCCAACCTATTGAGTCCTATAAAAAAACTGAAGGAACGGGTCTAATGGGTATCAATACTCAAAAATCAATAAATACAAATGGGTCAAATGAGTTTTGTGAACGGGTCAAATGGGACGAGCACAAAAAGTTTCATCCGTCAAAAGTTTATGAAAGCATTTATGGTTATATCATTTATTATGTTTATTAATAGTTCTTATGTATATATAATAAATAATAATAACTAAAATAAAGTAATAAATGTAAAAAAAGCGATGCAACTCATTTGACCCAACTGACCTGTGACCCGTTTCGATCCGTTACCCAAACCGACCCAACCTGACCCATTTTGACCCGTTTAAAAAATTGACCCGTTTGACTTATGACCCATTTCAACCCAAAATCATATTGACCCGTTACCCAAACCGATCCAAGTTGACCCGTTTGCCAGGCATAATTAATGGTCTCTTTTTTTAGTTTGTTATAATATATATATATATATATAATATAATATATAATATATAATATAATATATAATATATAATATATATATATATATATATATATATATATATATATAGAGAGAGAGAGATAGAGAGATAGAGATGGAGATAGAGATAATGTGTACATGTAGAACTATTATGAATAGAAGAGTAAGGTATTGAAAGTAGTTAGATTGTAATTTTTTTTTTGGTATTTGACAATTTCAAAAAACTTGCGTGCTCAATAATGATGTGCCTCCATCACCTTTCTAGCACATCAGTAGCGCGTGGGGCCGGGCGTTCAAAATTGTGGTGTGCGTGAAGATGGCACAGAGCAAGTAACAGCCTAACAGGTGTGAACCAGCAAGGAGATATGGAAGTGACGAAGCTGGAGGAGGAAGGTTGAGAAAAACAGAGAGCTGAGATTTCTCTGAGATACTGACGGCTCTCCATTTTGCGCCGACAGGTGGACGGAGGGAAATAGACGAATTCTGGTAGTTTGGGCCGGCCCAAGAAAGAAAATAGAAGCAGGGGAGGTACTGTGAAGAAATTGACATTATGAACTTTCAAAAAAAAAAAAAAAAAAAAAAAAAAAAAATGCGGTGAACGTGGATCGAACACGTGACCTTCAGATCTTCAGTCTGACGCTCTCCCAACTGAGCTATCCCCGCATTTATGTTACTCTCATGTTTACACTAATTTATCAATATATATTTTTCTTTGAATAAATTGAGAGAAACATGCTTTACATACTCCGTATATGGCAAGCAAGTAGAAAACATGGGTGTTATTGGTAATAGTAGCTATCAAGTTTCAAATGACCAAGTTATTACATAGCATTAATGAGAGTTTAAGTAAAGGTAAACCATTATAAGCTGTCAAATAACTAGATTTCATATAGTACTTGCAGCCTCCTTACTAAAGATGTTAACCACTAATCAAAAGACCCTAAAGTCATATCCTTAAAAGACATCAAATGATTAAGGAACCATAATGCAACTTCAAATCTAAAACGTCAATGAAAATACAAAATTTGGTTTCCGTAAACCATCTCAATAAGCCTCAACGCTTAGCAATGAGCAAATGGTTTTCAGGAGAAATGTTAGATGGGACATATTTGACAAGATCAGACTCTAGTCCATTATCCCTCATCCACATGAACCTCGCTGCATCAATTATATCCTTGCACATGAACCCTAACACGGCCCGCTCTGTTGCAGACATATTACTCAACATATCGACTTCAGCTAATATCTTTTCATTGTGACTGTCAAACACAAGACGGTATATATTCATTATACCATTACAACACAAAAAGACGGGTAATTTTATAATATTGATAAAACTTGTTCAGGACGTACGTTGTTGTATCAGCAAAATCTGAACCGTGGTCTGCATCTACTGCCCAACTAGTAAACCAAGTAATTGCATGAAACTCATCTTTCGTAATCCCTAGGCTTTTAAAAAAACCTTTATCTGCAAGCCGACAACCAGTATGGGTTACTCTCATGAGACATTCAACAAACATAAATTTTAGGAGTCGGGATATTACTGATAAAATGCTTCCATTGGCAAAGATGGTGGCAACATGTGGCTATAGAAAGTCCTCTAAGGTAAGATTTAGCTACGCCTTCCCCGACACAGCATTTTAAGGTCATATCTGACGTTGATAAAGGTCATTAATCAGCCATACATCTTCAGGGTTAATTCATATAAAGAAAACTACAAAATAAAAAAAAATAAAAAAACAACTACAATATTACCAGTTGCAGGTCCACAGAGATGTTTTCCAATTGCAAGATAAGGAAGTCCTTGTAATGATTCGATTGCATTCAAATTTAAGTCCTCAACTGCAACATAGTCATATTTCATGTGGTAAACCAAACAAAAATGGTATGTTAAATTGCGTAATACCATAAGAAACAGATCAACATAAAACCAGAAACCAGCTCACTTGACACACTTTGTTACAATTAGAGGACATTTACGCAATTAAACAAAAACTACTAAATTATGTGGTCCAACAACATGACAATATTTATGTCGAACGCAGACATACAAACAGTTAACTCAAAAACGAGAAGAGATCAAAAGTGTAACATAGATGTTTCTTACTGTCAATTCTCAAACGCTCTAACATCAAGCTCTCTTTCTGCCGCAAGCTTCGATCAGCCTAAAGTAAGACAGAGTTAGAGTTGAAATTTTGTCATTTGTGTTTATTTAGAGTATCACCCAACACACTAATGCTTTTAAATTATTATTTAACACTGGTTTCAACATTTATAAAACAAAATCAAATAATGCAATTTTAGTCACCTTAAGTTTATATGACTTGCGTTCAATCAAGAAGACTTTTGATACCCCATAACAGTCTGCTAACGATTGTGTCAGATACCCCCGTCCAGCTCCGAACTCGACCACTGCAGGGGTATTACTAGAATCCGCAGATGAATGAATCGGCTCCCCATTTGAATCAATACTAGGAGCCTTCAATACTCCATGCTTTTCCAAGTTTCCAAGAATTGAAGCCTGCTGGATAACATGCTTTTCTTGAAATGGTATTTTCCTAGACAAAAAGAAAATAGGGTTCCCTTTAGTGAAAACCAGAACTAATAGCAATTCTATAAATCATTTCATAACATAAAATCACAATAATAATGATTTTTCATATTTTCCACCCTACTTTATGATCATAACAGCCTTGACATCATAAGGTTAAAACGTTTAATGTCCTCAAATCGTCACAGACATAGATATTTCCCAAACAATTCAATGAACCTTGCGGTCTTAGTCAACATCATCAGATATCAACACTGCTCCCTATATCTACATCGTAGGAAAGAGTCCTATAGCACTAAAAGTTATAGAGCTTCCACAAAATAATGGAGTCAACTTAAAAATGACCATCATTTCCAATTCTACATAATGGGTGTCCAAATGTGAAACCTGGACTTGCATCACAAAGAGCATAACATAAGCAAAAAATGTAGTTCTCAAACTCATCTCCAAATTTGAAATATCGTGAGTATTCACCTTCATATTATTTTAACTTAGAATAGAATGCTAGCCCCGGATTCGCACTACCTTTCATTTCCATCATGATGATTAACATAAACAGAGAATATAACAGCAATATATGAATAAAAAATCTTTCCTTATAAGAGTTGGCGACAATTAGCAGATAATCTCATTAATACGTACAAGCTAATTATGCTAACAACACATATTGACATCGATGCTAGCATCTGTAATTAGTCTCGGTAGTTTAACTGTATCAGTTGAGAAGGTAATGAAGTAACTAATAAATCATACTCGTAATACGTACATGTTGTATATTAACTTTAACTTGTCCATTGATACTATATGAAAATAGTATCTATGTTAACCATATACAATGATCAAAAGACAATGCTATATATATTAGAAAAACAATTAAACAGCTGCATCATATGTGTCATACCAGTTAATTGCTTGATCCATCCAAACCCTACACGTTTCCGGAACAACGTAAGATTCTCGAATATCCTTACACATCAAACCGTGAACAGATTTAATTTTTTCGATTAGCTCGATAAATTGATTCGTAGACATGGAATGCACAGCCATCCTCTTTAACTCCGATGTGACGTCATCATCATCATCATCATCATCCTCACCTCCATTGATTCCTTTTTGGTAAAACGGTTGAAGTGACAGCGAGGTCTTACGCTTTAGCAACGGACACCGTTTCAGGTGAGACTCAAGATTTGATTCCAATACAGTACTGAAATAAAATTGAACTTGAAATTGAAATTAAGAATTCAGTTAGGGTTACTGATAGTGAAGAAGTGTGATGGCTTACTGTGACGGATCGATTGAGCACACAATCCACGTGTCATCAGACCGTTTAGTGTGATTACCGCATAATCTGGATTAAATTAGGGATACGATTAGTTTAAAGTGTTAGGGTAGTGAATTAGTGATTATTAAATTAGCTTACTCGGAGTTAGGGAGTGGTGGATATGCGCAAAATCTCTTTTTCTTTGGTAGCCAAAACGTGCAGCGCCTTCCCATTCGCCGGAACCCTAGGTATGGGTGGCGTTTGGCGGACTCACGTGAGTATTTATCAACGGACCTGGCGCCTAAAAGTTTATTCTCGGTTACAACAGCAGTCAAAACTATACACACACAAGAAACCGTAATATAATCTGCATATCCAATCAGCGATCACTTGCTTTACGAGTAGCTTTGAGTCGTGGTTATATTCTATGCTCTTAAAAGAACTGAGTTTTTTATTATACAATGAAGAAGAAGTTTTATGATCCAACTACATTCTATCGATACATATTTATAGGCCATAAAAGTGGATATGACCTGCTACCTCTTAAAGAGGTTACCGGATGACTTATTACCTGCTAATCAGGTAAAAGCTCAATTATTGATCACATTGACATTATGGCTTACATCACTCACAATTATTGATCTAATGACATCATTGCACACATCACACCACACTATGACGTCATTGCTTACATAATATTACACAAATACATATTTTAATCTGTATCCGGCCACTCATCACTGTCGAAATCATCTCTAGGGTGCCTGTATTGTTCTTCTTCTGATGATATTTCATCCATGTGATTGTTTGGATCTGTATTGATTATGGTTTCCATTAAATCTCTTTCACGAATAGTATCTTTAACAAAAGTATCCAAAGCTGTTGATGGTGTCTGGCTTAGAGGGTAATCTGCTTGTCGAAAAGATGCTGAGTCAATGAATGTATGAGGTAATCCGTTGAGCTGACTCATTTCTACCTTGAATAATAACCACTGCTCTGGGTGAACATTTTTTGTGCTGATAAGATTATATCCATACCAGCCATGGATTTTTACAAATGAATCTTGATGGATTATCGTGCCGTTTGGAGACTGTGAACATCGGACCAGGTTCTGATGGAAAATAACTACAACATATGTAGTGAGGAAATTGCCAAATATTGATTCCCAATAAGACATTGTTTGATATCTTAGAAGGAATTTGAGAGTATTTCGAAACATTTGTTGTTCATCTTGGGGATTTCCTACTTGTGTTAAGAACAAATATTTGTTCATCACTTGTGCATTGAATACAATTGCAATGAAATGACACCTGGATAGATTGAGGAAGAAAGGGATTGCTTCAGGGACAAGGTGATATGGATCATGAATGTGGAAAAGGTTGAGAAAAGGATATTCAGAATTGAAGGTCATTCCTCGAAATGGAGAACTTCCATATTTTCTAGGAAGTATTTTCCAATATGCTGTCCATGTTTCATGACAATAGACAGGAATTGACTTTTCTAGGATTTTCTCTATGATTTCATGTGGGAGTTGATCCATTCTTTGCCATACTGTTGATTGAGGTGCTGATGATGAAGATGAAGATTCTGCATCTGGTTGTAAAACTGCTATAACAGGAATGAGTAAATTGCTTTGTTCTGCGCCTTTTCTTGAAAGAAAATCTGGAAGAAAATTGGTTGATCCTTTTATGTGTTTGACTTCAAAATCATATTGGGAAAACCATTCTGCCCATCTGAGTAATTGAGGATGTGGGATTGTCTTGTTCTTGAATTGTAACATTTTAGGAAATGAAGACATATTCATTTCAATAAGGAATTTGTGACCAATAAGGTGAAAAGCAAACCTTTTGATACCATTTTTTACTGCAAGGATTTCTTTGAAAGTAGAATGGTAGTGTGTTTCAAAAGGTTTGAAATGACCACTTTGATAACCACAGATGTTGCGGTTACCATTAATTTCTTCTAAAAGGACTGCTCCCCAGTGTTCATCACTTGCATCTGTTTGCAATATTCTTTTTCCATTGGATGGAATTTGGAGGGGAGGGAGATTATCAGTTAGTCTTTTAAGTTGTTGCACTGCTTTGGTTTGTTGAGAATTCCAGGGTGGAGGGTTCTTTTTGAGCATATCATACAATAGTTTGGTTAAATGGGAAAGGTTTTTGATGAATGGGGACATGTAATTTACTATACCAAGAAATTGTTGGATTTCCTTGATAGTGGAAAGCATGTCTGGGAATTCAAGTAGTTTTTTCGCTACATGAGGTTGAAGGTGATATTGAGAGTTGTTGATGGTCATTCCCAAGAAATCAATTTGAGATGTTGCCAGAATCATCTTTTTTTCTGAGAGCATAATTCCATATTGCAAAAGCAATGAATGAAATTTGTTTAGCAGTACTAAATGCTCTTCTTCATTTTTTGAAAAGAGAAGAATGTCATCAATATAAATTACTGCACTTGACAGAATTGGTTCAAAGATCTTGATCATTGCTTTTTGAAAAAGCTGAAGGAGCACTTTTTAGACCAAAGGGCATCACTGTCCATTGGTAGTGATGATCAGGGATACAAAAAGCTGTTTTGTATCTTTCTTCAGGATGAACGCCAATTTGCCAAAAACCTGCTTTAAGATCAAACTTGGAAAAAACTCTTGCATTGGTTAGACTTTGGAAGAGAGTCCATTTGTTTGGAAGAGGAAACTTATCATCTGCAAGGAATTCATTCAAAGGCTTGTAGTTGATTACAAGTCTTTTCTTGCCACGTATCTGCTCTGAGTGTTTGTTGACATAGAAAGCTTCACACGCCCATGGGGATGTTGGTGGTTCGATCAGTCCTACCTGCTGGAGTTGAGAAAGTTCTTGGACTGCAAGTTGTAAGTCTTCTGGATTCATTCCTTGGTGGCTTGCTTTTGTTGGATTGACATCTTCATTGAGCTTGAAAGGTAGTTTGATGAAAAACTCTGGATTCTGCCATAAAGGATTCTTGCATTTTTGAAGAAATTCTGTATGTGAATTAGCACAGGATGTACTAATTATCTTTGTTGAAAATTCTCCAAAATTGTTGTCAATTGTGTGTACCTGCAAATGGGTTAGTGATAACCAGGGTAATACAAAAGACTTATATTTTAGACCTTGGTTTGACCATGAAAGATTTTTTATTTGACTCAAGACATCAAAACCTAATAACAAATCTTTGTTGGGAAGATGAGATCCTAAAACTCTATGACGTATTATACATTGTGGAAAGAGTTTTATGAGTAAAGGTTTACTAATAAGTTCTATAGAGAGAGAAGAACTATTAGCTGTTCGAAAGGTTTGAGAACATGGTTGCCACATGTGAGAGGGGAGAAGATCTGGATTCATAATGGTTGAAGAAGAACCTGTATCAAAGCGATAAGGGTTTGAGGTTTTGAATAATGGGTAAGGAGTATTTGGACTGGTGCATAAGGGACACTTCTTTCAACAGGATAGATTCCTTGAATATCTATCATCATCGATTCATTTTCTGAAGTATCTTCTGAGCAACTTGATTCAGAATCAGATAATTGGATCATTAAAATTGTTTCATCATTGGGCTCATCATCTAAGGAAAATAAAGATTCGACATCATGATCAGACGAGTCTTCTTCTGTAATCATCGAGACTTGTTTCATGAATTTATCCTTTTTCTTGTTTCTGCATTCTTTTGCAAAATGACCGCTTTTGCCACAAATGAAGCATCGATTTTTTCCTTTAAAATAATTTTTATTTTTCTTTCTTAGGAATTTCCATTTTCCTCGTTTGAAAGGCTTCATCTTGTAGTTTCTGTATTTCTTGAATCTTGTGGATCTTTTGGAAGAACAATTACATTTTTCATCTTTGCACTTTATCTTAAATCTTCTGTCATCACATGCGTTGCCAAGCTTAGAGCCAGTTTCTTCAACGTATTTGAGAAATTTTTTGTGATTGCAAAACTTTTCCAATGCTTCAGTAATGAATTGGTATAGAACACCTAATGAAACATCTTTTAATTGCTTGCCTATTTTCTGGATAGTTCGTGTTGCTTCTATTGCCAGAGGTTCAGGAAAAGAGTTCAAGAAAACTTGTTTGAGATTAACATCATCTATTCCACCAAGCATATAAAATCTTTTTGACATTCGATTATAATGCTTATTCAGGTGTTTTGATTCGAAGGAGCATCATTTCATTTTTAAAAATTCTTCACGAGCTGCAGTAAGCATCTGATCTCCAGTACCAAGAAATTCTGTGTGAATATAATTCATGAGATCAATTGGGGTTCTTGCTGAAAGGATTTCTATCTGTCGGTATTCGCCAAGAGAATGATACCAATCAGAGAGTCTGCCTTCAAGTCTTGCAACAAATCGTTTACAGACTTCATGCATATCATTTTCTTCTAATTCAGCCGTGCACCATGCAAGAAAATGTTGCATGCGATCTCGCCATTGTTGAAAAGGAATATCATAAATAGTGAAACTTTTGAACATCGTGGATTGTGGTGTTTGATGGGTTTCTGTGTAAGGAGTTTCAAGATCATCAAAGTGAAGCTCTTCTTGATCTGCCATGTATAGTTCTTCAAAGGCTTGAAACGGATCAAATGGTTCTGGAATTGGTTTTTTTTTTTGCTTGATATGGGGTTTTGGATTTAGTGGTTGTATGGTAAGGGATTTCAAAAAGGCACTTATCGGGTTTTCTTGTTGTAGGGTCATGGTTTCAAGGGTTTCATTTGCTGTTGAGGTTGAGGTTGAAGCTCCAATGAAAGCATCAGGTTCATCTGGTTCAGTTTTGGGTATAGTATTGGGTACTTTTGGTTTAACTCGTGGTTTGGATTTTATGGTATGTTTTGGTTTTAGTGAGAATGGGTTAACTGATGGGTGGAATGAGGAGTTTGCTTAAAGTGTTTGAATCTGGATGTTTGGTTGTGAAACTCTTGGGGAAAAAGGGTTTGAAGGAAAAGATGAGGGTTGATTTTGTTTATTCTGAAAATAAAATAGTTGGTTTTCAAGAGCTTTTTTCTCTTGTTCTTTTTGAGAGAGGAGTTCAGAATAATTTACAGTACCTTTCATTGTAGTAACCACCATCATCAATTCTTCATGAAGTACATCAATTTTGACTTTGATTTCTGCAGTAGTTGCTTCTATGGAAAAAACTTTAGATTTCACTTTTTCATTGTCATCTGAAAGCTTTTTTAATACTCTATTTTGAGCAACTTGGTTTTCTGATTGCCAATTAAGTACTTGTTCAACAGGTGGTTGTTGAGTTCGTCTGCCTTGATGATCAATAGCTACAGGGGCTTCTATTTTCCATGAATGAGAGATTTTCTCTGGGTTTTGAAAAGGTTTAAGGGGTGGGAATTCTTGTTCATATGATGAGTTTTGTGGTTCAAACATGTTGCATTCCGGTTGTAGGATACGAGATCCATTAGATATGGATCTGGGGTTTCTTCTTGATCGTCTGGTAGATGGTTGAGGAACCTCTATATCTTCATCAGATTCAGAATCATCTTGATGATTTAGATATAGATAGCATTTACAAATGGAATCATCATACCATATATGTCCTGTGACTGGATCTTTACCATGATAAACAGGATTTCCTTCATTTGTAAAATATGCAACTTTTAGTGGATCAGAATCTAATACGTTTAGTTCTGAGGGAACCACTGGACAATTTTGAACAATATTTGGTTTTGGAAAACGGATTTCAACTAGACCATCTGATCTAGTGTGGAAAACTGGATCTGTTGATTGGGCTGTTTGTGTCTGGGAGTGGATTGATTCATAATTTGTTAACCAAGAAGAAGGGAGTAATTCACAAAGGGCTTCTTTGGTTATTTGCTTTGGGATGTAGGAAAGGCTAGGTGTAGCTGATGAATCTATATTAAGAAATATAGCATCTTCTGTGTTTATGTGAGATGGAACTGGTATGTCAAAAGCATGGTTCTGTACTCTGTAAACCATTTGGTAGTCAAGAGTAGCAGCATATGTGTTTACCTGAGGTGCTCCAGTTATCTGCATCTGGACTTTCAAGGCTGTCAACAGTGATGGATCTGTGAGAGGCATATTGAAATTTGGAAAGAAAGTCAGGAAGACTGTTCCAGCATTTAGAGTTGTTTGTACTGTTGCAATACAAGCATCTTGATATCTTGTAAACCTTGAATCAAGGAGAGCTATTCGAGAGACTACTCCAAGTCCTTTTCTCCCATGAAAAGTAAGAGCTAATCTGATAGCACCAAAGTGCATATGTGTGTAACCTGCTCTTTGCCAATTAGGGATTAAATGTTTTGGTAATTCAAGAGATACCAACTGCTCTTTTGAATCAGAAGGGATTTGATATTGATCAAATCGAGAAGCTTGGATAAATTCTTTTGTTTTTGGATTTTTCGATGAGTGAAATACTTGAGAAGCTACTCTAGAAATTGAAGAAGGAGGTTTTTTATAAACATCATAAGGATTAACTACAGGATATCTAGATTCTGGAATTTTAGAGTCATCATCTATATATGATAACTGATATAGATAATCTAATTTTGAAGAGGGTAAAGAAGATGAGTTTGATGAAGATCTGAAAGACATATTTAGAAGTGATCTGGTATTACACACCTTTTGCAAAGTTTTCTGATGTTGGGTTTCAAGTTTTGAAAACAATAATTTTCTTTTACCAACTTCCTACGGCTACGTGTTCAAACAACGCCATTTCCTCGGCTACAATAACACTCCGGCCTCCGGGAATATCTTGTAAGAGAACATTATTGTACATATTTCTAGTCATTCAAACTAGATACCATCCATGTATGTATCCTTAATTAAAGATATCATTAAGGATACATACATGGATGGTATCTAGTTTGAATGACTAGAAATATGTACAATAATGTTCTCTTACAAGATATTCCCGGAGACCGGAGTGTTATTGTAGCCGAGGAAATGGCGTTGTTTGAACACGTAGCCGTAGGAAGTTGGTAAAAGAAAATTATTGTTTTCAAAACTTGAAACCCAACATCAGAAAACTTTGCAAAAGGTGTGTAATACCAGATCACTTCTAAATATGTCTTTCAGATCTTCATCAAACTCATCTTCTTTACCCTCTTCAAAATTAGATTATCTATATCAGTTATCATATATAGATGATGACTCTAAAATTCTAGAATCTAGATATCCTGTAGTTAATCCTTATGATGTTTATAAAAAACCTCCTTCTTCAATTTCTAGAGTAGCTTCTCAAGTATTTCACTCATCGAAAAATCCAAAAACAAAAGAATTTATCCAAGCTTCTCGATTTGATCAATATCAAATCCCTTCTGATTCAAAAGAGCAGTTGGTATCTCTTGAATTACCAAAACATTTAATCCCTAATTGGCAAAGAGCAGGTTACACACATATGCACTTTGGTGCTATCAGATTAGCTCTTACTTTTCATGGGAGAAAAGGACTTGGAGTAGTCTCTCGAATAGCTCTCCTTGATTCAAGGTTTACAAGATATCAAGATGCTTGTATTGCAACAGTACAAACAACTCTAAATGCTGGAACAGTCTTCCTGACTTTCTTTCCAAATTTCAATATGCCTCTCACAGATCCATCACTGTTGACAGCCTTGAAAGTCCAGATGCAGATAACTGGAGCACCTCAGGTAAACACATATGCTGCTACTCTTCACTACCAAATGGTTTACAGAGTACAGAACCATGCTTTTGACATACCAGTTCCATCTTACATAAACACAGAAGATGCTATATTTCTTAATATAGATTCATCAGCTACACCTAGCCTTTCTTACATCCCAAAGCAAATAACCAAAGAAGCCCTTTGTGAATTACTCCCTTCTTCTTGGTTAACAAATTATGAATCAATCCACTCCCAGACACAAACAGCCCAATCAACAGATCCAGTTTTCCACACTAGATCAGATGGTTTAGTTGAAATCCGTTTTCCAAAACCAAATATTGTTCAAAATTGTCCAGTGGTTCCCTCAGAACTAAACGTATTAGATTCTGATCCACTAAAAGTTGCATATTTTACAAATGAAGGAAATCCTGTTTATCATGGTAAAGATCCAGTCACAGGACATATATGGTATGATGATTCCATTTGTAAATGCTATCTATGTCTAAATCATCAAGATGATTCTGAATCTGATGAAGATATAGAGGTTCCTCAACCATCTACCAGACGATCAAGAAGAAACCCCAGATCCAGATCTAATGGATCTCGTATCCTACAACCGGAATGCAACATGTTTGAACCACAAAACTCATCATATGAACAAGAATTCCCACCCCTTAAACCTTTTCAAAACCCAGAGAAAATCTCTCATTCATGAAAAATAGAAGCCCCTGTAGCTATTGATCATCAAGGCAGATGAACTCAACAACCACCGGTTGAACAAGTACTTAATTGGCAATCAGAAAACCAAGTTGCTCAAAATAGAGTATTAAAAAAGCTTTCAGATGACAATGAAAAAGTGAAATCTAAAGTTTTTTCCATAGAAGCAACTACTGCAGAAATCAAAGCCAAAATTGATGTACTTCATGAAGAATTGATGATGGTGGTTACTACAATGAAAGGTACTGTAAATTATTCTGAACTCCTCTCTCAAAAAGAACAAGAGAAAAAAGCTCTTGAAAACCAACTATTTTATTTTCAGAATAAACAAAATCAACCCTCATCTTTTCCTTCAAACCCTTTTTCCCCAAGAGTTTCACAACCAAACATCCAGATTCAAACACTTCAAGCAAACTCCTCATTCCACCCATCAGTTAACCCATTCTCACTAAAACCAAAACATACCATAAAATCCAAACCACGAGTTAAACCAAAAGTACCCAATACTATACCCAAAACTGAACCAGATGAACCTGATGCTTTCATTGGAGCTTCAACCTCAACCTTAACAGCAAATGAAACCCTTGAAACCATGGCCCTACAACAAGAAAACCCGATAAGTGCCTTTTTGAAATCCCTTACCATACAACCACTAAATCCAAAACCCCATATCAAGCAAAAAAAACCAATTCCAGAACCATTTGATCCGTTTCAAGCCTTTGAAGAACTATACATGGCAGATCAAGAAGAACTTCACTTTGATGATCTTGAAACTCCTTATACAGAAACCTATCAAACACCACAATCCACGATGTTCAAAAGTTTCACTATTGATGATATTCCTTTTCCACAATGGCGAGATCGCATGCAACATTTTCTTGCATGGTGCACGGCTGAATTAGAAGAAAATGATATGCATGAAGTCTGTAAACGATTTGTTGCAAGACTTGAAGGCAGACTCTCTGATTGGTATCATTCTCTTGGCGAATACCGACAGATAGAAATCCTTTCAGCAAGAACCCCAATTGATCTCATGAATTATATTCACACAGAATTTCTTGGTACTGGAGATCAGATGCTTACTGCAGCTCGTGAAGAATTTTTGAAAATGAAATGCTGCTCCTTCGAATCAAAACACCTGAATAAGCATTATAATCGAATGTCAAAAAGATTTTATATGCTTGGTGGAATAGATGATGTTAATCTCAAACAAGTTTTCTTGAACTCTTTTCCTGAACCTCTGGCAATAGAAGCAACACGAACAATCCAGAAAATAGGCAAGCAATTAAAAGATGTTTCATTAGGTGTTCTATACCAATTCATTACTGAAGCATTGGAAAAGTTTTGCAATCAAAAAAATTTCTCAAATACGTTGAAGAAACTGGCTCTAAGCTTGGCAACGCATGTGATGACAGAAGATTTAAGATAAAGTGCAAAGATGAAAAATGTAATTGTTCTTTCAAAAGATCCACAAGATTCAAGAAATACAGAAACTACAAGATGAAGCCTTTCAAACGAGGAAAATGGAAATTCCTAAGAAAGAAAAATAAAAATTCTTTTAAAGGAAAAAATCGATGCTTCATTTGTGGCAAAAGCGGTCATTTTGCAAAAGAATGCAGAAACAAGAAAAAGGATAAATTCATGAAACAAGTCTCGATGATTACAGAAGAAGACTCATCTGATCATGATGTCGAATCTTTATTTTCCTTAGATGATGAGCCCAATGATGAAACAATTTTAATGATCCAATTATCTGATTCTGAATCAAGTTGCTCAGAAGATACTTCAGAAAATGAATCGATGATGATAGATATTCAAGGAATCTATCCTGTTGAAAGAAGTGTCCCTTATGCACCAGTCCAAATACTCCTTACCCATTATTCAAAACCTCAAACCCTTATCGCCTTTTTTGATACAGGTTCTTCTTCAACCATTATGAATCCAGATCTTCTCCCCTCTCACATGTGGCAACCATGTTCTCAAACCTTTCGAACAGCTAATAGTTCTTCTCTCTCTATAGAACTTATTAGTAAACCTTTACTCATAAAACTCTTTCCACAATGTATAATACGTCATAGAGTTTTAGGATCTCATCTTCCCAACAAAGATTTGTTATTAGGTTTTGATGTCTTGAGTCAAATCAAAAATCTTTCATGGTCAAACCAAGGTCTAAAATATAAGCCTTTTGTATTACCCTGGTTATCACTAACCCATTTGCAGGTACACACAATTGACAACAATTTTGGAGAATTTTCAACAAAGATAATTAGTACATCCTGTGCTAATTCACATACAGAATTTCTTCAAAAATGCAAGAATCCTTTATGGCAGAATCCAGAGTTTTTCATCAAACTACCTTTCAAGCTCAATGAAGATGTCAATCCAACAAAAGCAAGCCACCAAGGAATGAATCCAGAAGACTTACAACTTGCAGTCCAGGAACTTTCTCAACTCCAGCAGGAATGCCTGATCGAACCAACAACATCCCCATGGGCGTGTGAAGCTTTCTATGCCAACAAACACTCAGAGCAGATACGTGGCAAGAAAAGACTTGTAATCAACTACAAGCCTTTGAATGAATTCCTTGCAGATGATAAGTTTCCTCTTCCAAACAGATGGACTCTCTTCCAAAGTCTAACCAATGCAAGAGTTTTTTCCAAGTTTGATCTTAAAGCAGGTTTTTGGCAAATTGGCGTTCATCCTGAAGAAAGATACAAAACAGCTTTTTGTATCCCTGATCATCACTACCAATGGACAGTGATGCCCTTTGGTCTAAAAAGTGCTCCTTCAGCTTTTCAAAAAGCAATGATCAAGATCTTTGAACCAATTCTGTCAAGTGCAGTAATTTATATTGATGACATTCTTCTCTTTTCAAAAAATGAAGAAGAGCATTTAGTACTGCTAAACAAATTTCATTCATTGCTTTTGCAATATGGAATTATGCTCTCAGAAAAAAAGATGATTCTGGCAACATCTCAAATTGATTTCTTGGGAATGACCATTAACAACTCTCAATATCACCTTCAACCTCATGTAGCGAAAAAACTACTTGAATTCCCAGACATGCTTTCCACTATCAAGGAAATCCAACAATTTCTTGGTATAGTAAATTACATGTCCCCATTCATCAAAAACCTTTCCCATTTAACCAAACCATTGTATGATATGCTCAAAAAGAACCCTCCACCCTGGAATTCTCAACAAACCAAAGCAGTGCAACAACTTAAAAGACTAACTGATAATCTCCCTCCCCTCCAAATTCCATCCAATGGAAAAGAATATTGCAAACAGATGCAAGTGATGAACACTGGGGAGCAGTCCTTTTAGAAGAAATTAATGGTAACCACAACATCTGTGGTTATCAAAGTGGTCATTTCAAACCTTCTGAAACACACTACCATTCTACTTTCAAAGAAATCCTTGCAGTAAAAAATGGTATCAAAAGGTTTGCTTTCACCTTATTGGTCACAAATTCCTTATTGAAATGGATATGTCTTCATTTCCTAAAATGTTACAATTCAAGAACAAGACAATCCCACATCCTCAATTACTCAGATGGGCAGAATGGTTTTCCCAATATGATTTTGAAGTCAAACACATAAAAAGATCAACCAATTTTCTTCCAGATTTTCTTTCAAGAAAAGGCGCTGAACAAAGCAATTTACTCATTCCTGTTATAGCAGTTTTACAACCAGATGCAGAATCTTCATCTGCATCATCAGCACCTCAATCAACAGTATGACAAAGAATGGATCAACTCCCACATGAAATCACAGAGAAAATCCTAGAAAAGTCAATTCATGTCTATTATCATGAAACATGGACAGCATATTGGAAAATACTTCCTAGAAAATATGGAAGTTCTCCATTTCGAGGAATGACCTTCAATTCTGAATATCCTTTTCTCAACCTTTTCCACATTCATGATCCATATCACCTTGTCCCTGAAGCAATCCCTTTCTTCCTCAATCTATCCAGGTGTCATTTCATTGCAATTGTATTCAATGCACAAGTGATGAACAGATATTTGTTCTTAACACAAGTAGGAAATCCCCAAGATGAACAACAAATGTTTCGAAATACTCTCAAATTCCTTCTAAGATATCAAACAATGTCTTATTGGGAATCAATATTTGGCAATTTCCTCACTACATATGTTGTAGTTATTTTCCATCAGAACCTGGTCCGATGTTCACAGTCTCCAAACGGCACGATAATCCATCAAGATTCATTTGTAAAAATCCATGGCTGGTATGGATATAATCTTATCAGCACAAAAAATGTTCACCCAGAGCAGTGGTTATTATTCAAGGTAGAAATGAGTCAGCTCAACGGATTACCTCATACATTCATTGACTCAGCATCTTTTCGACAAGCAGATCACCCTCTAAGCCAGACACCATCAACAGCTTTGGATACTTTTGTTAAAGATACTATTCGTGAAAGAGATTTAATGGAAACCATAATCAATACAGATCCAAACAATCACATGGATGAAACATCATCAGAAGAAGAACAATACAGGCACCCTAGAGATGATTTCGATAGTGATGAGTGGCCGGATACAGATTAAAATATGTATTTGTGTAATATTATGTAAGCAATGACGTTATAGTGTGGTGTGATGTGTGCAATGATGTCATTAGATCAATAATTGTGAGTGATGTAAGCCATGATGTCAATGTGATCAATAATTGAGCTTTTACCTGATTAGCAGGTAATAAGTCATCCGGTAACCTCTTTAAGAGGTAGCAGGTCATATCCACTTTTATGGCCTATAAATATGTATCGATAGAATGTAGTTGGATCATAACTTTTCTAATCACAACTTCTTCTTCCTTGTATAATAAAAAACCCAGTTTATTGTAAATCTCTCCTTCTCCATTTTTTCACTTTGTTTTTACGAGTTTCTCTCCTCACTGAGACAACCCTCCACTTGGTATCAGAGCCTAAACACCCATTAATGAGTCACTAAACACCTCATCTGGTAAAATACCCTTATATGCAAAGTGTACTTAAATATCAAAAGTTTTGCTATTTCTTTTATTAGTAAAACTATTGTTCATCCATAATAAGTATGCTCTGTATTAGCCAAACTATGTTTGGAATTTTACATCAGAAAACATGGATGGTATCTGGTTTGAATGACTAGAAATATGTACAATAATGTTCTCTTACAAGATATCCCCGGAGGCCGGAGTGTTATTGTAGCCGAGGAAATGGCATTGTTTGAACACGTAGCCGTAGGAAGTTGGTAAAAGAAAATTATTGTTTTCAAAACTTGAAACCCAACATCAGAAAACTTTGCAAAAGGTGTGTAATACCATATCACTTCTAAATATGTCTTTCAGATCTTCATCAAACTCATCTTCTTTACCCTCTTCAAAATTAGATTATCTATATCAGTTATCATATATAGATGATGACTCTAAAATTCCAGAATCTAGATATCCTGTAGTTAATCCTTATGATGTTTATAAAAAACCTCCTTCTTCAATTTCTAGAGTAGCTTCTCAAGTATTTCACTCATCGAAAAATCCAAAAATAAAAGAATTTATCCAAGCTTCTCGATTTGATCAATATCAAATCCCTTCTGATTCAAAAGAGCAATTGGTATCTCTTGAATTACCAAAACATTTAATCCCTAATTGGCAAATAGCAGGTTACACACATATGCACTTTGGTGCTATCAGATTAGCTCTTACTTTTCATGGGAGAAAAGGACTTGGAGTAGTCTCTCGAATAGCTCTCCTTGATTCAAGGTTTACAAGATATCAAGATGCTTGTATTGCAACAGTACAAACAACTCTAAATGCTGGAACAGTCTTCCTGACTTTCTTTCCAAATTTCAATATGCCTCTCACAGATCCATCACTGTTGACAGCCTTGAAAGTCCAGATGCAGATAACTGGAGCACCTCAGGTAAACACATATGCTGCTACTCTTCACTACCAAATGGTTTACAAAGTACAGAACCATGCTTTTGACATACCAGTTCCATCTCACATAAACACAGAAGATGCTATATTTCTTAATATAGATTCATCAGCTACACCTAGCCTTTCCTACATCCCAAAGCAAATAACCAAAGAAGCCCTTTGTGAATTACTCCCTTCTTCTTGGTTAACAAATTATGAATCAATCCACTCCCAGACACAAACAGCCCAATCAACAGATCCAGTTTTCCACACTAGATCAGATGGTCTAGTTGAAATCCGTTTTCCAAAACCAAATATTGTTCAAAATTGTCCAGTGGTTCCCTCAGAACTAAACGTATTAGATTCTGATCCACTAAAAGTTGCATATTTTACAAATGAAGGAAATCCTGTTTATCATGGTAAAGATCCAGTCACAGGACATATATGGTATGATGATTCCATTTGTAAATGCTATCTATGTCTAAATCATCAAGATGATTCTGAATCTGTTGAAGATATAGAGGTTCCTCAACCATCTACCAGACGATCAAGAAGAAACCCCAGATCCAGATCTAATGGATCTCGTATCCTACAACCGGAATGCAACATGTTTGAACCACAAAACTCATCATATGAACAAGAATTCCCACCCCTTAAAAATTTTCAAAACCCAGAGAAAATCTCTCATTCATGGAAAATAGAAGCCCCTGTAGCTATTGATCATCAAGGCAGACGAACTCAACAACCACCTGTTGAACAAGTACTTAATTGGCAATCAGAAAACCAAGTTGCTCAAAATAGTGTATTAAAAAAGCTTTCGGATGACAATGAAAAAGTGAAATCTAAAGTTTTTTTCCATAGAAGCAACTACTGCAGAAATCAAAGCCAAAATTGATGTACTTCATGAAGAATTGATGATGGTGGTTACTACAATGAAAGGTACTGTAAATTATTCTGAACTACTCTCTCAAAAAGAACAAGAGAAAAAAGCTCTTGAAAACCAACTATTTAATTTTCAGAATAAACAAAATCAACCCTCATCTTTTCCTTCAAACCCTTTTTCCCCAAGAGTTTCACAACCAAACATCCAGATTCAAACACTTCAAGCAAACTCCTCATTCCACCCATCAGTTAACCCATTCTCACTAAAACCAAAACATACCATAAAATCCAAACCACGAGTTAAACAAAAAGTACCCAATACTATACCCAAAACTGAACCAGATGAACCTGATGCATTCATTGGAGCTTCAACCTCAACCTCAACAGCAAATGAAACCCTTGAAACCATGGCCCTACAACAAGAAAACCCGATAAGTGCCTTTTTGAAATCCCTTACCATACAACCACTAAATCCAAAACCCCATATCAAGCAAAAAAAAACCAATTCCAGAACCATTTGATCCGTTTCAAGCCTTTGAAGAACTATGCATGGCAGATCAAGAAGAACTTCACTTTGATGATCTTGAAACTCCTTACACAGAAACCCATCAAACACCACAATCCACGATGTTCAAAAGTTTCACTATTGATTATATTCCTTTTCCACAATGGCGAGATCGCATGCAACATTTTCTTGCATGGTGCACGGCTGAATTAGAAGAAAATGATATGCATGAAGTCTGTAAACGATTTGTTGCAAGACTTGAAGGCAGACTCTCTGATTGGTATCATTCTCTTGGTGAATACCGACAGATAGAAATCCTTTCAGCAAGAACCCCAATTAATCTCATGAATTATATTCACACAGAATTTCTTGGTACTGGAGATCAGATGCTTACTGCAGCTCGTGAAGAATTTTTGAAAATGAAATGCTGCTCCTTCGAATCAAAACACCTGAATAAGCATTATAATCGAATGTCAAAAAGATTTTATATGCTTGGTGGAATAGATGATGTTAATCTCAAACAAATTTTCTTGAACTCTTTTCCTGAACCTCTGGCAATAGAAGCAACACGAACTATCCAGAAAACAGGCAAACAATTAAAAGATGTTTCATTAGGTGTTCTATACCAATTCATTACTGAAGCATTGGAAAAGTTTTGCAATCACAAAAAATTTCTCAAATACGTTGAAGAAACTGGCTCTAAGCTTGGCAACGCATGTGATGACAGAAGATAAGATAAAGTGCAAAGATGAAAAATGTAATTGTTCTTCCAAAAGATCCACAAGATTCAAGAAATACAGAAACTACAAGATGAAGCCTTTCAAACGAGGAAAATGGAAATTCCTAAGAAAGAAAAATAAAAATTCTTTTAAAGGAAAAAATCGATGCTTCATTTGTGGCAAAAGCGGTCATTTTGCAAAAGAATGCAGAAACAAGAAAAAGGATAAATTCATGAAACAAGTCTCGATGATTACAGAAGAAGACTCGTCTGATCATGATGTCGAATCTTTATTTTCCTTAGATGATGAGCCCAATGATGAAACAATTTTAATGATCCAATTATCTGATTCTGAATCAAGTTGCTCAGAAGATACTTCAGAAAATGAATCGATGATGATAGATATTCAAGGAATCTATCCTGTTGAAAGAAGTGTCCCTTATGCACCAGTCCAAATACTCCTTACCCATTATTCAAAACCTCAAACCCTTATCGCCTTTTTTGATACAGGTTCTTCTTCAACCATTATGAATCCAGATCTTCTCCCCTCTCACATGTGGCAACCATGTTCTCAAACCTTTCGAACAGCTAATAGTTCTTCTCTCTCTCTATAGAACTTATTAGTAAACCTTTACTCATAAAACTCTTTCCACAATGTATAATACGTCATAGAGTTTTAGGATCTCATCTTCCCAACAAAGATTTGTTATTAGGTTTTGATGTCTTGAGTCAAATAAAAAATCTTTCATGGTCAAACCAAGGTCTAAAATATAAGTCTTTTGTATTACCCTGATTATCACTAACCCATTTGCAGGTACACACAATTGACAACAATTTTGGAGAATTTTCAACAAAGATAATTAGTACATCCTGTGCTAATTCACATACAGAATTTCTTCAAAAATGCAAGAATCCTTTATGGCAGAATCCAGAGTTTTTCATCAAACTACCTTTCAAGCTCAATGAAGATGTCAATCCAACAAAAGCAAGCCACCAAGGAATGAATCCAAAAGACTTACAACTTGTAGTCCAAGAACTTTCTCAACTCCAGCAGGAAGGCCTGATCGAACCAACAACATCCCCATGGGCGTGTGAAGCTTTCTATGTCAACAAACACTCAGAGCAGATACGTGGCAAGAAAAGACTTGTAATCAACTACAAGCCTTTGAATGAATTCCTTGCAGATGATAAGTTTCCTCTTCCAAACAGATGAACTCTCTTCCAAAGTCTAACCAATGCAAGAGTATTTTTCAAGTTTGATCTTAAAGCAGGTTTTTGGCAAATTGACGTTCATCCTGAAGAAAGATACAAAACAGCTTTTTGTATCCCTGATCATCACTACCAATGGACAGTGATGCCCTTTGGTCTAAAAAGTGCTCCTTCAGCTTTTCAAAAAGCAATGATCAAGATCTTTGAACCAATTCTATCAAGTGCAGTAATTTATATTGATGACATTCTTCTCTTTTTAAAATATGAAGAAGAGCATTTAGTACTGCTAAACAAATTTCATTCATTGCTTTTGCAATATGGAATTATGCTCTCAGAAAAAAGATGATTCTGGCAACATCTCAAATTGATTTCTTGGGAATGACCATCAACAACTCTCAATATCACCTTCAACCTCATGTAGCGAAAAAACTACTTGAATTCCCAGACATGCTTTCCACTATTAAGGAAATCCAACAATTTCTTGGTATAGTAAATTACATCTCCCCATTCATCAAAAACCTTTCCCATTTAACCAAACCATTGTATGATATGCTCAAAAAGAACCCTTCACCCTGGAATTCTCAACAAACCAAAGCAGTGCAACAACTTAAAAGACTAACTGATAATCTCCCTCCCCTCCAAATTCCATCCAATGGAAAAAGAATATTGCAAACAGATGCAAGTGATGAACACTGGGGAGCAGTCCTTTTAGAAGAAATTAATGGTAACCGCAACATCTGTGGTTATCAAAGTGGTCATTTCAAACCTTCTGAAACACACTACCCTTCTACTTTCAAAGAAATCCTTGCAGTAAAAAATGGTATCAAAAGGTTTGCTTTTCACCTTATTGGTCACAAATTCCTTATTGAAATGGATATGTCTTCATTTCCTAAAATGTTACAATTCAAGAACAAGACAATCCCACATCCTCAATTACTCAGATGGGCAGAATGGTTTTCCCAATATGATTTTGAAGTCAAACACATAAAAGGATCAACCAATTTTCTTCCAGATTTTCTTTCAAGAAAAGGCGCAGAACAAAGCAATTTACTCATTCCTGTTATAGCAGTTTTACAACCAGATGCAGAATCTTCATCTTCATCATCAGCACTTCAATCAACAGTATGGCAAAGAATGGATCAACTCCCACATGAAATCACAGAGAAAATCCTAGAAAAGTCAATTCCTGTCTATTGTCATGAAACATGGACAGCATATTGGAAAATACTTGCTAGAAAATATGGAAGTTCTCCATTTAGAGGAATGACCTTCAATTCTGAATATCCTTTTCTCAACCTTTTCCACATTCATGATCCATATAACCTTGTCCCTGAAGCAATCCCTTTCTTCCTCAATCTATCCAGGTGTCATTTCATTGCAATTGTATTCAATGCACAAGTGATGAACAGATATTTGTTCTTAACACAAGTAGGAAATCCCCAAGATGAACAACAAATGTTTCAAAATACTCTCAAATTCCTTCTAAGATATCAAACAATGTCTTATTGGGAATCAATATTTGGCAATTTCCTCACTACATATGTTGTAGTTATTTTCCATCAGAACCTGGTCCGATGTTCACAGTCTCCAAACGGCACGATAATCCATCAAGATTCATTTGTAAAAATCCATGGCTGGTATGGATATAATCTTATCAGCACAAAAAATGTTCACCCAGAGCAGTGGTTATTATTCAAGGTAGAAATGAGCCAGCTCAACGGATTACCTCATACATTCATTGACTCAGCATCTTTTCGACAAGCAGATCACCCTCTAAGCCAGACACCATCAACAGCTTTGGATACTTTTGTTAAAGATACTATTCGTGAAAGAGATTTAATGGAAACCATAATCAATACAGATCCAAACAATCACATGGATGAAACATCATCAGAAGAAGAACAATACAGGCACCCTAGAGATGATTTCGATAGTGATGAGTGGCCGGATACAGATTAAAATATGTATTTGTGTAATATTATGTAAGCAATGATGTCATAGTGTGGTGTGATGTGTGAAATGATGTCATTAGATCAATAATTGTGAGTGATGTAAGCCATGATGTCAATGTGATCAATAATTGAGCTTTTACCTGATTAGCAGGTAATAAGTCATCCGGTAACCTCTTTAAGAGGTAGCAGGTCATATCCACTTTTATGGCCTATAAATATGTATCGATAGAATGTAGTTGGATCATAACTTTTATGATCACAACTTCTTCTTCCTTGTATAATAAAAAACCCAGTTTATTTAAGTACATCTTTCCATTTTGTATCAGAGCAGCGGTTATTATTCAAGGTAGAAATGAGTCAGCTCAACGGATTACCTCATACATTCATTGACTCAGCATCTTTTAATTGCTTGCCTGTTTTCTGGATAGTTCGTGTTGCTTCTATTGCTAGAGGTTCAGGAAAAGAGTTCAAGAAAACTTGTTTGAGATTAACATCATCTATTCCACCAAGCATATAAAATCTTTTTGACATTCGATTATAATGCTTATTCAGGTGTTTTGATTCGAAGGAGCAGCATTTCATTTTCAAAAATTCTTCACGAGCTGCAGTAAGCATCTGATCTCCAGTACCAAGAAATTCTGTGTGAATATAATTCATGAGATCAATTGGGGTTCTTGCTGAAAGGATTTCTATCTGTCGGTATTCGCCAAGAGAATGATACCAATCAGAGAGTCTGCCTTCAAGTCTTGCAACAAATCGTTTACAGACTTCATGCATATCATTTTCTTCTAATTCAGCCGTGCACCATGCAAGAAAATGTTGCATGCAATCTCGCCATTGTGGAAAAGGAATATCATCAATAGTGAAACCTTTGAACATCGTGGATTGTGGTGTTTGATGGGTTTCTGTGTAAGGAGTTTCAAGATCATCAAAGTGAAGTTCTTCTTGATCTGCCATGTATAGTTCTTCAAAGGCTTGAAACGGATCAAATGGTTCTGGAATTGGTTTTTTTTGCTTGATATGGGGTTTTGGATTTAGTGGTTGTATGGTAAGGGATTTGAAAAAGGCACTTATCGGGTTTTCTTGTTGTAGGGCCATGGTTTCAAGGGTTTCATTTGCTGTTGAGGTTTAGGTTGAAGCTCCAATGAAAGCATCAGGTTCATCTGGTTTAGTTTTGGGTATAGTATTGGGTACTTTTGGTTTAACTCGTGGTTTGGATTTTATGGTATGTTTTGGTTTTAGTGAGAATGGGTTAACTGATGGGTGGAATGAGGAGTTTGCTTGAAGTGTTTGAATCTGGATGTTTGGTTGTGAAACTCTTGGGGAAAAAGGGTTTGAAGTAAAAGATGAGGGTTGATTTTGTTTATTCTGAAAATAAAATAGTTGGTTTTCAAGAGCTTTTTTCTCTTGTTCTTTTTGAGAGAGGAGTTCAGAATAATTTACAGTACCTTTCATTGTAGTAACCACCATCATCAATTCTTCATGAAGTACATCAATTTTGGCTTTAATTTCTGCAGTAGTTGCTTCTATGGAAAAAACTTTAGATTTCAATTTTTCATTGTCATCTGAAAGCTTTTTTAATACTCTATTTTGAGCAACTTGGTTTTCTGATTGCCAATTAAGTACTTGTTCAACAGGTGGTTGTTGAGTTCGTCTGCCTTGATGATCAATAGCTACAGGGGCTTCTATTTTCCATGAATGAGAGATTTTCTCTGGGTTTTGAAAAGGTTTAAGGGGTGGGAATTCTTGTTCATATGATGAGTTTTGTGGTTCAAACATGTTGCATTCCGGTTGTAGGATACGAGATCCATTAGATCTGGATCTGGGGTTTCTTCTTGATCGTCTGGTAGATGGTTGAGGAACCTCTATATCTTCATCAGATTCAGAATCATCTTGATGATTTAGACATAGATAGCATTTACAAATGGAATCATCATACCATATATGTGACGACCCGGAAATTTCCGACCAAATTAAAACTTAATCTTTATATGTTCCAACACAATAAGCAAAGCCTGTAATGTTGAGTCTCGAAATGTTTGAACTATTTATATAGATTCATTTAACCTGTGACTATTTCCGACGATTCACGAACAATTGTGTGTAAATAAATATGTAAATATATATACATGTATAAATATAAGAGTGCATATTAAGTTGTATTAATAAAATACAAAATAATCATTTGAATTGAAAATGTAAAATAATGTACAAGATAATTAAGATTAAAATTTATTTATGATTTAAACGAATTCTTATTTTTATTTATTATCATTTTTATGATATTATTTAGTTATTTTATTAGAATTATTATTAGGGTATTTACTATTAATATTTATTAAAAATAAAAATAGGGAATCCCATTATGTTAGAAGTAACTATCAATTTTTTTTCTTTTTCTTCACATGAAAATAATTTACGTACTTCATGTCTCCAGTTTGTTACAAGTCTACTTCACAAATCAATTGGAAATCAATTTAACTGTTAAATCATGTACCTAATCACTCTATATAAGTTACAAACTGCAATTTGAGTTGAAAACAAAGAAAACCCAGAAAATAAGCTCGACACTCTGTATATTCATCTTTTTCACCATATTTTGATTTAGAACAAATTTTCAAAATGTAATAATGCAGTCATGTTAGGAATCGTCTATCTAAACTATCTGTAAGTTTTCAATCCTCAATTCTTTCTATTAATTTCTAATTTGAGAGTCAAAGTTTTGGTTTTCAAAGTCAACTAAGTGTTCTTGAATCAAATTCGAGTTTGTTTTGATATCTCCAGTTAATTTGATGATCCATAAAGATTATAGGAATGATTTACAACACAATTCATGTTGTAATCATAACCTATAACACTCTTAATCTAAAAATCAATTTTTGTGTTCTTGAGTTCTTCACAGTGATATACACTAACGTGAATTCGAAACAAATTTCAAAAACTAAAAATGTAGAGTTGTTAGGAATCATTTACTTAAACTTCCTGCAAAATCTCAAGTTCCAATTCTTGATAACGAATTCGAATTTGCGAGTCAAAGTTAAATTGTCAAAAGTCAACTGTTTCGTTCTTGGAGAAATTAGAGCTTGTTTTGATGTTTTAAGTTCAATTGAAGATTTCAATAGTTTTTAGGAATGATTTGAAACATGTTTCATGTTGTAAAGATTGTCCAAAACGAACTCATAATTGAAAACAAAATTTTTTTTTTCTTGGCTACTAGCAAGCAGTAGCATTTTTTTGTTTTTTTTTCTCATTTTTTTTATATCATGAACACATTTTTATTGTTTGTTTCATGTTTGTTTAGAAGTCCTAAAACCATTTTGATGATTGACTATTAAGAATGAAGTTGTTTGATTGTTTAGATTTTGGTGAAGAAGATGAAGTGGGTTAAAACATGTAATAGATAAGTATTTGGGTTTGTATTATAAATCAGAAAAACTGAAATGGAGGAATGGTTAAGGGTGCTGATGAGTGAACGAGAGGTCTCGGGTTCGAGCCCGGCTTGGTGCAATTTTTTTAAAACTGACTCCTAAGGTAGTTTTATACTTTTAAAAATTATTATTATTATTAATATTATTATTATTATCCTTAGGTATTTCTACAATTATTAATTTTACAAAACAAAAGATATATATGTAAATATATTATTACATAAAATATACTAATATTACATAAAATTATGTTTCAACTAATATTATTGATATAACATTAATTAAATATCAAATAAGTATCATAATATATTATAAGAATAATTAATACATAACAAATATATAAACTTAATTGATTTATACTATAATGTGTTAATACTTGATATAGGTTCGTGAATCCGAGGCCAACCCTGCATTGTTCAATGTCGTCATATGTATTTTTACTACAAAATACAGTATTGTGAGTTTCATTTGCCCTTTTTACTATTTACGTTTTTGGGCTGAGAATACATGCAAATGCTTTATTAACTGTTTTACAATATTTATATGCGTGAGTTTCATTAATCCCCTTTTAAATGCTTTCGCAATATATATTTTTGGGACTGAGAATGCATGCACTGCTTTTATAACTGTTTTACGAAATAGACACAAGTAATCGAAATTACGTTCTATGGTTGAATGATCGAAACTGAATATGCCCCTTTTTATTAAGTCTGGTAATCTAAGAATTAGGGAACAGACACCCTAATTGACGCGAACTCTAAAGATAGATCTATCGGGCCCAACAAGCCCCATCCAAAGTACCGGATGCTTTAGTACTTCGAAATTTATATCATGTCCGAAGGAGGATCCCGGAATGATGGGGATATTCTTATATGCATATTGTGAATGTCGGTTACCAGGTGTTCAATCCATATGAATGATATTTTTGTCTCTATGCATGGGACGTATGATTATGAGAAATGGAAGTATGAAATCTTGTGGTCTATTAAAATTATGAAATGATTCTTTATGATAAACTAATGAACTCACCAACCTTTTGGTTGACACTTTAAAGCATGTTTATTCTCAGGTACGAAAGAAATCTTCCGCTGTGCATTTGCTCATATTAGAGATATTACTTGGAGTCATTCATGACATATTTCAAAAGATGTTGCATTCGAGTCGTTGAGTTCATCAAGATTATTATTAAGTCAATTATATTTGGATATATTATGAAATGCTTTACATGCCTGTCAACTGTCGATGTAACGAAAGTTTGTCTTTTAAAAACGAATGTAATGTTTGAAAAATTTATCATATAGAGGTCAATTACCTCGCGATGTAATCAACTGTTGTGAATCGTTTGTAATCGATATGGACTTCGTCCGGATGGATTAGGACGGGTCTCTACAGTTGGTATCAGAGCGGTGGTCTTAGCGAACCAGGTCTTGCATTAGCGTGCCTAACTGATAGTCGTTAGGATGCATTAGTGAGTCTGGACTTCGACCGTGTCTGCATGTCAAAAGTTTTGCTTATCATTTTTATCGGAAAACATCTGCTTATCATCCTTAGGAAATTACTGATAATGCTAAAAAAGAACATATATTTCATAGCATTATTCCTCAAGAAAGACAAGCTTTTAGTTGCAATTGTTCTATTTACAAGTGATATTCGTTTAAATAATAAAAGGTGACGACAAAAGACAGATTCGACGAATTGAAGACGCAAACGACCAAAAAGCTCAAAAGTACAAAATACAATCAAAGAGGTTCCAATTATTGATAAGAAACGTCTCGAAATTACAAGAGTACAAGATTTAAAACGCAAAGTACAAGATATTAAATTATATGCAAGGACGTTCGAAAATCCGGAACCGGGACCAAAGTCAACTCTCAACGCTCGACGCAACGGACTAAAAATTACAAGTCAACTATGCACATAAATATAATATAATATTTAAATAATTCTTATAATTATTTAATATATTATATTATTTATAAAACCGTCGGCAGAAGAAAACAACCAAAAATGAGCCTCCCCAGCTGGCCATGCGATCGCATGGCCTGGAAGGCATAAATCCATGCGATCGCATGAGCCCCAGTTCCAGCCCACATGCCTATAAAAATCGAGCTTTGGTGCACCAAAAATCAATCCATCTTTCTCTTTTCTCATACGTAAAACATATATATATATATATATATATATATATATATTTATAATTTATATTTTAATTTTAATTATAATTCTAATAATAAGGGTATGTTAGCGAATGTTGTAAGGGTGTAAGTCGAAATTCTGTCCGTGTAACGCTACGCTATTTTTAATCATTGTAAGTTATGTTCAACCTTTTTACATTAATGTCTCGTAGCTAAGTTATTATTATGCTTATTTAATCCGAAGTAATCATGATGTTGGGCTAATCACTAAAATTGGGTAATTGGGCTTTGTACCATAATTGGGGTTTGGACAAAAGAACGACACTTGTGGAAATTAGACTATGGGCTATTAATGGGCTTTATATTTGTTTAACTAAATGATAGTTTGTTAATGTTAATATAAAGATTTACAATTGGGCGTCCCTATAAATTACCATATACACTCAATCGGACACGATGGGCGGGGTATTTTTATGTACGAATAATCGTTCATTTAACCGGACACGGGAATGGATTAATAGTCACTAGAATAATTAAAACAGGGGTGAAATTATGTACAGGGACACTTGGTATAATTGATAACAAAATATTAAAACCTTGGGTTACACTCAGTTGACATCCTGGTGTAATTATTAAACAAAGTATTAAAATCTTGTTACAGTTTAAGTCCCCAATTAGTGGAAAATTTAACTTCGGGTATAAGGATAATTTGACGAGGACACTCGCACTTTATATTTATGACTGATGGACTGTTATGGACAAAAACCAGACGGACATATTAAATAATCCAGGACAAAGGACAATTAACCCATGGGCATAAAACTAAAATCAACACGTCAAACATCATGATTACGGAAGTTTAAATAAGCATAATTCTTTTATTTCATATTTAATTTCCTTTATTTTATATTTAATTGCACTTCTAATTATCGTATTTTTATTGTTATTTTATTTAATTGCACTTTTAATTATTGTACTCTTTAATTATCGCAAATTTATTTTATCGCACTTTTATTATTCGCAATTTCATTATCGTTATTTACTTTACGCTTTAATTTAAGTCTTGTATTTATTTTTAATATTTTACATTTGGTTTTAACTGCAACTAAAGTTTTAAAATCGACAAACCGGTCATTAAACGGTAAAAAAACCCCCTTTATAATAATAATATTACTTATATATATATGTATTTGTATTTTTATAAAAGTAAACTAATATAGCGTTAAGCTTTGTTTAAAGATTTCCCTGTGGAACGAACCGGACTTACTAAAAACTACACTACTGTACGATTAGGTACACTGCCTATAAGTGTTGTAGCAAGGTTTAAGTATATCCATTCTATAAATAAATAAATATCTTGTGTAAAATTGTATCGCATTTAATAGTATTTCCTGCTAAAATTAATAACTATTTTATATACACCCCGCTGCACATCAAGTATTTTTGGCGCCGCTGCCGGGGAATCGTCTTAAAAGCCGGAATCGCAACGCTATAAAAAAAAAGATTTTTACTTTTAGTACGCTTTTGTAAAAATACGTTTTAAATATTCAAAAAAAAAAAACAAAAATATAAATATTTTTTCTTAGAGTTTGGTAAATATTTAAGTTTTATAAAGTTTCTTTATTTCTATTTTTTTTATTTTGTAAAAATATAAGTTTTATTTAATTAATAAATATATTTTATATTTTACAGCAAAAACAGAAAAAAAAAAAAATAAAATTTTAATCGGCCTGTACTGTAGCAGCCCAACTCTGGCCCGAAACCCTAGCCCATGCGATCGCATGGCTGGGTAACTTAGAACTCATGCGATCGCATGAGCGTATCTGACAGGCCATCATCGTACAGCAATTAATGCGATTAGGGTTTTAATTAATTATTAATTTTATTATTAACCCTAATTAAGTTTTATTATTTAATTAGTTATTAGTTTAAGTTTAATTTGTATTTTTAGTTTAATAGTTTATTTAAATTGTAAAATTAATAGTTTTATAAAATAAATAATATAAAAATAATATTTTTATAAAAATTGTACTTTTTACAACTTTTTATATATTTTTATTTTTTTTCCTTTTTAATCGTTTTAGCGTAATATTTGTATTTTTCGCTCATATTTAGTTTTAATTCATAGTTTTTGCCATAATGATTTTTACTTCTAGATTTTTAGGCTTTGCCGTAGAATTCCTTAAGTGCTTTTTCTTTAGACTAAGATTTAGGTACTCTAGAATTTTGCGACGCCTTTTTAAGTTTTAGTTTCTTTTTAAGTTATTTCCATTTGGAATATAGTTTTTCCTGTAAGCTTTAATATTTTTAGACACCTTTTACTATGTACCAATTATCATTCCAATTAGTAATTTCAATTTGCGATTATAATTTTAAGTTAGTTGTAGTAATAAGGTTAGGTTAGTCAAAGTATTTTTAAGTTTTATAAGTTTCTTTTATTTTTCCGTCACCTTTTATTTTTCAACCATTTTTCTTTTTCGACGAGCTCTTTTTCTTTCTTATTTCTCGCTATTCTAGTTTTAGGACATAGATTTTTATTCTACTTCTTATCTAAATTTCTTAAAATTACGAAAATTTATTTTAAGTGGTTAAATAGATAGACATAAAAATTTTCTGGTTCGTAGTAATAGTTGGATTTGTACGTGGACCGGGTTATTGGAGCCAAACAGTCCTCAATTATATTGAGACCAAACGAATCCTGCCCCTCTGCTGCATCTTTTGGCTATTCGAAACGTGGGCAAAATCAGAAAAGTCTATTGATTGGATAACTTATTATAATTTTTCTTTCCTTTTAAAAACTAATAGGATATTCAGTGAATGCACCGAGCAAGACGTTCACCACCTTTTGTACGTTCACCACCTGTAACTAGATCAAGACATTTAGCAAATATAACCGCCGTTGATTTTTCTTTAGAATCGTCATCCAGTCGACCAAGTACTTCAGTTCAAATTTCCGATAATCCATTTTTTGAACCCAACCTCACAATTGAGAATCCGGAGAATATTCAGGAACGGTTCGTAGATCCTGAACCATTAAACTTTCCTCTGGAACCACCAATCATTCAAACAGAGATTGTTGAGGAACGAACCATTAAATCAGAATCATCTAGTGATACCGATTCAACAAATTCAATTATGGAGAATCTGGAACCTTTAAGTATGGAAGACCAAATGAGAGCTAAACGCACTGGCCAAGGTCACGCAATTACTCATCCAGACATTAATGCGCCAGATTATGAAATCAAAGGACAAATTCTACACATGGTGACTAATCAATGCCAATTTAGTGGTGCGCCGAAGGAAGATTCAAATGAACATCTACGTACCTTTAATAGGATCTGCACACTATTTAAAATCCGAGAAGTGGAGGATGAACAGATATATCTCATGTTATTTCCCTGGACTTTAAAGGGAGAAGCCAAAGATTGGTTGGAATCGTTACCTGAAGGGGCGATTGATACATGGGATGTTTTAGTTGACAAATTTCTTAAACAATTCTTTCCTGCATCTAAAGCCGTAAGACTTCAAGCAGAAATTGTTACGTTTACACAGAAGCCAAATGAAACTCTATATGAGGCATGGACAAGATATGGAAAGTTGTTAAGAGGATGTCCGCAACATGGTTTAGACACCTGTCAAATAGTACAAATATTCTACCAAGGATGCGACATCACTACAAGAAAAGACATAGATATAGCAGCTGGTGGTTCTATTATGAAGAAAACCGAAACTGATGCTTACAAAATTATTAATAACACTGCTTCCCACTCACATGAGTGGCACCAAGAAAAAGATATCATTAGATCATCTAAAGCAGCTAGAGCCGATTCTAGCCATGACTTAGATTCCATTTCCGCAAAGATAGATGCTGTGGAAAGACGAATGGAAAAGATGACGAAGGATATTCACTCAATACGAATTAGTTGTGAGCAGTGTGGAGGACCGCATTTGACAAAAGATTGTCTCAGTATTGAATTAACAATGGAACAAAGAGAGAATATTTCATACATAAACCAAAGGCCTGGAAATAATTATCAGAATAATTATCAACCGCCAAGACCAATTTACAATCAAAACCAGAATTATAACAGAAATATTCCATACAACAACCAACAAGGTCCTAGCAATCAACAAGTATCCAATAATAATTACAATCAGCAAAGACCTAATTTTCAAAACAAGCCACCACAACAAACCGATGATAAAAAGCCGAATTTAGAAGATATGATGACGAAGCTAGTTGAAACTCAAACGCAGTTTTTCACCTCTCAGAAACAAACCAATGAACAAAATGCTCAAGCATTTAGAAATCAACAAGCTTCTATTCAAAATCTGGAACAAGAAGTAAGTAACCTAGCAAGGTTAATAGGTGAAAGAAAACCGGGAAGTCTACCTAGTGATACAAATGCTAACCCCCGGAATGAAACAGCTAAAGCCATTACCACAAGAAGTGGTACAACACTTAAACCACCTGAAATACCTGTAACTTCTAATGAAGCTATTCCTACTCCACAAGAACCACAACCTGATCAAGATAAGGAAAAAGAACCGGTAGTTGAAAAGGTTAATGAAGATAACATAGTTAAGGATAAACCTTATGTTAAACCATACCAACCACCACTTCCTTACCCGAGTAAAATGAAGAAAGAGAAACTTGAAACCGAGCAATCCAAATTCTTGGATATGTTTAAACAGATAAATGTAAATCTTCCTTTCATTGATGTGATTTCAGGAATGCCTAGATATGCTAAATTCTTGAAAGATCTAATCTCAAATAGAAAGAAAATGGAAGAACTCTCGGCTGTTACTATGAATGCTAATTGTTCAGCAGTGCTGTTGAATAAGATACCAGAAAAACTATCTGATCCAGGAAGTTTCACAATTCCATGTTTTCTGGGTAGTCTTAGTTCAATAGAAGCATTGACAGACTTAGGTGCTAGTATAAATCTAATGCCGTATTCACTATACACTAAACTAGACCTTGGAGAATTGAAACCAACCAGAATAAGCATACAACTAGCCGATAGATCAATAAAATATCCTAGAGGGATAATGAAGAACATGCTAGTTAAAGTTGGTACTTTAGTATTTCCAGTAGATTTTGTTGTTCTGGACATGGAAGAAGATTCTCAAGTTCCTCTCATATTAGGAAGACCATTCTTAAACACGGCTAAAGAAATGATAGATGTGTTCGGTAAGAAATTGACCCTAAGTATAGAGGATGAGAGTGTTACCTTTTCAGTTGATAGAGGAATGCAACAACCACAATCTGCAGATGATACATGTTATTATATTCAAACTATAGATGCACATGCAGAATTATTAGAAGAATTTCCAGAATTACAAGGAACAGGAGAATGTTCTTTAGGAGAAGGTAATGAACCAATTGATGAAGCTGAAATGTTAGCTACACTTATAGCTAATGGATATGAACCAACAACAGAAGAAATTCAAATGCTAAAAGAAGAAGACAGATATCGATATAAATCATCGATAGAAGAACCTCCGAAATTAGAGTTAAAGCCACTTCCAAACCATTTGGAATACGCTTATTTACATGGTGAATCTGAATTACCTGTAATAATATCGTCTTCTCTTACTGAAAATGAGAAATCACAACTCATTTCTGTGTTGAAAGCTCATAAACCAGCCATTGCATGGAAGATTCATGATATTAAAGGAATAAGTCCTTTGTATTGCACACATAAAATCCTTATGGAAGAAGGTCATAAAACGTATGTGCAACGCCAACGAAGACTAAATCCTAATATGCAAGATGTAGTTAAGAAAGAGATTATTAAACTGCTAGATGCAGGTTTAATTTATCCAATCTCTGATAGTCCATGGGTAAGCCCAGTTCAATGCGTACCTAAGAAGGGTGGCATGACTGTCATTACAAATGAGAAAAATGAGCTTATTCCTACTAGGACTGTAACAGGATGGCGTGTGTGTATTGATTATAGAAAATTAAATGACGCCACCAGAAAAGATCACTTTCCCTTACCTTTCATAGATCAAATGTTGGAAAGATTAGCCGGAAATAGTTATTATTGTTTTCTAGATGGATTTTCCGGATATTTTCAAATTCCAATAGAACCCGAGGACCAAGAGAAAACCACATTCACGTGCCCTTATGGTACTTTTGCTTACAAACGCATGCCATTTGGACTTTGTAACGCCCCTGCAACCTTTCAAAGGTGTATGATGGCGATTTTTCATGACATGATAGAAGAATGCATGGAAGTTTTCATGGATGACTTTTCAGTCTTCGATGATACATTTGAATCATGTCTAGTTAATCTGGAACGAATGCTTCTTAGATGCGAACAATCAAATCTAGTACTTAATTGGGAGAAATGCCATTTCATGGTTAAAGAAGGCATCGTTCTTGGACATAAAATTTCAAAAGAAGGAATTGAAGTGGATAGAGCTAAAGTAGATGTAATTGCTAAACTTCCACATCCCACCAATGTTAGAGGAGTTAGGAGTTTTCTAGGGCATGCCGGTTTTTACCGACGTTTCATAAAAGATTTTTCTAAAATTGCCACTCCTATGAATAAACTCCTAGAAAAGGATGCTCCATTCATCTTTTCAGATGAGTGTATCAAATCTTTTAATATTCTTAAAGAGAAACTCACTAATGCACCGATCATGATAACACCAAATTGGAATCTACCATTTGAACTAATGTGCGATGCAAGTGATTTTGCAATGGGAGCCGTTTTAGGACAAAGAATTGAAAAACGATTTCAACCTATATATTATGCTAGTAAGACGTTACAAGGAGCACAAACGAACTATACAACTACTGAAAAAGAACTCCTTGCTATTGTCTTTACTTTTGACAAATTTCGATCATATCTCGTTCTAGCAAAAACGGTGGTCTATACCGACCATTCTGCTCTTAGATACCTATTTTCAAAACAAGATGCTAAACCAAGATTAATCCGTTGGATCTTACTCTTACAAGAGTTTGATATTGAAATCCGAGATAAAAGAGGAGCAGAAAATCTCGCCGCTGATCATCTTTCTCGTCTTGAAAATCCTGAGTTAGAAGTTCTAAATGAATCGGCCATACAAGACAACTTTCCTGATGAATATCTATTGAAGATAGATTATAATGAAATCCCATGGTTTGCAGACTATGCAAACTACTTAGTTTGTAGATTCCTTGAAAAAGGATTATCGTACCAAAGACGAAAGAAATTCTTCAGTGATATAAAACACTATTTCTGGGAAGATCCACATTTGTTTAAAAGTTGTCCCGATGGAATAATACGCCGATGTGTATTTGGAGATGAAGCTAGTAAAATTTTAAACCATTGTCACACAGGACCAACAGGAGGGCATTATGGGCCTCAACTAACAGCAAGAAAAGTTTATGATGCTGGATTCTATTGGCCTACAATTTACAAAGACGCACACCTTCTTTGCAAATCCTGTGATGCTTGTCAAAGGGCCGAAAAAATAAGTCAACGTGATGAAATGCCACAAAATGTCATCCAAGTATGTGAAGTATTTGACATTTGGGGTATTGACTTTATGGGTCCATTTCCAAAATCTTATAATAATCTATATATACTCGTAGCCATTGATTATGTATCTAAATGGGCGGAAGCACAAGCTCTCCCAACCAACAATGCACGAGTTGTAGTCAACTTTTTAAAACGTCTTTTTGCAAGGTTTGGAACACCGAAAGCTTTAATAAGTGATCGGGGTACTCATTTCTGTAATAATCAACTTGAGAAAGTTCTTAAAAGATATGGAGTAACTCATAAAATCTCCACCGCATATCATCCACAAACAAGTGGACAAGTTGAAAATACCAACCGAGCTTTAAAACGTATTCTAGAGAAAACCGTAGGATCAAATCCAAAGGAATGGTCCATTAAATTGGAGGATGCACTCTGGGCTTTTAGAACAGCCTACAAAACTCCAATTGGAACCACACCTTTTAGACTTGTTTATGGAAAAGCATGTCATCTTCCAGTAGAAATTGAACACAAAGCATTTTGGGCTTTGAAGACATGTAATCTTGATTTACATTAAGCTGGACGTCTACGATTAAGTCAACTAAACGAATTAGAAGAATTAAGACATGAAGCATACGAAAATTCGTTAATCTATAAGGAAAGAACGAAGAAATGGCATGATAAAAGAATCAGAAGTTCAAAAGAATTTAAAGAAGGAGACAGAGTTCTTCTTTTCAATTCAAGATTCAAGCTATTTCCTGGAAAATTGAAATCAAGATGGTCTGGACCATTCATGGTCAAAAGAGTTTTCCCATACGGAACGATAGAATTAATAAATTCAAATGGGATTGAATTTAAAGTTAATGGTCACAGAGTTAAACATTACATACATGGTCCGATGGAAGTCGACAACGAAGTTAATCACAATTTCGACACCACAGCTAACTAAGTGTGGGGAGAATCAAGTCTTTAAAGGATAATATGTATTTCTGTTAGAGTTAGATTGTCTATTTTCGTGTAGTTCTCGAAAATGGAACCCGAATGGTCTTTCCCTAGCAGACCCTAAAGAACTAGTCTTCTCCCCCCATTCTGAATTTTTATTTTTTTTTAGGTTTTTAGGAAATGACATACTACCGAGTGAACTAGTATCAGTAATCAGAGAAAGAATGGACGGAGTTAGAAAAGAATCCAGATGCGAAGATAATAAGTTACAATTTGGTAAAGGAAAATTAAAATCCGCAGCAAAAAGAAGAGCACGACACCTAGAAAGATGTCACAAATGCGGAAAATGGTCACATGGAGGTAAATGTTCAAATAATCAAACCTATTCAAACACCGAATTTGTTACTTTATGCAGAGACGGACCGTTCATATGTTTAGAAGAAAAGACACTGAATGCTCGAGGTTACGACTATGTAGCTATGGAAAACTAATTAAACCGACTATCTTATGAATGGGATAGATCATATAACTAAGAAATCTATTTCACAGGTATGTCTGTACAGTTTTTATTTTTATTTTTATTTTTATTTTTAACCTTTTGATAATAAACGCTAATTTGTTCGCTAAAAAGTATTAAATTGGTATTGAATAAAATTAGGTTTGGCGACCGAAATTATTGATATCATTCAAAAATTTATTACATCACTGCGAAATTTAACGTTTATTCTTAAGGCATAAATATCTTTAAACAATCAATCCAAAATATTTCAAAAATTCGTCATGAGTTAAATTAGGTCTTGGAACCGAAATTACTTTACCGAAAAGAGGGGCGCATATTTTTGATAATATTTGATTGATTAAAGTGGGATAAAAAGCCAAAAAGATTTTTAATTTTATTTTTACCATGTTTTTAAAATAAATATTTAAATCTTAAATTAATATTGTAAACTTTGTAAAAACAATATTTTTAAAATTATAAATATTTGAATTTTTAAATTAAGTCTGGTGTGAATTTTTAATTTTTAAAATATGAATTTTTAATTTTATGCATTTCAAATTTTAAGTTTGGTGTGATTTTTTAATATTAATTTTGAATTTTATATTTAAATTGTGTGAATTTAAAAACAAAAATTTACTTTATCTCATTAAGTTAAAAATATGATTTTTAAAATTCATCGTAAGTTGAAGACTAGGTCTTTAAACCGAAATTGCTTTACCCGAGGGAGGGACGAGAACTTTTATTATCATTATTTTTAATCTTATTGAATTAAAGTATGCCAAAAACATAAAAAAAAAAAATATACTAAACCCAAAAATCTTTACTTTTAAAAACAGCGCTTTGATTTGACAAATTTTAAAATTTTGTCGAGGGACAGACTAGGACAACGATCCGAAACGCCCTCGCTCCTAAAGGAAACCAAATTTTTAAAATTTAAATAATTATAAGTTTTATAAAGTATAAGGTTTTATATAAAAAAAAAAAAAAACCTGAAAACACTGTACCCGGACCCCCATGCGATCGCATGAGTTTTACACTTCAACTCCATGCGATCGCATGGAGCTGAAGTCCAGACCTGATACATACAGCAGCCTGTTCTGCCTTCCTCACCACAACACACACACATTCACGAAACTCACCCAAAAATTCACCAATTTTCGCCATTTTTCCACCGTAATTCGTCATTTTTCTTGCTCTAATCATGTCTAGATTCTCATTCCTCAGCAAATTGGTAAAAATTACACCCCTAAACTCTATAAATTCCTAGTTTTTGTGATAATTACCAATTTTTTACCTAATGCAATTTTGTTAATTTCTAGTGTAATTAGTGATAAATTGTTAGTATTTTATGCATGTATAACTTAGATTGATGCTATTTAACATGATTTGAAGCCAAAAACTTCAAAATTTTTAGAAATCTAGGGTTTGTGTTCTTGAGCAATTTGGGGCTTTTTGATATAAACAGGTTATGGCCGATTTTTGTCATGAATTATTGCTAAATTGAATAGTGTAACATGTTTAGATAGTTAAATGATCCAAACAATGATCCTAAACATGATTTTTGGAGATTAAAGTGGACTTTTTAAGTCCAAAATTCATGAACTTGATTTATTTGATATATTTGCCATTTGAGACTTGTTAAATTATTAGTAATGAATATTTTGACATGTTATTTGAGTTAAATGCTTATGAATTTTGTATACATTTTCATATGTGCTTATTTGAAAAATGTAGAATTGTGAAAAATTGTGAAAATGTGTATAAGTTTAATTTTGATTTAACATGTTATAGTGATTGTTTTAAGTTGTTATTTTAATAACACTAATGCATATTTGGATGCACAAATTTTGTGTTTAATGTATTTTACAGAGAGCCGACACTGGAGGTTCAGGAGCATCATCATCTAGACGACCAGTACCAGCACCAGAACCAGAAATGCAACACGAACAAGAACCGCAACAGGAACAACAACAGCCTGATCAGCACATACCTTATTATGATCCAGTACAGTTTGTTGATGAATTCATAGTATTCCCAATGAGGCCGCCAGTAGAATTCCCAACGATTCCTGAGCATACTCTACATCCTAATCTGAGATTTGATAGAAGATGGAGAGATTACGAGACATATCAAAGGAACAAATTCAAATTGGTAACAAAAAATGTAGAGGTGCCAAGGGTAATTGATTGGGCCCCTTTGGAAACGGTCCATCTAGCTGACCGAGTTAGACAGCTTTTAGTTCAAAGGTATGGCAATTCTTCTTTTACAGATTGGGAACGTCTTTTCACCATTCGTAGACCTGTATATAAGGAATGGTGTGTTGAGTTGACGAGTACTGTATCACTTGATACAAATATAGTTAGGATAGATGATAGAAGATTTCTTAGGTTTATCCTTGGCGGTAGGATGTATAGAATGTCCATGCTGGACATGGCCAGGGCCTTACAGATATATACTCCTGGTGAGTTGCTATTACCCGATTGTACAAACTTGATTCATTATGGTGAACGGGTCGATAGTAACTTTGACGCTGACGCCATTTGGAGGCGTATGTCACATTTTGATGTTTTTACACGAGCAGGAGGACACTCCTATACACATATTGACAGAGCCGAGCTTCGTATTATTCATAGATTTTTGGCCAACTCGATTACACAAAGAGGTCATAATAAACAAAAAAATTACCTTATATGATTTATTCTACCTAAAGTGTATTCGGGATCCTAGAAGCTTTGTCAATATCCCTTACTGTGTTGCTTTTTATTTATCTAAAATGGTAGAGGGAATGCAGGACGGGAGTATAATAGGAGGAGGTATTTTTGTTACTCTCATTGGAGAGTATTTAGGTGTTGATAGGAACCAGGGGGTCCATTACAGATTTGTAGAGAACATGTTGAGCCCTTAGGATTGAAAGTTTATGTGGGTGCTAAGGTATTGAAAAGTAGACGTAACCAGGCAGTACCCTATGAGGGATCTCATCCTCAGGTAGAGAGAGGCTCAGACGAGGAAATGGAGGAGGCGGAAGACATTAGGGATGTCTTTCGAGATGCTATTCTTGACGTCCACGTTCGTATAGATGAGGAAGCAATGACGAACGCGGCAAGACATAGTATGTATGAGCAGTGGAACTCCGAGCGAGTATACGAGGATTATAGGCGACGCCAACACGATAGCTGGTTAGTTCATCAGCACCAAATCATGAGCCATCTATCATATCAGGTACCAAATAACTATGTACCTACTCGACCTGCTCATTTTCCGCCACATAGCCCCGATATCCGACCACCCTTTAACCGGTATGACTATGACCAAGCCTATCAGAACACCTATAACCAACAATGGAACCCACCCGATGAGATGAACTGGAACCCCTATCCAGACTGATTTAGTTCCATTTGGTTATTTTTATGATTTTTATGTTTTTATCTTTTGACTTTTTCATGTTTAAACTTATGTTATTGGATATATTTGTGTAATTTTTATTATTTTATTATTATTGTGTACTAATATTTCATATTTAGAATTTGAAAGTGGGATATTAAGTCCCATTTCAAATTGCCATGCATGATTATATTTGTATGTATGTATATTGTCGATTGTACAAAACAGGGTAAAACAGCGCATTTTCAAAGACTGGCATTAAGTTCAGCAAAAGCTACTAATTTTGACGACAAGATGACAAATAAATGTGATGTAACAACAGACGAAATGAACAAATGATATGCACCATTTATCATTCAGCAAACAAACGTCAATATATTTGGAAACTTTGGTAAAATTTAATCATTTCTACGCTAATCACCCTCAATAATTTAAATTGTACTGATTTCTTGCAAATGAGGGCATTGCAAGATCTTAAGTGTGGGAAGGGGTTAAATTCTTTCGGATTTTTAAAATTTTTATCTTTATACACTTGGTTACCATTAAAAATACTAGTAACGTAGTAGTTGTATTAGAATCTAGTGCTCTCTGATAATAAAGAACAGCCCTAGTCTTAAATACTGACTACCCAATTCTAGTAAAATTTTTCAAAATTTTCAATTAAATGAACTCAAAATCATGTTTATACATATTTATGAACGATAAAACTAGGTGTTAACACCGAAATTATTGTAACCTCGGAAAGGACATAAATTGAGAAACAAACCAAAATGTTGAAATTCATTTAAAATGGAATAGAGGACGATAAAAAGGAAAATAAAAGTCAAGTGTGGGAAAATTTACCAAGTTATCTTAAACATATGTCACATATATCTGTAACAAATAACTGAAAATACTTTTGCTTTGGACTAAACTAAACCATTTTACCCGATGAAAGAAAAGAAGAGATGGATCTACACGATGAATCAATTCCATCATTAAAAGGAAGTAAAGTCTTCCGAAAAAGACACGCGCTTCTTGATTTAGGTCAAGAAGTTGTCGTCCAGACCAGCTGTAGGTTGACGAAAAATCTAGAAAAGTCATCTCTAAAATCAGCAGGAAATCCACGGACCTCAGCATCAAACAGGGTCGCCATGTGGTCAGATTTATCCTAACCATGAGAAGGATTTATCTCGTACAATGGGGAGACACCTTGCAAATTAGCTTGATAAGACTAATGAATCAGATCTCCAGAAAGGATAATCTCCTTAAAAGATCAAAAATCCGCTTTTAAGACTGATATTACTCAATCCTTGAGATTGACTTTAAAGATTGAGAATTACAAACTCATGGAATTCGATGATATCTAAACTCGAGCTTGAACGAGAAAATATTTTGATCAAAATTACAAACTGATTTGTTTTCTGAAAACCCTATTTTCAATGCGTTCATTACCATTGAACGTAAAATCCTAGAAATTCACCTGGAATTCATTAGGTCACCTGAACCAAATCGGGTGTCAACCGTAAGAACGGTGGTTGCATAGTGGTCAAAGACAGGACCTTGTGCCAGACCGAAAAATCATAAGGGTGAGCTTTACTATTGCTCCTACCAAGGATAGTAATTGCTTCCGACACGTTATAGACCATAATTAAAAGCATGTCAGGGGACATTGCCTTAACAGTTGCTTGTTCAACGCTTTCCTTTACAACCGGACGGTAGTTTATCGAAAGGTAATATACGGGACAAGTAAACTGGATGTGTTGCTTTCCAAATACAAGGTTAGCAAGTGGGTGACACAAAACCGCAAGTTTTGAGCTAAAATTTTCAAATCTGAAACCCACCAAAACCACAAAAATATTTTGCAAACACCGGTGAAGGGTTATTCCGGAAAACTTATCTAGGGTAAAAGCTAGATTGAATTTTCAAAAGATCAAATATTTTCATAAAGATCCAATTTCCTTAAGGATCTACATTTTCATAGTCATGTGGGACTGTAAACCGCCTTTCAAATGTGCACTTTGCTTTGGAAACCGAAAGTAAATCGGCTATTTGATTGCAAGTGTCGTTGACCTAAACCCGAGGCAACTGTGGATGACACACCCACCTTTAACCATGGTTCTATCATTACTATCATTGTTTATACCGCCGTATAGAAATCACTGATGTACAAAGTGTGAAGAATAAAGAAGTGATTCTAGTATTTCAAGACGATATTGCTTGAGGACAAGCAACGCTCAAGTGTGGGAATATTTGATAATGCTAAAAACGAACATATATTTCATAGCATTATTCCTCAAGAAAGACAAGCTTTTAGTTGCAATTGTTCTATTTACAAGTGATATTCGTTTAAATAATAAAAGGTGAAGACAAAAGACAGATTCGACGAATTGAAGACGCAAACGACCAAAAAGCTCAAAAGTACAAAATACAATCAAAGAGGTTCCAATTATTGATAAGAAACGTCTCGAAATTACAAGAGTACAAGATTCAAAACGCAAAGTACAAGATATTAAATTATACGTAAGGACGTTCGAAAATCCGGAACCGGGATCAAAGTCAACTCTCAACGCTCGACGCAACAGACTAAAAATTACAAGTCAACTATGCACATAAATATAATATAATATTTAAATAATTCTTATAATTATTTAATATATTATATTATTTATAAAACCGTCGGCAGAATAAAACAACCAAAAATGAGCCTCCCCAGCTGGCCATGCGATCGCATGGCCTGGAAGGCATAAATCCATACGATGAGCCCCAGTTCCAGCCCACATGCCTATAAAAATCGAGCTTTAGTGCACCAAAAATCAATCCATCTTTCTCTTTTCTCATACGTAAAACATATATATATATTTATAATTTATATTTTAATTTTAATTATAATTCTAATAATAAGGGTATGTTAGCGAATGTTGTAAGGGTGTAAGTCGAAATTCTGTCCGTGTAACGCTACGCTATTTTTAATCATTGTAAGTTATGTTCAACCTTTTTACATTAATGTCTCGTAGCTAAGTTATTATTATGCTTATTTAATCCAAAGTAATCATGATGTTGGGCTAATCACTAAAATTGGGTAATTGGGCTTTGTACCATAATTGGGGTTTGGACAAAAGAACGACACTTGTGGAAATTAGACTATGGGCTATTAATGGGCTTTATATTTGTTTAACTAAATGATAGTTTGTTAATGTTAATATAAAGATTTACAATTGGGCGTCCCTATAAATTACCATATACACTCAATCGGACACGATGGGCGGGGTATTTTTATGTACGAATAATCGTTCATTTAACCGGACACGGGAATGGATTAATAGTCACTAGAATAATTAAAACAGGGGTGAAATTATGTACAGGGACACTTGGTATAATTGATAACAAAATATTAAAACCTTGGGTTACACTCAGTTGACATCCTGGTGTAATTATTAAACAAAGTATTAAAATCTTGTTACAGTTTAAGTCCCCAATTAGTGGAAAATTTAACTTCGGGTATAAGGATAATTTGACGAGGACACTCGCACTTTATATTTATGACTGATGGAACTGTTATGGACAAAAACCAGACGGACATATTAAATAATCCAGGACAAAGGACAATTAACCCATGGGCATAAAACTAAAATCAACACGTCAAACATCATGATTACGGAAGTTTAAATAAGCATAATTCTTTTATTTCATATTTAATTTCCTTTATTTTATATTTAATTGCACTTCTAATTATCGCATTTTTATTGTTATTTTATTTAATTGCACTTTTAATTATCGTACTCTTTAATTATCGCAAATTTATTTTATCGCACTTTTATTATTCGCAATTTCATTATCTTTATTTACTTTACGCTTTAATTTAAGTCTTGTATTTATTTTTAATATTTTACATTTGGTTTTAACTGCAACTAAAGTTTTAAAATCGACAAACCGGTCATTAAACGGTAAAAAAAACCCCTTTATAAGAATAATATTACTTATATATATGTATTTGTATTTTTATAAAAGTAAACTAATATAGCGTTAAGCTTTGTTTAAAGATTTCCCTGTGGAACGAACCGGACTTACTAAAAACTACACTACTGTACGATTAGGTACACTGCCTATAAGTGTTGTAGCAAGGTTTAAGTATATACATTCTATAAATAAATAAATATCTTGTGTAAAATTGTATCGTATTTAATAGTATTTCCTGCTAAAATTAATAACTATTTTATATACACCCCGCTGCACATCAATTACCTACTCATTATTCTTAGTCTAGACACATTTTACTGCATTGACTGCATGAATAGTGTATAAACAAAATTCATATCTTAGCATATCTGACAATTCATATCTTAGTGTATCTGTTACTGTAGACCTTGCCTGATATCTCTCGTAAATTTCTCCTTAATTTAAGGGATCCTGGTACTATATATATCTATGCAAATTATGCATTGAGAATACCATCTAACTATCAATTGATGCCACTAAACTCTTCATACCAAAAATCTTTCCTGAGATCGTTTAAGATGGCCTCTACGAATCGACCATGTTCCTCTGACTCCGAAGACAGCGTGACAGGAGCACACCAACCAATCAACTACCGTGATTACTGGAGAAAATGGGGATGGGTTCACGACATACTCACCCTATGGAGAAAGGAAGAAGGTACTCCATATCATGAATCAAATCTACCACCTAACCTTGGAGTACTTGACCCGCTCACCGGCGAACCCGTTCGCAATACCGTTTATACCCTATTTGCAAGAATTTTTCGTCTTGAAACGACCATTAATGGAACTAGAGAAGATATCCGACCTCTACCTCACATTGATAAACAACTCGGGTTAGTAGAAGAAGTTAGAGAACTCCGAGCTCGAGTATTAACTTTAGAGAGCACGGTATACAATTTGCAATCATAAACAGTATCACCAACACCAGTAACATCACCAGCCTTAGCACCAATGGCACCAGTACCACCAATAACCCAAGTTTCAACAATCCATGCCTCAACATCTCATTCTGTACCTCGAGTATAATTATCATTCCACAAATCATTCTACATCATTTATCTTCGTTCGACATGAAGATTATGTAAACTCTAATGTTTTAGAGATTATGTATCATAGTTCTAATCGTAAATCTGATGAGTTTAATATCACATTGACTCATTAAATCCATAATTACATCTGAAGAAAATATATATGTAAATATTTTTTCATAAAGATTGTGATTAAAAATTCTTTCGTACAAACTGTTAATGGTAAAAATATTTTAACGGGTAGGTAATACCCGAGAAATATTTAAGATTTCACATTAATAAGTTACATTGTACAGTCTTCGAATCTGATTCAACGGTCGATTACCATCCTACCTACATCTATTGATATACGAATCCGTTCACCACAGAATAACCATTTTCATTCAAATTCAATTTCATATTTGGATTTTTACTTACCAGAATCCAACAAGTGGCATAATGAAGAAATAATGGACACAATAAAAATTGATTAGAAACAGTCTAATTAACAATATAGAATTTTGTTAAGAAACCATGCTAACTGTTCCAGCTAACTGTTCCTAGCTAACTGATTACATTCTATCTATCGCATTTTATTTATTGCAATTTAATTATCGCAATTTACATTCCCGCAATTTTATTTATTGTCATCTAATTTCTGTTATTTACTTTACGCACTTTAGTTATCGTTATTTAATTCCTGTTATTTATTTTACGCACTTTAAATATCGGGACACGTATACAAGGTTTTAACATATCATATCGATGCATCTATATATATTATTTGGAATCACCATAGACACTCTATATGCAGTAATGATCGAGTTCTCTATACAGGGTTGAGGTTGATTCTATAATAATATATATACTTTGAGTTGTGATCGAGTCTGAGACATGTACACGGGTCCCGATACGTATTAATTAATTCGGATATTATATATTAAGCTATATATGTATTATCGGACTGTTAATTGTGGACTATCAAATATGGACTGTCGACATTGGATAATTAAAATGAATTAAAATATTGATTATAACATATGAAACTAAACATATCTTCAAGTTTGCCACTTGATCTCATCTTAAACCTCATCTGTATCTTGACGATTACAATCTGCGTTCAAACCTTTCATGATTCTTGAAAACACCTCAATCGATAGGATGAATCAACCGCACTTCATCTACGGAAGGAAAGGTTTATGCATATAGTTATGCACCTGAGAAACTCTCGGCAACTGAGTAAAAGTTGAACACGTAGCCGCATCAGATCCTTCGGCATTTATTAGCAAAAATAACTTTGCGATCCCTTTTCAAAGTAGCCAATTTTGTCACAGCTCCAGCAAGTCAACTTCGACTTTTCATTCGAAGTAGCCTTACTATAATCCTGATATATACAATTACCCTTTTTATAACGGAGAATTCTTTTATATTCCACCATATTACCAGAAGACGTACCAGCAGCCTCGTTGTTTTTTTTTGGCTTAAATCTCTCTGACAAATCATTATATTTATTCATTGAAACCCTATCATATACTCATCCGCATCTTGTAACGAGAACTGCCATACCAATTACTGGGAATCAGCAAATTTGTATTTTGAGTCTCGCAACGTTTCCACATCAACAGTTATATGTATCCATATAACATTTATCTCTTAGAACTATGATCTTCCATTCTGAAATTCAGAAAAGCACCCAGTTTGTGAATTAATGCTCTAAATTTTGAAAAGTTGAATGAAGCAACAAAAACTATGGATGATTTTAACAGTCAAAAGTTTGATAAAAAAAAAGATACGTTGGAAAAGCTCAAAAGGAAGTTTGGTACTGAAAAACGAATTGAGCAAACCATGAAGGAGACTCTGAGCAAATCACAAGGACTAAACTTGTACATAAAGAACCCTGATGATTCTGTTTCTGATGAAGTCTTTAGTGAATATCTTGCTCCTTATTTATTTTAAATCCTTGCGAAAGGATTTTCTTCATCAACATTCTATCTCAGAAATTCTAAAAATATCATCATAAATATCTTTGATATTTCCGAGAATATTTTCATAACAATTCTTATCTGAAATCATTAATCTCTTCGTGCTATCAGTGTTACATCATATAGAAACTGTTAGTTTCTATATTCTGTAAACTTTCGAGCTTGAAATATGAATGTTATTGAAGTAATGTTGGGAACTGATGCATGAGTTATTATAATATAATGACACTTGATCAACGTGATTATATTACAGTAAGTCATGCTGAGTTTCTAATGGAACGTGATGATTCACAGATCATAACGTCATCATGTGCCATGTTACACGACTCTTACATTCTACCCAATCTCCAAGTATATCAAGAACATATATTCTTAATAGTTCTATCTTTTCAGATATTCTAGTAATTTGAAAAACCAAGATCGTGCCATTACGATTTCCTTCTAGAACATTAACTATGTTTATTTCAAAATCCATATCTACGAATTCCGGACCATTATTCGCTTGACTTGAAGTCGGGAAGAGGAGACGAAAGTATGGAACTCTTGAATATAAAGAAAATATAAAGCTCGACAACAACACATAAATTACAAACCGTGCATATCAATACGTATTGCCACGTAAAGGCACGGGAAAATTAAAAACACTATAACCCCAAGATAATAGTAGAAGTAAATATAATCCTCCGGTGGTAGATGAAAGAGAAGAATGACAGATATGAAAGTTAAGAGTATATCAAGGATCAGAACTGGATGGAGCATATTAATGAATGCTTTAAAAATATGAATCAGGGGAGAAAGAATGGAAGGTGTGAGCTGTGAAAATAAGGAAACGAAGGGAGTGGATTTATAGTAAAATATCCGACAGAGCAATCGAAACAGATTATTGCATTTAATCAAAGAAGATCTGATTTCCTATATCGCCGAAGAACCAAATCTTATTACGAAGATTTTCTTTAAATCCCATGAATTCCGAAAATCAATCATAACGACGTCATCAGTTCCCTCTCTTGCGATAGCTTCCATTATACTCTTCGCGTAATCAAATTTTTTTTTACCTATATTACTCACTGATGATAAAACTCTAATTTCTAGCTCGGATACGTCATGAAAACATACTTATTATCAGCCATGACCATTCCACTCAAATTTCGGGACGAAATTTCTTTAACGGGTAAGTACTGTGACGACCCGGAAATTTCCGACCAAATTAAAACTTAATCTTTATATGTTCCAACACAATAAGCAAAGCCTGTAATGTTGAGTCTCGAAATGTTTGAACTATTTATATAGATTCATTTAACCTGTGACTATTTCCGACGATTCACGAACAATTGTGTGTAAATAAATATGTAAATATATATACATGTATAAATATAAGAGTGCATATTAAGTTGTATTAATAAAATACAAAATAATCATTTGAATTGAAAATGTAAAATAATGTACAAGATAATTAAGATTAAAATTTATTTATGATTTAAACGAATTCTTATTTTTATTTATTATCATTTTTATGATATTATTTAGTTATTTTATTAGAATTATTATTAGGGTATTTACTATTAATATTTATTAAAAATAAAAATAGGGAATCCCATTATGTTAGAAGTAACTATCAATTTTTTTTCTTTTTCTTCACATGAAAATAATTTACGTACTTCATGTCTCCAGTTTGTTACAAGTCTACTTCACAAATCAATTGGAAATCAATTTAACTGTTAAATCATGTACCTAATCACTCTATATAAGTTACAAACTGCAATTTGAGTTGAAAACAAAGAAAACCCAGAAAATAAGCTCGACACTCTGTACATTCATCTTTTTCACCATATTTTGATTTAGAACAAATTTTCAAAATGTAATAATGCAGTCATGTTAGGAATCGTCTATCTAAACTATCTGTAAGTTTTCAATCCTCAATTCTTTCTATTAATTTCTAATTTGAGAGTCAAAGCTTTGGTTTTCAAAGTCAACTAAGTGTTCTTGAATCAAATTCGAGTTTGTTTTGATATCTCCAGTTAATTTGATGATCCATAAAGATTATAGGAATGATTTACAACACAATTCATGTTGTAATCATAACCTATAACACTCTTAATCTAAAAATCAATTTTTGAGTTCTTGAGTTCTTCACAGTGATATACACTAACGTGAATTCGAAACAAATTTCAAAAACTAAAAATGTAGAGTTGTTAGGAATCATTTACTTAAACTTCCTGCAAAATCTCAAGTTCCAATTCTTGATAACGAATTCGAATTTGCGAGTCAAAGTTAAATTGTCAAAAGTCAACTGTTTTGTTCTTAGAGAAATTAGAGCTTGTTTTGATGTTTTAAGTTCAATTGACGATTTCAATAGTTTTTAGGAATGATTTGAAACATGTTTCATGTTGTAAAGATTGTCCAAAACGAACTCAAAATTGAAAACAAATTTTTTTTTCTTGGCTACTAGCAAGCAGTAGCATTTTTTTGTTTTTTTTTCTCATTTTTTTTATATCATGAACACATTTTTATTGTTTGTTTCATGTTTGTTTAGAAGTCCTAAAACCATTTTGATGATTGACTATTAAGAATGAAGTTGTTTGATTGTTTAGATTTTGGTGAAGAAGATGAAGTGGGTTGAAACATGTAATAGATAAGTATTTGGGTTTGTATTATAAATCAGAAAAACTGAAATGGAGGAATGGTTAAGGGTGTTGATGAGTGAAAGAGAGGTCTCGGGTTCGAGCCCGGCTTGGTGCAATTTTTTTAAAACTGACTCCTAAGGTAGTTTTATACTTTTAAAAATTATTATTATTATTATTATCCTTAGGTATTTCTACAATTATTAATTTTACAAAACAAAAGATATATATGTAAATATATTATTACATAAAATATACTAATATTACATAAAATTATGTTTCAACTAATATTATTGATATAACAATAATTAAATATCAAATAAGTATCATAATATATTATAAGAATAATTAATACATAACAAATATATAAACTTAATTGATTTATACTATAATGTGTTAATACTTGATATAGGTTCGTGAATCCGAGGCCAACCCTGCATTGTTCAATGTCGTCATATGTATTTTTACTACAAAATACAGTATTGTGAGTTTCATTTGCCCTTTTTACTATTTACGTTTTTGGGCTGAGAATACATGCAAATGCTTTATTAACTGTTTTACAATATTTATATGCGTGAGTTTCATTAATCCCCTTTTAAATGCTTTCGCAATATATATTTTTGGGACTGAGAATGCATGCGCTGCTTTTATAACTGTTTTACGAAATAGACACAAGTAATCGAAATTACGTTCTATGGTTGAATGATCGAAACTGAATATGCCCCTTTTTATTAAGTCTGGTAATCTAAGAATTAGGGAACATACACCCTAATTGACGCGAACTCTAAAGATAGATCTATCGGGCCCAACAAGCCCCATCCAAAGTACCGGATGCTTTAGTACTTCGAAATTTATATCATGTCCGAAGGAGGATCCCGGAATGATGGGAATATTCTTATATGCATATTGTGAATGTCGGTTACCAGGTGTTCAATCCATATGAATGATATTTTTGTCTCTATGCATGGGACGTATGATTATGAGAAATGGAAGTATGAAATCTTGTGGTCTATTAAAATTATGAAATGATTCTTTATGATAAACTAATGAACTCACCAACCTTTTGGTTGACACTTTAAAGCATGTTTATTCTCAGGTACGAAAGAAATCTTCCGCTGTGCATTTGCTCATATTAGAGATATTACTTGGAGTCATTCATGACATATTTCAAAAGATGTTGCATTCGAGTCGTTGAGTTCATCAAGATTATTATTAAGTCAATTATATTTGGATATATTATGAAATGCTTTACATGCCTGTCAACTGTCGATGTAATGAAAGTTTGTCTTTTAAAAACGAATGCAATGTTTGTAAAATTTATCATATTGAGTTCAATTACCTCGCGATGTAATCAACTGTTGTGAATCGTTTGTAATCGATATGGACTTCGTCTGGATGGATTAGGATGGGTCTCTACAATATATGTCCTGTGACTAGATCTTTACCATGATAAACAGGATTTCCTTCATTTGTAAAATATGCAACTTTTAGTGGATCAGAATCTAATACGTTTAATTCTGAGGGAACCACTGGACAATTTTGAACAATATTTGGTTTTGGAAAACGGATTTCAACTAGACTATCTGATCTAGTGTGGAAAATTGGATCTGTTGATTGGGCTGTTTGTGTCTGGGAGTGGATTGATTCATAATTTGTTAACCAAGAAGAAGGGAGTAATTCACAAAGGGCTTCTTTGGTTATTTGCTTTGGGATGTAGGAAAGGCTAGGTGTAGCTGATAAATCTATATTAAGAAATATAGCATCTTCTGTGTTTATGTGAGATGGAACAGGTATGTCAAAAGCATGGTTCTGTACTCTGTAAACCATTTGGTAGTGAAGAGTAGCAGCATATGTGTTTACCTGAGGTGCTCCAGTTATCTGCATCTGGACTTTCAAGGCTGTCAACAGTGATGGATCTGTGAGAGGCATATTGAAATTTGGAAAGAAAGTCAGGAAGACTGTTCCAGCATTTAGAGTTGTTTGTACTGTTGCAATACAAGCATCTTGATATCTTGTAAACCTTGAATCAAGGAGAGCTATTCGAGAGACTACTCCAAGTCCTTTTCTCCCATGAAAAGTAAGAGCTAATCTGATAGCACCAAAGTGCATATGTGTGTAACCTGCTCTTTGCCAATTAGGGATTAAATGTTTTGGTAATTCAAGAGATACCAACTGCTCTTTTGAATCAGAAGGGATTTGATATTGATCAAATCGAGAAGCTTGGATAAATTCTTTTGTTTTTGGATTTTTTGATGAGTGAAATACTTGAGAAGCTACTCTAGAAATTGAAGAAGGAGGTTTTTTATAAACATCATAAGGATTAACTACAGGATATCTAGATTCTGGAATTTTAGAGTCATCATCTATATATGATAACTGATATAGATAATCTAATTTTGAAGAGGGTAAAGAAGATGAGTTTGATGAAGATCTGAAAGACATATTTAGAAGTGATCTGGTATTACACACCTTTTGCAAAGTTTTCTAATGTTGGGTTTCAAGTTTTGAAAACAATAATTTTCTTTTACCAACTTCCTACGGCTACGTGTTCAAACAACGCCATTTCCTCGGCTACAATAACACTCCGGCCTCCGAGAATATCTTGTAAGAGAACATTATTGTACATATTTCTAGTCATTCAAACTAGATACCATCCATGTTTTCTGATGTAAAATTCCAAACATAGTTTGGCTAATACAGAGCATACTTATCTTGGATGAACAATAGTTTTACTAATAAAAGAAATAGCAAAACTTTTGATATTTAAATACACTTTGCATATAAGGGTATTTTACCAGATGAGGTGTTTAGTGACTCATTAATGGGTGTTTAGGCTCTGATACCAAGTGGAGGGCTGTCTCAGTGAGGAGAGAAACTCGTAAAAACAAAGTGAAAAAATGGAGAAGGAGAGATTTACAATAAACTGGGTTTTTTATTATACAAGGAAGAAGAAGTTGTGATCAGAAAAGTTATGATCCAACTACATTCTATCGATACATATTTATAGGCCATAAAAGTGGATATGACCTGCTACCTCTTAAAGAGGTTACCAGATGACTTATTACCTGCTAATCAGGTAAAAGCTTAATTATTGATCACATTGACATCATGGCTTACATCACTCACAATTTTTGATCTAATGACATCATTGCACACATCACACCACACTATGACGTCATTGCTTACATAATATTACACAAACATATTTTAATCTGTATCCGGCCACTCATCACTGTCGAAATCATCTCTAGGGTGCCTGTATTGTTCTTCTTCTGATGATGTTTCATCCATGTGATTGTTTGGATCTGTATTGATTATGGTTTCCATTAAATCTCTTTCACGAATAGTATCTTTAACAAAAGTATCCAAAGCTGTTGATGGTGTCTGGCTTAGAGGGTGATCTGCTTGTCGAAAGGATGCTAAGTCAATAAATGTATGAGGTAATCCGTTGAGCTGACTCATTTCTACCTTGAATAATAACCACTGCTCTGGGTGAACATTTTTTGTGCTGATAAGATTATATCCATACCAGCCATGGATTTTTACAAATGAATCTTGATGGATTATCGTGCCGTTTGGAGACTGTGAACATCGGACCAGGTTCTGATGGAAAATAACTACAACATATGTAGTGAGGAAATTGCCAAATATTGATTCCCAATAAGACATTGTTTGATATCTTAGAAGGAATTTGAGAGTATTTCGAAACATTTGTTGTTCATCTTGGGGATTTCCTACTTGTGTTAAGAACAAATATCTGTTCATCACTTGTGCATTGAATACAATTGCAATGAAATGACACCTAGATAGATTGAGGAAGAAAGGGATTGCTTCAGGGACAAGGTGATATGGATCATGAATGTGGAAAAGGTTGAGAAAAGGATATTCAGAATTGAAGGTCATTCCTCGAAATGGAGAACTTCCATATTTTCTAGTAAGTATTTTCCAATATGCTGTCCATATTTCATGACAATAGACAGGAATTGACTTTTCTAGGATTTTCTCTGTGATTTCATGTGGGAGTTGATCCATTCTTTGCCATACTGTTGATTGAGGTGCTGATGATGAAGATGAAGATTCTGCATCTGGTTGTAAAACTGCTATAACAGGAATGAGTAAATTGCTTTGTTCTGCGCCTTTTCTTGAAAGAAAATCTGGAAGAAAATTGGTTGATCCTTTTATGTGTTTGACTTCAAAATCATATTGGGAAAACCATTCTGCCCATCTGAGTAATTGAGGATGTGGGATTGTCTTGTTCTTGAATTGTAACATTTTAGGAAATGAAGACATATCCATTTCAATAAGGAATTTGTGACCAATAAGGTGAAAAGCAAACCTTTTGATACCATTTTTTACTGCAAGGATTTCTTTGAAAGTAGAATGGTAGTGTGTTTCAGAAGGTTTAAAATGACCACTTTGATAACCACAGATGTTGCGGTTACCATTAATTTCTTCTAAAAGGACTGCTCCCCAGTGTTCATCACTTGCATCTGTTTGCAATATTCTTTTTCCATTGGATGGAATTTGGAGGGGAGGGAGATTATCAGTTAGTCTTTTAAGTTGTTGCACTGCTTTGGTTTGTTGAGAATTCCAGGGTGGAGGGTTCTTTTTGAGCATATCATACAATGGCTTGGTTAAATGGGAAAGGTTTTTGATGAATGGGGACATGTAATTTACTATACCAAGAAATTGTTGGATTTCCTTGATAGTGGAAAGCATGTCTGGGAATTCAAGTAGTTTTTTCGCTACATGAGGTTGAAGGTGATATTGAGAGTTGTTGATGGTCATTCCCAAGAAATCAATTTGAGATGTTGCCAGAATCATCTTTTTTTCTGAGAGCATAATTCCATATTGCAAAAGCAATGAATGAAATTTGTTTAGCAGTACTAAATGCTCTTCTTTATTTTTTGAAAAGAGAAGAATGTCATCAATATAAATTACTGCACTTGACAGAATTGGATCAAAGATCTTGATCATTGCTTTTTGAAAAGCTGAAGGAGCACTTTTTAGACCAAAGGGCATCACTGTCCATTGGTAGTGATGATCAGGGATACAAAAAGCTATTTTGTATCTTTCTTCAGGATGAACGCCAATTTGCCAAAAACCTGCTTTAAGATCAAACTTGGAAAAAACTCTTGCATTGGTTAGACTTTGGAAGAGAGTCCATCTGTTTGGAAGAGGAAACTTATCATCTGCAAGGAATTCATTCAAAGGCTTGTAGTTGATTACAAGTCTTTTCTTGCCACGTATATGCTCTGAGTTTTTGCTGACATAGAAAGCTTCACACGCCCATGGGGATGTTGTTGGATCGATCAGGCCTTCCTGCTGGAGTTGAGAAAGTTCTTGGACTGCAAGTTGTAAGTCTTCTGGATTCATTCCTTGGTGGCTTGCTTTTGTTGGATTGACATCTTCATTGAACTTGAAAGGTAGTTTGATGAAAAACTCTGGATTCTGCCATAAAGGATTCTTGCATTTTTGAAGAAATTCTGTATGTGAATTAGCACAGGATGTACTAATTATCTTTGTTGAAAATTCTCCAAAATTGTTGTCAATTGTGTGTACCTGCAAATGGGTTAGTGATAACCAGGGTAATACAAAAGACTTATATTTTAGACCTTGGTTTGACCATGAAAGATTTTTGATTTGACTCAAGACATCAAAACCTAATAACAAATCTTTGTTGGGAAGATGAGATCCTAAAACTCTATGACGTATTATACATTGTGGAAAGAGTTTTATGAGTAAAGGTTTACTAATAAGTTCTATAGAGAGAGAAGAACTATTAGCTGTTCGAAAGGTTTGAGAACATGGTTGCCACATGTGAGAGGGGAGAAGATCTGGATTCATAATGGTTGAAGAAGAACCTGTATCAAAAAAGGCGATAAGGGTTTGAGGTTTTGAATAATGGGTAAGGAGTATTTGGACTGGTGCATAAGGGACACTTCTTTCAACAGGATAGATTCCCTGAATATCTATCATCATCGATTCATTTTCTGATGTATCTTCTGAGCAACTTGATTCAGAATCAGATAATTGGATCATTAAAATTGTTTCATCATTGGGCTCATCATCTAAGGAAAATAAAGATTCGACATCATGATCAGACGAGTCTTCTTCTGTAATCATCGAGACTTGTTTCATGAATTTATCCTTTTTCTTGTTTCTGCATTCTTTTGCAAAATGACCGCTTTTGCCACAAATGAAGCATCGATTTTTTCCTTTAAAAGAATTTTTATTTTTCTTTCTTAGGAATTTCCATTTTCCTCGTTTGAAAGGCTTCATCTTGTAGTTTCTGTATTTCTTGTATCTTGTGGATCTTTTGGAAGAACAAATGCATTTTTCATCTTTGCACTTTATCTTAAATCTTCTGTCATCACATGCGTTGCCAAGCTTAGAGCCAGTTTCTTCAACGTATTTGAGAAATTTTTTGTGATTGCAAAACTTTTCCAATGCTTCAGTAATGAATTGGTATAGAACACCTAATGAAACATCTTTTAATTGCTTGCCTATTTTCTGGATAGTTCGTGTTGCTTCTATTGCCAGAGGTTCAGGAAAAGAGTTCAAGAAAACTTGTTTGAGATTAACATCATCTATTCCACCAAGCATATAAAATCTTTTTGACATTCGATTATAATGCTTATTCAGGTGTTTTAATTCGAAGGAGCAGCATTTCATTTTCAAAAATTCTTCACGAGCTGCAGTAAGCATCTGATCTCCAGTACCAAGAAATTCTGTGTGAATATAATTCATGAGATCAATTGGGGTTCTTGCTGAAAGGATTTCTATCCGTCGGTATTCGCCAAGAGAATGATACCAATCGGAGAGTTTGCCTTCAAGTCTTGCAACAAATCGTTTACAGACTTCATGCATATCATTTTCTTCTAATTCAGCCGTGCACCATGCAAGAAAATGTTGCATGCGATCTCGCCATTGTGGAAAAGGAATATCATCAATAGTGAAACTTTTGAACATCATGGATTGTGGTGTTTGATGGGTTTCTGTGTAAGGAGTTTCAAGATCATCAAAGTGAAGTTCTTCTTGATCTGCCATGTATAGTTCTTCAAAGGCTTGAAACGGATCAAATGATTCTGGAATTGGTTTTTTTTGCTTGATATGGGGTTTTAGATTTAGTGGTTATATGGTAAGGGATTTCAAAAAGGCACTTATCGGGTTTTCTTGTTGTAGGGCCATGGTTTCAAGGGTTTCATTTGCTGTTGAGGTTGAGGTTGAAGCTCCAATGAAAGCATCAGGTTCATCTGGTTCAGTTTTGGGTATAGTATTGGGTACTTTTGGTTTAACTCGTGGTTTGGATTTTATGGTATGTTTTGGTTTTAGTGAGAATGGGTTAACTGATGGGTGGAATGAGGAGTTTGCTTGATATGTTTGAATCTAGATGTTTGGTTGTGAAACTCTTGGGGAAAAAGGGTTTGAAGGAAAAGATGAGGGTTGATTTTGTTTATTCTGAAAATAAAATAGTTGGTTTTCAAGAGCTTTTTTTCTCTTGTTCTTTTTGAGAGAGGAGTTCAGAATAATTTACAGTACCTTTCATTGTAGTAACCACCATCATCAATTCTTCATGAAGTACATCAATTTTGGCTTTGATTTCTGCAGTAGTTGCTTCTATGGAAAAAACTTTAGATTTCACTTTTTCATTGTCATCTGAAAGCTTTTTTAATACTCTATTTTGAGCAACTTGGTTTTCTGATTGCCAATTAAGTACTTGTTCAACAGGTGGTTGTTGAGTTCGTCTGCCTTGATGATCAATAGCTATAGGGGCTTCTATTTTCCATGAATGAGAGATTTTCTCTGGGTTTTGAAAAGGTTTAAGGGGTGGGAATTCTTGTTCATATGATGAGTTTTGTGGTTCAAACATGTTGCATTCGAGTTGTAGGATACGAGATCCATTAGATCTGGATCTGGGGTTTCTTCTTGATCGTCTGGTAGATGGTTGAGGAACCTCTATATCTTCATCAGATTCAGAATCATCTTGATGATTTAGACATAGATAGCATTTACAAATGGAATCATCATACCATATATGTCCTGTGACTGGATCTTTACCATGATAAACAGGATTTCCTTCATTTGTAAAATATGCAACTTTTAGTGGATCAGAATCTAATACGTTTAGTTCTGAGGGAACCACTGGACAATTTTGAACAATATTTGGTTTTGGAAAACGGATTTCAACTAGACCATCTGATCTAGTGTGGAAAACTTGATTTGTTGATTGGGCTGTTTGTGTCTGGGAGTGGATTGATTCATAATTTGTTAACCAAGAAGAAGGGAGTAATTCACAAAGGGCTTCTTTGGTTATTTGCTTTAGGATGTAGGAAAGGCTAGGTGTAGCTGATGAATCTATATTAAGAAATATAGCATCTTCTGTGTTTATGTGAGATGGAACAGGTATGTCAAAAGCATGGTTCTGTACTCTGTAAACCATTTGGTAGTGAAGAGTAGCAGCATATGTGTTTACCTGAGGTGCTCCAGTTATCTGCATCTGGACTTTCAAGGCTGTCAACAGTGATGGATCTGTAAGAGGCATATTGAAATTTGGAAAGAAAGTCAGGAAGACTGTTCCAGCATTTAGAGTTGTTTGTACTGTTGCAATACAAGCATCTTGATATCTTGTAAACCTTAAATCAAGGAGAGCTATTCGAGAGACTACTCCAAGTCCTTTTCTCCCATGAAAAGTAAGAGCTAATCTGATAGCACCAAAGTGCATATGTGTGTAACCTGCTCTTTGCCAATTAGGGATTAAATGTTTTGGTAATTCAAGAGATACCAACTGCTCTTTTGAATCAGAAGGGATTTGATATTGATCAAATCGAGAAGCTTGGATAAATTCTTTTATTTTTGGATTTTTCGATGAGTGAAATACTTGAGAAGCTACTCTAGAAATTGAAGAAGGAGGTTTTTTATAAACATCATAAGGATTAACTACAGGATATCTAGATTCTGGAATTTTAGAGTCATCATCTATATATGATAACTGATATAGATAATCTAATTTTGAAGAGGGTAAAGAAGATGAGTTTGATGAAGATCTGAAAGACATATTTAGAAGTGATCTGGTATTACACACCTTTTGCAAAGTTTTCTGATGTTGGGTTTCAAGTTTTGAAAACAATAATTTTCTTTTACCAACTTCCTACGGCTACGTGTTCAAACAACGCCATTTCCTCGGCTACAATAACACTCCGGCCTCCGAGAATATCTTGTAAGAGAACATTATTGTACATATTTCTAGTCATTCAAACTAGATACCATCCATGTTTTCTGATGTAAAATTCCAAACATAGTTTGGCTAATACAGAGCATACTTATCTTGGATGAACAATAGTTTTACTAATAAAAGAAATAGCAAAACTTTTGATATTTAAGTACACTTCGCATATAAGGGTATTTTACCAGATGAGGTGTTTAGTGACTCATTAATGGGTGTTTAGGCTCTGATACCAAGTGGATACCATGTCTCGGTGAGGAGAGAAACTCGTAAAAACAAAGTGAAAAAATGGAGAAGGAGAGAATTACAATAAGCTGGGTTTTTTATTATACAAGGAAGAAGAAGTTGTGATCAGAAAAGTTATGATCCAACTACATTCTATCGATACATATTTATAGGCCATAAAAGTGGATATGACCTGCTACCTCTTAAAGAGGTTACCGGATGACTTATTACCTGCTAATCAGGTAAAAGCTCAATTATTGATCACATTGACATCATGGCTTACATCACTCACAATTATTGATCTAATGACATCATTGCACACATCACACCACACTATGACGTCATTGCATACATAATATTACACAAATACATATTTTAATCTTTATCCGACCACTCATCACTGTCGAAATCATCTCTAGGGTGCCTGTATTGTTTTTCTTCTGATGATGTTTCATCCATGTGATTGTTTGGATCTGTATTGATTATGGTTTCCATTAAATCTCTTTCACGAATAGTATCTTTAACAAAAGTATCCAAAGCTGTTGATGGTGTCTGGCTTAGAGGGTGATCTGCTTGTCGAAAAAATGCTGAGTCAATGAATGTATGAGGTAATCCGTTGAGCTGACTCATTTCTACCTTGAATAATAACCACTGCTCTGGGTGAACATTTTTTGTACTGATAAGATTATATCCATACCAGCCATGGATTTTTACAAATGAATCTTGATGGATTATCGTGCCGTTTGGAGACTGTGAACATCGGACCAGGTTCTGATGGAAAATAACTACAACATATGTAGTGAGGAAATTGCCAAATATTGATTCCCAATAAGACATTGTTTGATATCTTAGAAGGAATTTGATAGTATTTTGAAACATTTGTTGTTCATCTTGGGGATTTCCTACTTGTGTTAAGAACAAATATCTGTCCATCAATTGTGCATTGAATACAATTGCAATGAAATGACACCTGGATAGATTGAGGAAGAAAGGGATTACTTCAGGGACAAGGTGATATGGATCATGAATGTGGAAAAGGTTGAGAAAAGGATATTCAGAATTGAAGGTCATTCCTCAAAATGGAGAACTTCCATATTTTCTAGGAAGTATTTTCCAATATGCTGTCCATGTTTCATTATAATAGACAGGAATTGACTTTTCTAGGATTTTCTCTGTGATTTCATGTGGGAGTTGATCCATTCTTTGCCATACTGTTGATTGAGGTGCTGATGATGAAGATGAAGATTCTGCATCTGGTTGTAAAACTGCTATAACATGAATGAGTAAATTGCTTTGTTCTGCGCCTTTTCTTGAAAGAAAATCTGGAAGAAAATTGGTTGATCCTTTTATGTGTTTGACTTCAAAATCATATTGGGAAAACCATTCTGCCCATCTGAGTAATTGAGGATGTGGGATTGTCTTGTTCTTGAATTGTAACATTTTAGGAAATGAAGACATATCCATTTCAATAAGGAATTTGTGACCAATAAGTGAAAAGCAAACCTTTTGATACCATTTTTTACTGCAAGGATTTCTTTGAAAGTAGAATGGTAGTGTGTTTCAGAAGGTTTGAAATGACCACTTTGATAACCACAGATGTTGCGGTTACCATTAATTTCTTCTAAAAGGACTGCTCCCCAGTGTTCATCACTTGCATCTGTTTGCAATATTCTTTTTCCATTGGATGGAATTTGGAGGGGAGGGAGATTATCAGTTAGTCTTTTAAGTTGTTGCACTGCTTTGGTTTGTTGAGAATTCCAGGGTAGAGGGTTCTTTTTGAGCATATCATACAATGGTTTGGTTAAATGGGAAAGGTTTTTGATGAATGGGGACATGTAATTTACTATACCAAGAAATTGTTGGATTTCCTTGATAGTGGAAAGCATGTCTGGGAATTCAAGTAGTTTTTTCGCTACATGAGGTTGAAGGTGATATTGAGAGTTGTTGATGGTCATTCCCAAGAAATCAATTTGAGATGTTGCCAGAATCATCTTTTTTTCTGAGAGCATAATTCCATATTGCAAAAGCAATGAATGAAATTTGTTTAGCAGTACTAAATGCTCTTCTTCATTTTTTGAAAAGAGAAGAATGTCATCAATATAAATTACTACACTTGATAGAATTGGTTCAAAGATCTTGATCATTGCCTTTTGAAAAGCTGAAGGAGCACTTTTTAGACCAAAGGGCATCACTGTCCATTGGTAGTGATGATCAGGGATACAAAAAGCTGTTTTGTATCTTTCTTCAGGATGAACGCCAATTTGCCAAAAACCTGCTTTAAGATCAAACTTGGAAAAAACTCTTGCATTGGTTAGACTTTGGAAGAGAGTCCATCTGTTTGGAAGAGGAAACTTATCATCTGCAAGGAATTCATTCAAAGGCTTGTAGTTGATTACAAGTCTTTTCATGCCACGTATCTGCTCTGAGTGTTTGTTGACATAGAAAGCTTCACACGCCCATGGGGATGTTGTTTGTTCGATCAGGCCTTCCTGTCGGAGTTGAGAAAGTTCTTGGACTGCAAGTTGTAAGTCTTCTGGATTCATTCCTTGGTGGCTTGCTTTTGTTGGATTGACATCTTCATTGAGCTTGAAAGGTAGTTTGATGAAAAACTCTGGATTCTGCCATAAAGGATTCTTGCATTTTTGAAGAAATTCTGTATGTGAATTAGCACAGGATGTACTAATTATCTTTGTTGAAAATTCTCCAAAATTGTTGTCAATTGTGTGTACCTGCAAATGGGTTAGTGATAACCAGGGTAATACAAAAGACTTATATTTTAGACCTTGGTTTGACCATGAAAGATTTTTGATTTGACTCAAGACATCAAAACCTAATAACAAATCTTTGTTGGGAAGATGAGATCCTAAAACTCTATGACGTATTATACATTGTGGAAAGAGTTTTATGAGTAAAGGTTTACTAATAAGTTCTATAGAGAGAGAAGAACTATTAGCTGTTCGAAAGGTTTGAGAACATGGTTGCCACATGTGAGAGGGGAGAAGATCTGGATTCATAATGGTTGAAGAAGAACCTGTATCAAAAAAGGCGATAAGGGTTTGAGGTTTTGAATAATGGGTAAGGAGTATTTGGACTGGTGCATAAGGGACACTTCTTTCAACAGGATAGATTCCCTGAATATCTATCATCATCGATTCATTTTCTGAAGTATCTTCTGAGCAACTTGATTCAGAATCAGATAATTGGATCATTAAAATTGTTTCATCATTGGGCTCATCATCTAAGGAAAATAAAGATTCGACATCATGATCAGACGAGTCTTCTTCTGTAATCATCGAGACTTGTTTCATGAATTTATCCTTTTTCTTGTTTCTGTATTCTTTTGCAAAATGACCGCTTTTGCCACAAATGAAGCATCGATTTTTTCCTTTAAAAGAATTTTTATTTTTCTTTCTTAGGAATTTCCATTTTCCTCGTTTGAAAGGCTTCATCTTGTAGTTTCTGTATTTCTTAAATCTTGTGGATCTTTTGGAAGAACAAATGCATTTTTCATCTTTGCACTTTATCTTAAATCTTCTGTCATCACATGCGTTGCCAAGCTTAGAGACAGTTTCTTCAACGTATTTGAGAAATTTTTTGTGATTGCAAAACTTTTCCAATGCTTCAGTAATGAATTGGTATAGAACACCTAATGAAACATCTTTTAATTGCTTGCCTGTTTTCTGGATAGTTCGTGTTGCTTCTATTGCCAGAGGTTCAGGAAAAGAGTTCAAGAAAACTTGTTTGAGATTAACATCATCTATTCCACCAAGCATATAAAATCTTTTTGACATTCGATTATAATGCTTATTCAGGTGTTTTGATTCGAAGGAGCAGCATTTCATTTTCAAAAATTCTTCACGAGCTGCAGTAATCATCTGATCTCCAGTACCAAGAAATTCTGTGTGAATATAATTCATGAGATCAATTGGGGTTCTTGCTGAAAGGATTTATATCTGTCGGTATTCGCCAAGAGAATGATACCAATCAGAGAGTCTGCTTTCAAGTCTTGCAACAAATCGTTTACAGACTTCATGCATATCATTTTCTTCTAATTCAGCCGTGCACCATGCAAGAAAATGTTGCATGCGATCTCGCCATTGTGGAAAAGGAATATCATCAATAGTGAAACTTTTGAACATCGTGGATTGTGGTGTTTGATGGGTTTCTGTGTAAGGAGTTTCAAGATCATCAAAGCGAAGTTCTTCTTGATCTGCCATGTATAGTTCTTCAAAGGCTTGAAACGGATCAAATGGTTCTGGAACTGGTTTTTTTTGCTTGATATGGGGTTTTGGATTTAGTGGTTATATGGTAAGGGATTTCAAAAAGGCACTTATCGGGTTTTCTTGTTGTAGGGCCATGGTTTCAAGGGTTTCATTTGCTGTTGAGGTTGAGGTTGAAGCTCCAATGAAAGCATCAGGTTCATCTGGTTCAGTTTTGGGTATAGTATTGGGTACTTTTGGTTTAACTCGTGGTTTGGATTTTATGCTATGTTTTGGTTTTAGTGAGAATGGGTTAACTGATGGGTGGAATGAGGAGTTTGCTTGAAGTGTTTGAATCTGGATGTTTGGTTGTGAAACTCTTGGGGAAAAAGGATTTGAAGGAAAAGATGAGGGTTGATTTTGTTTATTCTGAAAATAAAATAGTTGGTTTTCAAGAGCTTTTTTCTCTTGTTCTTTTTGAGAGAGGAGTTCAGAATAATTTACAGTACCTTTCATTGTAGTAACCACCATCATCAATTTTTCATGAAGTACATCAATTTTGGCTTTGATTTCTGCAGTAGTTGCTTCTATGGAAAAAACTTTAGATTTCACTTTTTCATTGTCATCTGAAAGCTTTTCTAATACTCTATTTTGAGCAACTTGGTTTTCTGATTGCCAATTAAGTACTTGTTCAACAGGTGATTGTTGAGTTCGTCTGCCTTGATGATCAATAACTACAGGGGCTTCTATTGTCCATGAATGAGAGATTTTCTCTGGGTTTTGAAAAGGTTTAAGGGGTAGGAATTCTTGTTCATATGATGAGTTTTGTGGTTCAAACATGTTGCATTCCGGTTGTAGGATACGAGATCCATTAGATCTGGATCTGGGGTTTCTTCTTGATCGTCTGGTAGATGGTTGAGGAACCTCTATATCTTCATCAGATTCAGAATCATCTTGATGATTTAGACATAGATAGCATTTACAAATGGAATCATCAAACCATATATGTCCTGTGACTGGATCTTTACCATGATAAACAGGATTTCCTTCATTTGTAAAATATGCAACTTTTAGTGGATCAGAATATAATACGTTTAGTTATGAGGGAACCACTGGACAATTTTGAACAATATTTGGTTTTGGAAAACGGATTTCAACTAGACCATCTGATCTAGTGTGGAAAACTGGATCTGTTGATTGGGCTGTTTGTGTCTGGGAGTGGATTGATTCATAATTTGTTAACCAAGAAGAAGGGAGTAATTCACAAAGGGCTTCTTTGGTTATTTGCTTTGGGATGTAGGAAAGGCTAGGTGTAGCTGATGAATCTATATTAAGAAATATAGCATCTTCTGTGTTTATGTGAGATGGAACTGGTATGTCAAAAGCATGGTTCTGTACTCTGTAAACCATTTGGTAGTGAAGAGTAGCAGCATATGTGTTTACCTGAAGTGCTCCAGTTATCTGCATCTGGACTTTCAAGGCTGTCAACAGTGATGGATCTGTGAGAGGCATATTGAAATTTGGAAAGAATGTCAGGAAGACTGTTCCAGCATTTAGAGTTGTTTGTACTGTTGCAATACAAACATCTTGATATCTTGTAAACCTTGAATCAAGGAGAGCTATTCGAGAGACTACTCCAAGTCCTTTTCTCCCATGAAAATTAAGAGCTAATCTGATAGCACCAAAGTGCATATGTGTGTAACCTGCTCTTTGCCAATTAGGGATTAAATGTTTTGGTAATTCAAGAGATACCAACTGCTCTTTTGAATCAGAAGGGATTTGATATTGATCAAATCGAGAAGCTTGGATAAATTCTTTTGTTTTTGGTTTTTTCGATGAGTGAAATACTTGAGAAGCTACTCTAGAAATTGAAGAAGGAGGTTTTTTATAAACATCATAAGGATTAACTACAGGATATCTAGATTCTGGAATTTTAGAGTCATCATCTATATATGATAACTGATATAGATAATCTAATTTTGAAGAGGGTAAAGAAGATGAGTTTGATGAAGATCTGAAAGACATATTTAGAAGTGATCTGGTATTACACACCTTTTGCAAAGTTTTCTGATGTTGGGTTTCAAGTTTTGAAAACAATAATTTTCTTTTACCAACTTCCTACGGCTACGTGTTCAAACAACGCCATTTCCTCGGCTACAATAACACTCCAGCCTCCGGGAATATCTTGTAAGAGAACATTATTGTACATATTTCTAGTCATTCAAACTAGATACCATCCATGTTTTCTGATGTAAAATTCCAAACATAGTTTGGCTAATACAGAGCATACTTATCTTGGATGAACAATAGTTTTACTAATAAAAGAAATAGCAAAACTTTTGATATTTAAGTACACTTTGCATATAAGGGTATTTTACCAGATGAGGTGTTTAGTGACTCATTAATGGGTGTTTAGGCTCTGATACCAAGTGGATACCATGTCTCAATGAGGAGAGAAACTCGTAAAAACAAAGTGAAAAAATAGAGAAGGAGAGATTTACAATAAACTGGGTTTTTTATTATACAAGGAAGAAGAAGTTGTGATCAGAAAAGTTATGATCCAACTACATTCTATCGATACATATTTATAGGCCATAAAAGTGGATATGACCTGCTACCTCTTAAAGAGGTTACCGGATGACTTATTACCTGCTAATCAGGTAAAAACTCAATTATTGATCACATTGACATCATGGCTTACATCACTCACAATTATTGATCTAATGACATCATTGCACACATCACACCACACTATGACGTTATTGCTTACATAATATTACACAAATACATATTTTAATCTGTATCCGGCCACTCATCACTATCGAAATCATCTCTAGGGTGCCTGTATTATTCTTCTTCTGATGATGTTTCATCCATGTGATTGTTTGGATCTGTATTGATTATGGTTTCCATTAAATCTCTTTCACGAATAGTATCTTTAACAAAAGTATCCAAAGCTGTTGATGGTGTCTGGCTTAGAGGGTGATCTGCTTGTCGAAAAGATGCTGAGTCAATGAATGTATGAGGTAATCCGTTGAGCTGACTCATTTCTACCTTGAATAATAACCACTGCTCTGGGTGAACATTTTTTGTGCTGATAAGATTATATCCATACCAGCCATGGATTTTTACAAATGAATCTTGATGGATTATCGTGCCGTTTGGAGACTGTGAACATCGGACCAGGTTCTGATGGAAAATAACTACAACATATGGAGTGAGGAAATTGCCAAATATTGATTCCCAATAAGACATTGTTTGATATCTTAGAAGGAATTTGAGAGTATTTCGAAACATTTGTTGTTCATCTTGGGGATTTCCTACTTGTGTTAAGAACAAATATCTGTTCATCACTTGTGCATTGAATACAATTGCAATGAAATGACACCTGGATAGATTGAGGAAGAAAGGGATTGCTTCAGGGACAAGGTGATATGGATCATGAATGTGGAAAAGGTTGAGAAAAGGATATTCAGAATTGAAGGTCATTCCTCGAAATGGAGAACTTCCATATTTTCTAGCAAGTATTTTCCAATATGCTGTCCATGTTTCATGACAATAGACAGGAATTGACTTTTCTAGGATTTTCTCTGTGATTTCATGTGGGAGTTGATCCATTCTTTGCCATACTGTTGATTGAGGTGCTGATGATGAAGATGAAGATTCTGCATCTGGTTGTAAAACTGCTATAACAGGAATGAGTAAATTGCTTTGTTCTGCGCCTTTTCTTGAAAGAAAATCTGGAAGAAAATTGGTTGATCCTTTTATATGTTTGACTTCAAAATCATATTGGGAAAACCATTCTGCCCATCTGAGTAATTGAGGATGTGGGATTGTCTTGTTCTTGAATTGTAACATTTTAGGAAATGAAGACATATCCATTTCAATAAGGAATTTGTGACCAATAAGGTGAAAAGCAAACCTTTTGATACCATTTTTTACTGCAAGGATTTCTTTGAAAGTAGAATGGTAGTGTGTTTCAGAAGGTTTGAAATGACCACTTTGATAACCACAGATGTTGCGGTTACCATTAATTTCTTCTAAAAGGACTGCTCCCCAGTGTTCATCACTTGCATCTGTTTGCAATATTCTTTTTCCATTGGATGGAATTTGGTGGGGAGGGAGATTATCAGTTAGTCTTTTAAGTTGTTGCACTGCTTTGGTTTGTTGAGAATTCCAGGGTGGAGGGTTCTTTTTGAGCATATCATACAATGGTTTGGTTAAATGGGAAAGGTTTTTGATGAATGGGGACATGTAATTTACTATACCAAGAAATTATTGGATTTCCTTGATAGTGGAAAGCATGTCTGGGAATTCAAGTAGTTTTTTCGCTACATGAGGTTGAAGGTGATATTGAGAGTTGTTGATGGTCATTCCCAAGAAATCAATTTGAGATGTTGCCAGAATCATCTTTTTTTCTGAGAGCATAATTCCATATTGCAAAAGCAATGAATGAAATTTGTTTAGCAGTACTAAATGCTCTTCTTCATTTTTTGAAAAGAGAAGAATGTCATCAATATAAATTACTGCACTTGACAGAATTGGTTCAAAGATCTTGATCATTGCTTTTTGAAAAGCTGAAGGAGCACTTTTTAGACCAAAGGGCATCACTGTCCATTGGTAGTGATGATCAGGGATACAAAAAGCTGTTTTGTATCTTTCTTCAGGATGAACGCCAATTTGCCAAAAACCTGCTTTAAGATCAAACTTGGAAAAAACTCTTGCATTGGTTAGACTTTGGAAGAGAGTCCATCTGTTTGGAAGAGGAAACTTATCATCTGCAAGGAATTCATTCAAAGGCTTGTAGTTGATTACAAGTCTTTTCTTGCCACGTATCTGCTCTGAGTGTTTGTTGACATAGAAAGCTTCACACGCCCATGGGGATGTTGTTGGTTTAATCAGGCCTTCCTGCTGAAGTTGAGAAAGTTCTTGGACTGCAAGTTGTAAGTCTTCTGGATTCATTCCTTGGTGGCTTGCTTTTGTTGGATTGACATCTTCATTGAGCTTGAAAGGTAGTTTGATGAAAAACTCTGGATTCTGCCATAAAGGATTCTTGCATTTTTGAAGAAATTCTGTATGTGAATTAGCACAGGATGTTCTAATTATCTTTGTTGAAAATTCTCCAAAATTGTTGTCAATTGTGTGTACCTGCAAATGGGTTAGTGATAACCAGGGTAATACAAAAGACTTATATTTTAGACCTTGGTTTGACCATGAAAGATTTTTGATTTGACTCAAGACATCAAAACCTAATAACAAATCTTTGTTGGGAAGATGAGATCCTAAAACTCTATGACGTATTATACATTGTGGAAAGAGTTTTATGAGTAAAGGTTTACTAATAAGTTCTATAGAGAGAGAAGAACTATTAGCTGTTCAAAAGGTTTGAGAACATGGTTGCCACATGTGAGAGGGGAGAAGATCTGGATTCATAATGGTTGAAGAAGAACCTGTATCAAAAAAGGCGATAAGGGTTTGAGGTTTTGAATAATGGGTAAGGAGTATTTGGACTGGTGCATAAGGGACACTTCTTTCAACAGGATAGATTCCTTGAATATCTATCATCATCGATTCATTTTCTGAAGTATCTTCTGAGCAACTTGATTCAGAATCAGATAATTGGATCATTAAAATTGTTTCATCACTGGGCTCATCATCTAAGGAAAATAAAGATTCGACATCATGATCAGACGAGTCTTCTTCTGTAATCATCGAGACTTGTTTCATGAATTTATCCTTTTTCTTGTTTCTGCATTCTTTTACAAAATGACCGCTTTTGCCACAAATGAAGCATCAATTTTTTCCTTTAAAAGAATTTTTATTTTTCTTTCTTAGGAATTTCCATTTTCCTCGTTTGAAAGGCTTCATCTTGTAGTTTCTATATTTCTTGAATCTTGTGGATCTTTTGGAAGAACAAATGCATTTTTCATCTTTGCACTTTATCTTAAATCTTCTGTCATCACATGCGTTGCCAAGCTTAGAGCCAGTTTCTTCAACGTATTTGAGAATTTTTTTGTGATTGCAAAACTTTTCCAATGCTTCAGTAATGAATTGGTATAGAACACCTAATGAAACATCTTTTAATTGCTTGCCTGTTTTCTGGATAGTTCGTGTTGCTTCTATTGCCAGAGGTTCAGGAAAAGAGTTCAAGAAAACTTGTTTGAGATTAACATCATCTATTCCACCAAGCATATAAAATCTTTTTGACATTCGATTATAATGCTTATTCAGGTGTTTTGATTCGAAGGAGCAGCATTTCATTTTCAAAAATTCTTCACGAGCTGCAGTAAGCATCTGATCTCTAGTACCAAGAAATTCTGTGTGAATATAATTCATGAGATCAATTGGGGTTCTTGCTGAAAGGATTTCTATCTGTCGGTATTCGCCAAGAGAATGATACCAATCAGAGAGTCTGCCTTCAAGTCTTGCAACAAATCGTTTACAGACTTCATGCATATCATTTTCTTCTAATTCAGCCGTGCACCATGCAAGAAAATGTTGCATGCGATCTCGCCATTGTGGAAAAGGAATATCATCAATAGTGAAACTTTTGAACATCGTGGATTGTGGTGTTTGATGGGTTTCTGTGTAAGGAGTTTCAAGATCATCAAAGTGAAGTTCTTCTTGATCTGCCATGTATAGTTCTTCAAAGGCTTGAAACGGATCAAATGGTTCTGGAATTGGTTTTTTTTGCTTGATATGGAGTTTTGGATTTAGTGGTTGTATGGTAAGGGATTTCAAAAAGGCACTTACCGAGTTTTCTTGTTGTAGGGCCATGGTTTCAAGGGTTTCATTTGCTATTGAGGTTGAGGTTGAAGCTCTAATGAAAGCATCAGGTTCATCTGGTTCAGTTTTGGGTATAGTATTGGGTACTTTTGGTTTAACTAGTGGTTTGGATTTTATGGTATGTTTTGGTTTTAGTCAGAATGGGTTAACTGATGGGTGGAATGAGGAGTTTGCTTGAAGTGTTTGAATCTGGATGTTTGGTTGTGAAACTCTTGGGGAAAAAGGGTTTGAAGGAAAAGATGAGGGTTGATTTTGTTTATTCTGAAAATAAAATAGTTGGTTTTCAAGAGCTTTTTTCTCTTGTTCTTTTTGAGAGAGGAGTTCAGAATAATTTACAGTACCTTTTATTGTAGTAACCACCATCATCAATTCTTCATGAAGTACATCAATTTTAGCTTTGATTTCTGCAGTAGTTGCTTCTATGGAAAAAAACTTTAGATTTCACTTTTTCATTGTCATCTGAAAGCTTTTTTAATACTCTATTTTGAGCAACTTGGTTTTCTGACTGCCAATTAAGTACTTGTTCAACAGGTGGTTGTTGAGTTCATCTGCCTTGATGATCAATAGCTACAGGGGCTTCTATTTTCCATGAATGAGAGATTTTCTCTGGGTTTTGAAAAGGTTTAAGGGGTGGGAATTCTTGTTCATATGATGAGTTTTGTGGTTCAAACATGTTGCATTCTGGCTGTAGGATACGAGATCCATTAGATCTGGATCTGGGGTTTCTTCTTGATCGTCTGGTAGATGGTTGAGGAACCTCTATATCTTCATCAGATTCAGAATCATCTTGATGATTTAGACATAGATAGCATTTACAAATGGAATCATAAAACCATATATGTCCTGTGACTGGATCTTTACCATGATAAACAGGATTTCCTTCATTTGTAAAATATGCTACTTTTAGTGGATCAGAATCTAATACGTTTAGTTCTGAGGGAACCACTGGACAATTTTGAACAATATTTGGTTTTGGAAAACGGATTTCAACTAGAGCATCTGATCTAGTGTGGAAAACTGGATCTGTTGATTGGGCAGTTTGTGTCTGGGAGTGGATTGATTCATAATTTGTTAACCAAGAAGAAGGGAGTAATTCACAAAGGGCTTCTTTGGTTATTTGCTTTGGGATGTAGGAAAGGCTAGGTGTAGCTGATGAATCTATATTAAGAAATATAGCATCTTCTGTGTTTATGTGAGATGGAACTGGTATGTCAAAAGCATGGTTCTGTACTCTGTAAACCATTTGGTAGTGAAGAGTAGCAGCATATGTGTTTACCTGAGGTGCTCCAGTTATCTGCATCTGGACTTTCAAGGCTGTCAACAGTGATGGATCTGTGAGAGGCATATTGAAATTTGGAAAGAAAGTCAGGAAGACTGTTCCAGCATTTAGAGTTGTTTGTACTGTTGCAATACAAGCATCTTGATATCTTGTAAACCTTGAATCAAGGAGAGCTATTCGAGAGACTACTCCAAGTCCTTTTCTCCCATGAAAAGTAAGAGCTAATCTGATAGCACCAAAGTGCATATGTGTGTAACCTGCTCTTTGCCAATTAGGGATTAAATGTTTTGGTAATTCAAGAGATACCAACTGCTCTTTTGAATCAGAAGGGATTTGATATTGATCAAATCGAGAAGCTTGGATAAATTCTTTTGTTTTTGGATTTTTCGATGAGTGAAATACTTGAGAAGCTACTCTAGAAATTGAAGAAGGAGGTTTTTTATAAACATCATAAGGATTAACTACAGGATATCTAGATTCTGGAATTTTAGAGTCATCATCTATATATGATAACTGATATAGATAATCTAATTTTGAAGAGGGTAAAGAAGATGAGTTTGATGAAGATCTGAAAGACATATTTAGAAGTGATATGGTATTACACACCTTTTGCAAAGTTTTCTGATGTTGGGTTTCAAGTTTTGAAAACAATAATTTTCTTTTACCAACTTCCTACGGCTACGTGTTCAAACAACGCCATTTCCTCGGCTACAATAACACTCCGGCCTCCGGGAATATCTTGTAAGAGAACATTATTGTACATATTTCTAGTCATTCAAACTAGATACCATCCATGTTTTCTGATGTAAAATTCCAAACATAGTTTGGCTAATACAGAGCATACTTATCTTGGATGAACAATAGTTTTACTAATAAAAGAAATAGCAAAACTTTTGATATTTAAGTACACTTTGCATATAAGGGTATTTTACCAGATGAGGTGTTTAGTGACTCATTAATGGGTGTTTAGGCTCTGATACTAAGTGGAGGGTTGTCTCAGTGAGGAGAGAAACTCGTAAAAACAAAGTGAAAAAATGGAGAAGGAGAGATTTACAATAAACTGGGTTTTTTATTATACAAGGAAGAAGAAGTTGTGATCAGAAAATTTATGATCCAACTACATTCTATCGATACATATTTATAGGCCATAAAAGTGGATATGACCTGCTACCTCTTAAAGAGGTTACCGGATGACTTATTACCTGCTAATCAGGTAAAAGCTCAATTATTGATCACATTGACATCATGGCTTACATCACTCACAATTATTGATCTAATGACATCATTGCACACATCACACCACAATATGACGTCATTGCTTACATAATATTACACAAATACATATTTTAATCTGTATCCAGCCACTCATCACTGTCGAAATCATCTCTAGGGTGCCTGTATTGTTCTTCTTCTGATGATGTTTCATCCATGTGATTGTTTAGATCTGTATTGATTATGGTTTCCATTAAATCTCTTTCACGAATAGTATCTTTAACAAAAGTATCCAAAGCTGTTGATGGTGTCTGGCTTAGAGGGTGATCTGCTTGTCGAAAAGATGATGAGTCAATGAATGTATGAGGTAATCCGTTGAGCTGACTCATTTCTACCTTGAATAATAACCACTGCTCTGGGTGAACATTTTTTGTGCTGATAAGATTATATCCATACCAGCCATGGATTTTTACAAATGAATCTTGATGGATTATCGTGCCGTTTGGAGACTGTGAACATCGGACCAGGTTCTGATGGAAAATAACTACAACATATGTAGTGAGGAAATTGCCAAATATTGATTCCCAATAAGACATTGTTTGATATCTTAGAAGGAATTTGAGAGTATTTCGAAACATTTGTTGTTCATCTTGGGGATTTCCTACTTGTGTTAAGAACAAATATCTGTTCATCACTTGTGCATTGAATACAATTGCAATGAAATGACACCTGGATAGATTGAGAAAGAAAGGGATTGCTTCAGGGACAAGATGATATGGATCATGAATGTGGAAAAGGTTGAGAAAAGGATATTCAGAAATGAAGGTCATTCCTCGAAATGGAGAACTTCCATATTTTCTAGCAAGTATTTTCCAATATGCTGTCCATGTTTCATGACAATAGACAGGAATTGACTTTTCTAGGATTTTCTTTGTGATTTCATGTGGGAGTTGATCCATTCTTTGCCATACTGTTGATTGAGGTGCTGATGATGAAGATGAAGATTCTGCATCTGGTTGTAAAACTGCTATAACAGGAATGAGTAAATTGCTTTGTTCTGCGCCTTTTCTTGAAAGAAAATCTGGAAGAAAATTGGTTGATCCTTTTATGTGTTTGACTTCAAAATCATATTGGGAAAACCATTCTGCCCATCTGAGTAATTGAGGATGTGGGATTGTCTTGTTCTTGAATTGTAACATTTTAGGAAATGAAGACATATCCATTTCAATAAGGAATTTGTGACCAATAAGGTGAAAAGCAAACCTTTTGATACCATTTTTTACTGCAAGGATTTCTTTGAAAGTAGAATGGTAGTGTGTTTCAGAAGGTTTGAAATGACCACTTTGATAACCACAGATGTTGCAGTTACCATTAATTTCTTCTAAAAGGACTGCTCCCCAGTGTTCATCACTTGCATTTGTTTGTAATATTCTTTTTCCATTGGATGGAATTTGGAGGGGAGGGAGATTATCAGTTAGTCTTTTAAGTCGTTGCACTGCTTTGGTTTGTTGAGAATTCCAGGGTGGAGGGTTCTTTTTGAGCATATCATACAATGGTTTGGTTAAATAGGAAAGGTTTTTGATGAATGGGGACATGTAATTTACTATACCAAGAAATTGTTGGATTTCCTTGATAGTGGAAAGCATGTCTGGGAATTCAAGTAGTTTTTTCGCTACATGAGGTTGAAGGTGATATTGAGAGTTGTTGATGGTCATTCCCAAGAAATCAATTTGAGATGTTGCCAGAATCATCTTTTTTTCTGAGAGCATAATTCCATATTGCAAAAGCAATGAATGAAATTTGTTTAGCAGTACTAAATGCTCTTCTTCATTTTTTGAAAAGAGAAGAATGTCATCAATATAAATTACTGCACTTGACAGAATTGGTTCAAAGATCTTGATCATTGCTTTTTGAAAAGCTGAAGGAGCACTTTTTAGACCAAAGGGCATCACTGTCCATTGGTAGTGATGATCAGGGATACAAAAAGCTGTTTTGTATCTTTCTTCAGGATGAACGCCAATTTGCCAAAAACCTGCTTTAAGATCAAACTTGGAAAAAACTCTTGCATTGGTTAGACTTTGGAAGAGAGTCCATCTGTTTGGAAGAGGAAACTTATCATCTGCAAGGAATTCATTCAAAGGCTTATAGTTGATTACAAGTCTTTTCTTGCCACGTATCTGCTCTGAGTGTTTGTTGACATAGAAAGCTTCACACGCCCATGGGGATGTTGTTGGTTCGATCAGGCCTTCCTGCTGGAGTTGAGAAAGTTCTTGGACTGCAAGTTGTAAGTCTTCTGGATTCATTCCTTGGTGGCTTGCTTTTGTTGGATTGACATCTTCATTGAGCTTGAAAGGTAGTTTGATGAAAAACTCTGGATTCTGCCATAAAGGATTCTGCTAATTCACATACAGAATTTCTTCAAAAATGCAAGAATCCTTTATGGCAGAATCCAGAGTTTTTCATCAAACTACCTTTCAAGCTTAATGAAGATGTCAATCCAACAAAAGCAAGCCACCAAGGAATGAATCCAGAAGACTTACAACTTGCAGTCCAAGAACTTTCTCAACTCCAGCAGGAAGGCCTGATCGAACCAACAACATCCCCATGGGCGTGTGAAGCTTTCTATGTCAACAAACACTCAGAGCAGATACGTGGCAAGAAAAGACTTGTAATCAACTACAAGCCTTTGAATGAATTCCTTGCAGATGATAAGTTTCCTCTTCCAAATAGATGGACTCTCTTCCAAAGTCTAACCAATGCAAGAGTTTTTTCCAAGTTTGATCTTAAAGCAGGTTTTTGGCAAATTGGCGTTCATCCTGAAGAAAGATACAAAACAGCTTTTTGTATCCCTGATCATCACTACCAATGGACAGTGATGCCCTTTGGTCTAAAAAGTGCTCCTTCAGCTTTTCAAAAAGCAATGATCAAGATCTTTGAACCAATTCTGTCAAGTGCAGTAATTTATATTGATGACATTCTTCTCTTTTCAAAAAATGAAGAAGAGCATTTAGTACTGCTAAACAAATTTCATTCATTGCTTTTGCAATATGGAATTATGCTCTCAGAAAAAAGATGATTCTGGCAACATCTCAAATTGATTTCTTGGGAATGACCATCAACAACTCTCAATATCACCTTCAACCTCATGTAGCGAAAAAAACTACTTGAATTCCCAGACATGCTTTCCACTATCAAGGAAATCCAACAATTTCTTGGTATAGTAAATTACATGTCCCCATTCATCAAAAACCTTTCCTATTTAACCAAACCATTGTATGATATGCTCAAAAAGAACCCTCCACCCTGGAATTCTCAACAAACCAAAGCAGTGCAACAACTTAAAAGACTAACTGATAATCTCCCTCCCCTCCAAATTCCATCCAATGGAAAAAGAATATTGCAAACAAATGCAAGTGATGAACACTGGGGAGCAGTCCTTTTAGAAGAAATTAATGGTAACCGCAACGTCTGTGGTTATCAAAGTGGTCATTTCAAACCTTCTGAAACACACTACCATTCTACTTTCAAAGAAATCCTTGCAGTAAAAAATGGTATCAAAAGGTTTGCTTTTCACCTTATTGGTCACAAATTCCTTATTGAAATGGATATGTCTTCATTTCCTAAAATGTTACAATTCAAGAACAAGACAATCCCACATCCTCAATTACTCAGATGGGCAGAATGGTTTTCCCAATATGATTTTGAAGTCAAACACATAAAAGGATCAACCAATTTTCTTCCAGATTTTCTTTCAAGAAAAGGCGCAGAATAAAGCAATTTACTCATTCCTGTTATAGCAGTTTTACAACTAGATGCAGAATCTTCATCTTCATCATCAGCACCTCAATCAACAGTATGGCAAAGAATGGATCAACTCCCACATGAAATCACAAAGAAAATCCTAGAAAAGTCAATTCCTGTCTATTGTCATGAAACATGGACTGCATATTGGAAAACACTTGCTATAAAATATGGAAGTTCTCCATTTTGAGGAATGACCTTCAATTCTGAATATCCTTTTCTCAACCTTTTCCACATTCATGATCCATATCACCTTGTCCCTGAAGCAATCCCTTTCTTCCTCAATCTATCCAGGTGTCATTTCATTGCAATTGTATTCAATGCACAAGTGATGAACAGATATTTGTTCTTAACACATGTAGGAAATCCCCAAGATGAACAACAAATGTTTCGAAATACTCTCAAATTCCTTCTAAGATATCAAATAATGTCTTATTGGGAATCAATATTTGGCAATTTCCTCACTACATATGTTGTAGTTATTTTCCATCAGAACCTGGTCCGATGTTCACAGTCTCCAAACGGCACGATAATCCATCAAGATTCATTTGTAAAAATCCATGGCTGGTATGGATATAATCTTATCAGCACAAAAAATGTTCACCCAGAGCAGTGGTTATTATTCAAGGTAGAAATGAGTCAGCTCAACGGATTACCTCATACATTCATTGACTCAGCATCTTTTCGACAAGCAGATCACCCTCTAAGCCAGACACCATCAACAGCTTTGGATACTTTTGTTAAAGATACTATTCGTGAAAGAGATTTAATGGAAACCATAATCAATACAGATCCAAACAATCACATGGATGAAACATCATCAGAAGAAGAACAATACAGGCACCCTAGAGATGATTTCGACAGTGATGAGTGGTCGGATACAGATTAAAATATGTATTTGTGTAATATTATGTAAGCAATGACATCATAGTGTGGTGTGATGTGTGCAATGATGTCATTAGATCAATAATTGTGAGTGATGTAAGCCATGATGTCAATGTGATCAATAATTGAGCTTTTACCTGATTAGCAGGTAATAAGTCATCCGGTAACCTCTTTAAGAGGTAGCAGGTCATATCCACTTTTATGGCCTATAAATATGTATCGATAGAATGTAGTTGGATCATAACTTTTTTGATCACAACTTCTTCTTCCTTGTATAATAAAAAACCCAGTTTATTGTAAATCTCTCCTTCTCCATTTTTTCACTTTGTTTTTACGAGTTTCTCTCCTCACTGAGACAACCCTCCACTTGGTATCAGAGCCTAAACACCCATTAATGAGTCACTAAACACCTCATCTGGTAAAATACCCTTATATGCAAAGTGTACTTAAATATCAAAAGTTTTGCTATTTCTTTTATTAGTAAAACTATTGTTCATCCAAGATAAGTATGCTCTGTATTAGCCAAACTATGTTTGGAATTTTACATCAGAAAACATGGATGGTATCTAGTTTGAATGACTAGAAATATGTACAATAATGTTCTCTTACAAGATATTCTCGGAGGCCGGAGTGTTATTGTAGCCGAGGAAATGGCGTTGTTTGAACACGTAGCCGTAGGAAGTTGGTAAAAGAAAATTATTGTTTTCAAAACTTGAAACCCAACATCAGAAAACTTTGCAAAAGGTGTGTAATACTAGATCACTTCTAAATATGTCTTTCAGATCTTCATCAAACTCATCTTCTTTACCCTCTTCAAAATTAGATTATCTATATCAGTTATCATATATAGATGATGACTCTAAAATTCCAGAATCTAGATATCCTGTAGTTAATCCTTATGATGTTTATAAAAAACCTCCTTCTTCAATTTCTAGAGTAGCTTCTCAAGTATTTCACTCATCGAAAAATCCAAAAACAAAAGAATTTATCCAAGCTTCTCGATTTGATCAATATCAAATCCCTTCTGATTCAAAAGAGCAGTTGGTATCTCTTGAATTACCAAAACATTTAATCCCTAATTGGCAAAGAGCAGGTTACACACATATGCACTTTGGTGCTATCAGATTAGCTCTTACTTTTCATGGGAGAAAAGGACTTGGAGTAGTCTCTCGAATAGCTCTCCTTGATTCAAGGTTTACAAGATATCAAGATGCTTGTATTGCAACAGTATAAACAACTCTAAATGCTGGAACAGTCTTCCTGACTTTCTTTCCAAATTTCAATATGCCTCTCACAGATCCATCACTGTTGACAGCCTTGAAAGTCCAGATGCAGATAACTGGAGCACCTCAGGTAAACACATATGCTGCTACTCTTCACTACCAAATGGTTTACAGAGTACAGAACCATGCTTTTGACATACCAGTTCCATCTCACATAAACACAGAAGATGCTATATTTCTTAATATAGATTCATCAGCTACACCTAGCCTTTCCTACATCCCAAAGCAAATAACTAAAGAAGCCCTTTGTGAATTACTCCCTTCTTCTTGGTTAACAAATTATGAATCAATCCACTCCCAGACACAAACAGCCCAATCAACAGATCCAGTTTTCCACACTAGATCAGATGGTCTAGTTGAAATCCATTTTCCAAAACCAAATATTGTTCAAAATTGTCCAGTGGTTCCCTCAGAACTAAACGTATTAGATTCTGATCCACTAAAAGTTGCATATTTTACAAATGAAGGAAATCCTGTTTATCATGGTAAAGATCCAGTCACAGGACATATATGGTATGATGATTCCATTTGTAAATGCTATCTATGTCTAAATCATCAAGATGATTCTGAATCTGATGAAGATATAGAGGTTCCTCAACCATCTACCAGACGATCAAGAAGAAACCCCAGATCCAGATCTAATGGATCTCGTATCCTACAACCGGAATGCAACATGTTTGAACCACAAAACTCATCATATGAACAAGAATTCCCACCCCTTAAACCTTTTCAAAACCCAGAGAAAATCTCTCATTCATGGAAAATAGAAGCCCCTGTAGCTATTGATCATCAAGGCAGACGAACTCAACAACCACCTGTTGAACAAGTACTTAATTGGCAGTCAAAAAACCAAGTTGCTCAAAATAGAGTATTAAAAAAGCTTTCAGATGACAATGAAAAAGTGAAATCTAAAGTTTTTTCCATAGAAGCAACTACTGCAGAAATCAAAGCCAAAATTGATATACTTCATGAAGAATTGATGATGGTGGTTACTACAATGAAAGGTACTGTAATGTATTCTGAACTCCTCTCTCAAAAAGAACAAGAGAAAAAAGCTCTTGAAAACCAACTATTTTATTTTCAGAATAAACAAAATCAACCCTCATCTTTTCCTTCAAACCCTTTTTCCCCAAGAGTTTCACAACCAAACATCCAGATTCAAACACTTCAAGCAAACTCCTCATTCCACCCATCAGTTAACCCATTCTCACTAAAACCAAAACATACCATAAAATCCAAATCACGAGTTAAACCAAAAGTACCCAATACTATACCCAAAACTGAACCAGATGAACCTGATGCTTTCATTGGAGCTTCAACCTCAACCTCAACAGCAAATGAAACCCTTGAAACCATGGCCCTACAACAAGAAAACCCGATAAGTGCCTTTTTGAAATCCCTTACCATACAACCACTAAATCCAAAACCCCATATCAAGCACAAAAAAAACCAATTCCAGAACCATTTGATCCGTTTCAAGCCTTTGAAGAACTACACATGGCAGATCAATAAGAACTTCACTTTGATGATCTTGAAACTCCTTACACAGAAACCCATCAAACACCACAATCCACGATGTTCAAAAGTTTCACTATTGATGATATTCCTTTTCCACAATGGCGAGATCGCATGCAACATTTTCTTGCATGGTGCACGGCTGAATTAGAAGAAAATGATATGCATGAAGTCTGTAAACGATTTGTTGCAAGACTTGAAGGCAGACTCTCTGATTGGTATCATTCTCTTGGCGAATACCGACAGATAGAAATCCTTTCAGCAAGAACCCCAATTGATCTCATGAATTATATTCACACAGAATTTCTTGGTACTGGAGATCAGATGCTTACTGCAGCTCGTGAAGAATTTTTGAAAATGAAATGCTGCTCCTTCGAATCAAAACACCTGAATAAGCATTATAATCGAATGTCAAAAAGATTTTATATGCTTTGTGGAATAGATGATGTTAATCTCAAACAAGTTTTCTTGAACTCTTTTCCTGAACCTCTGGCAATAGAAGCAACACGAACTATCCAGAAAACAGGCAAGCAATTAAAAGATGTTTCATTAGGTGTTCTATACCAATTCATTACTGAAGCATTGGAAAAGTTTTGCAATTACAAAAAATTTCTCAAATACGTTGAAGAAACTGGCTCTAAGCTTGGCAACGCATGTGATGACAGAAGATTTAAGATAAAGTGCAAAGATGAAAAATGTAATTGTTCTTCCAAAAGATCCACAAGATTCAAGAAATACAGAAACTACAAGATGAAGCCTTTCAAACGAGGAAAATGGAAATTCCTAAGAAAGAAAAATAAAAATTCTTTTAAAGGAAAAAATCGATGCTTCATTTGTGGCAAAAGCGGTCATTTTGCAAAAGAATGCAGAAACAAGAAAAAGGATAAATTCATGAAACAAGTCTCGATGATTACAGAAGAAGACTCGTCTGATCATGATGTCGAATCTTTATTTTCCTTAGATGATGAGCCCAATGATGAAACAATTTTAATGATCCAATTATCTGATTCTGAATCAAGTTGCTCAGAAGATACTTCAGAAAATGAATCGATGATAATAGATATTCAAGGAATCTATCCTGTTGAAAGAAGTGTCCCTTATGCACCAGTCCAAATACTCCTTACCCATTATTCAAAACCTCAAACCCTTATCGCCTTTTTTGATACAGGTTCTTCTTCAACCATTATGAATCCAGATCTTCTCCCCTCTCACATGTGGCAACCATGTTCTCAAACCTTTCGAACAGCTAATAGTTCTTTTCTCTCTATAGAACTTATTAGTAAACCTTTACTCATAAAACTCTTTCCACAATGTATAATACGTCATAGAGTTTTAGGATCTCATCTTCCCAACAAAGATTTGTTATTAGGTTTTGATGTCTTGAGTCAAATCAAAAATCTTTCATGGTCAAACCAAGGTCTAAAATATAAGTCTTTTGTATTACCCTGGTTATCACTAACCCATTTGCAGGTACACACAATTGACAACAATTTTGGAGAATTTTCAACAAAGATAATTAGTACATCCTGTGCTAATTCACATACAGAATTTCTTCAAAAATGCAAGAATCCTTTATGGCAGAATCCAGAGTTTTTCATCAAACTACCTTTCAAGCTCAATGAAGATGTCAATCCAACAAAAGCAAGCCACCAAGGAATGAATCCAGAAGACTTACAACTTGCAGTCCAGGAACTTTCTCAACTCCAGCAGGAAGGCCTGATCGAACCAACAACATCCCCATGGGCGTGTGAAGCTTTCTATGCCAACAAACACTCAGAGCAGATACGTGGCAAGAAAAGACTTGTAATCAACTACAAGCCTTTGAATGAATTCCTTGCAGATGATAAGTTTCCTCTTCCAAACAGATGGACTCTCTTCCAAAGTCTAACCAATGCAAGAGTTTTTTCCAAGTTTGATCTTAAAGCAGGTTTTTGGCAAATTGGCGTTCATCCTGAAGAAAGATACAAAACAGCTTTTTGTATCCCTGATCATCACTACCAATGGACAGTGATGCTCTTTGGTCTAAAAAGTGCTCCTTCAGCTTTTCAAAAAGCAATGATCAAGATCTTTGAACCAATTCTGTCAAGTGCAGTAATTTATATTGATGACATTCTTCTCTTTTCAAAAAATGAAGAAGAGCATTTAGTACTGCTAAACAAATTTCATTCATTGCTTTTGCAATATGGAATTATGCTCTCAGAAAAAAGATGATTCTGGCAACATCTCAAATTGATTTCTTGGGAATGACCATCAACAACTCTCAATATCACCTTCAACCTCATGTAGCGAAAAAACTACTTGAATTCCCAGACATGCTTTCCACTATCAAGGAAATCCAACAATTTCTTGGTATAGTAAATTACATGTCCCCATTCATCAAAAACCTTTCCCATTTAACCAAACCATTGTATGATATGCTCAAAAAGAACCCTCCACCCTGGAATTCTCAACAAACCAAAGCAGTGCAACAACTTAAAAGACTAACTGATAATCTCCCTCCCCTCCAAATTCCATCCAATGGAAAAAGAATATTGCAAACAGATGCAAGTGATGAACACTGGGGAGCAGTCCTTTTAGAAGAAATTAATGGTAACCGCAACATCTGTGGTTATCAAAGTGGTCATTTCAAACCTTCTGAAACACACTACCATTCTACTTTCAAAGAAATCCTTGCAGTAAAAAATGGTATCAAAAGGTTTGCTTTTCACCTTATTGGTCACAAATTCCTTATTGAAATGGATATGTCTTCATTTCCTAAAATGTTACAATTCAAGAACAAGACAATCCCACATCCTCAATTACTCAGATGGGCAGAATGGTTTTCCCAATATGATTTTGAAGTCAAACACATAAAAGGATCAACCAATTTTCTTCCAGATTTTCTTTCAAGAAAAGGCGCAGAACAAAGCAATTTACTCATTCCTGTTATAGCAGTTTTACAACCAGATGCAGAATCTTCATCTTCATCATCAGCACCTCAATCAACAGTATGGCAAAGAATGGATCAACTCCCACATGAAATCACAGAGAAAATCCTAGAAAAGTCAATTCCTGTCTATTGTCATGAAACATGGACAGCATATTGGAAAATACTTGCTAGAAAATATGGAAGTTCTCCATTTCGAGGAATGACCTTCAATTCTGAATATCCTTTTCTCAACCTTTTCCACATTCATGATCCATATCACCTTGTCCCTGAAGCAATCCCTTTCTTCCTCAATCTATCCAGGTGTCATTTCATTGCAATTGTATTCAATGCACAAGTGATGAACAAATATTTGTTCTTAACACAAGTAGGAAATCCCCAAGATGAACAACAAATGTTTCGAAATACTCTCAAATTCCTTCTAAGATATCAAACAATGTCTTATTGGGAATCAATATTTGGCAATTTCCTATGTTGTAGTTATTTTCCTTCAGAACCTGGTTCGATGTTCACAGTCTCCAAACGGCACGATAATCCATCAAGATTCATTTGTAAAAATCCATGGCTGGTATGGATATAATCTTATCAGCACAAAAAATGTTCACCCAGAGCAGTGGTTATTATTCAAGGTAGAAATGAGTCAGCTCAACGGATTACCTCATACATTCATTGACTCAGCATCTTTTTGACAAGCAGATCACCCTCTAAGCCAGACACCATCAACAGCTTTGGATACTTTTGTTAAAGATACTATTCGTGAAAGAGATTTAATGGAAACCATAATCAATACAGATCCAAACAATCACATGGATGAAACATCATCAGAAGAAGAACAATATAGGCACCCTAGAGATGATTTTGACAGTGATGAGTGGCCGGATACAGATTAAAATATGTATTTGTGTAATATTATGTAAGCAATGACGTCATAGTGTGGTGTGATGTGTGCAATGATGTCATTAGATCAATAATTGTGAGTGATGTAAGCCATGATGTCAATGTGATCAATAATTGAGCTTTTACCTAATTAGCAGGTAATAAGTCATCCGGTAACCTCTTTAAGAGGTAGCAGGTCATATCCACTTTTATGGCCTATAAATATGTATCGATAGAATGTAGTTGGATCATAACTTTTCTGATCACAACTTCTTCTTCCTTGTATAATAAAAAACCCAGTTTATTGTAAATCTCTCCTTCTCCATTTTTTCACTTTGTTTTTACGAGTTTCTCTCCTCACTGAGACAACCCTCCACTTGGTATCAGAGCCTAAACACCCATTAATGAGTCACTAAACACCTCATCTGGTAAAATACCCTTATATGCAAAGTGTACTTAAATATCAAAAGTTTTGCTATTTCTTTTATTAGTAAAACTATTGTTCATCCAAGATAAGTATGCTCTGTATTAGCCAAACTATGTTTGGAATTTTACATCAGAAAACATGGATGGTATCTAGTTTGAATGACTAGAAATATGTACAATAATGTTCTCTTACAAGATATTCCCGGAGGCCGGAGTGTTATTGTAGCCGAGGAAATGGCTTTGTTTGAACACGTAGCCGTAGGAAGTTGGTAAAAGAAAATTATTGTTTTCAAAACTTGAAACCCAACATCAGAAAACTTTGCAAAAGGTGTGTAATACCAGATCACTTCTAAATATGTCTTTCAGATCTTCATCAAACTCATCTTCTTTACCCCCTTCAAAATTAGGTTATCTATATCAGTTATCATATATAGATGATGACTCTAAAATTCCAGAATCTAGATATCCTGTAGTTAATCCTTATGATGTTTATAAAAAACCTCCTTCTTCAATTTCTAGAGTAGCTTCTCAAGTATTTCACTCATCGAAAAATCCAAAAACAAAAGAATTTATCCAAGCTTCTCGATTTGATCAATATCAAATCCCTTCTGATTCAAAAGAGCAGTTGGTATCTCTTGAATTACCAAAACATTTAATCCCTAATTGGCAAAGAGTAGGTTACACACATATGCACTTTGGTGCTATCAGATTAGCTCTTACTTTTCATGGGAGAAAAGGACTTGGAGTAGTCTCTCGAATAGCTCTCCTTGATTCAAGGTTTACAAGATATCAAGATGCTTGTATTGCAACAGTACAAACAACTCTAAATGCTGGAACAGTCTTCCTGACTTTCTTTCCAAATTTCAATATGCCTCTCACAGATCCATCACTGTTGACAGCCTTGAAAGTCCAGATGCAGATAACTGGAGCACCTCAGGTAAACACATATGCTGCTACTCTTCACTACCAAATGGTTTACAGAGTACAGAACCATGCTTTTGACATACCAGTTCCATCTCACATAAACACAGAAGATGCTATATTTCTTAATATAGATTCATCAGCTACACCTAGCCTTTCCTACATCCCAAAGCAAATAACCAAAGAAGCCCTTTGTGAATTACTCCTTTCTTCTTGGTTAACAAATTATGAATCAATCCACTCCCAGACACAAACAGCCCAATCAACAGATCCAGTTTTCCACACTAGATCAGATGGTCTAGTTGAAATCCGTTTTCCAAAACCAAATATTGTTCAAAATTGTCCAGTGGTTTCCTCAGAACTAAACGTATTAGATTCTAATCCACTAAAAGTTGCATATTTTACAAATGAAGGAAATCCTGTTTATCATGGTAAAGATCCAGTCACAGGACATATATGGTATGATGATTCCATTTGTAAATGCTATCTATGTCTAAATCATCAAGATGATTCTGAATCTGATGAAGATATAGAGGTTCCTCAACCATCTACCAGACGATCAAGAAGAAACCCCAGATCCAGATCTAATGGATCTCGTATCCTACAACCGGAATGCAACATGTTTGAACCACAAAACTCATCATATGAACAAGAATTCCCACCCCTTAAACCTTTTCAAAACCCAGAGAAAATCTCTCATTCATGGAAAATAGAAGCCCCTGTAGCTATTGATCATCAAGGCAGACGAACTCAACAACCACCTGTTGAACAAGTACTTAATTGGCAATCAGAAAACCAAGTTGCTCAAAATAGAGTATTAAAAAAGCTTTCAGATGACAATGAAAAAGTGAAATCTAAAGTTTTTTCCATAGAAGCAACTACTGCAGAAATCAAAGCTAAAATTGATGTACTTCATGAAGAATTGATGATGGTGGTTACTACAATGAAAGGTACTGTAAATTATTCTGAACTCCTCTCTCAAAAAGAACAAGAGAAAAAAGCTCTTGAAAACCAACTATTTTATTTTCAGAATAAACAAAATCAACCCTCATCTTTTCCTTCAAACCCTTTTTCCCCAAGAGTTTCACAACCAAACATCCAGATTCAAACACTTCAAGCAAACTCCTCATTCCACCCATCAGTTAACCCATTCTCACTAAAACCAAAACATACCATAAAATCCAAACCACTAGTTAAACCAAAAGTACCCAATACTATACCCAAAACCGAACCAGATGAACCTGATGCTTTCATTGGAGCTTCAACCTCAACCTCAACAGCAAATGAAACCCTTGAAACCATGGCCCTACAACAAGAAAACCCGATAAGTGCCTTTTTGAAATCCCTTACCATACAACCACTAAATCCAAAACCCCATATCAAGCAAAAAAAACCAATTCCAGAACCATTTGATCCGTTTCAAGCCTTTGAAGAACTATACATGGCAGATCAAGAAGAACTTCACTTTGATGATCTTGAAACTCCTAACACAGAAACCCATCAAACACCACAATCCACGATGTTCAAAAGTTTCACTATTGATGATATTCCTTTTCCACAATGGCGAGATCGCATGCAACATTTTCTTGCATGGTGCACGGCTGAATTAGAAGAAAATGATATGCATGAAGTCTGTAAATGATTTGTTGCAAGACTTGAAGGCAGACTCTCTGATTGGTATCATTCTCTTGGTGAATACCGACAGATAGAAATCCTTTCAGCAAGAACCCCAATTGATCTCATGAATTATATTCACACAGAATTTCTTAGTACTAGAGATCAGATGCTTACTGCAGCTCGTGAAGAATTTTTGAAAATGAAATGCTGCTCCTTCGAATTAAAACACCTGAATAAGCATTATAATCGAATGTCAAAAAGATTTTATATGCTTGGTGGAATAGATGATGTTAATCTCAAACAAGTTTTCTTGAACTCTTTTCCTGAGCCTCTGGCAATAGAAGCAACACGAACTATCCAGAAAACAGGCAAGCAATTAAAAGATGTTTCATTAGGTGTTCTATACCAATTCATTACTGAAGCATTGGAAAAGTTTTGCAATCACAAAAAATTTCTCAAATACGTTGAAGAAACTGGCTCTAAGCTTGGCAACGCATGTGATGACAGAAGATTTAAGATAAAGTGCAAAGATGAAAAATGTAATTGTTCTTCCAAAAGATCCACAAGATTCAAGAAATACAGAAACTACAAGATGAAGCCTTTCAAACGAGGAAAATAGAAATTCCTAAGAAAGAAAAATAAAAATTCTTTTAAAGGAAAAAATCGATGCTTCATTTGTGGCAAAAGCGGTCATTTTGCAAAAGAATGCAGAAACAAGAAAAAGGATAAATTCATGAAACAAGTCTCGATGATTACAGAAGAAGACTCGTCTGATCATGATGTCGAATCTTTATTTTCCTTAGATGATGAGCCCAATGATGAAACAATTTTAATGATCCAATTATCTGATTCTGAATCAAGTTGCTCAGAAGATACTTCAGAAAATGAATCGATGATAATAGATATTCAAGGAATCTATCCTGTTGAAAGAAGTGTCCCTTATGCACCAGTCCAAATACTCCTTACCCATTATTCAAAACCTCAAACCCTTATCGCCTTTTTTGATACAGGTTCTTCTTCAACCATTATGAATCCAGATCTTCTCCCCTCTCACATGTGGCAACCATGTTCTCAAACCTTTCGAACAGCTAATAGTTCTTTTCTCTCTATAGAACTTATTAGTAAACCTTTACTCATAAAACTCTTTCCACAATGTATAATACGTCATAGAGTTTTAGGATCTCATCTTCCCAACAAAGATTTGTTATTAGGTTTTGATGTCTTGAGTCAAATCAAAAATCTTTCATGGTCAAACCAAGGTCTAAAATATAAGTCTTTTGTATTACCCTGGTTATCACTAACCCATTTGCAGGTACACACAATTGACAACAATTTTGGAGAATTTTCAACAAAGATAATTAGTACATCCTGTGCTAATTCACATACAGAATTTCTTCAAAAATGCAAGAATCCTTTATGGCAGAATCCAGAGTTTTTCATCAAACTACCTTTCAAGCTCAATGAAGATGTCAATCCAACAAAAGCAAGCCACCAAGGAATGAATCCAGAAGACTTACAACTTGCAGTCCAGGAACTTTCTCAACTCCAGCAGGAAGGCCTGATCGAACCAACAACATCCCCATGGGCGTGTGAAGCTTTCTATGTCAACAAACACTCAGAGTAGATACGTGACAAGAAAAGACTTGTAATCAACTACAAGCCTTTGAATGAATTCCTTGCAGATGATAAGTTTCCTCTTCCAAACAGATGGACTCTCTTCCAAAGTCTAACCAATGCAAGAGTTTTTTCCAAGTTTGATCTTAAAGCAGGTTTTTGGCAAATTGGCGTTCATCCTGAAGAAAGATACAAAACAGCTTTTTGTATCCCTGATCATCACTACCAATGGACAGTGATGCCCTTTGGTCTAAAAAGTGCTCCTTCAGCTTTTCAAAAAGCAATGATCAAGATCTTTGAACCAATTCTGTCAAGTGCAGTAATTTATATTGATGACATTCTTCTCTTTTCAAAAAATGAAGAAGAGCATTTAGTACTGCTAAACAAATTTCATTCATTGCTTTTGCAATATGGAATTATGCTCTCAGAAAAAAAGATGATTCTGGCAACATCTCAAATTGATTTCTTGGGAATGACCATCAACAACTCTCAATATCACCTTCAACCTCATGTAGCGAAAAAACTGAAATGTCCCGTTCTTATTGATTAAAAACGTTCCATATTAATTGATTTCGTTGCGAGGTTTTGACCTCTATATGAGACGTTTTTCAAAGACTGCATTCATTTTTAAAACAAACCATAACCTTTATTTCATAAATAAAGGTTTAAAAAGCTTTACGTAGATTATCAAATAATGATAATCTAAAATATCCTGTTTACACACGACCATTACATAATGGTTTACAATACAAATATGTTACATCGAAATCAGTTTCTTGAATGCAGTTTTTACATAATATCATACAAACATGGACTCCAAATCTTGTCCTTATTTTAGTATGCAACAGCGGAAGCTCTTAGTATGCACCTGAGAATAAACATGCTTTAAACGTCAACAAAAATGTTGGTGAGTTATAGGTTTAACCTATATATATCAAATCGTAACAATAGACCACAAGATTTCATATTTCAATACACATCCCATACATAGAGATAAAAATCATTCATATGGTGAACACCTGGTAACCGACATTAACAAGATGCATATATATAAGAATATCCCCATCATTCCGGGACACCCTTCGGATATGATATAAATTTCGAAGTACTAAAGTATCCGGTACTTTGGATGGGGTTTGTTAGGCCCAATAGATCTATCTTTAGGATTCGCGTCAATTAGGGTGTCTGTTCCCTAATTCTTAGATTACCAGACTTAATAAAAAGGGGCATATTCGATTTCGATAATTCAACCATAGAATGTAGTTTCACGTACTTGTGTCTATTTTGTAAATCATTTATAAAACCTGCATGTATTCTCATCCCAAAAATATTAGATTTTAAAAGTGGGACTATAACTCACTTTCACAGATTTTTACTTCGTCGGGAAGTAAGACTTGGCCACTGGTTAATTCACGAACCTATAACAATATATACATATATATCAAAGTATGTTTAAAATATATTTACAACACTTTTAATATATTTTGATGTTTTAAGTTTATTAAGTCAGTTGTCCTCGTTAGTAACCTACAACTAGTTGTCCACAGTTAGATGTACAGAAATAAATCGATAAATATTATCTTGAATCAATCCACGACCTAGTGTATACGTATCTCAGTATTGATCACAACTCAAACTATATATATTTTGGAATCAACCTCAACCCTGTATAGCTAACTCCAACATTCACATATAGAGTGTCTATGGTTGTTCCGAAATATATATAGATGTGTCGACATGATAGGTCGAAACATTGTATACGTGTCTATGGTATCTCAAGATTACATAATATACAATACAAGTTGATTAAGTTATGGTTGGAATAGATTTGTTACCAATTTTCACGTAGCTAAAATGAGAAAAATTATCCAATCTTGTTTTACCCATAACTTCTTCATTTTAAATCCATTTTGAGTGAATCAAATTGCTATGGTTTCATATTGAACTCTATTTTATGAATCTAAACAGAAAAGTATAGGTTTATAGTCCGAAAAATAAGTTACAAGTCGTTTTTGTAAAGGTAGTCATTTCAGTCGAAAGAACGACGTCTAGATGACCATTTTAGAAAATATACTTCCACTTTGAGTTTAACCATAATTTTTGGATATAGTTTCATGTTCATAATAAAAATCATTTTTTCAGAATAACAACTTTTAAATCAAAGTTTATCATAGTTTTTAATTAACTAACCCAAAACAGCCCGCGGTGTTACTACGACGGCGTAAATCCGGTTTTACGGTGTTTTTCGTGTTTCCAGGTTTTAAATCATTAAGTTAGCATATCATATAGATATAGAACATGTGTGTAGTTAATTTTAAAAGTCAAGTTAGAAGGATTAACTTTTGTTTGCGAATAAGTTTAGAATTAACTAAACTATGTTCTAGTGATTACGAGTTTAAACCTTCGAATAAGATAGTTTTATATACATCATTACTACCTAAAGTTTAGTAGGTAAACCTACTGGAAGTGACAAGAAATGATCTAGCTTCAAAGGATCTTGGATGGCTTGAAAGTTCTTGAAGTAGGATCATGAAACAAAAACAAGTTCAAGTAAGATTTTTACTCGAATTAAGATAGTTTATAGTTATAGAAATTGAATCAAAGTTTGAATATGAATATTACCTTGAATAAGAAAGATAACCTACTATATATAACAAAGGTTTCTTGATCTTAGATAATTACTTGGAATGGATTAGAAAGCTTGGAAGTAAATTAGTAAACTTGAAGGGATTTTTGAAGTGTTCTTGAAGTGTTCTTCCTATGATGATTATAGCTTGATTCTTGAAGTGATTTTTGATGAAGATGATGATTAACTACTGGAAAAATACGTTCATAATAGTGTGTGTGTGTTGAGAGAGAATTAGAAAGAGAATTGGAAGTGAAATGGAGTGAATGATGAGTGGTAATTGGTGAGTGGTGAGTGGGGTTAAAAGGAGTTCTAGTTAGTTGACTAGCTCATGGTAGAAGTTAAAATTGATTAGTCATACATGACATAATCAAGAGTGGAATCCCATGCTAGTTCCTATTGGTATATACTCATAGTAAGTACGTTTTGAAGCTGTGTATAATACGGGTAAGAATACGACTAGAATTCTTGATGAAAGAAAAGAATGGAAAAGTAACTGTAACCATTTTCGTTAAGTATGAGTGTTTTGATATATGTCTTGAAGTCTTCCAAAAGTATTTTAATACATCTAAATACACTACATGTATATACATTTTAACTGAGTCGTTAAGTCATCGTTAGTCGTTACATGTAAGTGTTGTTTTGAAACCTTTAAGTTAACGATCTCAATTAATGTTGTTAACCCATTGTTTATTATATCTAATGAGATGTTAAATTATTATATTATCATGATATTATGATATATTAATATATCTTAATATGATATATATACATTTAAATGTCGTTACAACGATAATCGTTACATATATGTCTTGTTTCGAAATCCTTAAGTTAGTAGTCTTGTTTATATGTATATAACTCATTGTTAATATACTTATGGAGATAATTACTTATAATAATCTCATGTTAACCATATGTATATCCATATATATATCGTCATTTCGTTTTTACAAGTTTTAACGTTCGTGAATCGCCGGTCAACTTGGGTGGTCAATTGTCTATATGAAACATATTTCAATTAATCAAGTCTTAACAAGTTTGATTACTTAACATGTTGGAAACATTTAATCATGTAAATATAAATCTCAATTAATATATATAAACATGGAAAAGTTCGGGTCACTACAGTACCTACCCGTTAAATAAATTTCGTCCCGAAATTTTAAGCTGTTGAAGGTGTTGACGAATCTTCTGTAAATAGATGCGGGTATTTCTTCTTCATCTGATCTTCATGCTCCCAGGTGAACTCGGGTCCTCTACGAGCATTCCATCGAACCTTAACAATTGGTATCTTGTTTTGCTTAAGTCTTTTAACCTCACGATCCATTATTTCGACGGGTTCTTCGATGAATTGGAGTTTTTCGTTGATTTGGATTTCATCTAACGGAATAGTGAGATCTTCTTTAGCAAAACATTTCTTCAAATTCGAGACGTGGAAAGTGTTATGTACAGCCGTGAGTTGTTGAGGTAACTCAAGTCGGTAAGCTACTGGTCCGACATGATCAATAATCTTGAATGGTCCAATATACCTTGGATTTAATTTCCCTCGTTTACCAAATCGAACAACGCCTTTCCAAGGTGCAACTTTAAGCATGACCATATCTCCAATTTCAAATTCTATATCTTTTCTTTTAATGTCAGCGTAGCTCTTTTGTCGACTTTGGGCGGTTTTCAACCGTTGTTGAATTTGGATGATCTTCTCGGTAGTTTCTTGTATAATCTCTGGACCCGTAATCTGTCTATCCCCCACTTCACTCCAACAAATCGGAGACCTGCACTTTCTACCATAAAGTGCTTCAAACGGCGCCATCTCAATGCTTGAATGGTAGCTGTTGTTGTAGGAAAATTCTGCTAATGGTAGATGTGATGGAATACCACATGTAAACAAGTCACAAAACATATTTATGTACGTATATGTATACGTGTATATATGTATAGCAAGCGAAAGCAATTTTAAGTGTTGCATGTGTATTTTAACCCTTTTAAAATGTATTCCATTAAAAGATCTAGTCTTGTATAATATACTAAAATATAAATAGAGCTAGTTAGGGTGTTTATACCTTCTCCAAAAAGGGAGGTTGAAGCAAGAAGATGAAGATGATGAAGATGCTAGTTTCTCACTTGAAACCTCAAGCCTTTGATACCCACAAACCTTGAATCAACACCCTTCTTGTTGGTTAGGATTTAAGACACAAGTTTACTAGCAAAAATCAATCAAAGAACCCTTGTTCTTGCTCCAAAAATTCGGCCAAAATGGAAGGGAGGAGGAAGAGTATTTTTGCTAATTCAAAAATGCTAGAGAGATGTGTGTGAAAAGATGCAAAAAGTGTAATGACAATTAGGTGGAGTTAATTAAAAGTTAAAGCAAAGCATGGGGTGTCTTGGGACTCCCCAAAACCGTCCCCTTTAGCCCAATATATTTTTTTTTTTTTGTTGCTAAACTTTTATAAACTTGTAATTATTTCCATGATACTTGCATCTTTTATAATTTTATAAACCCTTTTATAAAATTATACTTTATAAACCAATTATAAAATGTAACACACATATGAGTTTAATCAAATAATTAAACTCGCATTTATAATTATCCAAATAATTATTTCTTGCATTTCATCTTTAGAATACCAAATTCTAAAGTCTAAGTGTCGAGTATTTATTTTAAAGATCCAATCATTAAAACAGATACTTAAAGATGTTGACGGTTTGTTATTGGGTATGACCCGACTTGGATCATAACATGTTAGCCACATTAGTTTAATATGTCTCTCGGGCATATGAAATACCTTCAATCTCCCACTTGCACGAGAAACATAAGAAATTAATGCAAGTGATGGATACCACCTAACGACCGTCCATCACCCCTAATATGTTATGACTTAGTGCCATTCAATAACATCATCCCTTTCGAGTTCCCATCTCGAATATGATTAGGTGAATCTTTCAATATATCCTTTTGTCCTAGATGTCATGTTAAATCCAAGAGACATAGAATGATCACTCTCTTATAGATCTAACTTTATCAGGCCTTAGACATCTGACTCTCAACGAATAAGAGGGACAAATTCCATCTTGACTACATACGTCCTAGACACTACACTTCGTACCATACCTGAAGCCTCCCTTATGTACTACCATATTTCAGAATAGCGAAGGAAAGAGTCAAGGCACAATATTCGGTGAATATCTGAACCCAATATGTGTCTCAGGTCAGAGGATATAATGATATTCTCCTTTACTCAAGATTACATGTGATCAACCACAAAGGCTCCATATAGTAAATCTTGAGATCGGGTCTTCCAATATTTGTGTCTCACAAATATCTATGAACCTTGGTTGCAACCTTGCCCCACATTCACCATTTGAATGCTAACCAATCCAAGTTCATAATAGTCTAGACCTCACACTTGTTCCCACAAATGTGATCAACTACGGAATTCAGAATAATAATTTATTCATGGATAAAATATGCAAAATTGGAACATGACTCATAATTAAATTAATACCACAATTATATTAATGAGTTTGAACTAATTCGTTCCGTTACAATACATAAAATAGATCATTTCCAATCACTAGAATATCGAAGCCCTAATGCACAAACATGTCCCTCATGTTTTGGCCCATGTAAAAGCTTCGTGAGTGGATCTGCAACATTATGATCTGTGTGAACCTTGTGAATACATATCTTTCCCTTTTCAACCTCATCCCTGATGTAGTTGAATCTCCGCTCAATGTGACGAGTCTTTTGATGAGCACGAGGTTCCTTGATTTGAGCAATCGCACCCTCGTTGTCACAAAATATCTCAAGAGGGTCCTGAATGGAAGGGACCACTCCTAAGTCGTCGATGAATTTCTTCATCCATGCAGCTTCCTGAGCTGCCAGTGAGGCGGCAATGTACTTCGACTCTGTAGTGGATAACGCAACAACATCCTGTTTCGAACTCTTACAAGAGACTGTACCACCATTTAACATGAAGACATAACCGGATTGTGATCGTGAGTCATCTCGATCAGTTTGGAAACTCGCATCCACGTAACCTTTTACTGCGAGTTCCTCCTCACCAGACCCATATATTAGAAACATATCCTTAGTCCTCCTAAGGTATTTCAATATACTTTTAACAGCAATCCAATGACTGTTTCCTGGGTTATTCTAGTATCTACTTGTCAAGCTTAGAGCGCATGACACATCCGGTCTAGTACATATCATTGCATACATGATAGACCCAATAGCAGATGCGTATGGGACTTTCTTCATTCTCTCTTGTTCATCTTTCGTGGTAGGACACTGAGATGAACTGAGAACGGTTCCTCTTTGAATAGGTACCAAACCTTTCTTAGAGTTTTCCATCTTGAACCTTTTCAAGATTTTATCAATGTATGTACTTTAACTTAAACCTATCAATCTCTTGGATCTATTCCTATAGATCCCTATCCCCAATATGTATTGTGCTTCTCCAAGATCCTTAATGGAGAAGCAACTCTTTAGCCAAGTTTTGACTTCTTGCATTGTGGTAATATCATTTCCAAATAATAATATATCATCCACATATAGCACAAGAAACATTATGGAGCTCCCACTAGCCTTCTTGTATACACAAGCTTCATCACCATTTTTAATGAAGCCAAATTTCTTTGCCTCTTCATTAAAACGATGATTCCACATTCTAGATGCTTGTTTCAATCCGTAGATTGACTTCTTTAACTTGCATACCTTCTTAGGATTTTCGGATCAACAAAACCTTCGGGCTGTACCATATAGACATCTTCCTCAAGATATCCATTTAGGAAAGCGGTTTTGACATCCATTTGCCATATTTCATAGTCATAGTGAGCAGCAATGGCAAATAATATCCTAATAGACTTTAGCATTGCCACTGGCAAGAAAGTTTCATCATAATCAACCCCTTGAGTTTGAGTGAAACCTTTTGCTACAAGTCTAGCTTTGTATGTATCCAATTTTCCATGTATGTCGGTTTTCTTCTTGAAAAGCCATTTGCAATCAACTAGCTTGGAGCTAGGAGGTTGCACAACAAGTTCCCAAACTTGGTTTTCATACATGGATTGCATTTCGGCGTTCATGGCTTCCTGCCATTTGTCATTATCAATCCTTGATAAAGCATCTTCGTAGTTTGTCGGTTCATCCAAATTAACCGTATAACATCCATCCACGAGAAAACCATATCTCTCAGGAGGATTACTAATCCTACTAGATCTTCGAACGTCTTGTGTACCTTGATCATCCACTTGATCATTTTCAACATCCTCATGTTGAGTACTAGTGCCAACCAATTGTGCATCATCAGCTTGATCTTGTACCTCTACAAGATCTATCTTCCTTTCACCATCACCTTCCATAAGGAACTTGGTTTCAAGGAATTCCGCTTTCCGAGCAACAAATACCGTTTGCTCGGATGGATCATAGAAGTAATACCCCATGTCATCTTTGGGATATCCTATGAAGATACACTTTGTGGATCGAGCATGTAGCTTATTAGCTACATATCGCTTAGGATAAGCTTCACATCCCCATACTTTCAAGTCTGAAAGAGAAGGAGGTTTTCCAAACCACATCTCATGAGGAGTTCATTCCACTTTCTTGGTTGGGGCCATATTTAAAATACGAACCACGGAGCTTAGACAATAACCCCAAAATGATAGAGGCAACGAGCTTCTTGCCATCATAGATCGAACCATATCCATTAGGGTTCGGTTCCTCCTTTCGGAAACTCCATTAAGTTGGGGTGTTCCGGGTGGAGTAAGTTGTGAGATAATCCCACAACTCTTAAGATGATCTTGGAAGGCATCGCTTAGGTATTCACCTCCTCTATCGGTACGTAGTACCTTAATTGTCTTATTGAGTTGATTTTGTACTTCGTTTTGATATTCTTTGAATGCTTCAAACGTTTCGTCCTTATGTCTCAATAAGTAGACATATCCGAAACGACTAAAGTCATCAATGAAAGTAACAAAGTATCTTTCACCATTCCTAGTCATGGGTTTAAAGGGTCCACATACATCCGAATGTATTAATCCCAATAAATCTTTAGCCCTCTCATAAGTCCCTTTGAAAGGTGCTTTAGTCATCTTGCCTTGTAAACAAGACTCGCACACATCGAATGAGTCTATCTCATTTGACTTCAAAAGTCCATTCTTTTGAAGTGTATGCATTCGACTCTTGTTTATATGGCCAAGGAGACAATGCCATAAATAGGAATCACTCAAATCCCTTTTGAGTTTCTTGGTGCTAGTATGGTATATAGAGCTCGATGATGCGTCATCATGAACCAATTCATAAATTCCATTTGAAGGCGAAGCCTTGAAATAGAATACATTATCTTTAGTAACATGAATATCATCATCAATAAAATTAACAATGTAACCACATTGTTTTAAGCGAGAAATAGAAATAATGTTTCTACATAAATCCGGAGCATACAAAACATTTTCTAAAATAAGTTCCAATCCGCTTGGAAGCTTCAAAACAAAATCTCCTTGAGCTTTAACATGCACCTTTGCACCATTGCCCATATAGAGACTTGATGTTCCCGCCTTATGATCACTTCTTTTGAACCCCTGTAAAGAATTGCAAATATGAGTTCCACATCCCGTGTCTAATACCCATATATTAGAAGAAGTAATATTAAGCTCAATATATACCATACATATATTACCTGAGGTTTGCCCTGCATCCCTCTTGTCCTTCAACTCCTTAAGATAGACCGGGCAATTTCGCTTCCAGTGACCCATCTCACCGCAACCGAAACATGGGTCTTCTTTGGGGTTTGCCTTCTCGGCTACCTTTTGCTTCTTAGCCTTGTTGATGGTTGGGGTAACCATCTTCCCCTTCCCTTTGCCTTGATAGGCGGGTCCTTTTCTCTTAGCCACCTTTGGCTTAGAGGTGTTACCTTTGGACCCACCTTGATCGATTGCTAACACGGGTAAAGCCCTTTTACCCATGCTAGTTTCTGTCGTTCTAAGCATACCGTGAAGCTCACCTATGCTCTTATCCATCCCATTCATATTGTAATTAATTACAAATTGATCAAACCTTTTTGATAGGGAGTTAAGGATAAGATCGGTGGCTAACTCATTAGATATGTTTAGGTTAAGACGGTTAGCACGATCAATAAGGCTTTTCATCTTAAGTACATAAGATGAAACTGATTGGGTATCGTCCATACGACAAGCATGTAGCGCCCGAACGGTCTCGAAACGCTCGACACGTGCTTGTTGAAGGAACATCTCCTTTAATTGCGTTATCATGTCGTATGCACTATGATGCTCGAAATCCTTTTGGAGTTCAGGAATCATAGTCCCAAGCATTAGGCATGAGACTTGAAGGGAGTCGTGGCAATACTTATCGTAAGAGGCCATTGCCTCCACATCATTCTCATCTGGTTGATCGGGAATGGGGTCCTCAAGCACATACGTTTTATCCTCTTGTTTGAGGACAATCCGAAGATTGTGGAACCAATCCATAAAGTTGGTATGGTTGAGTTTGTCTTTCTCGAGGAGAGACCGTAACGATAGGTTGTTCATGTTAAGTGGTACATTTTGCATGTTGTTGTTATTAGCGGCCATCTACAAAATTCAACAAAGTTCATTTTAAGTATCGATTTTAGATTTAATAAACAATACCCTTTTAATTTGTTTTATTAAATATTAGAATCCAACGGTAAATCAAATTTCGGTTAGGTGACCTTTATCCCGTTATTTGATTTAGCTAGGTAGTCATAATGACAATTGCAATCTTTTTGCAACTTCTAATTTATGGGATCATGCAATCCTTTTGCATGGCATATTAATCCCATCAACGCCTATTTGTTCCTCATGCTTCGGTGACCCTAAGTTCATGATTCCCAAATCAAGTCGTCCTACTTGTGTAAACATGTATACTTAATATACAAGTGGTTAGGTGACCTTTATCCCACATGTATGCGAAGTGTACCTTATTCATATTAGTTCGATCATGATGGTTAGGTGACCTTTATCCCATCAAGAGTTTCCTAATATGTCTAAGTGTTCATACAAAAGGATGGCGTTTAACTTGTTTACCTTGTTATAATTAAAGGGATTTTAAGTTTTCTACATACTAGTTTTAGAAAACAAAGTGCTATACACCAACATGCATTTGGTGTGTAGTATATTATGAAAAACCTATTTTCATGTCCTTTTAGTAAACCAATTACTAGTTATAAACCAATTTATTACCTTTTAAATAAACCATATTATTATTTAGGTCTAATAACCAATTATTAGTGTCGTTTTGTTATGTTTTATTATAACCATTTATAATGTATTTTGCAAGTTGTTAACATGTGATATTGTTGTAGCAATCCAAACATACAAACATAATCATACAAGCATGCAAAATAAAATGTTCACATTCAAGAGCCATTTTGGTGGACATTTGTTTAGCCAAAAAACAAATGTCACCGGTAAGGGTTAACAAAAGAAAGCAAGAGATTTTAAACAAAATCTCCCACTTAATCTTGTAATCTTCAAAGCTCCATCTTGTAATCTTCATCTTGAATCTTCATTTTCTTTTACAAAATTATATCCTAATACAATTTTTCTAGAAAAAGAAATAACAACCTACTCTCTTTTACAAACAAATAGAATAAATTACATGAAGAAATTACAAGAATAATTACAACTTATTACACACCAAAATACAAAATTATTACAAATTTATAAAAACCAAATGAATGAACATTACAACCATGAATAATAACCAAATCATTCAAACATTCAACCACATGGTCTAGGCTCGATTGTGAACAACAACATAACATCAAATCTTGGCCAAACTTGAAGTCCCAAACCCACTTTTGGGATCCAAAAATTCGGCCAAACCAAACAACCCACCAAAACTCATGATTTTTACATTCTACTTTCATGCATGTTGGTAGATTGTAAAATAAATGAGTTTACAAGCCAAAAACAAGAAGCATATTAACAAGACTTTGGCTCTAGATACCATTGATGAAATACCACATGTAAACAAGTCACAAAACATATTTATGTATGTATATGTGTACGTGTATATATGTATAGCAAGCGGAAGCAATTTTAAGTGTTGCATGTGTATTTTAACCCTTTTAAAATGTATTCCATTAAAAGATCTAGTCTTGTATAATATACTAAAATGTAAATAGAGCTAGTTAGGGTGTTTATACCTTCTCCAAAATGGAGGTTGAAGCAAGAAGATGAAGATGATGAAGATGCTAGTTTCTCACTTGAAACCTCAAGCCTTTGATACCCACAAACCTTGAATCAACACCCTTCTTGTTGGTTAGGATTTAAGACACAAGTTTACTAGCAAAAATCAATCAAAGAACCCTTGTTCTTGCTCCAAAAATTCGGCCAAAATGGAAGGGAGGAGGAAGAGTATTTTTGCTAATTCAAAAATGCTAGAGAGATGTGTGTGAAAAGATGCAAAAAGTGTAATGACAATTAGGTGGAGTTAATTACAAGTTAAAGCAAAGCATGGGGTGTCTTGGGTCTCCCCAAAACCGTCCCCTTTAGCCCCATATTTTTTTTTTTGCTAAACTTTTATAAACTTGTAATTATTTCCATGATACTTGCATCTTTTATAATTTTATAAACCCTTTTATAAAATTATACTTTATAAACCAATTATAAAATGTAACACACATATGAGTTTAATCAAATAATTAAACTCGCATTTATAATTATCCAAATAATTATTTCTTGCATTTCATCTTTAGAATACCAAATTCTAAAGTCTAAGTGTCGAATATTTATTTTAAAGATCCAATCATTAAAACAGATACTTAAAGATGTTGACGGTTTGTTATTGGGTATGACCCGACTTGGATCATAACATGTTAGCCACATTAGTTTAATATGTCTCTTGGGCATATGAAATACCTTCAAGATGTCGATCCCAACTGTTTCCAAAATCAATAACACATGCTCGTAGCATGTCTTCAAGCGTTTGTATCGTCCTTTTGCTCTGCCCATCAGTTTGTGGATGATAGGCAGTACTCATGTCTAGACGAGTTCCTAATGCTTGCTGTAATGTCTGCCAGAATCTTGAAATAAATCTGCCATCCCTATCAGAGATAATAGAGATTGGTATTCCATGTCTGGAGACGACTTCCTTCAAATACAATCGTGCTAACTTCTCCATCTTGTCATCTTCTCTTATTGGCAGGAAATGTGCTGATTTGGTGAGACGATCAACTATTACCCAAATAGTATCAAAACCACTTGCAGTCCTTGGCAATTTAGTGATGAAATCCATGGTAATGTTTTCCCATTTTCATTCCGGGATTTTGGGTTATTGAAGTAGACCTGATGGTTTCTGATGCTCAGCTTTGACCTTAGAACACGTCAAACATTCTCCTACGTATTTAGCAACATCGGCTTTCATACCCGGCCACCAAAAATATTTCCTGAGATCCTTGTACATCTTCCCCGTTCCAGGATGTATTGAGTATCTGGTTTTATGAGCTTCTCTAAGTACCATTTCTCTCATATCTCCAAATTTTGGTACCCAAATCCTTTCAGCCCTATACCGGGTTCCATCTTCCCGAATATTAAGATGTTTCTCCGATCCTTTGGGTATTTCATCCTTTAAATTTCCCTCTTTTAAAACTCCTTGTTGCGCCTCCTTTATTTTAGTAGTAAGGTTATTATGAATCATTATATTCATAGATTTTACTCGAATGGGTTCTCTGTCCTTCCTGCTCAAGGCATCGGCTACCACATTTGCCTTCCCCGGGTGGTAACGAATCTCAAAGTCGTAATCATTCAATAATTCAATCCACCTACGCTGCCTCATATTCAGTTGTTTCTGATTAAATATGTGTTGAAGACTTTTGTGGTCGGTATATATAATACTTTTGACCCCATATAAGTAGTGCCTCCAAGTCGTTAATGCAAAAACAACCGCGCCTAATTCCAAATCATGCGTCGTATAATTTTGTTCGTGAATCTTCAATTGTCTAGACGCATAAGCAATCACCTTCGTTCGTTGCATTAATACACAACCGAGACCTTGCTTTGATGTGTCACAATAAATCACAAAATCATCATTCCCTTCAGGCAATGACAATATAGGTGCCGTAGTTAGCTTTTTCTTCAATAACTGAAACGCTTTCTCTTGTTCATCATTCCATTCAAATTTCTTCCCTTTATGCGTTAATGCAGTCAATGGTTTTGCTATTCTGGAAAAGTCTTGGATGAACCTTCTGTAGTAACCAGCTAGTCCTAAAAACTGGCGTATGTGTTTCGGAGTTTTCGGGGTTTCCTACTTTTCAACAGTTTCTATCTTTGCCAGATCCACCTTAATACCTTCTTTGTTCACTATGTGATCGAGGAATTGAACTTCTTCCAACCAAAATGCACACTTTGAAAACTTAGCGTACAATTCTTCCTTCCTCAATACTTCTAACACTTTTCTCAAATGTTCACCGTGTTCTTGGTCATTCTTTGAGTAAATAAGTATGTCATCAATGAAAACAATGACAAACTTGTCAAGGTATGGTCCACACACTCGGTTCATAAGGTCCATGAACACAGCTGGTGCATTAGTTAAACCAAACGGCATGACCATAAACTCGTAATGACCGTAACGTGTTCTAAAAGCAGTCTTTGGAATATCATCTTCTTTCACCCGCATTTGATGATACCCGAAACGTAAGTCAATCTTTGAATAAACAGACGAGCCTTGTAGTTGATCAAATAAGTCGTCGATTCTCGGTAGTGGGTAGCGGTTCTTGATGGTAAGTTTGTTCAACTCTCGGTAGTCGATACACAACCTGAATGTACCATCTTTCTTCTTGACAAACAAAACAGGAGCTCCCCACGGTGATGTGCTTGGTCGAATGAAACCACGCTCTAAAAGTTCTTGTAATTGGCTTTGCAGTTCTTTCATCTCGCTGGATGTGAGTCTGTAAGGAGCACGAGCTATTGGTGCAGCTCCTGGTACAAGATCTATTTGAAATTCAACGGATCGCTGTGGGGGTAATCCCGGTAATTCTTTCGAAAATACATCGGGAAATTCTTTTGCAATGGGAACATCATTGATGCTCTTTTCTTCAGTTTGTACTTTCTCGACGTGTGCTAGAACAGCATAGCAACCTTTTCTTATTAGTTTTTGTGCCTTCAAATTACTAATAATATGTAGCTTCGTGTTGCCCTTTTCTCCGTACACCATTAAGGGTTTTCCTTTTTCTCGTATAATGCGAATTGCATTTTTGTAACAAACGATCTCTGCTTTCACTTCTTTCAACCAGTCCATACCGATTATCACATCAAAACTCCCTAACTCTACTGGTATCAAATCAGTCTTAAATGTTTCGCTAACCAGTTTAATTTCTCGATTCCGACATATATTATCTGCTGAAATTAATTTACCATTTGCTAATTCGAGTAAAAATTTACTATCCAAAGGCGTCAATGGACAACTTAATTTAGCACAAAAATCTCTACTCATATAGCTTCTATCCGCACCCGAATCAAATAAAACGTAAGCATATTTATTGTCAATAAGAAATGTACCCGTAACAAGCTCCGAGTCTTCATGTGCCTCTGCCGCATTAATATTGAAAACTCTTCCGCGGCCTTGTCCATTCGTGTTCTCCTGGTTCGGGCAATTTCTAATAATGTGGCCCGGTTTTCCACATTTATAACAAACTACATTGGCATAACTTGCTCCGACACTACTTGCTCCGCCATTACTTGTTCCGACACCATTTGTTCCTTTCGTTCTATTAACCCCTGGTCCGTAGACCTCACACTTCGCCGCGCTATGACCATTTCTTTTACACTTGTTGCAAAATTTGGTACAGAACCCCGAGTGATACTTTTCACACCTTTGGCATAGCTGCTTCTGATTGTTGTTGTTGTTGCGGTTATTATTGTTGTTGGGATGATTGTTGTAGTTGCTGTTGTTGTTGTTGTTGTTGTTGGGCCGTTTGTTGTAGTTGCGATTGATGTTGCGATTGTTGGGATAATTGTTGCGATTATTGTTGTAATTGCTGTTGTTGTTGTATTGGTGATTCTTATCACCGTTTTCCTCCCACTTTCTTTTGACTTTCTTCACATTGGCCTCTTCAGCAGTCTGTTCTTTAATTCTTTCTTCAATCTGGTTCACTAGTTTGTGAGCCATTCTACATGCCTGTTGTATGGAGGCGGGCTCGTGTGAATTTATATCTTCTTGGATTCTTTCCGGTAATCCTTTCACAAACGCGTCGATCTTCTCTTCCTCATCTTCGAATGCTCCCGGACACAATAGGCACAATTCTGTGAATCGTCTTTCGTACGTGGTAATATCAAATCCTTGGGTTTGTAACCCTCTAAGTTCTGTCTTGAGCTTATTGACCTCGGTTCTGGGACGGTACTTCTCGTTCATCAAGTGCTTGAATGCTGACCACGGTAGTGCGTACGCATCGTCTTGTCCCACTTGCTCTAGATATGAAGGGACTCGTTCATATACATTATAAACGATTCACAATAGTTGATTACATCGCGAGGTATTTGACCTCTATATGATACATTTTACAAACATTGCATTCGTTTTTAAAGGACAAACTTTCTTTACAACAAAAGTTGACGGCATGCACACCATTTCATAATACATCCAACTATAATTGGCTTAATAATAATCTTGATGAACTCAATGACTCGAATGCAACGTCTTTCAAAATATGCCATGAATGACTCCAAGTAATATCCTTAAAATGAGCTAATGCACAGCGGAAGATTTCTTTAATACCTGAGAATAAACATGCTTTAAAGTGTCAACCAAAAGGTTGGTGAGTTCATAGGTTTATCATAACAATCATTTCAATATATTAATAGACTACAAGATTTCCGTTTATAAATATATGTACACTCGCAAGTGTATAAAAGTATTCTATAAGTTGTAGGCACCCGGTAACAAGCCTTAATGTTCATGTTTTACCCTCTAAAGTACACCAGATCAGGTGTGTTTAAAATAACCTCGAAGTACTAAAGCATCCCATAGTCAGGATGGGGTTTGTCAGGCCCAATAGATCTATCTTTAGGATTTGCGCCTACCGTACATAGACAAGTAGTTTAATGTTACCAAGCTAAGGGTATATTTCTGGTTTAAACCCACGTAGAATTAGTTTTAGTACTTGTGCCTATTTCGTAAAGCATTTATAAAAACAGCGCATGTATTCTCAGTCCCAAAAATATATATAAAAGGGAGCAAATGAAACTCACAATACTGTATTTCATAGCAATTATGTATATGACGACACTGAACAAGAGCAGGGTTTGTCTCAGATTCACGAACGTATCAATATTGTGATTCAATATTGCAGGAAAGTACGTAGACGCAACGAAAATGATAAACGTTAGGTTGACCCCACGAGCAATACCCTCGATCAATACCCATAACCTCCATAGCTATAACCCATAATTTCCTTAGCTCTATCCCGTTTGAAAACTTATTTTGAAATCGTCTGAATATAACTCCGTCGTAGTATTTTATGTATACTAATAATATCTTGAAATAATACTAAGTAAATATATATATGTAATTCGATTGAGAGAGTTTAGAGAAATATATTTTTAAGTTTCTATTAAATAATGAAACCTATTGAATTCTATTTATAATAGATTTTTGAATTATTAAAGTGAATTATTAAAGTATGAATTATTAAAGTGAATTATTAAAGTATGAATTATTAAAGTGAATTATTAAAGTATGAATTATTAAAGTGAATTATTAAAGTGAATTATTAAAGTATGAATTATTAAAGTGAATTATTAAAGTATGAATTATTAAAGTTAAAGTAAAGTAAAAGTAAAGTAAAGGTAAAGTTAAAGTATAGTAATAGTATAAAATTATGTACGTATAATACGCGTATAAATATATTTAATATTAATTTAAATCGTTATATCATAAAACATTTTAGAAAAGTAGAATTATATATATTCATAATAGGTTTCAAGTTTTTAAATTACAGTCTGTTGGTGAAGCATGGGATAAAGTCCAAAGGTTAAATAAATGTATGAAATTATCTTAATGAAAAATGTCGAGTTACTTAACTTGTTGATATTCAACATCTAAGTTATTTACACTCCACGTTCTTATTTTCATATTAAATAAAATGAAAGTTAACATAGTTATCTTATCAAGGTCATGAGGAAAATATTATAAAACATGCCTTGGAAATTAAACAGGAATTTCCACTAACCCTTGTCTAGTTCCCATTAATTGACACATTTGTTCTTACTTATAAATCACTTTACCATTTTCTGAATGTTGTTAAAAAGAATAGATTTCTTAAATCACAGTGGACCTCATAACATAGGCCCGTAATCATATCATAATGTATCTGATAATTCAATCATTTGATATTATCTCTTAATTCTGTTGATAAATATATCGAAACAAATACGTTCATGTAAAGTATCATATATCTAATACTTTGTTAATGTTTTCAGTTAATATTATATATTATATATACATATCTATATACACATAATTGTTCGTGAATCGTTGAACACGGTCAAAGGGTAATTGATTACATGAATGTAGTTCCAAACTTTTTGAGATTCAACATTACAAATTCTGCTTATCGTGTCTGAAACATATAAAGGTTAAGTTTAAATTTGGTCGGAAATTTCCGGGTCGTCACAGTACCTACCCATTAAAGAAATTTCGTCCCGAAATTTGATCGAGGTCGTCATGTCTAACTATAAAAATGTTTTCATGACGAATATGAGTTGATAAATAGAGTTTTATCATCATTGAGTAATATAGATAAAACAATTTGATTACGCGAAGAGTATAAGTGAAGCTATCGCAAGAGAGTGAAATGAGTAAACGTATATTCGTTTTAACCGATGACGTAGTTATGATTGATTACTGGAATTCATGGGATTTAAAGAAAATCTTTGCAATAAGATTTGGTTCTTCGGCGATTAAGGAAATCAGGATCTTCTTTGATTAAATGCGATAATCTGTCTCGATTTCTCTGTCTGATATTTTACTATAAATCCACCCCCTTTGTTTCTTTATTTCCACAGCTCACACCTTCTAGTCTTTCTCCCCAATTCATACTTTAAAGCATTCATTAATATGCTTCATCCAGTATTGATTCTTGATATACTCTTAACCTTCATATCTGTCATTCTTCTTTTTCATCTACCACCGGAGGAAGTTATTTTCTTCTACCATTACCTTGGGGTTATTGTGTTTTTCATTCTCCTGTGTCTTTATATTGCTATACGCATTGATATACAAGGTTTGTAATTTCGGGGTTGTTATCGGGCTTTATATTCTCCATTATATTTCGGAGCTTCATGCTTTCATTTTCTCTTCCCGACCTTAAGTCAAGCGGATAATGGTCCAGAATTTGTAGATATGAATTTTTGGATGAACATAGTTAATGTTCCAAGAAGAAAATCGTAATGGCACGATCTTGATTTGGCAAATTACCAGAATATCCTAAAATATAGAGCTATCAAGATGATATGTTCTTAATATGTTTGGAAATTGGGTAGAATGTAAGAGTCGTGTAAATAGTACATGATGACGGTATGTTCTGTGAATCATCACGTTCCATTAGAAACTCAGTATGACTTACTGTAATATAATCACATTGATCAAGTGTCATTATATTATACTAACTCATGCTTCAGTTCCCAATGCTACTTCAAAAACATTCCTATTTTAAATTCAAATTTTTTTTCTTCAGAATTTAGAAACTAACATAGTTTCTTTTTATGTTGTAACGCAGATATTGCGAAGAGATAAAAGATTTCGGATAAGAATAGTTGTGAAAATATCTTCAGGAATATCGAAGATATTTATAATAAAAGATACGATAATATCTTAGAATTCTTAACATAGATGGATGATGAAGAAGATTTTTCTGTGAAGGTTAGAAAAAAGAAGTAAGGTGTTTGCTAACAATTGTCTGTGAAGGTTTAGAATAAGAAGTAAGGTGTTTGCTAACGATTTCAGTAGACACTGAATCATTTGGATCCTTTGAAGGCAGGTTTAGTCTTTGTGATTTGTCCATAGCCTCCTTCATGGTCTGCTTAATCCGTTTTCTAGTTTCAAACCTTCTCTTTTTCTCAGTTTTACCACCATACTATTCTTTATCATCAAACTTTTGACTGTTAAATTCGTTTACAGTTTTTGCTGCTTCATCAGCATTTTTTCAATTTCGGAGAACTAGTTCATAGTTTGAGATGTTTTTCAGAAAATTCACATTCGAAGTATGTAAGTCTAGGAGATAGACGTTATATGTATACATATAACTTTTGACGTAAAATTGTCGCGAAATTCAAAATACTGATTGCTAATTCCCAGTAGTTGGTGTGATAATTATTGTTACAGGATGTAGGTGAGTACATGATGGGGTTTTAATGAATAAGTATAGTGGCTTTTCGAAGAGGCTTAAGTCGAAGGTTAATGAAGTTGTTGATAAGTTTACTGCTAATGTGGCGAGATATGAAAGGTTCCCCGGTAACAATGATGAAGGGGTAATTGTTATAATAAGGTTTATTCGTATAAACAAATGAAGGTGATTTGCTGGAGCTGTGACAAAACTGTCTATTTTGGAAAGAGATTGAAAAATTATATTTGGTAATAAATATCAAAGGATTTGACACAGATACGTGTTAAACTATAACTTTGGTTTCGAGAGCTTTTCAGGTGCATGACAGTGGGTAATATGTGGTTGGATCATCATCTCGCATGTCTTTAGTAATTTTGAAGTGTTTGAACACATATTGTAATTGTTAATATACATATGATGTTCTAAGATTTTGAATGATACACATATTTTTGTGAGTTCCATGAATAGAAATGAGGTTCTAGGACATTTTTGAAGTTAAAATATAGTTTTGAAAGATGTAGGAATCTAAGAGTGATGATTTCTGTTATATCTTGAATCGAATTCTGAGATTTCAAAATCAGAATATGTAATTAGATTTTGAATGAGTATGGTTGTTTTGATTTCTATAAAAGAATGTATATTGTTGTGAAAGTAGGGAGTATAATGGATGATTTGCTGAATCAGATTCGAAGAATGTAACATATTAATTGTGAATTTATATATCTCTCGGGTATTACCTACCCGTTAAAAAAAATTTCACAATTAATATTTTGTACAAAAGAATTTTATGACAGTCTTTATGGAAATATATATGTGTATATTTCTTCAGATGTAATATAGATTTAATGAGTTAATATTAAATTAAACTCATTTGATTTATGGTTAAGGCTAGGATAGATAATTTCTAAACTTTAGAAATTACATAATCGTCGTAGAATGTTTTCCCAATGAAGTTATGAATCAGTACTTCATCGTTGTGGTATTCCTTGGTATCTACATGGCGTATGACATCGATGCTCGTGGGACAGATTGTGAAGTTGAGGTTTGCGATGCGGTTGTTGTTGGTGGTGGTAATGGTATTGTTGATGTTGTTGATGGTGGTACTGGTTATGCTGCTGGTGCTGCTGCTGGTGTTTGTAACCTTTGCACCATATTCTCCAAAGCCACTACCCGAGCGCGAAGCTCGTTGACTTCTTCTATTACACCGGGGTGATTGTCGGTTCGAACGAGCGGATAAATAAGATCTAGAATTTGGTGTAGTATATAATCATGACGAGATACTCTGGAAATAAGAGAGAAAATGGTGTTTCGGACAGGTTCGCCGGTAAGTGCTTCAGGTTCATTGCCAAGAGGGCAATGTGGTGGATGGAAAGGATCGCCTTCTTCTTGTCTCCAATGATTAAGGAGGCTACGAACCCATCCCCAATTCATCCAGAATAGATGATGGCTGATTGGTTGATCCATTCCAGTCACACTGCTTTCGGAGCTTGAGTGGGATTTCATTTCGGAATCCGAGGAACTTGAACTGATGACGAATTCCATTTCGTACGATTTGATAAAGGATTTTTTTTATACGAAATGATTTTCCGGCTATCGGGTGGTATTCTAACTACATAGAATATCTATATATATATATATATATATATATATATATATATATATATATATATATATATATATATATATATATATATATATATATATATATATATATATATATATATATATATATATATATATATATATATATATAGATCAAAAGATTTCATAGATTACGGAGGAATTTACGGAATATGTCAGGCAAAGTTTACGGTAATAGATACGATAAGATATGATTTAGCAGATACGCTAAGATATGAATTTTGTCTATACACTATTCATGCAATCAATGCAGCAAGACGTGTCTAGACTAAGAATGATAAGCAGGTAATTTCCTAAGGATGGTAAGTAGATGATTTCCGACTAAAAATGATAAACAAAACTTTTGACATGCAGACACGGTCGAAGTCCAGACTCACTAATGCATCTTAACAACTATCAGTTAGACACACTAATGCAAGACCTGGTTCGCTAAGACCACCGCTCTGATACCAACTGAAAGGACTCGTTCATATACATTATAAACGATTCACAATAGTTGATTACATCGCGAGGTATTTGACCTCTATATGATACATTTTACAAACATTGCATTCGTTTTTAAAGGACAAACTTTCTTTACAACAAAAGTTGACGGCATGCACACCATTTCATAATACATCCAACTATAATTGGCTTAATAATAATCTTGATGAACTCAATGACTCGAATGCAACGTCTTTCAAAATATGCCATGAATGACTCCAAGTAATATCCTTAAAATGAGCTAATGCACAGCGGAAGATTTCTTTAATACCTGAGAATAAACATGCTTTAAAGTGTCAACCAAAAGGTTGGTGAGTTCATAGGTTTATCATAACAATCATTTCAATATATTAATAGACCACAAGATTTCCGTTTATAAATATATGTACACTCGCAAGTGTATAAAAGTATTCTATAAGTTGTAGGCACCCGGTAACAAGCCTTAACGTTCATGTTTTACCCTCTAAAGTACACCAGATCAGGTGTGTTTAAAATAACCTCGAAGTACTAAAGCATCCCATAGTCAGGATGGGGTTTGTCAGGCCCAATAGATCTATCTTTAGGATTCGCGCCTACCGTACATAGACAAGTAGTTTAATGTTACCAAGCTAAGGGTATATTTCTGGTTTAAACCCACGTAGAATTAGTTTTAGTACTTGTGCCTATTTCGTAAAGCATTTATAAAAACAGCGCATGTATTCTCAGTCCCAAAAATATATATAAAAGGGAGCAAATGAAACTCACAATACTGTATTTCATAGCAATTATGTATATGACGACACTGAACAAGAGCAGGGTTTGTCTCAGATTCACGAACGTATCAATATTGTGATTCAATATTGTAGGAAAGTACGTAGACGCAACGAAAATGATAAACGTTAGGTTGACCCCACGAGCAATACCCTCGATCAATACCCATAACCTCCATAGCTATAACCCATAATTTCCTTAGCTCTATCCCGTTTGAAAACTTATTTTGAAATCGTCTAAATGTAACTCCGTCATAGTATTTTATGTATACTAATAATATCTTGAAATAATACTAAGTAAATATATATATGTAATTCGATTGAGAGAGTTTAGAGAAATATATTTTTAAGTTTCTATTAAATAATGAAACCTATTGAATTCTATTTATAATAGATTTTTGAATTATTAAAGTGAATTATTAAAGTATGAATTATTAAAGTGAATTATTAAAGTATGAATTATTAAAGTGAATTATTAAAGTATGAATTATTAAAGTGAATTATTAAAGTGAATTATTAAAGTATGAATTATTAAAGTGAATTATTAAAGTATGAATTATTAAAGTTAAAGTAAAGTAAAAGTAAAGTAAAGGTAAAGTTAAAGTATAGTAATAGTATAAAATTATGTACGTATAATACGCGTATAAATATATTTAATATTAATTTAAATCGTTATATCATAAAACATTTTAGAAAAGTAGAATTATATATATTCATAATAGGTTTCAAGTTTTTAAATTACAGTCTGTTGGTGAAGCATGGGATAAAGTCCAAAGGTTAAATAAATGTATGAAATTATCTTAATGAAAAATGTCGAGTTACTTAACTTGTTGATATTCAACATCTAAGTTATTTACACTCCACGTTCTTATTTTCATATTAAATAAAATGAAAGTTAACATAGTTATCTTATCAAGGTCATGAGGAAAATATTATAAAACATGTCTTGGAAATTAAACAGGAATTTCCACTAACCCTTGTCTAGTTCCCATTAATTGACACATTTGTTCTTACTTATAAATCACTTTACCATTTTCTGAATGTTGTTAAAAAGAATAGATTTCTTAAATCACAGTGGACCTCATAACATAGGCCCGTAATCATATCATAATGTATCTGATAATTCAATCATTTGATATTATCTCTTAATTCTGTTGATAAATATAACGAAACAAATACGTTCATGTAAAGTATCATATATCTAATACTTTGTTAATGTTTTCAGTTAATATTATATATTATATATACATATCTATATACACATAATTGTTCGTGAATCTTTGAACACGGTCAAAGGGTAATTGATTACATGAATGTAGTTCCAAACTTTTTGAGATTCAACATTACAAATTCTGCTTATCGTGTCTGAAACATATAAAGGTTAAGTTTAAATTTGGTCGGAAATTTCCGGGTCGTCACAAGATAGGTATTCCACCATGTTAACGCAGAACCTATGAAGGTATGCGTAGCGTACTTCACTTTGTCCTCTTCAGTACACTTACTTATGGCAAACACCGATTCGACCTTCTCGGTCCACCGTTTCAATCCGATCGGTCCTTCGGTTCCATCAAATTCTAAAGGTTTGCAGGCAGTGAATTCTTTGTAGGTGCATCCTACATGATTTCCTGTACTGCCAGATCCAAGGTTATTGTTGGTATGTAGCGCAGCCTGTACTGCGGCTATGTTTGAAGCTAGAAAAGTACGGAATTCCTCTTCATTCATATTCACAGTGTGTCGAGTAGTCGGTGCCATTTCCTTTAAAATAGTCAAATGGAACAAGTTAATCATACAGAATATTAAGAGTAGTTAATAGTATTTCGTAGCATAATATGAACTCATTTATAAAAGCTTTTTCTTCATATTAGCGTTTTATAAGTTTAAATTCGGGTAGTACCTACCCGTTAAGTTCATACTTAGTAGCTAATATACAATTCAACTACTACAATTCTATATGAAAAACTGATTGTAATAATATTTCGCGTTCAAAATTTTATACAATATTTTACAAACTTACAATACCGCTTATTTTACATAAAGCATGAAATATAGCACACAATAACTTTGATACAAGATAGTTGTGAAGATAATTCTAGCTAGTACACAAGTCGTTCAGCAAAGGCAATAAAGACACGTAATTCATACGTCCAGAAACAAGTCATGCATTCTGGTTTTACTAGGACTACTTCCCATCCTTGGTCTTGTGAAACATAACCGTTATGGCCGTTGATAAGACAGCGTGTTGTAACGTCGTCAAAGGGACGAGGGTTACGTAATGACCAACAGTCTCGTAATAACCTAAAAACCTCATTTCTTACCCCAATTACCGACTCCGTCACTTGTGGGAACGTTTTGTTTAATAGTTGTAGCCCGATGTTCTTGTTCTCACTTTGGTGAGAGGCGAACATTACTAACCCGTAAGCATAACATGCTTCTTTATGTTGCATGTTAGCCGCTTTTTCTAAATCACGAAGTCCTATATTCGGATATACCGAGTCAAAATAATTTCTTAACCCGTTGCGTAAAATAGCATTTGGGTTCCCCGCAATATATGCGTCAAAGTAAACACATCGTAACTTATGGATTTCCCAATGTGATATCCCCCATCTTTCGAACGAAAGCCTTTTATAAACCAAGGCATTCTTGGAACGTTCTTCGAATGTCTTACAAACTGATCTCGCCTTAAATAGTTGTGCCGAGGAATTCTGACCGACTCTAGACAAGATTTCATCAATCATGTCTCCGGGTAGGTCTCTTAAAATATTGGGTTGTCTATCCATTTTGTGTTTTTATACTGTAAAATAGACAAGAGTTAGATTCATAAGAAAATACTTATTAATACAAACAATTTTTACATATATCATAAAGCATAAGCACACTATATTACATATATTACACCACACGAATACAACTATCTTATTCCGACTCGCTCGTTTCTTCTTGTTCGGTTTTGGTTCGTTTTGCCAAGTTTCTAGGGATATATGATGTTCCCCTAATACGAGCCGTCGTTGTCCACATTGGTTTATAAAAACCTGGTGGTTTAGAGGTTCCCGGGTCATTGTTACAACTTAAGGACTTCGGGGGTTGACGATACATATAAAGTTCATCGGGGTTGGAATTAGATTTCTCTATTTTTATGCCCTTTCCCTTATTATTTTCTTTTGCCTTTTTAAATTCAGTTGGGGTAATTTCTATAACATCATCGGAATTCTAGTCGGAATCCGATTCATCGGAGAATTGGTAATCCTCCCAATATTTTGCTTCCTTGGCGGAAACACCATTGACCAAAATTAATCTTGGTCGGTTGGTTGAGGATTCTCTTTTACTTAACCGTTTTATTATTTCCCCCACCGGTTCTATTTCTTCTTCCGGTTCCGATTCTTCTTCCGGTTCCGATTCTTCTTCCGGTTCCGACTCTTCTTCCGGTTCCTCTTCGGGAACTTGTGAATCAGTCCACGAATCATTCCAATTTACATTTGACTCTTCATTATTATTAGGTGAGTCAATGGGACTTGTTCTAGAGGTAGACATCTATCACATAATATCAAACACGTTAAGAGATTAATATATCACATAATATTCATATGTTAAAAATATATAGTTTCCAACAAAAATGTTAAGCAATCATTTTTAAAGAAAACACGGTCGAAGTCCAGACTCACTAATGCATCCTAACAAACTCGATAAGACACACTAATGCAAATTTTCTGGTTCTCTAAGACCAACGCTCGGATACAAACTGAAATGTCCCGTTCTTATTGATTAAAAACGTTCCATATTAATTGATTTCGTTGCGAGGTTTTGACCTCTATATGAGACGTTTTTCAAAGACTGCATTAATTTTTAAAACAAACCATAACCTTTATTTCATAAATAAAGGTTTAAAAAGCTTTACGTAGATTATCAAATAATGATAATCTAAAATATCCTGTTTACACACGACCATTACATAATGGTTTACAATACAAATATGTTACATCGAAATCAGTTTCTTGAATGCAGTTTTTACACAATATCATACAAACATGGACTCCAAATCTTGTCCTTATTTTAGTATGCAACAGCGGAAGCTCTTAGTATTCACCTGAGAATAAACATGCTTTAAACGTCAACAAAAATGTTGGTGAGTTATAGGTTTAACCTATATATATCAAATCGTAACAATAGACCACAAGATTTCATATTTCAATACACATCCCATACATAGAGATAAAAATCATTCATATGGTGAACACCTGGTAACCGACATTAACAAGATGCATATATATAAGAATATCCCCATCATTCCGGGATACCCTTCGGATATGATATAAATTTCGAAGTACTAAAGCATCCGGTACTTTGGATGGGGTTTGTTAGGCCCAATAGATCTATCTTTAGGATTCGCGTCAATTAGGGTGTCTGTTCCCTAATTCTTAGATTACCAGACTTAATAAAAAGGGGCATATTCAATTTCGATAATTCAACCATAGAATGTAGTTTCACGTACTTGTGTCTATTTTGTAAATCATTTATAAAACCTGCATGTATTCTCATCCCAAAAATATTAGATTTTAAAAGTGGGACTATAACTCACTTTCACAGATTTTTACTTCGTCGGGAAGTAAGACTTGGCCACTGGTTGATTCACAAACCTATAACAATATATACATATATATCAAAGTATGTTTAAAATATATTTACAACACTTTTAATATATTTTGATGTTTTAAGTTTATTAAGTCAGTTGTCCTCGTTAGTAACCTACAACTAGTTGTCCACAGTTAGATGTACAGAAATAAATCGATAAATATTATCTTGAATCAATCCACGACCTAGTGTATACGTATCTCAGTATTGATCACAACTCAAACTATATATATTTTGGAATCAACCTCAACCCTGTATAGCTAACTCCAACATTCACATATAGAGTGTCTATGGTTGTTCCGAAATATATATAGATGTGTCGACATGATAGGTCGAAACATTGTATACGTGTCTATGGTATCTCAAGATTACATAATATACAATACAAGTTGATTAAGTTATGGTTGGAATAGATTTGTTACCAATTTTCACGTAGCTAAAATGAGAAAAATTATCCAATCTTGTTTTACCCATAACTTCTTCATTTTAAATCCATTTTGAGTGAATCAAATTGCTATGGTTTTATATTGAACTCTATTTTATGAATATAAACAGAAAAGTATAGGTTTATAGTTGGGAAAATAAGTTACAAGTCGTTTTTGTAAAGGTAGTCATTTCAGTCGAAAGAACGACGTCTAGATGACCATTTTAGAAAACATACTTCCACTTTGAGTTTAACCATAATTTTTGGATATAGTTTCATGTTCATAATAAAAATCATTTTCTCAGAATAACAACTTTTAAATCAAAGTTTATCATAGTTTTTAATTAACTAACCCAAAACAGCCCGCGGTGTTACTACGACGGCGTAAATCCGGTTTTACGGTGTTTTTCGTGTTTCCAGGTTTTAAATCATTAAGTTAGCATATCATATAGATATAGAACATGTGTGTAGTTAATTTTAAAAGTCAAGTTATAAGGATTAACTTTTTTTTGCGAACAAGTTTAGAATTAACTAAACTATGTTCTAGTGATTACGAGTTTAAACCTTCGAATAAGATAGTTTTATATATATGAATCGAATGATGTTATGAACATCATTACTACCTCAAGTTTAGTAGGTAAACCTACTGGAAGTGACAAGAAATGATCTAGCTTCAAATGATCTTGGATGGCTTGAAAGTTCTTGAAGTAGGATCATGAAACAAAAACAAGTTCAAGTAAGATTTTTACTCGAATCAAGATAGTTTATAGTTATAGAAATTGAATCAAAGTTTGAATATGAATATTACCTTGAATAAGAAAGATAACCTACTGTATATAACAAAGGTTTCTTGATCTTAGATGATTACTTGGAATGGATTAGAAAGCTTGGAAGTAAATTAGTAAACTTGAAGGGATTTTTGAAGTGTTCTTGAAGTGTTCTTCCTATGATGATTATAGCTTGATTCTTGAAGTGATTTTTGATGAAGATGATGATTAACTACTAGAAAAATACGTTCATAGTAGTGTGTGTGTGTTGAGAGAGAATTAGAAAGAGAATTGGAAGTGAAATGGAGTGAATGATGAGTGGTAATTGGTGAGTGGTGAGTGGGGTTAAAAGGAGTTCTAGTTAGTTGACTAGCTCATGGTAGAAGTTAAAATTGATTAGTCATACATGACATAATCAAGAGTAGAATCCCATGCTAGTTCCTATTGGTATATACTCATAGTAAGTACGTTTTGAAGCTGTGTATAATACGGGTAAGAATACGACTAGAATTCTTGATGAAAGAAAAGAATGGAAAAGTAACTGTAACCATTTTCGTTAAGTATGAGTGTTTTGATATATGTCTTGAAGTCTTCCAAAAGTATTTTAATACATCTAAATACACTACATGTATATACATTTTAACTGAGTCGTTAAGTCATCGTTAGTCGTTACATGTAAGTGTTGTTTTGAAACCTTTAAGTTAACGATCTCAATTAATGTTGTTAACCCATTGTTTATTATATCTAATGAGATGTTAAATTATTATATTATCATGATATTATGATATATTAATATATCTTAATATGATATATATACATTTAAATGTCGTTACAACGATAATCGTTACATATATGTCTTGTTTCGAAATCCTTAAGTTAGTAGTCTTGTTTATATGTATATAACTCATTGTTAATATACTTATGGAGATACTTACTTATCATAATCTCATGTTAACCATATGTATATCCATATATATATCGTCATGTCGTTTTTACAAGTTTTAACATTCGTGAATCGCCCGTCAACTTGGGTGGTCAATTGTCTATATGAAACATATTTCAATTAATCAAGTCTTAACAAGTTTGATTGCTTAACATGTTGGAAACATTTAATCATGTAAATATCAATCTCAATTAATATATATAAACATGGAAAAGTTCGGGTCACTACAAAAACTACTTGAATTCCCAGACATGCTTTCCACTATCAAGGAAATCCAACAATTTCTTGGTATAGTAAATTACATGTCCCCATTCATCAAAAACCTTTCCTATTTAACCAAACCATTGTATGATATGCTCAAAAAGAACCCTCCACCCTGGAATTCTCAATAAACTAAAGCAGTGCAATAACTTAAAAGACTAACTGATAATCTCCCTCCCCTCCAAATTCCATCCAATGGAAAAAGAATATTGCAAACAAATGCAAGTGATGAACACTGGGGAGCAGTCCTTTTAGAAGAAATTAATGGTAACCGCAACATCTGTGGTTATCAAAGTGGTCATTTCAAACCTTCTGAAACACACTACCATTCTACTTTCAAAGAAATCCTTGCAGTAAAAAATGGTATCAAAAGGTTTGCTTTTCACCTTATTGGTCATAAATTCCTTATTGAAATGGATATGTCTTCATTTCCTAAAATGTTACAATTCAAGAACAAGACAATCCCACATCCTCAATTACTCAGATGGGCAGAATGGTTTTCCCAATATGATTTTGAAGTCAAACACATAAAAGGATCAACCAATTTTCTTCCAGATTTTCTTTCAAGAAAAGGCGCAGAACAAAGCAATTTACTCATTCATGTTATAGCAGTTTTACAACCAGATGCAGAATCTTCATCTTCATCATCAGCACCTCAATCAACAGTATGGCAAAGAATGGATCAACTCCCACATGAAATCACAGAGAAAATCCTAGAAAAGTCAATTCCTGTCTATTGTCATGAAACATGGACAGCATATTGGAAAATACTTGCTAGAAAATATGGAAGTTCTCCATTTCGAGGAATGACCTTCAATTCTGAATATCCTTTTCTCAACCTTTTCCACATTCATGATCCATATCACCTTGTCCCTGAAGCAATCCCTTTCTTCCTCAATCTATCCAGGTGTCATTTCATTGCAATTGTATTCAATGCACAAGTGATGAACATATATTTGTTCTTAACACAAGTAGGAAATCCCCAAGATGAACAACAATGTTTCGAAATACTCTCAAATTCCTTCTAAGATATCAAACAATGTCTTATTGGGAATCAATATTTGGCAATTTCCTCACTACATATGTTGTAGTTATTTTCCATCAGAACCTGGTCCGATGTTCACAGTCTCCAAACGGCACGATAATCCATCAAGATTCATTTGTAAAAATCCATGGCTGGTATAGATATAATCTTATCAGCACAAAAAATGTTCACCCAGAGCAGTGGTTATTATTCAAGGTAGAAATGAGTCAGTTCAACGGATTACCTCATACATTCATTGACTCAGCATCTTTTCGACAAGCAGATCACCCTCTAAGCTAGACACCATCAACAGCTTTGGATACTTTTGTTAAAGATACTATTCGTGAAAGAGATTTAATGGAAACCATAATCAATACAGATCCAAACAATCACATGGATGAAACATCATCAGAAGAAGAACAATACAGGCACCCTAGAGATGATTTCGACAGTGATGAGTGGCCGGATACAGATTAAAATATGTATTTGTGTAATATTATGTAAGCAATGACGTCATAGTGTGGTGTGATGTGTGCAATGATATCATTAGATCAATAATTGTGAGTGATGTAAGCCATGATGTCAATGTGATCAATAATTGAGCTTTTACCTGATTAGCAGGTAATAAGTCATCCGGTAACCTCTTTAAGAGGTAGCAGGTCATATCCACTTTTATGGCCTATAAATATGTATCGATAGAATGTAGTTGGATCATAACTTTTCTGATCACAACTTCTTCTTCCTTGTATAATAAAAAACCCAGTTTATTGTAAATCTCTCCTTCTCCATTTTTTCACTTTGTTTTTATGAGTTTCTCTCCTCACTGAGACAACCCTCAACTTGGTATCAGAGCCTAAACACCCATTAATGAGTCACTAAACACCTCATCTGGTAAAATACCCTTATATGCAAAGTGTACTTAAATATCAAAAGTTTTGCTATTTCTTTTATTAGTAAAACTATTGTTCATCCAAGATAAGTATGCTCTGTATTAGCCAAACTATGTTTGGAATTTTACATCAGAAAACATGGATGGTATCTAGTTTGAATGACTAGAAATATGTACAATAATGTTCTCTTACAAGATATTCCCGGAGGCCGGAGTGTTATTGCAGCCGAGGAAATGGCGTTGTTTGAACACGTAGCCGTAGGAAGTTGGTAAAAGAAAATTATTGTTTTCAAAACTTGAAACCCAACATCAGAAAACTTTGCAAAAGGTGTGTAATACCAGATCACTTCTAAATATGTCTTTCAGATCTTCATCAAACTCATCTTCTTTACCCTCTTCAAAATTAGATTATCTATATCAGTTATCATATATAGGTGATGACTCTAAAATTCCAGAATCTAGATATCCTGTAGTTAATCCTTATGATGTTTATAAAAAACCTCCCTCTTCAATTTCTAGAGTAGCTTCTCAAGTATTTCACTCATCGAAAAATCCAAAAACAAAAGAATTTATCCAAGCTTCTCGATTTGATCAATATCAAATCCCTTCTGATTCAAAAGAGCAGTTGGTATCTCTTGAATTACCAAAACATTTAATCCCTAATTGGCAAAGAGCAGGTTACACACATATGCACTTTGGTGCTATCAGATTAGCTCTTACTTTTCATGGGAGAAAAGGACTTGGAGTAGTCTCTCGAATAGCTCTCCTTGATTCAAGGTTTACAAGATATCAAGTTGCTTGTATTGCAACAGTACAAACAACTCTAAATGCTGGAACAGTCTTCCTGACTTTCTTTCCAAATTTCAATATGCCTCTCACAGATCCATCACTGTTGACAGCCTTGAAAGTCCAGATGCAGATAACTGGAGCACCTCAGGTAAACACATATGCTGCTACTCTTCACTACCAAATGGTTTACAGAGTACAGAACCATGCTTTTGACATACCAGTTCCATCTCACATAAACACAGAAGATGCTATATTTCTTAATATAGATTCATCAGCTACACCTAGCCTTTCCTACATCCCAAAGCAAATAACCAAAGAAGCCCTTTGTGAATTACTCCCTTCTTCTTGGTTAACAAATTATGAATCAATCCACTCCCAGACACAAACAGCCCAATCAACAGATCCAGTTTTCCACACTAGATCAGATGGTCTAGTTGAAATCCGTTTTCCAAAACCAAATATTGTTCAAAATTGTCCAGTGGTTCCCTCAGAACTAAACGTATTAGATTCTGATCCACTAAAAGTTGCATATTTTACAAATGAAGGAAATCCTGTTTATCATGGTAAAGATCCAGTCACAGGACATATATGGTATGATGATTCCATTTGTAAATGCTATCTATGTCTAAATCATCAAGATGATTCTGAATCTGATGAAGATATAGAGGTTCCTCAACCATCTACCAGACGATCAAGAAGAAACCCCAGATCCAGATCTAATGGATCTCGTATCCTACAACCGGAATGCAACATGTTTGAACCACAAAACTCATCATATAAACAAGAATTCCCACCCCTTAAACCTTTTCAAAACCCAGAGAAAATCTCTCATTCATGAAAAATAGAAGCCCCTGTAGCTATTGATCATCAAGGCAGACGAACTCAACAACCACCTGTTGAACAAGTACTTAATTGGCAATCAGAAAACCAAGTTGCTCAAAATAGAGTATTAAAAAAGCTTTCAGATGACAATGAAAAAGTGAAATCTAAAGTTTTTTCCATAGAAGCAACTACTGCAGAAATCAAAGCCAAAATTGATGTACTTCATGAAGAATTGATGATGGTGGTTACTACAATGAAAGGTACTGTAAATTATTCTGAACTCCTCTCTCAAAAAGAACAAGAGAAAAAAGCTCTTGAAAACCAACTATTTTATTTTCAGAATAAACAAAATCAACCCTCATCTTTTCCTTCAAACCCTTTTTCCCCAAGAGTTTCACAACCAAACATCCAGATTCAAACACTTCAAGCAAACTCCTCATTCCACCCATCAGTTAACCCATTCTCACTAAAACCAAAACATACCATAAAATCCAAACCACGAGTTAAACCAAAAGTACCCAATACTATACCCAAAACTGAACCAGATGAACCTGATGCTTTCATTGAAGCTTCAACCTCAACCTTAACAGCAAATGAAACCCTTGAAACCATGGCCCTACAACAAGAAAACCCGATAAGTGCCTTTTTGAAATCCCTTACCATACAACCACTAAATCCAAAACCCCATATCAAGCAAAAAAAACCAATTCCAGAACCATTTGATCCGTTTCAAGCCTTTGAAGAACTATACATGGCAGATCAAGAAGAACTTCACTTTGATGATCTTGAAACTCCTTACACAGAAACCCATCAAACACCACAATCAACGATGTTCAAAAGTTTCACTATTGATGATATTCCTTTTCCACAATGGCGAGATCACATGCAATATTTTCTTGCATGGTGCACGGCTGAATTAGAAGAAAATGATATGCATGTAGTCTGTAAACGATTTGTTGCAAGACTTGAAGGCAGACTCTCTGATTGGTATCATTCTCTTGGCGAATACCGACAGATAGAAATCCTTTCAGCAAGAACCCCAATTGATCTCAGGAATTATATTCACACAGAATTTCTTGGTACTGGAGATCAGATGCTTACTGCAGCTCGTGAAGAATTTTTGAAAATGAAATGCTGCTCCTTCGAATCAAAACACCTGAATAAGCATTATAATCGAATGTCAAAAAGATTTTATATGCTTGGTGGAATAGATGATGTTAATCTCAAACAAGTTTTCTTGAACTCTTTTCCTGAACCTCTGGCAATAGAAGCAACACGAACTGAAAGGTCCCGTTCATATACATTATAAACGATTCACAATAGTTGATTACATCGCGAGGTATTTGACCTCTATATGATACATTTTACAAACATTGCATTCATTTTTAAAAGACAAACTTTCTTTACAACGAAAGTTGACGGCATGCACACCATTTCATAATACATCCAACTATAATTGGCTTAATAATAATCTTGATGAACTCAATGACTCGAATGCAACGTCTTTCAAAATATGCCATGAATGACTCCAAGTAATATCCTTAAAATGAGCTAATGCACAGCGGAAGATTTCTTTAATACCTGAGAATAAACATGCTTTAAAGTGTCAACCAAAAGGTTGGTGAGTTCATAGGTTTATCATAACAATCATTTCAACATATTAATAGACCCCAAGATTTCCGTTTATAAATATATGTACACTTGCAAGTGTATAAAAGTATTCTATAAGTTGTAGGCACCCGGTAACAAGCCTTAACGTTCATGTTTTACCCTCTGAAGTACACCAGATCAGGTGTGTTTAATATAACCTCGAAGTACTAAAGCATCCCATAGTCAGGATGGGGTTTGTCAGGCTCAATAGATCTATCTTTAGGATTCGCGCCTACCGTACATAGACAAGTAGTTTAATGTTACCAAGCTAAGGGTATATTTCTGGTTTAAACCCACGTAGAATTAGTTTTAGTACTTGTGTCTATTTCGTAAAACATTTATAAAACAGCGCATGTATTCTCAGCCCAAAAATATATATTGCAAAAGCAATTAAAAAGGGAGCAAATGAAACTCACAATACTGTATTTCGTAGTAAAAATACATATAAAGTCATTTAACAAGTGCAAGGTTGGCCTCGGATTCACGAACGTATCAATATTGAGATTCAATATTGCAGGAAAGTACGTCGACGCAACGGAGATGATAAATACTAGATTGACCTCACGAGCATACCCATGAACCATACCCATCACCTCCATAGCTATAACCCATAATTTCCTTAGCTTCGAATCATTCAAAAAAACTATTTTGAAATCACTCGGACAGCACTCTGTCGTAATATTTTATGTATACTAATAATATCTTGAAATAATACAGAGCAAATATATATATATATATATATATATATATATATATATATATATATATATATATATATATATATATATATATATATATATATATATATATATATATATATATATAAATCGATTGAGAGAGTTTAGAGAAATATATTTTCAAGTTTCTATGAAAGTATGAATTATTAAAGTGAATTATTAAAGTATGAATTATTAAAGTGAATTATTAAAGTATGAATTATTAAAGTGAATTATTAAAGTATGAATTATTAAAGTGAATTATTAAAGTGAATTATTAAAGTTAAAGTAAAGTAAAAGTAAAAGTAAAGGTAAAGTTAAAGTATAGTAAAAGTATAAAAAACTATGTATGTATAATACGCGTATAAATATATATAATATTAATTTAAATCGTTATATATATTTAATGAAATAAAATATAAATATCGTTATATTTATTATACTGGTTAAGTAATGAGTTGTCAAAAGTGATTCTAGATATTTATAAAAGTTATATACGTTTTAATAATAAATTTCTTTATAAACTGGAAACTTCTTTGTACGTTTGAAAATAGATTAATAGAATATTATGGAAACCAATTCTCCACTTTCGTAAATGACACTTTTTGTTTTTATTTATAAATAGCTTTACAAATTATTCTGAATATCGTTAAGATGAATAGATTTTCTCAAATCATAGTGGACCTCTCAACAGAGACTTGTAATCATAATTCAATGTTTCTGATAATTCAATCATTTAATATATTTTTTTCGTTGAAAATCATATTGAAACAAATACGTTTATGTAAAGTATTATACGTTTAATACTTTATTAATATTCTCAAGTTATAATATATATATACATATACATATCTATTTATATATAACGGTTCGTGAATCGTCGAAATTTGGTCGAGGTTATAATGAATGTATGAACACAGTTTAAAATTCTTGAGATTTAACTTAACAAACTTTGCTTATCGTGTCGGAATAATATAAAGATTAAAGTTTAAATTTGGTCGGAAATTTCCGGGTCGTCACAATACCTACCCGTTAAAGAAATTTCGTTCCCTAAATTTGATAGAGGTCGTCATGACTAACAATGAGAATGTTATTATAACGATTATAGAGTTTTATCATGTTCAAGAAGAATGGATAAAATAATTCGATTACTCGAAGCGTGTGAGTGAAGTTATCGTAAATGAATGAAATAAGATAATAGTGATTCGTCGTATCTTTTGACATCATCACGATTGATCTCCGAAAATAAAATCTTTGCAATCTATATTGGATTTGATTATTCAGCGATTAAGGAAATTATGATCCTCTTCGAATTAATGCGATAATCCTTTTTGATTTCTCTGTCGGATATTTCACTATAAATCCACCTCATTTGTTTTCTTACAACTCACACCTTCTCAACTCATATTTTAAAGTATTTGTCAATATGCTTCATCCAGTGCTGATTCTTGATATACTCCTCACTTTCATATCCGTCGCTCTTCTTTTTCATCTGCCACTGGAAGAATCTATTTACTTCTACTATACTCTTGGTTTTATAGTGTTTTTAGTTCTCCCGTGTCTTTATATTGCTATATGCATTGATATATACGGTTTGTGATTTCTGGGTTGTTGTTGGGTTTTATATCTTCCCTTATATTTCAAAGTCCTTGCTTCTTCTATAATCATTGTCATCCACAGTTAATGCTCTCTTCTATTTGCTATGATTTATACTCTCATTTCTAGTTCGGAGCTTTGTCCTTTCGTTTCTTCTTCTTGCGATTAAGCACCGCTAGTAATGGTCCAGAATTCGCAGATATAATTTTGGAATGAACATTGTTAATGTTCTAGGAAGGAAATTGTAATGACACGATCTTGACTTGTCAAATTACCAGAATACCTCGGAAAAGGCCGAATTATCAAGAAATATTTTCTTGATATTTAGAGATCGAAGAGAATACAAGAGTCGTGTAACATAGCACATGATGACGTTATGATCTGTGAATCATCATGTTCCATTTAGAAACTCAGCATGAATTACTGTAATATAATCACGTTGATCAAGTGTCATTATATTATACTAACTCATGCTTCAGCTCCCAACACTTCTTCAAGAATATTCCTATTTTAAACTCGAATGTTTCAGAATTTAGAAACTAAAATAGTTTCTTTTATGATATAATATAGATAGCGCGAAGAGGTAAATGATTTCAGATAAGAATAATTATAAAAATATCTTCAGAAGTATGGATGATATTTATAATGAAAGATACGATGATATCTTAGAATATCTAATATCAGAGGATGATGAAGGATATTGTCCGCAAGGGTTTAGAGTCAGGAGCAAGGTATTCGTTAATGACTTCAGCAAGTACTGAATCATTTGGATTCTTTGAAGGCAGGTTCAGCCTTTGTGATTTGTCCACAGCCTCCTTCAAACTTTGCTCAATCCGTTTTCCAGTTCCAAAGCTTCTCTTTTACTGAGCTTTACCAATATACTATCCTTTATCATTCAACTTTTTACTGTTAAGGTCGTTTACAGTTTTTGCTGCTTCATCAGCATTTTTCAAAATTTCAAGAACTGGTTCACAGTTTAGGGTGTTTTTCAGAAATTTCTCATTCAAAGAATGTAAGTCTTGGAGGTAGACGTTGTGTGTATATGTAATTGTTGATGTAGACATGCTACGAGGTTTCAAAATACTGATTGCTGATTCTCAATAATTGGTATGGCAATTCTTGTTATAAGGTACGAATGAGTATATGATAGGGTTTCGATAATTATAATGATTTTTTTTTTTTGGAAAGTCAAAGATCAATGAAGTTGTTGGTAAGTTTATTGCTAATGTGGTGATTATAAACGATTCCCCGGTAACATTGGCGAATGGGCAACGTATCTATCGAGGTTATAATAAGACTGTTTTGATTGAGAAGTCGAAGATGACTTGCTGGAGCTGTGACAAAACTGTCTATTTTGAAACGGAATTGAAAAGTTATTTTAGCTAGTAAATGCCAAAGGGTCTAACACGGATACGTGTCGAACTATGACTTGGGTTTTGAGAGTTTTTTTTCAGGTGTATAACTGTGGGTAACATGTGGTTGGATCATCATCTCGATTGTTCCTTAGTTGAAGTGTCTTCAGGAATTTCGAAGGGTTTGAGCACATATTATAATCGTTAATACATATGATGTTCTAACACAGTTTTGAAATCAAAGTATAGCTTTTAAAGATATAGGAATCTAAGAGTGATGATACTGGTTATATTTCGAATTGAATTATGCGATTTCAAAATTAGAATATGTAATTGAATTTGAATGAGTATGATTGTTTTGATTTATATGAAAGAATGGATATTGTTGTGAAAGTAGGGAGTATAGTTGATGATTGCTGAATCAGTTTCGAAAAATGTAATATATTAATTGTGAATTTATATATCTCTCGGGTATTACCTACCAGTTAAAAAAATTTTCACAATTAATATTTTGTACAAAAGAAGTTTATTACAGTCTTTATGAAAATATATGTGTATATTTTCTTTAGATGTAATATAGATTTAATGAGTTAATATTAAATTAAACTCATTTGTTTTATGGTTGGAACTAGAATTGAGTAATCCCCAAAACTTTATAAATTGCATAAGTATTTCTTCAATAATATTGAAATTATGAATCATTACTTTGTTATTTGTTGGTTTTCGTGAAATTCTTGTGAACTTCGCAAGGTACGAATGACGTTATTTGAAAAGTTTCGAGTACATCGATGATGAAAGTGTAAAATCAAACATATATTCGAATAATACACTTGATTTATTATGAATTGGATTTTTTATTGAATTGAGACAGAGATTGTAATTAACGATGGTTAAGTTGCGGACGAAGGACGTACATCATTGCATATTTGTAATATGAATTAACTGAGTAGTTAAGATTCACACATAATAGCTTAGTACGGGAAGATTTATTATGGTTTAAAAATTTATACATATAAAATATACATATAAATCTTTCGATTGGAAATGAGTTAATACTTCATAACTCGTTGATACAATATATTTGTTGTTGATTCGTAATGATGTCCACAATGATTCTTGAACTGACAGAGTTTGTGATGTTACAGGTGTTGTTGATTCTGACGATACTGACGGCACTGACTGTGTTGATGATGCTACGGTCCTGTTGATGCTGTTGGTAAAACAATTCTAGCTTGTAAATCGTACACCATTTTTGATCAAAGTTTCTACTCTACCATCTCCGTTCACTCATCCGATTTACGGTCAGAATTAAATAATCTCTAAGATTTTGGAGATTACATAACTACCGCAGAGATATCTCTTCAATGAAGTTTATGAATTAATACTTCATCGTTTGTTGTTGTTGATATTCCTGGATATTTACAGGGCGTATGACGTTGATGTTTGAGATACAGATTGTGATGTTGCGGTGTGAGATGTGGATGTTGTTGTTGGTGGTAGTGATGGTACTGTTGGTGTTGTTGATGGTGGTACTGTTTATGATGCTGGTGCTGCTGCTGGTGTTTGTAACCTTTGCACCATATTCACCAAAGCCACTACCCGAGCGCGAAGCTCGTTGACTTCTTCTATTACACCGGGGTGATTGTTGGTTCGAATGAGCGAATAAATAAAATCTAGAATTTGGTGTAGTATGTAATCGTGACGAGATACTCTAGAAATAAGAGAGAAAATGGTGTTTCGGATAGGTTCGCCGGTAAGTGCTTCAGGTTCTTTGCCAAGAGGGCAATGTGGTGGATGGAAGGGATCACCTTCTTCTTGTCTCCAATGATTAAGGAGGCTACGGACCCATCCCCAATTCATCCAGAATAGATGATGACTAATTGGTTGATCCATTCCGGTCACACTGCTTTCAAAACTTGAGTGGGATTCTATTTTGGAATCCGAGGGACTTGAACTAATGACGAATTCCATTTCGTACGATTGAATAAAGAATTTTTCGATATGAAATAATTTTCCGGCTATCGGGTAGTATTCTAATTATATAGAGCAAAAGGTTTCGTAGATTACGGAGGAATTTACGGAATATGTCAGGCAAAGTTTACAGTAACAGATACGCTAAGATATGAATTAGCAGATACGCTAAGATATGAATTTTGTCTATACACTATTCATGCAATCAATGCAATAAGACGTGTCTAGACTAAGAATGATAAGCAGGTAATTTCCGACAAGAATGATGAGCAAAACTTTTGAAATGCAGACACGGTCGAAGTCCAGACTCACTAATGCATCCTAACGACTATCAGTTAGGCACACTAATGCAGACCTGGTTCGCTAAGACCACCGCTCTGATACCAACTGAAAGGACCCGTTCATATACATTATAAACGATTCACAATAGTTGATTACATCGCGAGGTATTTGACCTCTATATGATACATTTTACAAACATTGCATTCGTTTTTAAAAGACAAACTTTCTTTACAATGAAAGTTGACGGCATGCACACCATTTCATAATACATCCAACTATAATTGGCTTAATAATAATCTTGATGAACTCAATGACTCGAATGCAACGTCTTTCAAAATATGCCATGAATGACTCCAAGTAATATCCTTAAAATGAGCTAATGCACAGCGGAAGATTTCTTTAATACCTGAGAATAAACATGCTTTAAAGTGTCAACCAAAAGGTTGGTGAGTTCATAGGTTTATCATAACAATCATTTCAACATATTAATAGACCCCAAGATTTCCGTTTATAAATATATGTACACTCGCAAGTGTATAAAAGTATTCTATAAGTTGTAGGCACCCGGTAACAAGCCTTAACGTTCATGTTTTACCCTCTGAAGTACACCAGATCAGGTGTGTTTAATATAACCTCGAAGTACTAAAGCATCCCATAGTCAGGATGGGGTTTGTCAGGCCCAATAGATCTATCTTTAGGATTCGCGCCTACCGTACATAGACAAGTAGTTTAATGTTACTAAGCTAAGGGTATATTTCTGGTTTAAACCCACGTAGAATTAGTTTTAGTACTTGTGTCTATTTCGTAAAACATTTATAAAACAGCGCATGTATTCTCAGCCCAAAAATATATATTGCAAAAGCAATTAAAAAGGGAGCAAATGAAACTCACAATACTGTATTTCGTAGTAAAAATACATATAAAGTCATTTAACAAGTGCAAGGTTGGCCTCGGATTCACGAACGTATCAATATTGAGATTCAATATTGCAGGAAAGTACGTCGACGCAACGGAGATGATAAATACTAGATTGACCTCACGAGCATACCCATGAACCATACCCATCACCTCCATAGCTATAACCCATAATTTCCTTAGCTTCGAATCATTCAAAAAAACTATTTTGAAATCACTCGGACAGCACTCCGTCGTAATATTTTATGTATACTAATAATATCTTGAAATAATACAGAGCAAATATATATATATATATATATATATATATATATATATATATATATATATATATATATATATATATATATATATATATATATATATATATAAATCGATTGAGAGAGTTTAGAGAAATATATTTTCAAGTTTCTATGAAATAATGAAACCTATTGAATTCTATTTATAATAGATTTTTGAATTATTAAAGTATGAATTATTAAAGTGAATTATTAAAGTATGAATTATTAAAGTGAATTATTAAAGTATGAATTATTAAAGTGAATTATTAAAGTATGAATTATTAAAGTGAATTATTAAAGTATGAATTATTAAAGTGAATTATTAAAGTGAATTATTAAAGTTAAAGTAAAGTAAAAGTAAAAGTAAAGGTAAAGTTAAAGTATAGTAAAAGTATAAAAAACTATGTATGTATAATACGCGTATAAATATATATAATATTAATTTAAATCGTTATATATATTTAATGAAATAAAATATAAATATCGTTATATTTATTATACTGGTTAAGTAATGAGTTGTCAAAAGTGATTCTAGATATTTATAAAAGTTATATACGTTTTAATAATAAATTTCTTTATAAACTGAAAACGTTTTTGTACGTTTGAAAATAGATTAATAGAATATTATGGATACCAATTCTCCACTAACTTTTGTCTAACTTTCGTAAATGACACTTTTTGTTTTTATTTATAAATAGTTTTACAAATTATTCTGAATATCGTTAAGATGAATAGATTTTCTCAAATCATAGTGGACCTCTCAACAGAGACTTGTAATCATAATTCAATGTTTCTGATAATTCAATCATTTAATATATTTTTTTTCGTTAAAAATCATATTGAAACAAATACGTTTGTGTAAAGTATTATACCTTTAATACTTTATTAATATTCTCAAGTTATAATATATATATACATATACATATCTATTTATATATAACGGTTCGTGAATCGTCGAAATTTGGTCGAGGTTATAATGAATGTATGAACACAGTTTAAAATTCTTGAGATTTAACTTAACAAACTTTGCTTATCGTGTCGGAATAATATAAAGATTAAAGTTTAAATTTGGTCGGAAATTTCCGGGTCGTCACACGAACTATCCCAAAAACAGGCAAGCAATTAAAAGATGTTTCATTAGGTGTTCTATACCAATTCATTACTGAAGCATTGGAAAAGTTTTGCAATCACAAAAAATTTCTCAAATACGTTGAAGAAACTGGCTCTAAGCTTGGCAACGCATGTGATGACAGAAGATTTAAGATAAAGTGCAAAGATGAAAAATGTAATTGTTCTTCCAAAAGATCCACAAGATTCAAGAAATACAGAAACTACAAGATGAAGCCTTTCAAACGAGGAAAATGGAAATTCCTAAGAAAGAAAAATAAAAATTCTTTTAAAGGAAAAAATCGATGCTTCATTTGTGGCAAAAGCGGTCATTTTGCAAAAGAATGCAGAAACAAGAAAAAGGATAAATTCATGAAACAAGTCTCGATGATTACAGAAGAAGACTCGTCTGATCATGATGAATCTTTATTTTCCTTAGATGATGAGCCCAATGATGAAACAATTTTAATGATCCAATTATCTGATTCTGAATCAAGTTGCTCAGAAGATACTTCAGAAAATGAATCGATGATGATAGATATTCAAGGAATCTATCCTGTTGAAAGAAGTGTCCCTTATGCACCAGTCCAAATACTCCTTACCCATTATTCAAAACCTCAAACCCTTATCGCCTTTTTTGATACAGGTTCTTCTTCAACCATTATGAATCCAGATCTTCTCCCCTCTCACATGTGGCAACCATGTTCTCAAACCTTTCGAACAGCTAATAGTTCTTCTCTCTCTATAGAACTTATTAGTAAACCTTTACTCATAAAACTCTTTCCACAATGTATAATACGTCATAGAGTTTTAGGATCTCATCTTCCCAACAAAGATTTGTTATTAGGTTTTGATGTCTTGAGTCAAATCAAAAATCTTTCATAGTCAAACCAAGGTCTAAAATATAAGTCTTTTGTATTACCCTGGTTATCACTAACCCATTTGCAGGTACACACAATTGACAACAATTTTGGAGAATTTTCAACAAAGATAATTAGTACATCCTGTGCTAATTCACATACAGAATTTCTTCAAAAATGCAAGAATCCTTTATGGCAGAATCCAGAGTTTTTCATCAAACTACCTTTCAAGCTCAATGAAGATGTCAATCCAACAAATGCAAGCCACCAAGGTGAAAGGACCCGTCCTAATCCACCCGGATGAAGTCCATATTGAATATAAACGATTCACAACAGTTGATTACATCGCGAGGTACTTGACCTCTATATGATACATTTTACAAACATTGCATTCGTTTTTAAAAGAAAAACTTTCATTTACATCGAAAGTTAACAGCATGCATACTATTTCATAATATATCAAACTATAATTGACTAAATAATAATCTTGATGAACTCAATGACCCGAATGCAACGTCTTTTGAAATATGTCATGAATGACTCCAAGTAATAACTCTACAATGAGCAAATGTACAGCGGAAGATTTCTTTCATACCTGAGAATAAACATGCTTTCAAGTGTCAACCAAAAGGTTGGTGAGTTCATTAGTTTAACATAAATAATCATTTCATAATTTTAATAGACCACAAGATTTCATATTTCCATTTCTCATAAACATACGTCCCATGCATAGAGACAAAAATATCATTCATATGGATTGAACACCTGGTAATCGACATTCATAATATGTATATAAGAATATCCCCATCATTCCGGGATCCTCCTTCGGACATGATATAAATTTCGAAGTACTAAAGCATCTGGTACTTTGGATGGGGCTTGTTGGGCCCGATAGATCTATCTTTAGAGTTCGCGTCAATTAGGGTGTCTGTTCCCTAATTCTTAGATTACCAGACTTAATAAAAAGGGGCATATTCGATTTCGATCATTCAACCATATAATGTAGTTTCGATTACTTGTGTCTATTTCGTAAAAACATTTATAAAAGTTGCGCATGTATTCTCAGCCCAAAAATATAAAGGGTAAAAAGGCAAATGAAACTCACCTAATGTATTTTGTAGTAAAAATACATATGACGTCATTGAACAAGTGTGGGGTTGGTCTCGGACTCACGAACCTATATCAATTATATATATTAAAGCATGTAATTGAAATCTCAAAATTTCATTTATCAATATATTATTTAAACAAATTTTGTAGTTATATAAGATTTGTACTAGATTTCATTTTTTTAAAAAATATACTTTATTTTATATCTTAAATTATATGTTGTATATATTTATATTATTTATGTATTTAAAGTGATTAATATAGTTAATTTGATATATATATATATATATATATATATATATATATATATATATATATATATATTTAGCATTATATTGAAAATATATAATTTGTTGTATGTAAGTTTTTATATATGTAATGTTAATATGATTTATATATAGAATATTAATATATATGTAAATAATATGCTTTATGTACAAAATATTTATTTGTCTAAAAATGATAGTTTTGATATTACAGATTTACTACTAATATTAATAATAACTTTATTAAAATGATAATGTTAATAATACTAATGATATTGTTAACAACGATACTTTTGTTTAATAATAATGCTAATTATACTAATAGTTACAAAAGTGATACTAATACTAAAATAATGATAACTTGTATTATTTTCATATTTGTAATCCTAATCATAAAGATAATAATAATAATAATAATACAACTATTAGTGATAATAATAATAATAAGTATAATATTTGTACTAATAACAATAACAATCATTAATAATAATAACATCAGTAATACCTATCATATTTATAATAATAATGATAATAGTAATTACAATTGTGATGATACTACTAATATTAATGAGAGATATATTATATTTCATTATAATAGTAATATTAAAACTAATAATACTTAATATTATTGCTTAGAGATCATATCAATAATCATAATACTAAATATGTTCTATTATTAGTAAAAATAATAATAATGATCATAACACTAATAACTATATTTCTAATAATAATAACATTAATCATGATAATAACAATAATAATAATATTAGTACTAATAATAATAGAACAATAATAATAATAATAATAATAATAATAATAATAATAATAATAATAATAATAATAACAATAATAATAATAAATAAAAGAAAGAAAGAAAATGGGCTACCTCATTAATTAAGCTTTAAAAAAAAAACTTCAGCCGATGTCCGGGCTCGAACCCGAGACCTCTAGCTTATCTACAAACCCCTCTACCATTCGACCAAGTTTATCTATCTGGGATTATATTATCTTCATTTAAATATAACCTGAATTCTCCTGTTCTATGTTCTTCTTCTTCAATCTCAAATTCAATCGACTAATACCAGAGATTAACTCAACTAACGACGTTCTACATAATTAATTTTCGGTCTCAAAAACTGTTAGAGAGTAATTAGATTAATTAAAACAACAAAATTTAAATATCCAGTTTGCAACAGAAAGAAAGAAAAAAAAAGAACACGTATAAACACCAAAGTTGATTTTGAAATTGAGGCTGTTTGAGACCACGATTCCTACATGAAATCAGTTGCAAATCTTTCTTGTAAACTATCTGGATCATTAATTTAACTCAAAACGCTAAAACAAGTTCGAATTTTACAAAGAACACATCGTTTGACTTTTTAGTCCTAAACTTTGACCTCCAAATTAGAATTCAATATAGAAAATTGAAGTTTAAGATTTTGAAGATAGTTGAGGTAGAAGATTTATAACATAACTGCATTTATAAAATTTGAAATTGAATTCGATTTTGTGATTTAGAATAAAAGGTGGGTATACAGAATATCGAGCTGTTTCTAAAAAAAAAATGAAATTAATCGATTTATCAGTATTTGATGGTTGTAATTGTTGTTGCTAGTGAAAGGGAATTTGTGTGAATATAATACAACGTGAATTTATCAATTTTATAGCAATATCATTGTCGACAGCTTTTTTTTATCAGAATATAAAATAAATATAACAATATAAAATAAATTGGGAAAGAACTGATTGGTACGATTTGAGAACGATGTGTAACAAGATTGAGATGAAGACAAACACATTCACAATCAGATAATGAAGGCAATCTGACTTTTATTCCAATTGGGTACATTCTATAGTATATATTAATAATTAGTTATAATTATATTAATAATAATTAAAATTCTAATAATAATAATAATAGAATTAGTAATAATAATAATAATATTAATATTTAAAAAAATGCTAAGAATAATATCAATAATAATTGTATTAATTATTATGATAATAATAATAGATTTGTATTATTTTCTAATAATTATAATAATGATAATGATGGTAAGTTATAATAATAATTCTTAATATTAGTATCTAATAGTTAATACTAAAAATAATAATACTAATATTAATATCAAGTTTATTGGTATTTAAAATTTATAATGAATTTAATAATAATAATAATAGTAATATTAATGAAAATGATAATAATATTATTAATGATAATAATGATAATACCAATTATATTAATGCTAATATTATTAATGTTAATAAGATGGGTAATAATAATACTGCAACCACTTATATATAAAAAATTTGCATCTATATATAATATTAATAACACTAATGTTAATATTAATATTGAAAGTATTGACAATATTATTATAATAATTATTTATATGATTGGTACTAATATGTTGTAAATTACGTGCTACTTATATTATATAATATCATAATTGAACACTTAATATATATATATATTTTATACATGTTACAATATTAGTTATTAATAGAAATCTTCTATATATATCTGTATAATAATATTACATATCTGTTTACATATGTTTATTGTAATAACAACTTAATTATTTTGTTTGTTATCTTACATTTTTATTTCTAATTGCATAATGTATACTTATTAATTTAAATTATTATATGTACTCTTATGTATATATATATTTACATAATTATTTATACATTGGTTCGTGAATCGTTAAGAATGGTCAAAAGCTAATTGAATATTTGAACCTAATTCCAAAATTTTTGAGACTCAACATTACAGACTTTGCTTATCGTGTCGAGATCTTATAAAGATTAAGTTTAAATTTGGTTGGAAATTCTCGGGTCGTCACAGTACCTACCCGTTAAAGAAATTTCGTCCCGAAATTTCAGTGAGATGGTCATGGTTAACAATAAAAATGTTTTCCTGACGAATATGAGTCGATAAATAGAATTTTATCATCATTGAGTAATATAGATAAAATAATTCGATTATTCGAAGAGTACGAATGAAGCTATCCCAAAAGATTGAAATAGGAAAAGTAAAGATTCATCTTAACTTTTGGCATAGTTGGGGTGGAATTTAGAAAATAAGGTGCGTCTTAACTTTTGACAGAGTCAGGGTTGAATTCCGAAATTCAAGGGATTTAAAGGAAATCTTCGAAATCTAAAAGATTTGATTCTTCGGCGAATAAGAAAATTAAGATCTCTATAATTAAATACGGTGATCTGCCTTGATTACTCTGTCTGATATTTCCATTATAAATTAAGCTCTTCCGTCCCATTATTCTCACCATTCTTATACTTTCTTTCTTAGTTCATACATCCAAAAGATTTTTAAAATGCTTAATCCTGTTCTAATCCTTGATATTTTTTTTAATTATCATTTCTGTCATCCTTCTTTTCAATCTTCCACTCGAAGAATCTGTTTACTTCTACTATTACCTTGGGATGATACTATTCTTAATTATACCGTGTCTTTATATTGCTATTCGTATTAATATTCACGGTTTGTAACCTCCGTGTTGTTATTGGGTTTTATATTTTTTCTCTTATATTTTGGAATACTTGTTTCCGTCTTTCATAATCATTGTCATTCACAGTTAATGCTCTCTCTTATTTGCTGCAATTTATACACCCTTTCTATCTCGGAGCTTCATGCTTTTGTTTTCTTTTTGCAAGTAACGGTCTAGAATTCATAGGTGTGGAGTTTCGAATGAGCTTAATGTTCTAAACAAGAAAGAACGTATTAGCACGATTTGATTTGTCAAATTACCAGAATCACTGAGAATAGAACTATCAAGAGTATATTTTGTTGATATGTTCAGAAGTTAATCAGAATGAAAGAGTTATGTAACATGGCACATGATGACGTTAAGGTCTGTGAATCATCACGTTCCATTAGAAACTCGGCATGAATTACTGTAATATAATCACGTTGATCAAGTGTCATTATATTATACTAACTCATGCATCAGTTCCCAACATTACTTCAATAACATTCATATTTTAAGCTCGAAAGTTTACAGAATATAGAAACTAACAGTTTCTATATGATGTAACACTGATATCATGAAGAGATTAATAATTTCAGATAAGATTAGTTATGAAAATATATTCATAAATATCGAGGATATTTATAATGAAAGATACGATAATATCTCAGAATATCTAAGATCAGAGGATGATAGAAACTATTGTCCGCAAGGGTTTAGAGTAAAGAGCAAGATATTCGCTAAAGACTTTAGCAGGCATTGAATCATTTGGATTCTTTGAAGTCAAACTTATTCTTTGTGATTTGTCCACGACTTTCTTCATAGTTTCACATAATCTGCTTTTCGGTACTAAATTTTCTATTGAATGTTTCCAATATAATGATACACAGGAAGCACGAAGAGGTATATAATTTTCGGACGAGATTATTTATGAAAATATCCTCAGAAATATCGAAGATATTGATGAGGATATTTTTGGAATTTCTAAGTTCGATAATTGATGGAGAAAGGTTTTCCGCAAGATTTTAACATGAGTACGGAGCAAGATATTCGTTGAAGGTTTCATCAGATTCAGAATTACCTGGATTCTTTGAATATATGGTATGGTCCTTGTATTTGTCCTTGGTCTCCTTCGTGGTTAGCTCAATCCGTTTTCCAGTTCCAACTTTTCTGAGCTTTTCCAACATACTATTTTTTATCATCAAACTTCCGATGATTAAGGGCGTTTACAGTTGTCTATGGTTTCTGCTGCTTCATTCAGCTTTTTCAACATTCAGAGTATTGATTTGTGACTGAGTGCTTTTCAGAATTTCAGAATGGAAGATCATAGTTCTAAGAGATAAATGTTATATGGATACATATAAATGTTGATGTGGAAATGTTGCGAGACTCACAATAAAGATATGCTGATTCCCGGTAATTGGTATGGCAATTCTTGTTACAAGATGCGGATGAGTTCATGATAAGACTTCAATAGATAAATATAGTGTTTTGCCGAAGAGATTTAAGCTAAGGAGCAACGAGGTTGCTGGCACGTTTGTTGATAATATGATGGAATATAAAAAGTTCCCCAGTAGCAATAAAAGAGTACGCATATATATCAAGGTTATAATAAGGTTGTTTCGAATGAAAAGTCGAAGTTGACTTGCTGGAGCTGTGACAAAATTTGCTAATTTGGAAAGGGAATGCAAAGTTATTTTGGGTAATAATAACACTAAAGGAATTAGCACAACTACGTGTTAAACGTTTACTCAGTTTCTGAGAGTTTTTCAGATGCATAACTAAATGCATCAATCTTTTCTCCCGTAGATGAAGTGCGGTTGATTCATCTTCTCGATTGAGGTGTTTTCAAGGATCATGAAAGGTTTGAACGCGGATTATAATTGTCAGGATACAAATGAGGTTTAAGATGAAATCAAGTGGCAAACTTGAAGAATTATTTAGTTTCATATGTTATAATCAGTATTTTAATTCACTTTAATTGTCCAATATTATTAGTCCACAGTCGATAGTCCACAGTTTACAGTTCAATAATTCATATATAGTTTAATATATAATATTCGAATTAATTAATATGTATCGTGACCCGTATACATGTCTCAGACTCGATCACAACTCAAAGTATATATATTATTTGAGAATCAACCTCAACCCTGTATAGAGAACTCGATCATTACTGCATATAGAGTGTCTATGGTGATTCCAAATAATATATATAGATGCGTCGATATGATATGTCAAAACCTTGTATACGTGTCCCGATATTTAAAGTGCGTAAAATAAATAACAGAAATTAAATGACGATAAATTAAATGCGTAAAGTAAATAACAGAAATTAAATAACGATTAATAAAATTGCGATAATTAAATTGCGATAAATAAACTACGATAACTAAAATGTAATCAGTTAGCTAGGAACAGTTAGCTAGGAACAGTTAGCGTGGATTCTTAACAAAATTTCAATTAGTTAATTCGTTTGTTTCTAACAACTTTTATTTTGTCCAATGTTTTCTTCATTATGCCACTTGTTGGATTGTGATAAATCAAAATTCCAAATCTGAAATTGAATAATAAAAAAAAATGGTTATTCTGCGGTGAACGGATTTGTATCTCTGTAGATGTAAGTAGGATAGTAAATGGATGTTGAATCAGATTCGAAGAATGTACAGTATAACCTATTAAAGTGACATCTAAATATTCCTCGGGTATTACCTACCCGTTAAAATATTTTCACCATTTAACAGTTTATATGAAAGAATTTTTAATTACAATCTTTATGAAAATATACTTACATGTATATTTTCTTCAGATGTAATCATAGATTTAATGAGTTAATATAATATTAATCTCATTTGATTTACCGTTAGAACTAGAATATATAATCTCTAATACATTGAAGATTACATAATCGTCATGTCAAACGAAGATAAATGATGTAGAACGATTCGCAGATTGATGATTATGCTCGAGGTACATAATTAGATGTTGAGGTGTACGATGTGAACTTGAGTTGTTGGTGGTACTGGTATTGATGTTGGTGCTGGTGATGTTGCTGAAGCTGGTACGTTTTGCACCATATTCTCCAAATTGATTACTAGAGCGCGAAGTTCATTGACTTCTTGTATTACTCTGAGATGATTGTCGGTCGGAACGAGCGGATGAATAAGATTTAGAATCTGAGTTATGATATAGTCGTGGCGAGATATTCGAGAAATGAGGGTGAAAATGGTGTTACGAACAGGTTCGACGATAAGTGCTTCAGGTTCTTCGCCAAAAGATGAATTCGGTTAGTGGAAGGGATCGCCTTCTGCGCGTCTCCATTGATTAAGTCGACTACGAATCCATCAGATGAATTGGGGATGGATGATTGGTTGAATAATTCTGAAGACGCTGCTTTCGGAGTTTAGGTGAAAATCCATATCAGAATAGCTGTCGGAATAACTATCGGAATAGCTATCGAAATCTGAGGGACTCGAACTCGTTGAGGAATTTATCTCGTACGATCAGATGAAGGATTTTCGATAAGAATTAGATTATATGATGTAGATTAGTATCCTGCAATACATAATTTACATATGCATATATAATACTAAAATCCCATAAGTTACGGAGAAATCTACAGAAAATGACAGGCAAAGTTTACATTAACGGATACGCTAAGATATGAATTAGCAGATATGCCAAGATATGAATTTTGTCTATACACTAATCATGCAGTCAATGCGATAAGATGTGTCTTGACTAAGGATGATAAGCAAGGGATTCTCTAAGAATGATAAACAGGTAATTTTTGACACTAAATGATAAGCAAAACTTTTGACATGTAGACACGGTCGAAGTCCAGACTCACTAATGCATCCTAACGACTATCAGTTAGACACACTAATGCAAGACCCGGTTCGCTAAGACCACCGCTCTGATACCAACTGAAAGGACCCGTCCTAATCCACCCGGACGAAGTCCATATTGAATATAAACGATTCACAACAGTTGATTACATCGCGAGGTACTTGACCTCTATATGATACATTTTACAAACATTGCATTCGTTTTTAAAAGACAAACTTTCATTTACATCGAAAGTTAACGGCATGCATACTATTTCATAATATATCAAACTATAATTGACTAAATAATAATCTTGATGAACTCAATGACCCGAATGCAACGTCTTTTGAAATATGTCATGAATGACTCCAAGTAATAACTCTACAATGAGCAAATGTACAGCGGAAGATTTCTTTCATACCTGAGAATAAACATGCTTTCAAGTATCAACCAAAAGGTTGGTGAGTTCATTAGTTTAACATAAATAATCATTTCATAATTTTAATAGACCACAAGATTTCATATTTCCATTTCTCATAAACATACATCCCATGCATAGAGACAAAAATATCATTCATATGGATTGAACACCTGGTAATCGACATTCACAATATGTATATAAGAATATCCCCATCATTCCGGGATCCTCCTTCGGACATGATATAAATTTCGAAGTACTAAAGCATCTGGTACTTTGGATGGGGCTTGTTGGGCCCGATAGATCTATCTTTAGAGTTCGCGTCAATTAGGGTGTCTGTTCCCTAATTCTTAGATTACCAGACTTAATAAAAAGGGGCATATTCGATTTCGATCATTCAACCATATAATGTAGTTTCGATTACTTGTGTCTATTTCGTAAAAACATTTATAAAAGTTGCGCATGTATTCTCAGCCCAAAAATATAAAGGGTAAAAAGGCAAATGAAACTCACTTAATGTATTTTGTAGTAAAAATACATATGACGTCATTGAACAAGTGTGGGGTTGGTCTCGGACTCACGAACCTATATCAATTATATATATTAAAGCATGTAATTGAAATCTCAAAATTTCATTTATCAATATATTATTTAAACAAATTTTGTAGTTATATAAGATTTGTACTAGATTTCATTTTTTTAAAAAATATACTTTATTTTATATCTTAAATTATATGTTGTATATATTTATATTATTTATGTATTTAAAGTGATTAATATAGTTAATTTGATATATATATATATATATATATATATATATATATATATATATATATATATATATATATATATATATATATATTTAGCATTATATTGAAAATATATAATTTGTTGTATGTAAGTTTTTATATATGTAATGTTAATATGATTTATATATAGAATATTAATATATATGTAAATAATATGCTTTATGTACAAAATATTTATTTGTCTAAAAATGATAGTTTTGATATTACAGATTTACTACTAATATTAATAATAACTTTATTTAAATGATAATGTTAATAATACTAATGATATTGTTAACAACGTTACTTTTGTTTAATAATAATGCTAATTATACTAATAGTTACAAAAGTGATACTAATACTAAAATAATGATAACTTGTATTATTTTCATATTAGTAATCCTAATCATAAAGATAATAATAATAATAATAATACAACTATTAGTGATAATAATAATAATAAGTATAATATTTGTACTAATAACAATAACAATCATTAATAATAATAACATCAGTAATACCTATCATATTTATAATAATAATGATAATAGTAATTACAATTGTGATGATACTACTAATATTAATGAGAGATATATTATATTTCATTATAATAGTAATATTAAAACTAATAATACTTAATATTATTACTTAGAGATCATATCAATAATCATAATACTAAATATGTTCTATTATTAGTAAAAATAATAATAATGATCATAACACTAATAACTATATTTCTAATAATAATAACATTAATCATGATAATAACAATAATAATAATATTAGTACTAATAATAATAGAACAATAATAATAATAATAATAATAATAATAATAATAATAATAATAATAATAATAATAATAATAATAATAATAATAATAACAACAACAATAATAATAATAAATAAAAGAAAGAAAGAAAATGGGCTACCTCATTAATTAAGCTTTAAAAAAAAAAAACTTCAGCCGATGTCCGGGCTCGAACCCGAGACCTCTAGCTTATCTACAAACCCCTCTACCATTCGACCAAGTTTATCTATCTGGGATTATATTATCTTCATTTAAATATAACCCGAATTCTCCTGTTCTATGTTCTTCTTCTTCAACCTCAAATTCAATCGACTAATACCAGAGATTAACTCAACTAACGACGTTTTACATAATTAATTTTCGGTCTCAAAAACTGTTAGAGAGTAATTAGATTAATTAAAACAACAAAATTTAAATATCCAGTTTGCAACAGAAAGAAAGAAAAAAAAAAGAACACGTATAAACACCAAAGTTGATTTTGAAATTGAGGCTGTTTGAGACCACGATTCCTACATGAAATCAATTGCAAATCTTTCTTGTAAACTATATGGATCATTAATTTAACTCAAAACGCTAAAACAAGTTCGAATTTTACAAAGAACACATCGTTTGACTTTTTAGTCCTAAACTTTGACCTCCAAATTAGAATTCAATATAGAAAATTGAAGTTTAAGATTTTGAAGATAGTTGAGGTAGAAGATTTATAACATAACTGCATTTATAAAATTTGAAATTGAATTCGATTTTGTGATTTAGAATAAAAGGTGGGTATACAGAATATCGAGCTGTTTCTCAAAAAAAAATGAAATTAATCGATTTATCAGTATTTGATGGTTGTAATTGTTGTTGCTAGTGAAAGGGAATTTGTGTGAATATAATACAACGTGAATTTATCAATTTTATAGCAATATCATTGTCGACAGCTTTTTTTTATCAGAATATAAAATAAATATAACAATATAAAATAAATTGGGAAAGAACTGATTGGTACGATTTGAGAACGATGTGTAACAAGATTGAGATGAAGACAAACACATTCACAATCAGATAATGAAGGCAATCTGACTTTTATTCCAATTGGGTACATTCTATAGTATATATTAATAATTAGTTATAATTATATTAATAATAATTAAAATTCTAATAATAATAATAATAGAATTAGTAATAATAATAATAATAATATTAATATTAAAAAAAATGCTAAGACTTTTATTTCTAATTGCATAATGTATACTTATTAATTTAAATTATTATATGTACTCTTATGTATATATATATTTACATAATTATTTATACATTGGTTCGTGAATCGTTAAGAATGGTCAAAAGCTAATTGAATATTTGAACCTAATTCCAAAATTTTTGAGACTCAACATTACAGACTTTGCTTATCGTGTCGAGATCTTATAAAGATTAAGTTTAAATTTGGTCGGAAATTCTCGGGTCGTCACACAAGGAATGAATCCAGAAGACTTACAACTTGCAGTCCAAGAACTTTCTCAACTCCAGCAGGAAGGCCTGATCGAACCAACAACATCCCCATGGGCGTGTGAAGCTTTCTATGTCAACAAACACTCAGAGCAGATACGTGGCAAGAAAAGACTTGTAATCAACTACAAGCCTTTGAATGAATTCCTTGCAGATGATAAGTTTCCTCTTCCAAACAGATGGACTCTCTTCCAAAGTCTAACCAATGCAAGAGTTTTTTCCAAGTTTGATCTTAAAGCAGGTTTTTGGCAAATTGGCGTTCATCCTGAAGAAAGATACAAAACAGCTTTTTGTATCCCTGATCATCACTACCAATGGACAGTGATGCCCTTTGGTCTAAAAAGTGCTCCTTCAACTTTTCAAAAAGCAATGATCAAGATCTTTGAACCAATTCTGTCAAGTGCAGTAATTTATATTGATGACATTCTTCTCTTTTCAAAAAATGAAGAAGAGCATTTAGTACTGCTAAACAAATTTCATTCATTGCTTTTGCAATATGGAATTATGCTCTCAGAAAAAAAGATGATTCTGGCAACATCTCAAATTGATTTCTTGGGAATGACCATCAACAACTCTCAATATCACCTTTAACCTCATGTAGCGAAAAAACTACTTGAATTCCCAGACATGCTTTCCACTATCAAGGAAATCCAACAATTTCTTGGTATAGTAAATTACATGTCCCCATTCATCAAAAACCTTTCCCATTTAACCAAACCATTGTATGATATGCTCAAAAAGAACCCTCCACCCTGGAATTCTCAACAAACCAAAGCAGTGCAACAACTTAAAAGACTAACTGATAATCTCCCTCCCCTCCAAATTCCATCCAATGGAAAAAGAATATTGCAAACAGATGCAAGTGATGAACACTGGGGAGCAGTCCTTTTAGAAGAAATTAATGGTAACCGCAACATCTGTGGTTATCAAAGTGGTCATTTCAAACCTTCTGAAACACACTACCATTCTACTTTCAAAGAAATCCTTGCAGTAAAAAATGGTATCAAAAGGTTTGCTTTTCACCTTATTGGTCACAAATTCCTTATTGAAATGGATATGTCTTCATTTCCTAAAATGTTACAATTCAAGAACAAGACAATCCCACATCCTCAATTACTCAGATGGGCAGAATGGTTTTCCTAATATGATTTTGAAGTCAAACACATAAAAGGATCAACCAATTTTCTTCCAGATTTTCTTTCAAGAAAAGGCGCAGAACAAAGCAATTTACTCATTCCTGTTATAGCAGTTTTACAACCAGATGCAGAATTTTCATCTTCATCATCAGCACCTCAATCAACAGTATGGCAAAGAATGGATCAACTCCCACATGAAATCACAGATAAAATCCTAAAAAAGTCAATTCCTGTCTATTGTCATGAAACATGGACAGCATATTGGAAAATACTTGCTAGAAAATATGGAAGTTCTCCATTTCGAGGAATGACCTTCAATTCTGAATATCCTTTTCTTAACCTTTTCCACATTCATGATCCATATCACCTTGTCCCTGAAGCAATCCCTTTCTTCCTCAATCTATCCAGGTGTCATTTCATTGCAATTGTATTCAATGCACAAGTGATGAACAGATATTTGTTCTTAACACAAGTAGGAAATCCCCAAGATGAACAACAAATGTTTCGAAATACTCTCAAATTCCTTCTAAGATATCAAACAATGTCTTATTGGGAATCAATATTTGGCAATTTCCTCACTACATATGTTGTAGTTATTTTCCATCAGAACCTGGTTCGATGTTCACAGTCTCCAAACGGCACGATAATCCATCAAGATTCATTTGTAAAAATCCATGGCTGGTATGGATATAATCTTATCAGCACAAAAAATGTTCACCCAGAGCAGTGGTTATTATTCAAGGTAGAAATGAGTCAGCTCAACGGATTACCTCATACATTCATTGACTCAGCATCTTTTCGACAAGCAGATCACCCTCTAAGCCAGACACCATCAACAGCTTTGGATACTTTTGTTAAAGATACTATTCGTGAAAGAGATTTAATGGAAACCATAATCAATACAGATCCAAACAATCACATGGATGAAACATCATCAGAAGAAGAACAATACAGGCACCCTAGAGATGATTTCGACAGTGATGAGTGGCCGTATACAGATTAAAATATGTATTTGTGTAATATTATGTAAGCAATGACGTCATAGTGTGGTGTGATGTGTGCAATGATGTCATTAGATCAATAATTGTGAGTGATGTAAGCCATGATGTCAATGTGATCAATAATTGAGCTTTTACCTGATTAGCAGGTAATAAGTCATCCGGTAACCTCTTTAAGAGGTAGCAGGTCATATCCACTTTTATGGCCTATAAATATGTATCGATAGAATGTAGTTGGATCATAACTTTTCTGATCACAACTTCTTCTTCCTTGTATAATAAAAAACTCAGTTTATTGTAAATCTCTCCTTCTCCATTTTTTCACTTTGTTTTTACGAGTTTCTCTCCTCACTATGACGTCATTGCTTACATAATATTACACAAATACATATTTTAATCTGTATCCTAACTAATTTATATTGTGTCTCAGTTGTTTCTGGGTCCGTATCCTCGAAAAAATATGTGCAAGTTTAAATCTTGGGGGGAGTTTTATCCTTCACTATGTGCGGGCCAAACAGTTAACCTAAAACATTCCAGGTACGCTTTGCGTGATGGATGAGATGAGTTTCTTAACGGGTGCGTGAGTTGCAAATGAGAGGATTTGATGCCAAAAATTGACATTCTAAAAAAAAAAAAAAAATTAACTCGTGCAGGTGAGCAATGTATTGGTTATTACTTTGCATATGTTTGTGGTGTTTTCTTGTATAACACTTGTAGATAGCTGCTACTGAATTCTGTTCATGATCAGTTTCATGAGACTTGTAAATTTTGAGTTGATATTTTGGACTTTATAGTGTGTTTGAGTGAGGGTTTGTAAGGATTTGGACTTGAAAATTCTTAAGGTGTACCAACAGCCATGCATAATGATAAAATAAAAAAACTAACGGATAACAAACAATTAAAATCTTGGTTAAATAAAATCAACCCATGAAAAAACAAGTGATGCATCTTACATCCTAGATTACAGGGTTACCACTAATTGAATCTACATACATACATACCCCCTCCAAACAAATCAATTTCTCCCTTTAATCAAATAACCAGGGAGAATCAAAAAACAACAAAACCATGGCTAATAAGATTCTCGTATCCATCGTATCATTATTCTTGGTCGTCTTTTGTGTACTCGGGGTCGTGATCTTGATCGTCAAAAGCGGAAACTCGGATGATAATATCAACACGAGCAACAAAGCAGCAGACAGCATATGCAAACCAACTGAGTACAAAGAGGCTTGTAACAAGGCCATGACCGATGTGGCTAAAAACTCGTCGGCCACCAACGAGGACTACATCCTTGCAGCCATTCGTGCAACGTCTGGTGAACTGCAAAAGGCCCTCGAAAAGGCGACCGCCAAGAAGAAAGATTTGGGTGATGACAAAAAAGAATCCCATGGTGAACTCGAGACGTGTGAGAAAATGATAGGATACGCTACCGATGAGCTCAATCAGGTGCTGCAAGTTGTATCTGAAACAGAAGCGGTCTCGTTAGCCGAGCAGATTGACCCGATCCTTGTTTGGTTGACTGCAATTCGTTCGTACCAAACAACATGTGTGGAAGAGATAAGAGACGAAAAGCTTAAAAAGGACATGCAAGACGGATTGCAAACGTCCAACGAGCTAACGTTTAACGCTCAAAAGATTGTGTATAACGTGCTCGATATTCTCAAGGATATTGGGGTCGATTTGGGTGAGTTGAAAGTCCCGTCTACCGGACGTCGTAGGCTTCTTGATGAGGTTGATGAGATGGACCAACATGGGTTCCCATCGTGGGTCCCGAGTATGGACCGCAAGCTTTTAGGAGCCAAAAAAGGTGGTGGTGGAGCTAAAAAGGGAAAAGGCCAAGGCCTGTTTAAAACTCCGCAACCTCCTCCGCTTCCACCAAATCTGCCACCGAACGTTGTCGTGGCACAAGATGGAAGCGGAAAGTTTAAGAGCATCAAACAGGCCCTAAACGCTTATCCGCAAAATCATCAAGGAAGATACATAATTCATATTAAAGCTGGTACATATAACGAAGGACAAATCGTCGTAGACAAAAGGATGAACAATGTGTACATGTACGGTGATGGTCGCGACAAGACAATAATTACCGGTAACCTAAACTTTGCAATAGCGAAAATTGGAACGTCTCAAACCGCAACAGTGGTTGCTATTGGAGAACGGTTCATGGCTAAGGGAATCGGGTTTAGAAATACGATCGGACCAGCAGGACACCAAGCGGTTGCATTTCGGTCTCAATCTCCTCACACTGTTATGATGGATTGCAGTTTTGAAGGTTACCAGGACACGTTGTACTACCACGCGCACGACCAGTTTTATAAAAACTGTGTCATTTCGGGAACGGTTGACTTTATATTTGGGGTGGGTCGGGCTTATATCCAGGATTCGGATATTTTAGTTCGGAAACCGGAAAAAAGTCAATCGAACATGGTGACAGCTGACGGAAGGATGAAAATGGAAGAAGTGGGTGGTGTGGTGCTGCATAACTGCAAGATTATGGCAGCACCGGAATTAGCTCCGGTGAAGGCACAGTTTCCTACATACTTAGGAAGACCGTGGAAACCAGCAGCAACGTCGATAATATTGATGTGTGACATTGGTGATCTGATCAAACCCGAGGGGTGGACAACATGGGAATCGCCCGAGGGGAAGAACAACCACATGACATGTATGTTTAGGGAGTTTGGAAACCGGGGAGCGGGTTCGAATATGGCTCGTCGGGTCAAATGGGCCGGGTTTAAGCCCATTACGAACCAGAAAGACGCACAAGGTTTTACCGTAGCCACATTCTTACAAGGTGGATCTTGGCTACCTCAAATGGGTGTTCCAGCTAAACTTGGGTTATAATGTAGCGTTTTTCCGTTGAGTACGAAGTCATGTAGCGCACGCCACTCTATTGTTCGATTATAAGTGTAACTAAACTCATAGGTGTAAAACGTTAACGTTTTAATAGGTTGGTGTATGAACTGATATATGTTAGAAGGGAAAGCTTTTTTTGGGAGATTAGTATTGGCATTAGAACAATTAATGATAACTGGGAATATATTTAGGATTTTGTTAACGACAGTTCTTAGGGCTGTTGTTAATGTACAAAAATACTTGTAAACTTCAATAACCGCTTTACAAAAGTCAAAATACCTCGTATACAACTCATTGATGCACACCAGCGACGGGCCACCGTTAGCAAAATCCAAATGTTTATTGTAGTCTGCCATAATATGCATACACAAAATGCCTTTGGAACATAATCCAGGCTTAACAACCATTTACTCATCTATTTACAACCGGCCCGTGGCTGCAACAACAATTAGCTGCCTGAAAATACAAATCTATGGTCATCTTTTTAGTAAGTTCTTAAAACTGTACAATGCCTGTGTTGAAATGCTGAAGCATTTCAACTTGTGTTGTGATGTTGTATCTTTAAGATGATCCATTGAAATAAAACAAACAATAATGACAGTGAGATTATGGTACGTGCCTAGACGAAGGGCTTCTCTAACAAGATCTTTAGCACACTGTTCAGGGTCATCATGACGACTTAAGCCACGTCGGACAAAGTTGACTGCTTGTTGACTTGTCATCACATCAAAAATCCTGTCACATCCGATGATCAGGAACTCGTCTTCTTCTGTCAGGACCATCTTGTTGATTTCTGGTTCTGCGATAAGAGGTGATGTGGACCCACGTGGTAACTTTATGTCCCAATCTCCTAACGCCCGTGTTACCGAGAGAACACCGTTAAGATATCCATCATCAACAAACGCTCCAAGTTCAATTATACGCTTTCGTTCTGAAGGATTTGTTGGTTTGTGGTCTTGTGACATATTAATTGCTTCGCCTTTTCTGCAAATAACTGCCCGACAGTCTCCTACATTGGCTACCACGAGATGCCTACACATAAAAAGACCGCATTATAGAATACCATTTGGACTTCCGTAATTAATTCTCAGAAAAAAAAAAAAAAAAAAAAAAAAATTAACATAAAAATGTATCAATACCTTCCCAACAATAGAGCTGTTAATGCAGTAGTACCAGATGCAGTGCTGATGCTGGAGTCATCAGCTAAAGCAAGATCAGCTGAAAGAAATGTTTTGCGAAGAGAATTTTCGACATCATCAATATCAGATACTTGAAAGTTTTGTAAAAAGAATTGTAGCATGTTAATTCTAACATAGGATGCTGCTTCAGGTCCTCCATGACCATCAAATGTTAGAAAATAGGGTTATAAATTGACTGCCGAATTCGTTCTTGAATCGTGTATTCACTTTCTCTATAAAGTATTTCGACCCTACGATTGCCTTGGTTGCACGAAATCTTTACAGGGATAAGACAAGAACACAATCAGTGTTTTTGGCAACGAAATCACTGATCAAATTGTTAGAGAGTATGTGTGTGTTTTCTGTTTGTTAAAATGAAAGCAAAAACATATTCCTATATTTATAGGAAGCGAAAAGGTGCGAGTGAAAGTACGCAACCTTTCAACCAAATGATGTAACCCTTCAACGAAAAGACGCAACCTTTCGTTCACATCATTTAGGAAATGACATCACTCTTCATGAAATGATGTAACCATTCATGATTACCTTTCATCAAAAGATGTAATTTCCAAGACCTTATTGAATTAACTCGAACGAGCGTGCACTCCGCACTCTCCAAACTCGTCATTAAGCTTAATTCGATAAGCCTTTGCTTTCTAGTAAATCCCAATTAACTAAAATGATTGTTGATAACACTAAAATCACCAACAAATCCCCCCCATTTTAGTGTAATCCTTGATTTACTAAAATAACTAAACAAACAGAACAAACTAATGCATAAATGAAAATGTTTCAGAAATTGAATTTTCACTTAGTATAATATTTACGAGAATTCGAGTATCAGGGTGTTTCAGAAATTGAACCCTTCCACTCATATGAAGACTATAAAATATTATACACATCAGTTTCTTACATATCTCTAAGACAATCTTGACACTATTATAAGCCATGTGTCACAATCATTCAGTGAACATATTGGCAGCTAAGTCCAAAGCTCCATTGAAGCGGCAAAACTTCATGTTCACATAGGTAGCTCTTTTAGTCTTGCACCCTCATATGCAATTTTTCAAAAGAACTATTAAGAAGTTAAACTTCAACCTAACTCCACTTACGGGTCTAAACATATACTTTGGGATCAGTATATTTATGTGTTTCAATCTTCAGAAAGTAAGCTTACCTTATTGAATTCAGCTCCTAGCGTTGTACTAGAAGGGAATTGGGCGTCTCACTTTGGAAGATCTGGGTGGACTTCAATCCCATAACATTAGCCAAATTGCGCGCTTCCGGCTAATGTTTTAATCAAGTGATTTGCCAAATTTTGTTGTGACCCAACAAAATCCACATATATCACTCCATTCGTGATCAACTCACGATCATACCAGCACTAACGCACCGGATCCCATCAGAACTCCGCAGTTAAGCGTGCTTGGGCGAGAGTAGTACTAGGATGGGTGACCCCCTGGGAAGTCCTCGTGTTGCACCAGACAAAGGACATCCCACAACTAGGGATTACCATGAACTTTTAATCTTATTCATTATGACTTCAATCAATTTTCTTTTCTTTGCAATCCTTTAAACCAAGGATTTACCAAGTCCTTATTTTACTGTAAGAAACTTGTGAGTACTCAAACCAATTGATTGATTAGTCCTTCATATGCCTACCTCTCACAAGTAATCAATGTAACCTATAATTTATACACCCTTGATAATGTATCTCCATTATCATTATGTACACAATTATTACTATTACATTGGATAGTTAGATTATAATTATAAACATACCTTAGTCAATCCACTTCTAGAACCAAGAAGTAATGACAATTAGTTTATAATGTCAATAATCTCAACATCCATCCTTTGAGCTAATACACCTCATCTATACCAAGTGTAAAATCAACAACTTGTAGATGTATAATGAAATGTCCCGTTCTTATTGATTAAAAACGTTCCATATTAATTGATTTCGTTGCGAGGTTTTGACCTCTATATGAGACGTTTTTCAAAGACTGCATTCATTTTTAAAACAAACCATAACCTTTATTTCATAAATAAAGGTTTAAAAAGCTTTACGTAGATTATCAAATAATGATAATCTAAAATATCCTGTTTACACACGACCATTACATAATGGTTTACAATACAAATATGTTACATCGAAATCAGTTTCTTAAATGCAGTTTCTACACAATATCATACAAACATGAACTCCAAATCTTGTCCTTATTTTAGTATGCAACAGCGGAAGCTCTTAATATTCACCTGAGAATAATCATGCTTTAAACGTCAACAAAAATGTTGGTGAGTTATAGGTTTAACCTATATATATCAAATCGTAACAATGGACCACAAGATTTCATATTTCAATACACATCCCATACATAGAGATAAAAATCATTCATATGGTGAACACCTGGTAACCGACATTAACAAGATGCATATATATAAGAATATCCCCATTATTCCGGGACACCCTTCGGATATGATATAAATTTCGAAGTACTAAAGCATCCGGTACTTTGGATGGGGCTTGTTGGGCCCGATAGATCTATCTTTAGGATTCGCGTCAATTAGGGTGTCTGTTCCCTAATTCTTAGATTACCAGACTTAATATAAAGGGGCATATTCGATTTCGATAATTCAACCATAGAATGTAGTTTCACGTACTTGTGTCTATTTTGTAAATTATTTATAAAACCTGCATGTATTCTCATCCCAAAAATATTAGATTTTAAAAGTGGGACTATAACTCACTTTCACATATTTTTACTTCGTCGGGAAGTAAGACTTGGCCACTGGTTGATTCACGAACCTATAACAATATATACATATATATCAAAGTATGTTCAAAATATATTTACAATACTTTTAATATATTTTGATGTTTTAAGTTTATTAAGTCAGCTGTCCTCGTTAGTAACCTACAACTAGTTGTCCACAATTAGATGTACAGAAATAAATCGATAAATATTATCTTGAATCAATCCACGACCCAGTGTATACGTATCTCAGTATTGATCACAACTCAAACTATATATATTTTGGAATCAACCTCAACCCTGTATAGCTAACTCCAACATTCACATATAGAGTGTCTATGGTTGTTCCGAAATATATATAGATGTGTCGACATGATAGGTCGAAACATTGTATACGTGTCTATGGTATCTCAAGATTACATAATATACAATACAAGTTGATTAAGTTATGGTTGGAATAGATTTGTTACCAATTTTCACGTAGCTAAAATGAGAAAAATTATCCAATCTTGTTTTACCCATAACTTCTTCATTTTAAATCCGTTTTGAGTGAATCCAATTGCTATGGTTTCATATTGAACTCTATTTTATGAATCTAAACAGAAAAAGTATAGGTTTATAGTCGGAAAAATAAGTTACAAGTCGTTTTTGTAAAGGTAGTCATTTCAGTCGAAAGAACGACGTCTAGATGACCATTTTAGAAAACATACTTCCACTTTGAGTTTAACCATAATTTTTGGATATAGTTTCATGTTCATAATAAAAATCATCTTCTCAGAATAACAACTTTTAAATCAAAATTTATCATAGTTTTTAATTAACTAACCCAAAACAGCCCGCGGTGTTACTACGACGGCGTAAATTCGGTTTTACGGTGTTTTTCGTGTTTCCAGGTTTTAAATCATTAAGTTAGCATATCATATAGATATAGAACATGTGTTTAGTTGATTTTAAAAGTCAAGTTAGAAGGATTAACTTTTGTTTGCGAACAAGTTTAGAATTAACTAAACTATGTTCTAGTGATTACAAGTTTAAACCTTCGAATAAGATAGCTTTATATGTATGAATTGAATGATGTTATGAACATCATTACTACCTTAAGTTCCTTGGATAAACCTACTGGAAAAGAGAAAAATGGATCTAGCTTCAACGGATCCTTGGATGGCTCGAAGTTCTTGAAGCAGAATCATGACACGAAAACAAGTTCAAGTAAGATCATCACTTGAAATAAGATTGTTATAGTTATAGAAATTGAACCAAAGTTTGAATATAATTATTACCTTGTATTAGAATGATAAACTACTGTAAGAAACAAAGATTTCTTGAGGTTGGATGATCACCTTACAAGATTGGAAGTGAGCTAGCAAACTTGAAAGTATTCTTGATTTTATGTAACTAGAACTTGTAGAATATATGAAGAACACTTAGAACTTGAAGATAGAACTTGAGAGAGATCAATTAGATGAAGAAAATTGAAGAATGAAAGTGTTTGTAGGTGTTTTTGGTCGTTGGTGTATGGATTAGATATAAAGGATATGTAATTTTATTTTCATGTAAATAAGTCATGAATGATTACTCATATTTTTGTAATTTTATGAGATATTTCATGCTAGTTGCCAAATGATGGTTCCCACATGTGTTAGGTGACTCACATGGGCTGCTAAGAGCTGATCATTGGAGTGTATATACCAATAGTACATACATCTAAAAGCTGTGTATTGTACGAGTACGAATACGGGTGCATACGAGTAGAATTGTTGATGAAACTGAACGAGGATGTAATTGTAAGCATTTTTGTTAAGTAGAAGTATTTTAATAAGTGTCTTGAAGTCTTTCAAAAGTGTATGAATACATATTAAAACACTACATGTATATACATTTTAACTGAGTCGTTAAGTCATCGTTAGTCGTTACATGTAAATGTTGTTTTGAAACCTTTAGGTTAACGATCTTGTTGAATGTTGTTAACCCATTGTTTATTATAACAAATTAGATGTTAAATTGTTATATTATCATGATATTATGATATATAATATATCTTAGTATGATGTATATACAGTTAAATGTCGTTACAACGATAATCGTTACATATATGTCTCGTTTCGAAATCATTAAGTTAGTAGTCTTATTTTTACATATGTATTTCATTGTTAATACACTTAATAATATATTTACTTATCATTTAACATAATTAACCAAGTGTATCAATATCTTAATATGATTCATATGTACCTAGTAAGACGTTGTTATAACGATAATCGTTATATATATCGTTTTCGAGTTTCTTAAATTAATAGTCTCATTTTTATGTATATAACTCATTGTTAAAATACCTAATGAGATACATACTTATAATAAAAACATGTTAACTATATATATAACCATATATATGTCATCGTATAGTTTTTACAAGTTTTAACGTTCGTGAATCACCGGTCAACTTGGGTGGTCAATTGTCTATATGAAACATATTTCAATTAATCAAGTCTTAACAAGTTTGATTACTTAACATGTTGGAAACATTTAATCATTTAAATATCAATCTCAATTAATATATATAAACATGGAAAAGTTCGGGTCACTACATATAATCATAATGATCAATAGTAAACTCAATATAATTTCAATATGCTTTAAGGATTCACATTGTGAATTAACCATAATCCATGGTTTGCTTTTACAAGTACTAAAGTACTTAAGCACCATAACAATGAATTCCACTAGACCATGCTTAATCTTTGTAACACCATACCATATTGATCACTTGATATAATCACATATATCATATCTATACCAGTATTCGATAACAATTAAGCAACATCTAATCCTCTTTCCATATCAAACTATAATCGTTTCACTAACTTGTACCATTTTGATAAATCATCAAATGGTTAATGGACATCCTTCACCAATAAATAAAGATTTCATGATCATTTTATTTGATAACACAATAGTCACTTCACAACCTTATAAGATTGTTTTGTGACTATTCTAACGAATTATTACCACTCGTTAAATAGCCCAACAATTGTTACCAATCAATTCATTGTCTTATCAACAATCACAAATATTAACAATCCACGGGAAGTGTCCATGTCAATCATCCAAAAGAATGTAATTACAACATTCTTTTATTGACACCACACATCCATGTATATTATAATAACAATAATAATAATTATGATCATATAATACTCGTTAATTCATTCCTAAAAAAGCAGTTTCTTATAACCTAACTGTTACTTATATTAGGAATTTAAGAATGTCACCACCACCAACTCGAATGATCATGTATATATCCAACACTTCACAATGAGGGAATTAATTATATAGGCAGTTACCGATTAAGGCACATCAACAATTAAATGATTTTATATGAAATTCCCCATAAAGTCATCCCTTCAAATGTATATCCATTTTACTGTTCCTTTTGCCCATTTTTTTTTTTTTTAGAAACAAAATTCAAGGTAGCGGTTACCATACATGCATTCATGCGGTGTAAATTAGTTAATACAACCGTTGACATGCACCATGTTTCTATTACAAGTCTACCAAATAGTGTCATGCAAGACATTAGACATGGTGTAATTCTGCCTCCAGTAACAAGAAAATTTTAATAGCTCAATAAATTAAAGGGGAACTTACAAGTACAACTGTACAAGTCAAAGTTGACTTGTTGATCCGTTTGACGATAAGGACATGAGAAAATCACTTGATGCTTATGCTTTCCAAAATGCATCATGACCAGATTGCAATGGAGAGACAACGGTTACATATATTTTCATAGAGATATGTAGTTCTCTAATTCAACACAATCATCCGTATAACGAATACGAAGTATATGTTAAGCAAATAATTTCAATTCCAATACCACATAAATAACCGGCCGTGATATTTGATTGAAACTTTTACACAATTGACTTTTGTCAATTTTCCTCATGAAAGACCTTCCAAAGACATGTCAATATTTTGTCACATGAAATCATGAATGGTACTCATGATGAATGGTACTCAAACGCGCAACAATAAGTTAATTACTGTTATGATAATCACAATTGTTTGATTGTCTATGTAAAAGAAATTAAACAGTATTATTATAATAAATAATTAATGATAATCAATTATAATAATCACCAATTTCTTTAATACGTTTGGGTTGCCATGTGCTTCAATTTTTATAAAACAATATATTCAATGAACGAGAAGTGCATGATCACAACAGTAACATGTTTTATGAAGATGAATTAAATAAAAACTTACATACACGAGTCATATGTGACTCGTTAATTCCATTGATAGTAGAAGTTCGTATATCGTTCAACAGAAGTTCCATGATAATTTCCACCAATGTCTTTTCAAAACTCATTCAAGGTTTATCTCTCAGAATTCCATATCAAATCCCAAAAGTCTTCAACGATTCATCTTTATCATTATCATGAAATACTTTATAGATTTGTTAGAAAATAGGGTTATAAATTGACTGCCGGATTCGTTCTTGAATCGTGTATTCACTTTCTCTATAAAGTATTTCGACCCTACGATTGCATTGGTTGCACGAAATCTTTACAGGGATAAGACAAGAACGCAATCAGTGTTTTTGGCAACGAAATCACTGATCAAATTGTTAGAGAGTATGTGTGTGTTTTCTGTTTGTTAAAATGAAAGCAAAAACATATTCCTATATTTATAGGAAGCGAAAAGGTGCGAGTGAAAGTACGCAACCTTTCAACCAAATGATGTAACCCTTCAACGAAAAGACGCAACCTTTCGTTCACATCATTTAGGAAATGACATCACTCTTCATGAAATGATGTAACCATTCATGATTACCTTTCATCAAAAGATGTAATTTCCAAGACCTTATTGAATTAACTCGAACGAGCGTGCACTCCGCACTCTCCAAACTCGTCATTAAGCTTAATTCGATAAGCCTTTGCTTTCTAGTAAATCCCAATTAACTAAAATGATTGTTGATAACACTAAAATCACCAACATCAAATACCTGCACATAGCACAACCCACCATTATTTCTAATTTTTGCCATTAAAACTTTGTAAAGTTCAACAAGGTATTCGAAAATTGTATGCTATTAGCCTATACTTATTATTTTACCTCTATAGATATACAATCATGTGACTGACTTTGGCCTAGCGGTATCAAGGAGTCCCTTTGACCTTGAGGTCATGAGTTCGAGTCCTGTTTAGGACATTATTTGTGTACAATTATATAGGGTGTGTGAGTGTCGTTTAAAAAAAAAAAAGATATACAATCATGTGTCTAAATATCATCAAACATTACTCCAAATTCTACTTATTAGTTATTACTAATACATGGAGTACACGTTATGACTTGTTCATCAAGTAAGCCGATATTGTTCCTGACAACTATGTAGTAGCTAGGGAAAATGGTCAGGAAACGGCCACCTGATTAGACCAGGTACATTTGAGTAAAAATAATCCCCTTTTCCCGGGTGAAAAACCTTGTCCATTTACATGACAGTTATGTAAAGCGCAACACCATCAAAGCGTCAACGATTGACAATATACACACACAAAAAAAATTAAAAAAAGATGTTTTTCGACAAGAACACTCAAACGTTTCAAGGGATGCAATAAGCAGATAGGCGTTTAAAAAACGCAAGAACACGATATAAAGTCTAAACATAATATGACGTACTCCGTAAAAGGCAGTAATTTTTGAGGGGGAGCCTAAATATGCAGATAAATCATCTATCATTAGATGTTCATCTTCCATGTATCTTCGAGGTCCGATATCAGTGGAACTGCCGGATCTAATGCTTGGAAAAACATGTAAATCAACCACAGATTCAGGTACTGATCTTTTATCCTAGGTAACAAAATATTAATTAATCAATTAAATTTTAATAGACTGTAATTTCATTTCATTGATCAACAAAAGTTAATTAAATTTAGTTTTATTCAGGTACAGCTATAAAGAAACTAACTAGGTGAGTAACGACGTCGTTTTCTTGAACATGATTAACAGGTATAACCTCTGCTGCTACTGTTGCTGCGGCTACCATCTTCTTCACGGAATCAAATCGAATTAAATTGAAATAAAACAAATGGCATGCGATTAATGATGTGATGCTAGTTCTGGAAGGGTTGTTTTGTAGAGATTTGACTTGTTTGGTTGTAAATAATTGTACACACAAATATAAATGATATATATGTTATAATTCAGTAGGCTTATAACTACCTTTAGTGGATTGGTTCTTGAATATAGACTTTGAAAATCTTAAGAACAAGAATATATGAGTAAAGAGAGAAAGGAAGAAACACTATGGATGTAAGTGTGAGAAATGGTACATCTTTACAAGCATAACTCATGGGTATTTATACTACAAAAAGATACTATGGAAGTGACCCCAAGTTGACTATAAAATTGTACCAAAATTGACTATCCATACTTGCATTATTGTAGTTCCATACTTGCACAATTATTATTATTATCATAACACTCCCCCTTGGATAGCAATTTTGTTTGTTAAAGATCAACTGTAAGTTACTGCCTCGTTAAAAACCTTGGCCAAAGAAAAACCCAGTGGGATAAAAACTTTAGCTAAGGGAAAAAGAGTGCAGCATATAGTTGACTCCCCCTCAAGTAGACATTGCTGAGCTGTTACATCTTTTGAACTTGCCTCATGCCAATATTGTGAACATGCGTTCTGAAAATAGCAGTTGAAAGTGCTTTGGTGAAAAGATCAGCAGAGTTTTGATGGATTGAACATATATCATTTCAATCTAGTTGTCCTTAATGATGTCTCGAGTGTATGAGAAGAATCTAGGAGGTATGTGTTTTGTTCGGTCACTTTTGATATATCATTCTTTCATTTGTGCTATGCAAGCTGCATTATCTTCATAGATAGATGTTGGACTTTTATCGGGTTCTAGTCCACAAGAATAAGTAATGAGTTGTGTCATTGATCTCAACCAAAAACATTCCCAAGTAGCTTCATGTAATGCAATCACTTCGGCATGATTTGATGATGTTGCAACAAGTGTTTGTTTTTTAGAACGCCATGATATTGCAGTACCTCCATTTAGGAATACATATCCAGTTTGAGATTTAGCTTTATGTGGATCAGATAAATAACCTGCATCAACAAATTAACTGCAAAAGAAATGTCAGGTCTTGTATAATTTGTAAGATATACATAAGAGCTCCAATTGCCCTAAGTTATGGTACTTCTGGTCCCAGAATATCTTCATGATCTTCACATGGACGAAATGGATCAGCTTCAACATTGAGTGATCTAACAACCATAGGAGTACTTAATGGTTTTGTCTTGTCCATATTAAAATGTTTCAAAATCTTTTCAGTATATGTTGTTTGATGTACAAGTAAACCATTAGGCATATGCTCAATTTGTAAACCAAGGTAATACTTGGTTTTTCCGAGATCTTTCATTTCAAATTCTTTCTTTAGAAGTTGAATGGCTTCATGGATCTCTTTATTTGTACCTATGATGTTAAGATCATCGACATAAACAGCTATGATCACATATCCGGATGTTGTTTTCTTAATGAATACACATGGGCAAATATAATTATTTGTATACCCTTTGCTTATCAAGTAATCACTTAATCGTTTATACCACATGCAACCCGATTGTTTCAACCCATATAAAGACCTTTGTAACTTGATTGAGTACATTTCTTTAAGTTTTGCATTGGTTGCTTCTGATACCTTAAATCTTTCAGGTATCTTCATATATATATATATCACTATCAAGTGATCCATATAGATAAGCAGTCACAACATCCATGAGATGCATTTCTAAATTTTTAGAAACTGCCAGGATGATTAAGTATCTAAAAGTAATTGCATCCATAACAGGAGAATAAGTTTCCTCATAATCAATTCCTGGTCTTTGAGAAAAATCTTGAGTTACAAGTATAGCTTTACCTTGTAACTTCATTTTTCTCATTTCCTTTTCGGGTAAAAATTCATTTGTGTCCCATACGTTTCACATCTTTAAAGTGAAAATGATTTATCCGAAAACTTTTCTTTTATTGAGCAATTCTAATTCAGCTCGTATATAGTCATGTCTATTTTGACATTCAATGACAGATTTTGGTTTCAGCTCATCATCTTTATTCATGATGTCATTATATGAAAAATTCTCATCAATATTTGTCATTCCATTTCGATTCCATATTATTGCATAATTTATTGCAATTTATGTATTTACATTTATCAATACCCTCTGCAGAAGGAATATTGATTTGTGGTTCTTCTTGAACACTTTCTTTTACCTCATTATCAGCTGATTTTTCTTTTCGAGGATTTTTATCTTTGGAACCAATTGGTCTCCCACGTTTCAGGCGTGGCAAAGACTCATGAGTGACATTTCTAACTTTTAGAATTTCAATTCTAGCTGAAGCATTTACTGCTGGTATACATGATTTAGTCACTCCTTTTTGTATCTGTAAATGCATCAGGTAATTTATTTGCAAGTTCTTGCATATGCATTATTTTTTTTAACTTTCTTTTCGCATTCTTTTGTGCGATGATCAAGATACATTAATTTATGTTCACACCATGAAACATCCTTTTCTTTATTTTTCATTTCTCTCCCTAATCTAGGGAACAATGATAATCAGCAAAACGTGCTGTAAAAACATTATCCGTTATAGGTTCAATATATCTTATAATTGAAGATGTTTCATATTTAACATATATATATATCCCCATCCTCCTTTGAGGACCCATTTTAGTGCGTTGTGGTTGTGTAACTAGAATATACACTGCACAATCAAATGTTCTAATGGTGGGAAATATTTAGCTCTCGGCCAAAATCAAGTTGTGGGGGAGAATATTTATGAGTTGCACTTTGTCAAAAGTGAAATAATATCGCAGCATGTAAATTTGCATGTCCCCATATATATCACCTTGAATTCTTTCAAGAAACATTGGTGATTCTTTCTCAATGTGTTTTTCATTAATCACCATATGTGCTTTTCATTAATCACCATATGTGCTTTTCATTAATCACCATATGTGCTTTTCATTAATCACCATATGTGCTTTTCATTAATCACCATATGTGCTTTTAATTAATGGTTTTTCATTAATCACCATATGTGGTTTTCATTAATCATCATATGTGCTTTTTATCATATGCGCTTTTAATCATATGCGTTATGGTCTAAAACCATTTATTTATGAGTGATACATAACAAGCTAGGAATCTTAGAAAATTCAAACCATTCAAGTCTCAAGGTAGCTCATGGTTTATTTAATTAAGATTTTTCAACAGATTCACTCTCGTTTTCTTTTCTTTTGGGACTTATTTGTAGAGCTAAATAAGATGTTCATGTATTCAGGAAATAGTTACGCACAAGGAATTCAAATGATTCCAAACTTTAATCACGCTCACAATTTGAGCATCATCTTCCCTTTCATTAATTTGGGGAGTGGTTCAGCCAAGAACCTCGCAAGATTCAACGTTGCCAGATAAAAGAACATCTTTTACTATTAACACATGAAGTTCACACTAGTAAACTTTTCCGATTTCTCGGCATGAGAGAACCGAGCATGCATGCTCGAAGTGGGGACAACTTACTCAATGAACCCCACAATGTCAATCATACATGATCAACATATATCATTAACCTTATGTATGCATATAGCAAAACAATATAAAGCAAATAAGCATGCTCATATCTAATACTTCCTCCAAAAACAACAGTAGTAGAGGTCATGATCAATTATGGGCCGAGATAAACTCTAGAATGGATATATTTCAAAGATAGAATTTTGTTATCTACAATCACAATGGACATGTCATAATCACAAATAGATATAGACTAAACAATTCAAAAGTCCATGACTATTGATTTATATGATCGTGCATTCGTAATGGCTACAAAATAATCACATATGATATGTTAGTTTAATAAAAACATCTCACCATTCTGATCATAATTGACATATATTATTATATTATTATAATACAATAATACTTTTGAGTTTTGACCATAGTAAATAGACATATGCATTACCATTACCATTTACAACATATGCATAAAGAATTAGATATTTTCAGACGAATCTTTTAAACCAATTAGTTGTTCATAAAAGCAGTTCAAATACAAAAACATATAAGCAGTTATATGGTCACTAAAATTAACAACCAGTTTAATTGTATCTAATTCCATGGCATACTCTTATTGACCATTATATCTAGTGGTTGACCATTATTCAAATACTCGTATATGTGTAATAGTCAGTACAAGTCTTTAAATTAAAGAGGCCCACACATATTTACAAGATATCCAATTACCCATTATCTAAGTGGACCCATGAAAATGTATTCAACAAGATCATTATCACATAGCCTTGATGAAATCATATTAATTTAAACCATACATATTAATTTAAACCATATAATCAAGGAATACATTAGGAACACATAGGGACAGAATGATTAATTTAGCATTATGCAGTATAGCATATCATCAAGAACTATGCTCAACAACTACACTAGCACAATTATAAATAGCCCCACTATCATCATCTTTATCTTTATACGTTAATATAAAAATAATCCATATCAATAATTCATATAAATCAAATGAACCATTATTTGCAACAAAATAATAATCTATACAATATATATAATCTCTATATATCTTTATGTCTATATTATTTATGCAACAAATAACTAATCCACAAACCAACAGAATAAATAGTGAACTCTGTCAAACGAGTTTATATATTCCGATTTTAGAAACGATAGTGAGCATCTCTTTTTCAGGCAACTTTTAAGTAAGATATACATAAATTATCAATATTGACTAATTTATAACCAACTCGGCAAATTTATGACCACCCAAAGTATCCGCAAAATAAATATGTACGTTAACTATTGGAGATTTTTTATTTATCAACACATAAATACAAAATAAAAAATCTACCCAAAAGCTGTCTGTACACTATCTGATACATGTGGTAGATAATCGATATATTAAATCAAACGATATCATATATTGAAAATCCATTATTATGGTCATAAAGGACATATAATAATAAAGTAATAATAGTTTCAACATAGGTGTTTACAGCCAATACCTATCAAATCAATAGGATATATATTTTATATACATATTACAAAGAATTTTATATGCTGTATGTTCATAAAAGTGGACCGTGGATAAAAAAACGGCACCGGTGTTTATCGAAAATAAACGAACAAGTCAGTTTGTCTTATAAAACCTTTTGACCAACGAATGATCTGTTGTTTATAAAAGCTCAGTTTCGTTTATCGAGTCTGTTTAAGATTGTAAGGAAATTGTTATGAAACTGAATCAGATAAACTTCTCATGTTAAACGGATTTTAAACATGTATAATCTAACTATAAGCAATCATAACAAATAATCAGATTATGAACAAAGATTGAAACGATCATACCACAAATAGGTTGAACAGGTACTCTGCGGTTCCGAAATCTGCAAAAGAATAACAAAACCAGTGGAACCGGGCTTGTGTTTGACACAATTCCCTTAAACAGATTCGACGTCTGTTCCCAGGGTACACCGGTTCGAAGCAGCGTACTGCCGGACTTGAATATTTATCTTGATTAGTGACTTGTACTTGCTTAGATAAACCTTGTTTATACGGAGCACTTCGTGCTGATAACGTGTTATAATTCAGTAGGCTTATAACTACCTTTAGTGGATTGGTTCTTGAATATAGACTTTGAAAATCTTAAGAACAAGAATATATGAGTAAAGAGAGAAAGGAAGAAACACTATGGATGTAAGTGTGAGAAATGGTACATCTTTACAAGCATAACTCATGGGTATTTATACTACAAAAAGATACTATGGAAGTGACCCCAAGTTGACTATAAAATTGTACCAAAATTGACTATCCATACATGCATTATTGTAGTTCCATACTTGCACAATTATTATTATTATCATAACAATATAATATTTGTGATCGTAATGAATCAAAAATTCGTTGATCACGTTACGTCATTATCAACCACCACCAACGCCGTTAGTTTATTCCGTTACGACCCATGGAGAATTTTGTAACAACGTCAAAATTTAACCTAACAATTTTTACTTTTTATTTTTTGGATTTTTCTATATTTCATGACTTAATTCATTAAGGTTCGTTAAGCTGTGTTTTATACAATTCTATAAGGATTTTTCTTATGGCATAAATTTCTTGTACATTTTTTTAACAAGTGAGATTATATTAAACCGAACCGCTAACGAGCAACTAGGGAGGGAAAGGCCGGGAGCAACTAGGGAGGGAAAGGCCGGGAACTATCAACTTACAATGCCTTTATAAAACGTTATTTATACTACAATTACGATATCAATTAAACTAACGTTACACATTGAATCAAAAATAAATTCTTTCTTCAAGCAAGGAGAAGTGCCGTTCTTATACATTATAAGTAATCATCTACTTTTGAAAAATAACTACTCTCAACTAATCAAATGTACAACTATTTTTAGTGTTGTTAAAAATTTATTAGCTTTTTAGAAAAGAAACTCATACATCTAACATGAATATATACCACCAATATATAAACCAATTATCTATCATATATTATACTTGAACCCATAATTTATTACAGGGCATCTCGATACGACTATATTCTTTGGTAAATTTAAACAATACATAGACAGTTAAAACAAATCGGTAGAAAATTCAAAACACAATCTTAACTACCCACTTGGATGATATACTAAAGTGTTAGAACAGTTGGATGTTGAATGGTAAAACTGTATGTCTATTTTGAATTGCATTCACCACTCTATATAGTTTACATGATGCTTAAACCCTAACATGCCAAGCCTGTTTACACGAATTACATTACGAATTGCATTGTCTTTATGTTATAAATGCTTGTTATGTTGATCTTAATCTATTGCTACTATCTATGGATGTGTCAATGTAATTGTATTTTATAACATGTGTTATATGTCCTCTTTTGAAATTGAAAGATATATGTTGTATGTTAATATATAGACAAAATTTCACTACTCGTCCCTGAACTTTACATCAACTTTGATTCCTCGTCCTTTTTCTATTTTTTATGCATTCCTCGTCCCTAATATTTGAACGTTCTACATTCCTCGTTCTTCCGTTTATTTTCTGTCAATTTTCATAGTCATGTGCCAAGCATGTGAGGGTACTTTCGTCATTTTACGAATTTCTTCTCCATTTTCATTCTCTTTCCAATTAACCTCTTTCCTTTTCCATCTTGTATTATCTTCTTCATTTTTACCTAATCAACATAAACCCTAACAATACACAAATGAAAAATGTAAAATTCAAATTCAAATTAATATCTAAAATCAAACTAATTAAAGAAATTTTATACCATGCAAGCGTCCTTTTGGGTATTTGATATTAGTCAACCACCTTTATTAAAAATTTAAAATGAGAAGGATCCAATTAAAGTTTCAGTTTCTATTTTAACATCATTTATCACAAGACATAAATCAAATACCAAGAGCACGCAAGAAAAAAGCTAATGAAAGGCTGTAAAAGGTCCAGAGACTGACCTGTAAATACCTAAACTATGTCCGGCGATGATGGTAGAGCTGCGACGGTTTACGGCGATGACAAGCGGAAGTGGCTCAAAACTTCAAATCAAGTCACAAAGACTTGCAGAAATATGCGGTTTAGTCATACCAACAAATCTCCATTTTCAGTTTTTCCAAAAACATCACCAAGATCACAAACAAATTTGGTTTTTGTGTCAATATTTTTCAGACAAAAAAATTAAGAATACGCCATCAAATAGACGAATTAATTCCTGAAATTTTAGGGAAATGATCACTAGATGATTGTAAACGTTTCAACTATTTCAGATTTAATTAAAACACTTCGGAATCAAAACCCACCAAAAAGTCAAAGAAAGTCAAACCGGATCTAAGAATCGATTTTCAGCAAAATAAACAACGAAATCAAACCTTGGATCGATGAGGAAGACCTCTTACGCTATGATACCACTTGTTGGTACAATTTCTAGCTTCGATTTAGTGTTCAGATTCTGTTTTGGTTTCTTAGCTTGGAGATGATGAACTATGGGGATGAACAAGCTACTACTATTTTGATGTGTTTATGTGATTAAAAACAGCAGCAATGATCAAGTGAGAAGCATAACAATCAAGTTAATATTTTTGGTAAAAAAAATATGACGATGGGCGATGATGAGTATTGATGGGCGATAATGGTGTTGGATTCATATCAGCTATAATGGTGAACAAAGAAGGGGTGGGAAGAAGGTGTTATTAAAAGAAATAAATAAAATACAAAAATTATATTCCTCATCCCTTTTCCAAAATTACCCTCACATGCTCTGCACGTGATAGGAGGGTAACGGAAAAATAGACAGAAAATAGACGGGAGGACGAGGGATGTAGATTTTTGATACATTAGGGACGAGGGATGCACAAAAAAAAGAAAAAGGACAGGGAGTCAAAGTTGATGTAAAGTTCAGGGACGAGGAGTGAAATTTTGTCTAATATATATATATATATATATATATATATATATACAGGTCCTGAGAATTTGGATGCCCAGTGCAAACATCTCAAAAATATGCCCCCTGCCTCCTGAAAAATATATTTAATAGCACAACACAAATATTTAGGGGTTTGGAACCTAGTCAAGCTAGGCGGTTCATCCCCACATCGATTTTTATTTAACAAATGCAATTCAAATACACATGTTCGGAACTACAAATAACCTAAAATGATGTCTACGTGCATTTTTTGATGCAAAAACTTCAATTAATTTATCATAATCTACATTTGATAGAAATCTATTTTCAAATTGCTAGCCCGTTTAAACGTTCTTGACTCATTGTACTTTGTAAATGATTCTTCAACAATTTCAATTTTGAAAAACTCCGTTTTGCAGATGCTACAATGACCGAGACGGTTAGCAAAATCTTGTATGCAAGTAAAACATTTGGAAGAATATCCATCTTCTTTGTAAACTCCATAATCTCAAGTGACGTCCACGACAAATTGGGGGAAAACAGAATCAGATATATAAAATCATGGTGGAGTCATGGAGATTATTTATGGTATTGTATAGAATAGATAAAAAAATTGATTATCTTGATTTGAGATTTGGGAATCGTCGAATTCCGTATTTAGTTTTACTCCAATGATTGTGGGCTCTTTTATTAGTTTTTGTAACAAAATTTATTAATTATATGGGCTAAAATGTTGGACTTAATGAACATAGTATATATGAAACTGGATCAATACTATGATGTCCTTTGGATTGTGTTGTCCAGGTGCGGTTGCACCTTCAGCCCCATCCAAAGTCCGGCCCTATATATATATATATATATAAACCAAATTGCATATCACGTGTTAATGTAACGGTATTTCATAACCAAACTACATTACATGTTCAAATAAAGAAAAATTCTATAACAACAAGAGCCATTACATGGTTTAATTCGTAACCACCTAAGCTTTTACAAGTAGATATACAAATCCAGCCCAACTAAAAATTAACATCATCTTCAATCTCAATACCTTATATTCACCTTCCTTCAATTGTTCTTCAACAGAAATTCTCGAATTCAACATAACATGAATAATGTTCATCGCTCTATCAACAATTCGTGGATCAAACCTTAAAAAGACCCGCAATCGAAATTTTGATACAAAGAAACCTTGTTATATTTAAAATTACAAAACCACAAACTTATACTTAAAATCAGGCTGGATTTTAACTTTATCTTATTTTCACAGTTGTAGAATCGACGACCTGGGTTGCGCGGCTTCCATGTTGTTCGAAAAACAGCTCGTCGTCCACAACTGCATTGAACCATCATGGAATTGCAAAATCAAAATGGAATTTGTGAAATTAGGGTTACTAATTGAAAAAAGGGAGAATACGTGCTTTAAAGTTAGAGTTATAGATGAAATGTTGAAATTACCCATTATGTGTGCATCACATGATCGTTTCAAATGGCACACACTCACGTCTGTCAGATGGAGTGACTAAACATGTAAAATTTTCAAATCACATACATGCAAAAAAAAACATTAGTGACTAAACATGCAATATTGTAAAAATCACATAGACTACCTATGTGATTTTGTCTAAAAATTATGAACTATCATGAAAATCATTGGCTACAATGACTCGTCACATAGTCATCAATTTAAGAACCTCCATGAACAATGTGAACAAATAAGGATACAAAGGATCTCCTTTATGAAGTCATCAACCATGTACTTAGCCATGAAGATGTAAGAAAAACGAGATATTTATTTATATTCTAATTTTCGTAATGGTTTTTGCTATATGATCGGTTAAAAAATGCATTTTGCAAGTGTGGGCCGAACCAGTTAAATAACCTGACCCATTATCTGCTTTCTTGATCGGTTTAATACAACACCATTTTTTAAGTTACTTCAGCAATCTGCAACCACGATTAATCCAGAAACACACATGTCACACACCACCACTAAAATTGATCCATCGTCGCTTGATCTCTTTAGCATTATCAAATAAACTGGGTGTCGGTAGTTGTTCATGTTCATCGTCGGTTCCATCGGATTCAAATGGAGATTGAGGTTGTCCTGAGAAAAGATGGGTTTCAATCAATGTTTTGAAGTTGACGGTAACTAAATTGATTGAACATTTGTGACAACATTAGGATTTCATTCAATTAATCAGTTTTTTTATTTATTTATTTTTATAGGTTTTATGCATTTTATACTTGAAGCTCGGAAGTATTTTCTTTTAATTGTAAGACCCGAAATTGATTTGTGCATATTGTATATATTAACTTGATGTCAACCTTTAGTTTCAGTGTTGGGCCGCGGTGCGGCTGGGGCCTGACGAAAATCCTTTGTTCTATTTAAAAAATAAAGAGGGGCATTTTGGTATTTTTCCATGGTGAACGGATTTAAGGCCACAAGATCAGTTCAGAGGTGTCATTTACTCCTCTCACACCAACCTTATCCCCTCCACTACAAATTTAGAGAGAGAACCCATTTAAGAGAGAGAAAGCTCAAATAAAGAAGGAAGAAGCTTGTTTCGAGTTAAAGTGCAAGTGTTAAAGTTATTCCCTACGTCTCTAGCTACGTTGTGATAGTGTTGGTAAGTTTTAACTCCGTGTTTTGAGTTTAATTTGATTTATGGCTAGGGTTTGTTCATTTAAGGCTTGAAAGACCCATTTGGGGGTTAAATGGGTGAATTTGAGTTAAATTGGTGTATGGAAACCCTAAGGCTTGTAATCTAGGGTTTAGTCATATGATTTGGTGTTTGTAAGTATTAATTATGTTGTTAAATCACGAATACACTTGTGTATTAGTGAAAGGTTGTTAATGGGTTTAAGTTTGACCAAATTGTGAGTCTAAATGTTAAAATGGGTCAAATGGGTAATGGTTGACCTAGTTGGATAAGAAGGGTATGAAATACCCTAAGTTTGTGTTAGTTGGTGTTTTGGGACTTTAATCACTAGCCTTTAGTGATTTATGATAAGTCTTAACCTTAATTGGGCGGTTTTGGTGTAAATGGGTCATTTAATGCAAATGGGTCATTAAATGCGCAAGTGGTAAATGTTGGTGTCTAGTCCAACTAGTATGGTGTATTGAATGTGTACTTAATGTATTAGGTACTTCACTTTGAAGCTTGCGAATTTGCATAATCATCACCTAGGCGTTAAGGTGAGTGGGATATTTATGCATGTATGTATATAGTATATTTATTTGTATGCTATGGCATGATCTATGGAGTCGGAAGTGCCATAGTGTGAGCGAGTGTGCTATGTTGTGAACCACGGAGCCGGTGGCATCATGGTACGTGTATAGTGATGTGAACCACGGTGCCGGTAACATCAAAGTGTGAACCATGGAGCCGGAAGCACTATAAAATGAGGTGTGAACCACGGAGCCGGTAACACCAAAGTGTGAACCAAGGAGCCGATAGCACTATAAAATAGTATGACTCAAATGTAACATCCCGCCTTTTTCCGTTTACTTTTCCGTTTAACTATTTAAGTTCCGTTATATGTTTATAACACATTCCGTTAATATGCGTTGAATTATCTCGTTTAGGTAATTCCCGCACCCGGTTTAAAGTTGAGGGACCAAACTTGCCAAAGGTTGAAACATTTGACTAGGTCAAAGAGTCAACCCCTTTTCATCCATTCATTTCACCTCCTCTTCCTCTTTTTACTACTTTCAAATCCTCTCAACATTCAAACACAAAGATTCATCATCCATTTATGATCTAGCGGGTATTTTGCAAAACAAATTACATATTTGAGCTCCTTGCAACTTCCTCTTCGTTTTGGTACCAACTTCATCTCATTTGGGTAACATTTCTAAAATACTAGATTTCTTTAAATTCGTGTTCTTGACTTATAAAGTTGTTAATTAGCGTCTATGGCTCATTGTGATGTCGTGTATGTAATTTGTATGCTCGATTCGATGTTTTTGGTGTAACTAGTTCAATATGAAAATTACTTGCTAAATCCTTGATTTTGGATGATCAAATGTTGTTAGATTGTTAAAGTGCATGTTTTAAAAGTGTTACTAGTATCATTAGCTTCGTTTTGATGTATAGGTTGATTAAGGAAACTCCAAGAACATGATTAGTGATTTTGTGAACTTGGATTAGGGTTTGATAAGCTTTACATGAACTTTTGATGCGTCAAATGCTATGAGATATTGTTGTTAAGTGTTTTGTTGCAATGTGTGTTTGATCACCTTCGAAACGGCATATCATACATGTAAAACGGTTGCCCGAATCATGAAATGCATATTTGGAACTTGAACTTTGATTATGGACGTTTAAATGCGGTTTTGGGGTGTGTAAGTGTTGAATTTCTTGATGAAATGTGTCTAGGTGTTTTCCTCGTCAAATTACCTTTCCGGTGATATAAAATACATGTTCTAATTGTTTGCGGTTTGTAATTTGGGTTGGTTTGATTGTTGGTTCGTGCACTTAGAGTTGCAGCAAACAGGGCCTGGAAACCAACCAGGACGCCGTCCAGAAACTCAGGACGCCGTCCCACTTCTAATACCTGGACGCCGTCTAGGTACTCAGGACGCCGTCCCACTCTTCAATATAGGACGCCGTCCAGTCATCTGGGACGCCGTCCTAATGGCCTAAAACTGGCTGTTCGCTTAGTCTTTTGACGAAAAATGTTTGGCATGTTCTAGACCTCAAATTCACGTGCAACTTGTTTTAACATGCTTATATATGAATAACTAGCATAGAAAATTTGTCCGAGACCCGACCCGACCATGTTGACTTTTCCGTTGACTTTGACCCGACCAAGTTTGACTTTTTGTCAAACTTAACCAAATACTTATACAACCTTTCTAACATGATTATTTACTTGTATCTTGCATGAAACTTGACTAGTTGATTCACATGCTAATATAATCGAGTCGTAACGAGCCATAGGACTAATTGAACATCTTTACCCTTCGTGACTATCGTTATTGATACAACCTATTTGTTTAGGTCAAGACTAGCATTGTTCTTTGCACACGTTACTTGTCGAAGTACTTTTTGGTTCGTGCATACAAGGTGAGATCATAGTCCCACTTTTACTCTTTTTGAACTTACTTTTGGGATGAGAAAACATAAACGTTCTTTTAAACTACGTGAACACAAGTACAGGGAAAACAAACATTCTACATACGAGTTTGAACACAAATCCTCAATTCGATTATCATTAGTTACATCAGATGGTGTAAGCGAGAACTTATGTTATATGGCCATATGGGTTTGACAAACCCTCACTTCGGACGGTTCGCTACCGTCTACGGGTGAAATATATTTTCGGGAAACAGTGTATGTTCTAACACTATTATTACGGGGTTCAACGGACGGAATGTTAAGCCTTGATAATTGAGTGCTCGTGAATATTAACTTTTAGAATGTACTATGACTTTATCGATGTTGCAAATCTTGTGGTTCAACTTACTTTTACTCACTTACTTATTTAAACCTATGATTTCACCAACGTTTTCGTTGACAGATTCTCTATGTTTTTCTCAGGTCCTTGAACTTAGGTGATATATGCTTCCGCTCATACTTTTTGATACTTGCATTGGATGTCGAGTATACTTGCATACGTGGAGCGTCTTTTTGACTACTTTTAATCGTGTCGCACGTGTTTCATACAAACTTTAAACATTGTTATGTACTTGTTATGGAAACTACTTTTGTAAACTTTGAAACATCCTTATTTATGAAATGAATGCGACATATTTTTCGGTCAAACTTTGTTATAAAGACTTACGACCATGTAATGGGACCATACGTAGATGACGTCGTCATTTGACGATTTGTCGGGGTCGCTACAAGTGGTATCAGAGCTTTGGTTGTAGGGATTTAGAGTTCATTGGTGTCGACCCCGAGTCATAGGGTACATTGGTGAGTCTAGACTACAACCGGCATATAGACTTGACATAGGAATTACTTGGCAAATTGTGCATTTATACTCTAACTCTTCTACTCATATCTACTCTTATTCTATCTAAATCTTGCGTTGTATAATTTAATTGACACGCCACCTTGACTATATGATGTAATGTCGAATGCACATATGAATTAGGGTAATATAATTCCCGGAAATTATATTACGGTGACTCATATGAACATACCGACATTATGCCATAAAGAATTTAAGGCGAGTCAAGGATAATTTTCTCTTTATCTTTATTCCATATCGCGGTTAGTATTATTTAGAATACTAACCAACGGTATTCTTTTGTTTTGAAGGAACAATGCCTCCTCGCCGTGTACGACGCAATGAAACTCCCGAACAAGCTTTGCAACGCATGATAGCCACCGCCGTAGATGCGGCCATGGCTGGTCACTCGTCCAACAACAACAATAACAATAACAACAACAACAACCAAGGAGCCGGTAACTCTAGCGAAGGGTGCTCCTACAAAGCTTTCATGGGGTGCAAACCCCACACTTATGATGGAACCGGGGGACCGGTTGTGCTTACTCGTTGGTTTGAACAAACCGAGGCCGTCTTTAGCATAAGCGGTTGTCGGGATCAAGACAAGGTCAAATACTCCACCCACACTTTCTTTGGAATTGCTCTAACATGGTGGAACACCTATGTTCAATCGGTAGGTACCGATGAAGCTCATGCCCTCTCTTGGGCCGATCTAAGGGAAAAGATGATTGTTGAATATTTTCCGCGCGAAGAAACCCGAAAGCTTGAGGAAGAACTAAGAGCTTTGAAAGCGGTCGGAAACGATCTTAAGGCTTATAATCAACGCTTCGCCGAACTATCCTTGATGTGTCCTAATCTTGTTAACCCCGAATCTCAAAGGATTGAGCTCTACATGCTCGGTCTTCCAAAAAGCATCAAACAAGGGGTGATGTCATCCAAACCCGCTACTCATCAAGCCGCTATGAACATGGCCCGTCAATTAATCGAAACGGTTGACGAAATCATAGTGCCGGCTCCTAAGGCCGAGGACAAGTCGGGTGGCAACAAAAGGAAATGGGAAGCCACTCCATCAACCAACTACAACAACAACACCTTCACCAAAAAGCCTTTCAACAACGACAGCAAGAAGGGTTATGTCGGAAACTTACCTTTTTGCAACAAATGCCACAAGCATCATCACGGCGAATGTAACAAGCTAGTTTGTCACCGTTGCCAAGGTGTTGGTCATAGGGCCAACAATTGCACAAGCGCCGCCCCCGTTGCTCGAAAGGGGCCCAATCCTCCAAAAACGGTCACTTGTTACGAATGTGGCCAAACGGGCCATTATAAGAACGAATGCCCGAAAAAGAAAACCAACCCCAACAACCGAGGCCGAGCCTTTAACATCAACACCGAGGAAGCCCGAGATGACAATGAACTAGTCACGGGTACGTTTCTTCTCAACAACACTTATGTTACTTGCTTATTCGATTCGGGTGCCGATAAATGTTTTGTGTCTAAGACTTTGGCTCCTACTCTTTGCACTCCACCACACCCCTTAGATACTACTTATTCCATCAAAGTGGCCGACGGAAAACTCTTAAGTGCCGACACATATTACCGGGGGTGTACTTTAAACATTTTGGGTAATGAATTTGAAATTGACTTGATACCCATAGAACTAGGGAGTTTTGATGTAATAATCGGTATGAATTGGATGGTCAAAAATAAATCTCACATTCTTTGCGACCTTCACGCAATCCGAATTCCTATCGAGAATGGTGAACCATTGATTGTCTATGGCGACAAAAATTGCACCGGACTCAATCTCGTTTCGTGCCTTAAAGTTCGAAAGCTACTTCACAAGGGTTGTTTCGCGATTCTTGCTCATGTTAAGAAAGTCGAGGCCGACGAAAAGCGCATCGAAGATGTGCCAATTGTTAGTGACTTTTCCGATGTATTTCCCGACGAATTACCGGGTCTTCCACCTCATCGACCGGTTGAATTTCAAATCGATCTTATTCCAGGAGCTGCACCCGTAGCGCGTGCACCGTATAGACTCGCTCCATCCGAATTACAAGAATTACAAAGTCAAATCCAAGAGTTACTTGACCGTGGTTTCATTCAACCTAGCCATTCACCATGGGGCGCTCCGATTTTGTTCGTCAAGAAGAAAGACGGATCCCTACGAATGTGCATTGATTATCGTGAACTAAACAAATTGACGGTTAAGAACCGATATCCCCTTCCTCGCATCGATGATCTCTTTGATCAACTACAAGGTTCTCGTGTATATTCAAAAATCGATCTCCGTTCGGGTTATCATCAACTAAGGGTTAAGGGGGAAGATATCTCCAAAACCGCTTTCCGGACTTGTTATGGTAGTTATGAATTCCTTGTCATGCCTTTCGGTCTCACTAACGCACCGGCGGTGTTCATGGATCTCATGAACCGCGTGTGCAAACCTTACCTCGACAAATTCGTTATAGTGTTCATCGATGATATTTTGGTCTATTCTAAAAGCGAAAAGGAACACAAAGAACGTCTCCGACTCGTGCTTGAACTCTTGAGAAAAGAACAACTCTATGCCAAGTTCTCCAAGTGTGAATTTTGGTTGAAGGAAGTTCAATTCCTCGGTCATGTTGTAAGTGATCAAGGCATTAAAGTCGATCCCGCGAAAATCGAAGCCATTAGTAAATGGGAGACTCCTACTACTCCTACTTAAATTCGTCAATTCTTGGGTCTCGCCGGATACTATCGTAAATTCATCAAGGACTTTTCCTTAATCGCTCGCCCTTTAACCGCGTTAACTCACAAGGACCGAAAGTTCATTTGGTCATCCGAACAAGAAACCGCTTTTCAAATCTTGAAAACTAAGCTAACCACCGCTCCTATCTTGTCACTTCCCGAAGGCAATGATGATTTTGTTGTATATTGTGATGCCTCGAAAAACAGTTATGGATGCGTATTAATGCAACGAAAGAAAGTCATTGCTTATGCCTCTCGACAACTCAAAGTCCACGAACGAAACTACACGACACATGATCTTGAACTCGGTGCCGTCATCTTTGCACTTAAGTTATGGAGACATCATCTTCTTGGTACCAAGAGTACTATCTTTACCGATCACAAAAGTCTCCAACATATCTTCGATCAAAAGCAACTAAACATGAGACAACGACGGTGGATTGAAACCTTGAACGATTACAATTGTGAACTTCGTTACCACCCCGGAAAGGCAAATGTAGTGGCCGATGCCTTAAGTCGAAAGGAAAGAACGGTACCTCTTCGCGTCCGAGCATTAAACATCACCATCCACTCCAACCTTAATAGCCAAATTCGTGTAGCTCAAGATGAGGCTCTTAAGGACAACCACATCGGACGTGAACTTTTAAACATCCTCGTCTCTCGATTCGAAGTTAAGGAGAACGGACTTCGATATTACGCTGGAAGGATTTGAGTGCCTAGATATGGCGATTTACGAAACCTCATCTTAGACGAAGCCCACAAATCACGATACTCGATTCATCCCGACGCCAATAAGATGTACCATGACCTTAAAGAACAATATTGGTGGCCGAACATCAAAAAGGAAGTTGCTAGATACGTTGCCAAATGTTTGACTTGCGCAAAAGTCAAAGCCGAACACCAAAGACCGTCCGGGTTACTTCAACAACCCGAGATCCCGCAATGGAAGTGGGAAAGGATCACGATGGATTTTATCACCAAACTACCAAAAACGTCGGGCGGTTATGATACTATTTGGGTCATTGTCGATCGCCTCACCAAATCCGCACACTTTCTCGCCATGAAAGAGACCGACAAAATGGAGAAACTTGCACGACTATACATTAAGGAGATTGTAGCCCGACACGGTGTACCTTTATCGATTATCTCCGACCGAGATGGTCGTTTCGTTTCTAGATTTTGGCGTACGTTACAAGAAGCGTTGGGAACGCGTTTGGACATGAGCACCGTATATCATCCCCAAACCGATGGGCAAAGTGAACGTACAATACAAACCTTAGAGGATATGTTACAAGCCTGCGTTGTTGATTTTGGAAAAGCTTGGGACAATCACTTACCTCTCACCGAATTCTCTTACAACAATAGTTATCACGCGAGTATTAAGGCCGCACCTTTTGAAGCGTTATATGGTCGAAAATGTCGCTCTCCTCTTTGTTGGGCCGAAGTGGGTGACGTGCAAATTTCCGGGCCCGAACTCATTCACGAAACCACCGAGAAGATTCTTCAAATCCGAGATAGGCTTCGGACGGCCCGGAGTCGTCAAAAATGCTATACCGACAAAAGACGCAAAGACCTCGAATTTCAAGTCGGTGACCGCGTCATGTTAAAAGTCGCACCTTGGAAAGGTGTCATCCGTTTTGGGAAACGTGGCAAACTAAATCCGCGGTACGTTGGTCCTTTCGAAATCTTAGAGCGTATTGGAACCGTTGCTTATCGTTTAAACCTTCCGCCTCAACTAAGCTCCGTCCATCCTACTTTTCATGTATCTAACTTGAAGAAGTGTCTCGCCGAGCCCGATATCATCGTCCCTCTCGAGGAACTTACTATTAATGACAGACTCCATTTTGTGGAGGAACCGGTTGAAATTGTGGACTACGTCGATAAGGAATTAAAACAAAGCCGGATCCCGATTGTTAAGGTCCGTTGGAACACCAAAAGGGGACCCGAGTTTACTTGGGAAAGAGAAGATCAAATGCGAAAGAAAAACCCTCATCTATTCCCGGTCCCGGAAACATCAGATTCCGAGGAAGAAACAACGACTACTACGCCTACCTAAATTTCGGGACGAAATTTCTTTTAAGGTGTAGGTAATGTAACATCCTGCCTTTTTCTGTTTAATTTTCCGTTTAACTATTTAAGTTCCGTTATATGTTTATAACACATTCCGTTAATATGCGTTGAATTATCTCGTTTAGGTAATTCCCGCACCCGGTTTAAAGTTGAGGGACCAAACTTGCCAAAGGTTGAAACATTTGACTAGGTCAAAGAGTCAACCCCTTTTCATCCATTCATTTCACCTCCTCTTCCTCTTTTTACTACTTTCAAATCCTCTCAACATTCAAACACAAAGATTCATCATCCATTTATGATCTAACGGGTATTTTGCAAAACAAATTACATATTTGAGCTCCTTGCAACTTCCTCTTCGTTTTGGTACCAACTTCATCTCATTTGGGTAACATTTCTAAAACACTAGATTTCTTTAAATTCGTGTTCTTGACTTATAAAGTTGTTAATTAGCGTCTATGGCTCATTGTGATGTCGTGTATGTAATTTGTATGCTCGATTCGATGTTTTTGGTGTAACTAGTTCAATATGAAAATTACTTGCTAAATCCTTGATTTTGGATGATTAAATGTTGTTAGATTGTTAAAGTGCATGTTTTAAAAGTGTTACTAGTATCATTAGCTTCGTTTTGATGTATAGGTTGATTAAGGAAACTCCAAGAACATGATTAGTGATTTTGTGAACTTGGATTAGGGTTTGATAAGCTTTACATGAACTTTTGATGCGTCAAATGCTATGAGATATTGTTGTTAAGTGTTTTGTTGCAATGTGTGTTTGATCACCTTCGAAACGGCATATCATACATGTAAAACGGTTGCCCGAATCATGAAATGCATATTTGGAACTTGAACTTTGATTATGGACGTTTAAATGCGGTTTTGGGGTGTGTAAGTGTTGAATTGCTTGATGAAATGTGTATAGGTGTTTTCCTCGTCAAATTACCTTTCCGGTGATATAAAATACATGTTCTAATTGTTTGCGGTTTGTAATTTGGGTTGGTTTGATTGTTGGTTCGTGCACTTAGAGTTGCAGCAAACAGGGCCTGGAAACCAACCAGGACGCCGTCCAGAAACTCAGGACGCCGTCCCACTTCTAATACCTGGACGCCGTCTAGGTACTCAGGACGCCGTCCCACTCTTCAATATAGGACGCCGTCCAGTCATCTGGGACGCCGTCCTAATGGCCTAAAACTGGCTGTTCGCTTAGTCTTTTGACGAAAAATGTTTGGCATGTTCTAGACCTCAAATTCACGTGCAACTTGTTTTAACATGCTTATATATGAATAACTAGCATAGAAAATTTGTCCGAGACCCGACCCGACCATGTTGACTTTTCCGTTGACTTTGACCCGACCAAGTTTGACTTTTTGTCAAACTTAACCAAATACTTATACAACCTTTCTAACATGATTATTTACTTGTATCTTGCATGAAACTTGACTAGTTGATTCACATGCTAATATAATCGAGTCGTAACGAGCCATAGGACTAATTGAACATCTTTACCCTTCGTGACTATCGTTATTGATACAACCTATTTGTTTAGGTCAAGACTAGCATTGTTCTTTGCACACGTTACTTGTCGAAGTACTTTTTGGTTCGTGCATACAAGGTGAGATCATAGTCCCACTTTTACTCTTTTTGAACTTACTTTTGGGATGAGAAAACATAAACGTTCTTTTAAACTACGTGAACACAAGTACAGGGAAAACAAACATTCTACATACGAGTTTGAACACAAATCCTCAATTCGATTATCATTAGTTACATCAGATGGTGTAAGCGAGAACTTATGTTATATGGCCATATGGGTTTGACAAACCCTCACTTCGGACGGTTCGCTACCGTCTACGGGTGAAATATATTTTCGGGAAACAGTGTATGTTCTAACACTATTATTACGGGGTTCAACGGACGGAATGTTAAGCCTTGATAATTGAGTGCTCGTGAATATTAACTTTTAGAATGTACTATGACTTTATCGATGTTGCAAATCTTGTGGTTCAACTTACTTTTACTCACTTACTTATTTAAACCTATGATTTCACCAACGTTTTCGTTGACAGATTCTCTATGTTTTTCTCAGGTCCTTGAACTTAGGTGATATATGCTTCCGCTCATACTTTTTGATACTTGCATTGGATGTCGAGTATACTTGCATACGTGGAGCGTCTTTTTGACTACTTTTAATCGTGTCGCACGTGTTTCATACAAACTTTAAACATTGTTATGTACTTGTTATGGAAACTACTTTTGTAAACTTTGAAACATCCTTATTTATGAAATGAATGCGACATATTTTTCGGTCAAACTTTGTTATAAAGACTTACGACCATGTAATGGGACCATACGTTGATGACGCCGTCATTTGACGATTTATCGGGGTCGCTATGCATAGTGACGTGAACCAATGAGCCGGTAGCGTCATAGCATTACGTATGGTGTGAACCACGGAGCCGGTAGCACCATGACGCGCATATGGTTAACTGTATAGTTTGTGCATGTATTGTAGTGTAGCATATTATATTTTAGAGTATATGCTATCGTTTATGCTAGTTGCGGTAATGGAGGTTATTAGCTTTATACTTGTAGTTCGCATGCTAATATTATATTGCTAGCATGTTTGTGGTATGTGAGTAGGTGGTAGCAAGTAGGTATATTATATATGCATGTGTATACTTATTGCACTCACTAAGCGTTTTGCTTACCCCTCTCGTTGTTTACATTTTTAGGCTCCGGAGTGGATAAAGGCAAGGGTATTTTCTTGGACTAGCGGGCTCCTTAATGTTTATGCTATTGTATTGCTTTTGAAGTTCGACCTAGGTTTGGGTAGTTTAACCCCAAACGCCATGCTCAGGTTTTGTTTGGTATTTAAACTTGCGGGTTGAAACTCATATTTTTGAATTGTAATGGGCAATGATGCTCGATGGTCAAATACTCGAATTGTGGATGCTAAAAACATGTAAACTTTATTTATTTACGCGTCGAAAAGTCTTGTGTTGATAAATGTCGATTACCATGAAAATTTGGGGGACTATGTAATTTGTTTAAGTCAGAATCTGATCTGGGCTGGTGCCGCGCCGCGAGCCCTTTGGGGCGCGCCTCGAGTTTGAGTGCATTTTGGTAACAGCTTTTTTGATGGTCCCTGACCTCCAGCTACCAGCGTGGGCCGTGCCACGGCCAGATGAACCGCGTCGCGGGTATTGCCTGACAGGCGTGGTCTGTCCTTTAAAAAAAATGTTTTGCGATGTTTAACGGGTTGGGTCGTTACAAGTGGTATCAGAGCATGGTCTAAGGGATTTAGGCTACTTGAGATAGGTGCCTAGACTTAGACTTTATTGTGTATGCGCTTTATGCGGGACTTGTAGGAGACGGGTCGGACCGGGTTTGGTTAGTGCCTAGGTTTAGGTGAACTAACCTTACGCTACTTGTTTTGTGTTGTAATTGCAATCATCAAGCGAGATAGATGTTGTACTAGCAAGTTAATGTGACATGCTCGCGTAACAATGATTAGCTACCATTGTTACGGGTTCAAATCGTGTTAAACGAGCGATGTACGACGATTGTTGAGCAAGATGGGGCGGTGAGGTGTATGTGTATATTTATGTCATGTCTTCCGGACATGACACCAATGACAGAGGTACGAGCGAGGACTCCGAGTCCACGACCAAAGTTGAGGCCATTATGCAAAGGCGTCACATGGCCTTTTTGGAGGATGTTAAGAATATGTTCTTAGATTCGATTGACGAGCAAGTAGTCAATCTAGTCAAGGAACAAGTAAAGGTTGTTCTTCACGAAAATAATGTGGGAAGATGAGACTTTTACTACAAAAATTTCAAAGATGCTCAACCTCCCACTTTTGAGGGCGAACGGGATCCACTAAAGAGCAATCGTTGGATCTCCGATATAGAGGGGGCTTTTTGTACTTGTGAATGCCCTCTCGATAAGAAGACGAGGTATGGTAGTAGCATGTTAAGGGGTGATGCTAAGATGTGGTGGGACGAAAATATTCGGCTTTATGGTGAGGAGCAATGTATGGAATTCACGTGGGATGAATTCAAAACGGAGTTTTTCAAGGAGTATCAAACTTCGGCCAATCTTTATAGGCTTAAGGATGAGTTGCGTGCTTTGAGGCAAGGGTCGATGGATTTGAACACTCTCAAATCCTTTTTCTTGTCAAAGACCCAATTTTGCCCGGAGTATGTCGGTAATGATCACATGTTGAAGGAAGACTTCTATCAAACCTTGAACGACAACTATCAAGAAAAGATTAGTAGAAACTCGGTGAAAACTTTTGATGAGTTGTATGACATGACTAAGGGTTTTGAGTCGCTCATTTTGAAAAAGAGTGGCTTTACTTTTGGCAAAAGAAAGTTCGAAGCTACTAGTCATTCCAACAAGAAAAGTAAGGGTGCGAGTGAGAGTGTTGGTAGTGTGAAGAAGGGTGCGTCCGGGGGTTATGGACCCAAATGTTATAATTGTGGACGATAAAGACACATGGCTCGTGATTGTACAAACGCATCTTCAACACCAAAGCTCACTTGCTACAATTGTCAAAAGGAAGGGCACCGAAGGACGGAATGTCCCGAGTTGCGGGGTGATCAAGTTAAGAAGTTGGAGAAAGCAGCGGGTACGGCTCGGGGGCGAAGTTATTTGGTGACCAATGATGAGGCCAAACAATCCAATGAAGTTGTCTCAGGTACTTTCACGGTTAACTCTAATCTGGCAAGGATATTATTTGATAGCGGTGCTTATTTGTCATTTGTGTTGCCTCGATTTGTGTCTAAGCTTAACAAACCGTTATCTAAGTTAAGTCATCCAGTAGAAGTCGAAATAGCAGATGGTAAGAGGGTGCTAAGGGTTGATGTTTGTAAAGATTGTAATGTTGTGTTTGGCACCGAAACGTTTAAAATTGATCTCATTCCGATGACTTTGGGTGAGTTTGATATTGTTGTTGGTATGGATTGGCTCAATCGTTATAGACCCGATATTTCATGCCATGAAAAGTTCATTCGTGTAAAGATCCCAAGTGGGGGAGAGTTAATCATCCATGGCAACAAATGAAGGAGACTCGTACCATTATGCACTTATGCACGGGCGCAACGTTTTCTTAATAGTGGTGGCATGGTTTTTCTTGCCCATGTAGTTGATACTCGTGAAGAACCACCATCTATTCATGAAATTCCGATGGTTAATGAATTCGAAGATGTTTTTCCGGATGAGTTACCGGGTGTTCCGGCGGAAAGACAAGTTGAGTTTCGCATGAGTTGGTTCCGGGGGCTACCCCCATTGCTAAAACTCCTTATCGTTTAGCACCGACGAAAATGAAAGAGTTATTAAATCAAACTCAAGAGTTGCTTGAAAAGGGTTTTATCCGACCGAGTGCTTTGCCTTGGGGCACTTCGGTTTTGTTTGTGAAAAAGAAAGATGATAGTATGCGGATGTGCATCGATTATCGGGAGTTGAACAAAGTGACGATCAAGAATCGTTATCCATTGCCTCGAATTAAAGATTTGTTTGACCAACTCCAAGGTGCGACGTATTTTTCTAAGATTGACTTGAGGTCTGGCTATCACCAAGTGCGGGTTCGTGAGGAAGATATAGAGAAAATGGCTTTTCGAACTCGTTACGGGCATTTCGAGTTTGTAGTTATACCTTTTGGTCTTACGAATGCACCAGCGGCATTCATGGATCTTATGAACCGAGTGTGCCAACCTATGTTGGACAAGTCGGTAATGTGTTCATTAACGACATACTTGTCTATTCTAAGAGTATGAAGGAACATGAACACCATTTGCGTGAAGTGTTGAACACGTTGCGGAAGGAGAAGTTGTATGCTAAACTTTCCAAATGTGAATTTTGGCTAAGGGAAGTGAAATTTCTTGGCCATATTGTGAATAAAGAATGTATTCAAGTAGATCCGGGAAAGATAGAGACGGTGAAGAATTGGGGACAACCGACTACGCCTACGGAAATTCGAAGTTTTCTCGGATTGGCCGGTTATTATCGTCGGTTTATCCAAGACTTTTCTAAAATCGCCTCTCCGTTAACAAAGTTGACAAGGAAGAACGCGAGGTTTAATTGGGAAAATGAGCAAGAGATTGCTTTCCAATTGTTGAAAGAAAAGTTGTGTCAAGCTCCGGTGTTGGTATTACCGGATGGAATTGAAGATATGACGGTTTATTGTGATGCCTCATTGAATGGAATCGGGTGTGTTCTAATGCAAAGAGGTAAAGTCATCGCTTACGCCTCTCGAAAATTGAAAGAACACGAAAAGAGATACCCGACTCATGATCTTGAATTGGCAGCGGTGGTTCATACGTTGAAAATTTGGCGCCACTACTTATATGTGTGACGACCCAGAAAATTTCGACTAATTTTAAATCAAACTCTCGATACGATTTAATATTTTTTACACGATAAGAAAAGTCTGTTATGTTGAGTCTCATAAATTTTGAACGGTTTTCATGAATTCATTTGCCCTTCGACCATTTCAAACGATTCACGAACAACTATTTGTAAATAGGTACATATATTATATATATATATATATATATATATATATATATATATATATATATATATATATATATATATATATATATATATATATATATATATATAATAATTATTATTATATTATTTAGTTATTAGAATTAATTTTTGTAAAGTAAAATAATATAAGATATAATAAAATTTATTATTAAAATAAATATATGTATATATATGTAAAGTATGTCGAATATTCATATATTGTTTCGAATTTATAATAACACACGTCCATTATTTTGATTGATATTAAATAAGTTGCGAGCTTGTGAGTGTAATAAAATAAATAATAGACGAGCCTACTCGATCTTGTTTCGCACATTTTATGACTAAAATAATTACATGAACTTAATTTGAGATTTTTCTGAAGACTTGTGTCCGCCACTGAATTAACAATGGAGCGCGATTTAGCACTCTGTGAAAACTGTCGGTACACTAATTCAATTCTTGTAATTTCAATACTGTTTATAATGCATGTAACGCCCCGTACTAAATCATCATGTACGGACCATCATCAACAGGATCATTACAAGGTTAAGTACTATATGCGCTTTAAAAACAGAGTTTGCATTCATTAATAAAAGTGACGTCATAACATACGTCAATTGTTTTACAAATCAAAAGTATGCTTCACTAAGTAGAAGCATTAAATAAGGGTACGTGACCATAATGCTCGTTACATAACATAAGTTCATAAGTAAAAAGTTTGAATGCAACATAAGTAGTCATGCGATAACAACTCTAGGCAGCGGGTTCTACAGCACGACTAGTAAGATAGCGGAAGCGACTTCTAGCACCTGAGAAAATACATGCTTAAAAAGGTCAACACAAAGGTTGGTGAGCTATAGTTTAAGTATAACAGTAATGTAAGTAGGCCACGAGATTTCAGTGCTACAACGAGCGTTTCAAAAGTATGTAAAAGTATATGCTTAACCGTGGGCACCCGGTAACTAACTTAACGTTTAATGTACCCCCTTAAAGTGCACTTGGCAAGTGCGTATAACCTCGAAGTATTAAACACTCGTTAAATGCTAGCGCTACTAGCCCGAGTGGGGATGTCAAACCCTATGGATCCATATCTAAGATTCGCGTTCACGGTTCAAAAACCAATGATTAAACGTTACCGAGCTAAAGGGAATGTTTCTGCCGTTATATAACCCACACATATATAAAGTTTAAGTACTCGTGCCTAGTATGTAAAACATAAAATCCGCATGCATTCTCAGTTCCCAAAATAAGTTAAAGTAAAAAGGGAATGCTATAACTCACAATGATTAGTAGTAATGGTAAGGTAGTAGTCGGAAAGTGGTGTGCAAGTAACGGTCCAAACGTCCTCAACCTAAGTCAAAAAGCACTAAGTCAATAAGTCGTCTCAAAAGGTTTACAAGTACGTAATTAAGGTCATAAGGGTCATCATCAATCATCATTAAACAAAAGGTAACAAGTAAGACTCGTTTATGAAAGTCGTTTAAAACAAAGGCTGACTTCGGTCAGTCACCACAGCCTCTACCCTTACTGAATTAAGGTGAGACCAGTGGTCATGGCTCCGTCTACGAGTCCCTTAAGTGTGGTAAAATTTACAGAAGCAAACTCGTCTTGGTTTGACCGTGGCGACGGTCTAAGTGCGAGTAGGTCAGAAATTTCTGCACAACGTTAAAGGACATGGTAACGATCGGAGGGCCATAAATCCTAAACCGTAACTCGGATTAAGACGAGTCCTATATGAAAAGTTATCTACTCGAAAAGTTCTATCTAAAAATCAAGGTTAGAACAGCCCAGGTCTACTGGTATGTTCCAGAAGCATCAGGTCAGTAGGTTTTGGACAGAACAGTGGGTTTTGGAGAGTTCCGGTTGTCTCGGTGCTTGATGTTCATCACGGTTCTCATTCTTGATGCGTATAGCTTCAAGTGTACAACTCGTTGATGTGTTAACATCATTTTGACCAAGGTTTGTCCATCATAACTCAAGTGCAAGTGTTGTAAGTGTTTGGTGAACCAAGGTTACATCAAGGCTTAGTTTCAACACTTACATGAACTTTAGAAGTAAAAACAAGTTATAAACTTAAATCAACAACTAGTAAAGTGTATGTAAGCTTTATAGCTTTTGTTTATGACAATTTAAGAAGACCATAAGCTAGATAACTTAGATCTTTCAAAGGTATTTGAAGTTGTAACTTGTAAGTTACACTTCTATGTTCTTGAAACTTATAAGTTAACTTTTAAGTTCAAGAGTATGAGATCAAGGCCAACTTGTAGTTCTTGACCAACAAACCAACAAACAAGTAATTTAAATGCATAAAGTAAAGAAACAAGTTAATTAAACAAGTAGCTAGTTCAAGTGTTGCTCATACTTTAAAGATTCAACCAAAGTTGATCTTTAAGTAAAGTAAACCTTAAGTTTACTTCCATGACTTGCAAGTATGATTTTAACAACAAGAACTCATAATCTTTGAAATAAATAAAGTAGAAAGCTAACTAAACAAGAAGATGATTCATAGTTGCTCTTACTTTTAAAGATTCAACCCAAGTTGATCTTTAAGTGAAGTAACTTCAAAGTTACTTCAAGAACTACAAGTAAAGAGTTTATACAACTATGAACTTTAATATTTTGAAACAAAATATGTAGAACATAACTAGATAGATTATGTTCTTAAATGTTCTTGTTATAACAAGATAAAGATGAAGAAATCAAACTAGTAAGTTTGTTCTTGAAAGTTAGAAAGTAAGTAACATATAACTAGTAACTACATGTATTCAAACATTAAGTAAGAACAAGTAAACAAACAACAATTGATGATGATGTTTAAGGGGTAAAAGGCCACGGTTTTAGTAACCAAAAGAAGAAAAAGAAAAGTTCCTAGTAGCTTACAAGTATTGGAGAAAAAGAGAGGAAAGTTGAGAGGTTTTCAAGTGTGTGTGTTTGAAATGAAGATTGCAAGTGAACAAGTGAGTAAAAAAAAAGATTTGAATCTCTTTTGTGTACTCCTAGCCCACGGCCAGCAGCTCCCAAGGGGAGTAGAGAGTTGTTTGATGGTTACTTGGTGGAAAAGCTTACAAAAGTTGGGTAAAAGGGTGGTGTTCATGGGGATAATGAGCCAACTATATTCCAATTGAACAAACTAACTAGTTAACCTCCAAACTAATACTTACAAGTAGCAAGAGTGGGCTAATTAATCCATAATATAAGTAGGGTGGGCTTAGAAGCCCAAGTCAAAAGTCCATTATACTAATAAAGCCCAAGTGCAAGTAGTTTAACAATTAAATCCAATTAAAGCCCAAGTACTTAACTAATCACCTTAGTTAATTAAAATGATTAATAAAATTAATCATGAATGTAAATAATATCTTAAAATATTATTCGTGCAAGTTCCGGGTGTCACAAAGACGTTTCGGGCATTTAAAGTTCAAGTACGGGCAATTAAAGCAACATGTAAATGTAATAACATACATTCGTTTAATCAAGCGTATTAATAATAATAATTATTAATAAATAACGTTGGAAAAACCAGGGTCGTTACATTACCCACCTGTTAAAGAAAATTTCGTCCCGAAATTTAAGCTGAAGTAGATGGAGGAGTCGGGAAAAGATGAGGATATTTCCGCATCATTTGATCCTCTCGTTCCCAAGTAAACTCAGGTCCTCGTTTGGCATTCCATCGTACTCGTACAATCGGAATCTTGTTGCGTTTCAAAGTTTTGATCTCACGATCCATAATCTCAACAGGTTCCTCCACAAAGTGGAGTTTGTCATCAATAGTAAGTTCTTCCAATGGTATGATGAGTTCGGGTGCAGCAAGACACTTCTTCAAGTTTGACACATGGAAGGTAGGATGAACTGAGCTCAATTGTGCTGGTAGATCCAAACGGTATGCAACTGGTCCAACACGTTCCAAGATCTCGAAAGGACCAATGTATCGTGGGTTCAACTTTCCACGTTTTCCAAAACGGATCACACCCTTCCAAGGTGCAACCTTCAACATTACACGATCACCAACATTAAATTCAAAGTCTTTCCGTTTAAGATCGGCATAGCTCTTTTGGCGATCACGGGCAGTCTTAAGTCTAGCTTGGATCTGAGCAATCTTCTCCGTGGTTTCGTGAACTACCTCGGGTCCGGTGATTTGCTTTTCGCCTACTTCAGCCCAACAAATAGGAGATCGGCACTTACGACCATACAATGCTTCAAAAGGTGCAGCATTAATGCTTGAGTGATAACTGTTGTTGTACGAGAATTTGGCGAGTGGCAAATGCCTTTCCCAGGCCTTTCCAAAATCAATGACACATGCACGCAGCATGTCCTCCAAGGTCTGAATCGTTCGTTCACTTTGCCCGTCAGTCTGAGGATGATAAGCAGTACTCATGTCAAGACGAGTTCCCATGGCTTCCTGCAAAGAACGCCAAAATCTGGAAGCAAAACGGGGATCGAGATCGGAGATGATTGATAAAGGTACACCATGACGAGATACAACCTCTTTGATGTACAGCTGAGCAAGTCTTTCCATTGTATCAGTTTCCTTCATCGCTAGGAAGTGTGCAGATTTGGTGAGGCGGTCAACAATAACCCAAATAGTATTGCATCCGCCCACCGTCTTCGGCAGCTTAGTAATGAAATCCATTGTGATCCCTTCCCACTTCCATTGTGGGATTTCCGGCTGTTGAAGTAACCCAGAAGGTCTCTGATGCTCGGCTTTAACCTTCGAGCAAGTCAAACACTTACCAACATAAGTCGCAACGTCCTTCTTAAGATTCGGCCACCAATACTGTTCTTTAAGGTCGTGGTACATCTTACCTGCACCGGGGTGAATCGAATATCTCGATTTATGTGCTTCATCAAGTATCAGGCTTCGTAGATCTCCATAGTAAGGTACCCAAATTCTTCCGGCATAACATCGGAGTCCAGACTCTCTAACCTCGAATCGAGAGACAAGTATGTTCAAATGCTCGTGAGATATGTTCTCCTCCTTGAGAGCCTCAACTTGGGCTACTCTGATCTGGTTGTTGAGGTTCGAATGGATGGTGATGTTCAGAGCCCTAACACGGAGAGGTGCCGTCCTCTCCTTTCGGCTTAAAGCGTCAGCTACAACATTGGCCTTGCCAGGGTGATAACGGAGTTTACAATCGTAGTCGTTGAGCGTCTCGATCCATCGACGCTGTCTCATATTCAATTGCTTCTGATCGAAGATGTGCTGGAGACTCTTGTGATCGGTGAAGATAGTGCTCTTAGTTCCATACAAATAATGTCTCCACAATTTGAGTGCAAAGACAACGGCTCCAAGTTCAAGATCATGTGTAGTGTAGTTCCGCTCGTGAATCTTCAATTGGCGGGAGGCATAGGCAATAACCTTTGATCGTTGCATCAATACACAACCAAAACCACTCTTCGATGCATCGCAATAAACAACAAAGTCGTCACTACCTTCAGGAAGTGATAGGATAGGTGCGGAGGTTAACTTCTTCTTCAAAGTTTGGAATGCTGATTCGTGTGTGGGTTCCCAAATGAACTTCTTGCCCTTGTGAGTCAGTGCGGTCAAAGGACGCGCAATCAGAGAAAATCCTTCGATAAACCTTCGATAATAACCGGCGAGACCTAGAAATTGGCGAATATGCGTTGGAGTAGTGGGGGTCTCCCACTTGCTGATGGCTTCAATCTTGGCGAGATCAACTTTGATACCCTGGTCGCTCACAACATGACCCAAAAACTGTACTTCCTTTAACCAAAATTCGCACTTGGAGAATTTGGCGTAAAGTTGCTCTTGTCTTAAGAGTTCAAGCACTAGCCGAAGGTGTTGCTCATGTTCTTCTTCGCTCTTAGAGTAGATGAGGATATCATCTATGAAGACGATAACAAACTTATCCAAGTAAGGCTTGCAGACACGATTCATGAGATCCATGAACACGGCAGGGGCATTTGTCAAACCGAATGGCATCACGAGGAACTCATAATGACCATAACGGGTCCTGAATGCAGTTTTCATCACGTCACTTTCCTTCACCCTCAGCTGGTGATATCCGGATCGCAAATCGATCTTTGAATAAACGCTCGATCCTTGTAGTTGATCAAAAAGATCATCAATTCGTGGAAGAGGATATCGATTCTTGATAGTCAATTTGTTGAGTTCACGGTAGTCGATACACATACGGAAGGATCCATCCTTCTTCTTTACAAACAACACAGGTGCGCCCCAAGGCGAGAAGCTTGGTTGGATAAACCCTCGATCTAATAGCTCTTGTAGTTGACTCTGTAATTCTTGCATCTCGGAAGGTGCGAGTCTATAAGGTGCGCGAGCTACAGGTGCAGCTCCTGGCACTAAGTCAATCTGAAACTCTACTGCTCTCTGCGGCGGTAATCCAGGCAATTCCTCTGGGAAGACATCAGAAAATTCGTTCACAATTCGAACGTCGTTCACGTTCTTCACCTCAGTTTCTACCGCTTTCACATGTGCTAGGACAGCAAAGCGTCCCTTCTTCATAATCTTTTGCGCTTTCACGCAACTAATGAGGTTCAACTTCGAGGTACATCTCTCTCCATAGATAACCAGTGGTTCGCCATCTCCTTGTGGTATGCGAAGTGCTTTATCTCCACAGATAACATCGGCCTTTATCTTGCTCAACCAATCCATACCGACGATCACGTCAAAACTTCCCAGTTTGATAGGTATCAAATCGATTTCGAAATCTACACCAGCTATGTTGATAATAGCTCCACGACTAATATGGTCAACCTTTTCAAGTTTTCCATTGGCGACCTCGACAAGCATACTTTCCTTCAAAGGAACTAACGACCAATCTAACTTATCACAAAAATGTCTACACACATAGCTCCTATCGGCACCAGTATCGAATAGGACAGAAGCTAAAAGATTGTTGATTTTGAATATACCTGTTACCAAGTCGGGGTTGTTGCGTGCATCTCTTGCATTAACATTGAAGGCTCTAGCACGTGGTGGTCCGCCATCCTTACGCTTGTTAGGACACTCGTTTCTGAAATGGCCCGTCTTTCCACATTCATAACACTTCTTAGGCCCATTGTTGTTGTGGTTTGGCTTCACATTCAAAGTGGTAACCTTGCAATCCTTGCCAACATGTCCAGATCGTTGGCACTTCTCACAGATAACATTGCAATACCCAGTGTGGTGCTTGTAGCACCTATTGCATTGTGGTAAGGTTCCTTTGTAGTTCGGATTGGTGCGGTTGTTGTTGTTGGGGTTGGTGTTGTTGTTGTGTATGTTGTTGTTTTGCCTGAACCCTTCATGTCGTTTTGCCGGGTTTTGATCATAGTTCCTACCCCTGTTGTTGTTGTGGTTGTTGTCCCATTTCCTCTTTTCACCACTAACAGTTTCAAACTTAGCCTTCTACGGCTCGTCAAGGATGATTTGATTCAAGAGAGTATGCGCCATGCGCATTGCTTCGGGAACACTTGGTGGCTTGGATGAGGTAACATTACCCTTGATGGACTTAGGAAGTCCCGAGAAGTATTTCTCCAAACGCTTAAATTCGGGGGTGACCATGGTTGGACACATAAGAGCCAATTCCAAAAACCTACGGTTGTAGCTGTTAAGGTCGTTCCCTACGGTTTTCAATTGCATAAATTCGATTTCCATCTTTTGAATCTCGGTTCTCGGACAGTATTCCTCGATCATAGCACATTTAAATTCTTCCCAAGGCGTAGCATACGCCTCATCAATTCCTTGCGCTTGGGCCATGGTATTCCACCATGTAAGCGCGCCATCAGAAAGTGTGCAAGATGCAAATTTCGTTTTGTTAGCCTCAGAACAATTGCTAACCCTGAATACCGATTCCAACTTTTCGAACCATCTGGTGAGACCGACGGGTCCCTCAGTGCCATTGAAGTAGTGTGGCTTGCAGCTTTGAAATTCCTTGTAAGTACACCCATCTCGAACGACAGGTGGATTGACAGGCGGTGGTGGTGGAGCTTGGGGTTGTCTTTCAGCTAGTGCAGCAGCGACTCGCTCGTTAATCATTTCCTCAATTTGTGCCGCGGTGGGGATAGATCTCCCGTTGGCCATGATGTTCTATACAATCATTTTGACTCAAGTCAAAATCCATTATGCAAATAATAATAGTACATTATATAACAACCAACATGAAAACAGCACAACACATGTTGATTAAATAACGCAAGTAGATATAAGTACCACAAAACCATGAGATGATAACGTAAATAGAACACTTGCGCAAGAAGTAAGCAACACAAATTCCATTCATTAATGATAATAAGTTCATACATTACAATAAGTTCGTACATTACATAAGTGAAATATGAAATTACAAAAGAAATTACAATACAGAATCTAGTACTAAGTCCTACGGCGATGGTGGGTACAAGATGTCCAAAACATGAGTCAACTGCTCCTCGAGCTCAGTAACTCGAGTCTGGAGAATCTCAATCTCCCGCCTCATTTCCTCATTAGAGGAAGATGGTGGGGCAGGTGGTGCTGGCGGTGCAGGTGGAGCCGGTGGTGCTGAAGTGGATGGTCCGGCTCTGGGTGGAGACGGTAATATCTGTGGGTCGGCGGGGTACGGCACCAGCCGTTTACGAGCAGTGATCCTACGACTCCGACCATAAGCGTCAGTGACAGTACGACCAGGAATTATGCCAGCGAAGCGATACCGCTTCTTCGGCGGGGTAGAAGGTGCCTGAATCAGTCGGTCAGCGGGATCCTCCTCATCACTGGAGTCGTCAGATGAGGTGTCGTCTGAAGAAGCATCGGTGGAAGAACCGTCGTCTGAATCATGCGGTGGTGGCGCGGGTGGCTCAACATATCCGAAAGCGGCCAACATCTGTCGGTGTCGGCCTGGCATAATCACGGCTAAGCGGCCGTCGGCAGTGCGTCGGCAAGGTGTGCGCCAGTGATTACGGAAGGGACCTTCCCCGAACTCCGCGGGGATCTCCATGCCACCAATGCGATCCAGTTGCCTCGGGGGTCTGGAAGAAGACGCCGGGATAGGCACACTAGAGCTAGCTCCAGAACTAGAGGCGCCGGGGTCGCCAGTGGGTGTCGGGGCCGGAATGTCGGCAGCAGCAGCAGCAGCAATAGGTGCAGCAGTGGGTGGAACAACGGGGCCTGAGCCGCTCGGGATGTCAGCAGGTGGAACGTCCGACATCTGAACAAGGAAAAATAAATTTTCCATGTCAGTATGTCATAAAGCAAGCAAATAATAGGCCAACAGTTTAAATTATGTATAACAATAAGTAGCATGGCAATATCAGTAATCGTACGAAACTAGCATGCAATCGAAAGCAAGTAATAGCATGCAGTAGTGAAATCACGTAGTAGCATACGGCATATAGCAGTAACAGTAAGCAGCAACATGCAGTAAGTTCAGCGGAAACAAGTAAACCAACAAGTTGTAGATTAGCCCTATTAGTGAATCCTACTCGGGTCGGTCTTAGACTCACTAATGCATCCTAATTCCCTACAACCAATGCTCTGATACCAAATGTAACGCCCCGAACTAAATCATCATGTACGGACCATCATCAACAGGATCATTACAAGGTTAAGTACTATATGCGCTTTAAAAACAGAGTTTGCATTCATTAATAAAAGTGACGTCATAACATACGTCAATTGTTTTACAAATCAAAAGTATGCTTCACTAAGTAGAAGCATTAAATAAGGGTACGTGACCATAATGCTCGTTACATAACATAAGTTCATAAGTAAAAAGTTTGAATGCAACATAAGTAGTCATGCGATAACAACTCTAGGCAGCGGGTTCTACAGCACGACTAGTAAGATAGCGGAAGCGACTTCAAGCACCTGAGAAAATACATGCTTAAAAAGGTCAACACAAAGGTTGGTGAGCTATAGTTTAAGTATAACAGTAATGTAAGTAGGCCACGAGATTTCAGTGCTACAACGAGCGTTTCAAAAGTATGTAAAAGTATATGCTTAACCGTGGGCACCCGGTAACTAACTTAACGTTTAATGTACCCCCTTAAAGTGCACTTGGCAAGTGCGTATAACCTCGAAGTATTAAACACTCGTTAAATGCTAGCGCTACTAGCCCGAGTGGGGATGTCAAACCCTATGGATCCATATCTAAGATTCGCGTTCACGGTTCAAAAACCAATGATTAAACGTTACCGAGCTAAAGGGAATGTTTCTGCCGTTATATAACCCACACATATATAAAGTTTAAGTACTCGTGCCTAGTATGTAAAACATAAAATCCGCATGCATTCTCAGTTCCCAAAATAAGTTAAAGTAAAAAGGGAATGCTATAACTCACAATGATTAGTAGTAATGGTAAGGTAGTAGTCGAAAAGTGGTGTGCAAGTAACGGTCCAAACGTCCTCAACCTAAGTCAAAAAGCACTAAGTCAATAAGTCGTCTCAAAAGGTTTACAAGTACGTAATTAAGGTCATAAGGGTCATCATCAATCATCATTAAACAAAAGGTAACAAGTAAGACTCGTTTATGAAAGTCGTTTAAAACAAAGGCTGACTTCGGTCAGTCACCACAGCCTCTACCCTTACTGAATTAAGGTGAGACCAGTGGTCATGGCTCCGTCTACGAGTCCCTTAAGTGTGGTAAAATTTACAGAAGCAAACTCGTCTTGGTTTGACCGTGGCGACGGTCTAAGTGCGAGTAGGTCAGAAATTTCTGCACAACGTTAAAGGACATGGTAACGATCGGAGGGCCATAAATCCTAAACCGTAACTCGGATTAAGACGAGTCCTATATGAAAAGTTATCTACTCAAAAAGTTCTATCTAAAAATAAAGGTTAGAACAGCCCAGGTCTACTGGTCTGTTCCAGAAGCATCAGGTCAGTAGGTTTTGGACAGAACAGTGGGTTTTGGAGAGTTCCGGTTGTCTCGGTGCTTGATGTTCATCACGGTTCTCATTCTTGATGCGTATAGCTTCAAGTGTACAACTCGTTGATGTGTTAACATCATTTTGACCAAGGTTTGTCCATCATAACTCAAGTGCAAGTGTTGTAAGTGTTTGATGAACCAAGGTTACATCAAGGCTTAGTTTCAACACTTACATGAACTTTAGAAGTAAAAACAAGTTATAAACTTAAATCAACAACTAGTAAAGTGTATGTAAGCTTTATAGCTTTTGTTTATGACAATTTAAGAAGACCATAAGCTAGATAAATTAGATCTTTCAAAGGTATTTGAAGTTGTAACTTGTAAGTTACACTTCTATGTTCTTGAAACTTATAAGTTAACTTTTAAGTTCAAGAGTATGAGATCAAGGCCAACTTGTAGTTCTTGACCAACAAACCAACAAACAAGTAATTTAAATGCATAAAGTAAAGAAACAAGTTAATTAAACAAGTAGCTAGTTCAAGTGTTGCTCATACTTTAAAGATTCAACCAAAGTTGATCTTTAAGTAAAGTAAACCTTAAGTTTACTTCCATGACTTGCAAGTATGATTTTAACAACAAGAACTCATAATCTTTGAAATAAATAAAGTAGAAAGCTAACTAAACAAGAAGATGATTCATAGTTGCTCTTACTTTTAAAGATTCAACCCAAGTTGATCTTTAAGTGAAGTAACTTCAAAGTTACTTCAAGAACTACAAGTAAAGAGTTTATACAACTATGAACTTTAATATTTTGAAACAAAATATGTAGAACATAACTAGATAGATTATGTTCTTGAATGTTCTTGTTATAACAAGATAAAGATGAAGAAATCAAACTAGTAAGTTTGTTCTTGAAAGTTAGAAAGTAAGTAACATATAACTAGTAACTACATGTATTCAAACATTAAGTAAGAACAAGTAAACAAACAACAATTGATGATGATGTTTAAGGGGTAAAAGGCCACGGTTTTAGTAACCAAAAGAAGAAGAAGAAAAGTTCCTAGTAGCTTACAAGTATTGGAGAAAAAGAGAGGAAAGTTGAGAGGTTTTCAAGTGTGTGTGTTTGAAATGAAGATTGCAAGTGAACAAGTGAGTAAAAAAAAAGATTTGAATCTCTTTTGTGTACTCCTAGCCCACGGCCAGCAGCTCCCAAGGGGAGTAGAGAGTTGTTTGATGGTTACTTGGTGGAAAAGCTTACAAAAGTTGGGTAAAAGGGTGGTGTTCATGGGGATAATGAGCCAACTATATTCCAATTGAACAAACTAACTAGTTAACCTCCAAACTAATACTTACAAGTAGCAAGAGTGGGCTAATTAATCCATAATATAAGTAGGGTGGGCTTAGAAGCCCAAGTCAAAAGTCCATTATACTAATAAAGCCCAAGTGCAAGTAGTTTAACAATTAAATCCAATTAAAGCCCAAGTACTTAACTAATCACCTTAGTTAATTAAAATGATTAATAAAATTAATCATGAATGTAAATAATATCTTAAAATATTATTCGTGCAAGTTCCGGGTGTCACAAAGACGTTTCGGGCATTTAAAGTTCAAGTACGGGCAATTAAAGCAACATGTAAATGTAATAACATACATTCGTTTAATCAAGCGTATTAATAATAATAATTATTAATAAATAACGTTGGAAAAACCAGGGTCGTTACAATGCACGTTTTCAGTCACCCATTTGAATTATATAATTAATATTATATTATTATTTTTAACTATTGAATTAGATTTATGGTTATATTTATAAAATGGTACTTTATGAGCTGGATCACATTTTCATCTAACACTTGGTCAATTAAATCCAAAACACCACTGTATGTGATTATACATATGATTAATAATGTGCTAGATATTATTATTATGACATTGATAATTTATTTCTATCTTCTATCATATATGTATACGAGTTATATTACTCACCATCACACTCTCATGTTACTATGTTTTGCTTTCTTTTATCCCAACTCATATCATAATCATATGATTATATATATGCGTATACCAACAAATGCATATGAACATATAATCACTAAATTTCAATAACTAAAACCCACCACCATGGAGAACAACTAACTCGATCACCATATCTATTCATCATCGTCAAGAAACCACCATCAACTTTCGAATAAAACAACTACCATTTAGTTTCTGTTTATGATTCGTTTGCACAACCACAACACGATCACCTCGCCTCTCAACCACTCTCTCTCTCCCTTTCTACTTCATTGAATCAACACCATCGGACTAAAAATGATTAAAACCTGTTGTATGCTATCATCGAATACTCAAAGCCAAACTATAATAAACTTTGTTGCTGTTTTGTGTTTGTCACGATCCAGGATCAAACCCAATTAAACACCCACTTGCGGTTATCAAAATCCAACCATGTACATCGTAACCTACTCAAGACCACCACCAACAAACTGTTCTCGCTGTTGAACCGGATCACCATCTCTATCTCTCAACCTCTCTCTCTCTCTCTCTCTCTCTCTCTCTCTCTCCCTCTCTTCCATATTTTTGTTGACAACTATCGCCAAATTTGAAACTGGTATTGTTCTCTTCTTAATCTTGTCTAGCTCAAACCACACCACACTCAATACAATCTTTTCAATCCTAATGCAAATACTTTCTTTCGTATGTTACTAGATCAGACCCATCACCCTCAACCACCACATCACCTCTATTAATCCACTCACTTCACCTCCATTTTTACAGCCACCACTGCCACCTGCAACAACAAGTTTTTCTGTTGTTTATACGCCACAAAAATAGCTGCAACGATCACCTGCAACCCCAGTTTTTGCTGCTGTAAGCGTTACTGTTTCTGTATTATACGAACCATCACTACCACCATGAAATCATCACCAACCCAAATCAATCACCAACCATTGCTTGTTAACTATTTATTCTTCCTGTTTTAGTTCGAAATCACCACCACCGAACCCAAACACCATCTTCAACCCAAAACTGCTGTAGCATGAGACTAATAACCCACTTGTTAGTTTCTTTCTTTTGTTTTTTTTTCAAAGGTGTATAACTATTATTAAAGTGGTTGTTTCATTTCGGGTTAGACAAGAAAACCAAACCCCACAACAATTTGTTTTAGCCGTGATACGTAAGTGCAAGATGAGCCAAGAAAGGAATCAATTTAATTACTTTTGAGTTAGTGCTTGCTGTGTTATGAAAATAAAGAAACCAGGAACCGAATCCTTAATTAATTTAGTTAGGCCGTTATCCTTTTTCTATTTTAATTGGGCCGTGATTTGTTGGGTTTCAATTAGTGGTCTGTTAGTTGTTTATTTGGACTTGGGCCGAGGTCTTCTGTTGGGCTGCTGCTGTGCATTTTGTGACCCAACTCAGGTTCTGTTAGGCTGTGAACAAATTTCAATTGTCTATGGGACTGAAACGAGACCCATGAATGATATCATGGTGATTTGATGATGATGATGTGATTATGAGGCATGTATGATGATGATAAGCCTTGATGATGATGAGATGATAGGAAATAAAGATAATATTATGATAATGAAATTGATAACATGGTAATGTTATTCTGATGAGATTCGATGATTATGATTCATGATGTTTCAATCATGAATGAATATGATGAGGATAAGAGTTAGGTAATGATGATGATCATGATGTGAGGATGTGTATGATATGTATCGTATGATATAGATGTCGATAATTGTATGATAATTGCAATGATGATGGATGTTATGATTCATGGTGATGATGACTATGATATCATGATAATAAAGATGATTATGATATAAGAATGATGATGATATTAGATCATGATAATGATGATGAAATGATAAGTGTTTGATGAAGATGAACTAGTTAATCATGCGGGTTAATAACAAAACAAGTCGTTAGTCTATTGGTTTAAGGATATTAGCGGGTTAGCGGGACGTCGCGGGTTCAAACCCAGGCTTGGGCATTTTTGGGACACTTCTTTGAGGTAGTTTACTTACTACTCACTTTTATTAATATTATATTTGTTATTATTAGTTATTATTGTTATTAGTTTATTACTAATATGAAGAACATAATTATTAGTATTGTTAATAAAATTAATATTATTATCATTATTGTTAGTATTAGTAATATCATTATTATTATTATTATTATTATTATTATTATTATTATTATTATTATTATTATTATTATTATTATTATTATTATTATTATTATTATTATTATTATTATTATTATTATTATTATCATTTCTATTAAAATTATTATCCTTATTATTAAAATGATTAATAAAATTATTATTATTATTATTATTATCACTAACTTTGATATTAGAATTAACATTTTTATTATCATTTAGGTTATTATTATTATTAGTATCATTATTGAAATTATTATCATTACCATTTATATTAAAAGTTATCATTATCAAAAGTATCATTTTTATTATCATTATTATTGTCATTATTACAAATAAATATTATTTTACAAAATACATTACAAATATATTAATATTATATCTTACTAAATTTTTATTATTAAAATGACATTAAGTAAGCTATATATAAAATATATTAACGAATATAAATATATATTCTTATCATATATAAACTTTGAAATAAATTTTTATTTGTAATATATTATGATAAATGATAAATATTATATTATTAAACTACTTTAATAAGTATTTACTATATTAATATTAATAAATGTAATATAGAAATAAATATTAACTACTTAAAATACATAGGATAAATATAACTTAATTAGTAATATGATATGTAAATTAATAATATATAAACTCGTTAGTTGTTATTATATGTTTTAATATATATAACTGATATAGGTTCGTGAATCCGAGGCCAACCCTGCATTGTTCAGTTTTGTCATATGTATTTTTACTACAAAATACAGTATTGTGAGTTTCATTTGCTCCCTTTTTAATGCTTTTGCAATATATATTTTTGAGACTAAGAATACATGCGCTGCTTTTATAAATGTTTTACGAAATAGACACAAGTAATCGAAACTACATTCTATGGTTGGATTATCGAAACCGAATATGCCCCTTTTAGTCTGGTAATCTAAGAATTAGGGAATAGACACCCTAATTGACGCGAATCCTAAAGATAGATCTATCGGGCCCAACAAGCCCCATCCAAAGTACCAGATGCTTTAGTACTTCGAAATTATCATGTCCAAAGGGAGTCCCGGAATGATGGGGATATTCTATATGCATCTTGTGAATGTTGATTACCAGGTGTTCAATCCATATGAATGATTTTATCTATATGTATGGGATATTTATAAATGGAAATGAATATCTTGTGGTCTATTAAAATTATGAAACTCACCAACCTTTTGGTTGACACTTTAAAGCATGTTTATTCTCAGGTATGAAAGAAATCTTCCGCTGTGCATTTGCTCATTTTAGAGATATTACTTGGAATCATTCATGACATATTTCAAAAGACGTTGCATTCAAGTCGTTGAGTTCATCAAGATTATTATTAAGTCAATTATAGTTTGATATATTGTGAAATGGTATGCATGCCATCAACTTTCGATAAAATGAAAGTTTGTCTTTTAAAAACGAATGCAATGTTTGTAAAATGTATCATATAGAGGTCAAGTACCTCGCGATGTAACCAAATATAATGTATTCGTCTAGATGGATTAGGACGGGTCTTTACAGGTGGTATCAGAGCGGTGGTCTTAGCGAACCAGGTCTTGCATTAGTGTGTCTAACTGATAGTTATTTAGACGCATTAGTGAGTCTGGACTTTGACCGTGTCTGCATGTCGAAAGTTTTGCTTATCATTTAGTGTCGAAAATTACCTACTTATCATCCTTAGAAAATTACCTGCTTATCATTCTTAGTCTAGACACATCTTACTGCATTGATTGCCTGAATAGTGTATAGACAAAATTCATATCTTAGCGTATCTGCTAATTTATATCTTAGCGTATCTATTACGGTAAACTTTGCCTGATATCTTTTGTAAATTTCTCCGTAATTTAAGGGATCCTAGTACTATATATATCTATGCATATTATGCATTGAGAATACCATCCAACTATCATTTGCTGTCACTAAACTTTTCATACCAAAAATCTTTTCTGTGATCGCATAAGATGGCCTCTACGAATCGACCAAGTTCATCTAACTCCGAAGACAGCGTGACGGGAGTGCACCAACCGATTAACTACCGTGATTACTGGAGAAAATGGGGGTGGGTTCGCGACATACTCACCTTATGGAGAAGGGAAAAAGGTACTCCATATCATGAGCCGAATCTACCGCCTAACGTCGGAATACTCGATCCGCTCACCGGTGAACCAGTTCGTAACACCATTTATACCCTTTTTGCGAGAATTTTTCGTCTTAAGGCTGCCATTAACGGAACTAGAGGAGATATCCGACCTCTACTGTGATGACCCGGGAATTTTTGACCAAATTTAAACTTAATCTTTATATGGTTTCGACACGATGAGCCAAAGTCTATTAAATCAAGTCTCAAAATGTTTAAACTATTATATTAAATCATCTGACCTTTTACTATTACCGACGATTCACGAACAATTATTTGTAACTAAATATGTATATATAAATATAAATATATATATATATATATATATATATATATATATATATATATATATATATATATATATATATATATATAATGATTTGAAATTATAGATTACAGTTAAATCATCTGAATTAAATATGTACAATAATATATAAACTAATTATGTTGTTATTAATGAATATATATATAAATATATACGATTTTTTTTGTAAATAATTAGTATTATATGTATAATGTATATCTATTAAAATGTATAAGAAATTAATACTCAAAATAGGTTATTATATGATAAGTATTAAATACTAATAAATCCATAATGTCTAATGTTAATAAATTAAATTGTAAGTTAAGATATAGTTGTTAGGTCAATATTATTATTATTACTTTCATCATTATTATAGCTATCATTAATAATATTATTATTATAAAATTCACTAAAATTATTATTATTGTAACTTATTATTATCAATATTACTTTTATTATTGTTATTATTATTATTAGTTCTATTGTTATTATTATTAGTATTTTTGTTAATATATTTTTATTTAATAATTATTAATTATATATAGAACCAAATTAATAATTGAATTTGTTAAAACTCACTTTCAATTGGATTTATTTTTTTTATTTTTTTTTATTTTTTGTCTGTACGATCAAACACCCGTGATGAATCTTGTTTGCCACTTCAACTGTTCGAATATTAAAATCCTCAAATCACTCTATATATTACTTACTACAAAGTCATGAATTAAACTGAATAAAAAAAAAAGGGCAGACCCGTTTTACCTCTGTACGTATTCCATTTTGGCAAGGTTCGAAATCAAACGAATTTTAAAAATATAAAATTGCAGTTATATTAGAAAACTTCTTCTCAAACCATCTGCAAAGTTTTATAGTCCAATTCATCTTATCGAATTCGAATTTGGGAGTCAAAATTTATTTATAAAAAGTCAACTGAAGTGTTCTTGGAGAAATTCGAGTTTGTGTTTGTGTTTTAAGTCCAATCGACGATTCTAATAGCTTCTATATATGTTTAACAAAATATTTCATGTTGGAATCATAGGCTAAAACGTTTTGGATTTCAAAATCAATTTTTTTTTTATTATTGCAGCCGACGAACAGCTCAGCTGTTTTTTATTTTTATTTTTTTGTTGTTGTTAATTTTAGTTAATAATAAATAATTGTTTACATGTTATTTATTAAAAATCGAATCAAACAATTAGATATGGATTTGGGTTCTGGTCGATTTGTTAAAGGAGGAAGAAGAAGAACACTTGAATACGAGTTATTTATTATTGGGTTTGTAAGATTTCGGATAAAGGGCAATAGCCCAGTTGGTTGGATGGCATGACGGGAATACGGGTGGTCGCGGGTTCGATTCCCCAATGGGACTGTATGATTTTTTTTGAGGTAATTTCCTTTGAGGTAGTTTTCCATTTTCCATATTTCATTATTATTATTATTATTATTATTATTATTATTATTATTATTATTATTATTATTATTATTATTATTATTATTATTATTATTATTATTATTATTATTATTATTATTATTATTATTATTATTATTATTATTATCATTATTTAGATTATTATTAATGTTATGATTACTAATATTGTTGTCATTACAAAGTATTAACATTTAGTATTATTATTATTATTATTATTATTATTATTATTATTATTATGACTCAGATTATTATTATTATATTACCATTAATAGTGTTATTATTATCATTGTTATCCTTATCAATAACAATAAAAGTATTTTTACCAAGACTTTAGATTTATCTGTATTATTAAAAATAAGTATTATTATCGTTATGATTGTGATAATTTATATTATTATTATGAAAATGATACAAAGTATTATCATTTTCATTAGTACTTGTATCATTTTATAATTATTAGTATTATTTATCAGTAACATAAGTATTATTATTAGTATTATCATTAGTATTATTAATATTACAAACTATTATTAATAGACCTATCCATTAAGCATTAATATTAATAATACTGTATGATTATTGAAATTTGTATTTAAACTATTAAAAATTACCATCATTATTAAAAGTATTGTTTTCACCAAAACTATCATCATTATCGTTAACAGTATTATCTATATCAATATTGTAATTACGATTATGAAAAATAATAGCTTTAATGACGTTATTAAAGTTATAAGTATAAAAATAAAGATTTTATATATAAATATATATTTAATACACGTAACCTAACTATATTAATATATCTCTATATAAAATGAAAATATAAATATAATGAAACTTGTTAATCAACTATATATATAAATTACATCACTAATAATAATAATATATTTGTTCGATTATAATTATGTATATTAATAAATATACAAATGATATAGGTTCGTGAATCTGAGGCCAACCATGTGTTATTCAGTTGTTCAATGTCGTCATATGTATTTTTTACTACAAAATACATTAGGTGAGTTTCATTTGCCTTTTTACCCTTTATATTTTTGGGCTGAGAATACATGCGCAATATTTATAAATGTTTTACAAAATAGACACAAGTACGTGAAACTACATTCTATGGTTGAATTATCGAAATCGAATATGCCCCTTTTTATTAAGTATGGTAATCTAAGAATTAGGGAACATACACCCTAATTGACGCGAATCCTAAAGATAGATCTATCGGGCCCAACAAGCCCCATCCAAAGTATCGGATGATTTAATACTTCGAAATTTATATCATGTCCGAAGGAGGATCCCGGAATGATGGGGATATTCTTATATACATATTGTGAATGTCGATTACCAGGTGTTCAATCCATATGAATGATTTTTGTCTCTATGCATGGGACGTATGTTTATGAGAAATAGAAATATGAAATCTTGTGATCTATTAAAGTTAAGAAATGATTATTTATGATAAACTAATGAACTCACCAACCTTTTAGTTGACACTTTAAAGCATGTTTATTCTCAGGTACGAAAGAAATCTTCCGCTGTGCATTTGCTCATTTTAAAGATATTACTTGGAGTCATTCATGACATATTTCAAAAGACGTTGCATTCGAGTCGTTGAGTTCATCAAGATTATTATTAAGTCAATTATATTTGAATATATTATGAAATGCTATACATGCCTGTCAACTGTCGATGTAACAAAAGTTTGTCTTTTTAAAACGAATGTAATGTTTGTAAAATGTATCATATAGAGGTCAATTACCTCGCGATGTAATCAACTGTTGTGAATCGTTTGTAATTGATATAGACTTCGTCTGGATGGATTAGGACGGGTCTCTACAGTTGGTATCAGAGCGATGGTTTTAGCGAACCAGGTCTTGCATTAGTGTGTCTAACTGATAGTCGTTAGGATGCTTTAGTAAGTCTGGACTTCGACCGTGTCTGTATGTCAAAAGTTTTGCTTATCATTTTTGTCAGAAATCATCTGCTTATCATCCTTAGGAAATTACCTGCTCATTATTTTTAGTCTAGACACATTTTACTGCATTGACGACATGAATAGTGTATAGACAAAATTCATATCTTAGCGTATCTGTTACTGTAGACCTTGCCTGATATCTCTCGTAAAATTTTCCGTAATTTAAGGGATCCTGGTACTATATATATCGATGCATATTATGCATTGAGAAAACATCCAACTATCAATTATTGTCACTAAACTCTTCATACCAAAAATCTTTTCTGTGATCGCGTAAGATGGCCTCTACGAATCGACCCAGTTCCTCTGACTCCGAAGACAGCGTGACAGGAGCACACCAACCAATCAACTACCGTGATTACTGGAGAAAATGGGGGTGGGTTCGCGACATACTCACCCTATGGAGAAGGGAAGAAGGTACTCCATATCATGAATCGAATCTACCACCTAACCTTGGAGTACTTGACCCGCTCACCGGCGAACCCGTTCGCAACACCGTTTATACCCATTTTGCAAGAATTTTTCGTCTTGAAGCTACCATTAACGGAACTAGAGAAGATATCCAATCTCTACCTCACACTGATAACCAACCAGGGTTAGTAGAAGAAGTTAAAGACCTCCGAGCTCGAGTGTTAACCTTAGAGAGCACGGTACACATTTTGCAAGCACCATCAGTATCACCAACAGCAGTCACATCACCAACCTTAGCACCAACAGCACTAGTACCACCAACAACAACATCTGCATCACCAGCTTCGACACCTCATTCTGTACCTCGAGTATAATCATCGTTCTACATAAACTATCTTCGTTCTTCATGGTGATTATGTAATCCCTAATGTTTTAGAGATTATGTACTCTAGTTCTAGCCATAGATCTGATGAGTTTAATATCACATTGACTTATTAAATCCATGATTACGTCTGAAGAAAATATATATGTATATGTATGTTTTCATAAAGATTGGAATTAAAATTCTTTTGTACCAACTGTTAATGGTGAAAATATTTTAACGGGTAGGTAATACCCGAGGAATATTTAGATTTCACATTAATAAGTTACACTGTACATTCTTCGAATCTAATCCAACGGTCGATTACCATCCTACCTACATTTAGCGATATACGAATCCGTTCACCACAGAATAACCATTCTCATTCAAATTCAATTTCATATTTGGATTTTGACTTACCAGAATCCAACAAGTGGCATAATGAAGAAATAATGGACACAATAAAAATTGATTAGAAACAGACTAATTAACAATATGAAATTCTGTTAAGAAACCACGCTAACTGTTCCAGCTAACTGTTCCTAGCTAACTGATTACATTCTATTTATCGCATTTTATTTATCGCAATTTAATTATCGCAATTTACATTCTCGCAATTTTATTTATTGTCATCTAATTTCTGTTATTTACTTTACGCACTTTATTTATCTTTATTTAATTCCTGTTATTTATTTTACGCACTTTAAATATCGGAACACGTATACAAGGTTTTGACATATCATATCGACGCATCTATATATATTATTTGGAATCACCATAGACACTCTATATGCAGTAATGATCGAGTTCTCTATACAGGGTTGAGGTTGATTCTATAATAATATATATACTTTGAGTTGTGATCGAGTCTGAGACGAATACGGGTCACGAATACGCATTAATTAATTCGAATATTATATATTAAATTATATATGAATTATTGGACTGTCAACTGTGGACTATCGACTGTGGACTAATGTCATTGGACAATTAAAATGAATTAAAATATTGATTATAACATATGGAACTAAACAATTCTTCAAGTTTGCCACTTGATTTCGTCTTAAACATCATTTGTATCTTCACGATTACATTCTGCATTCAAACCTTTCATGATTCTTGAAAACACCTCAATCGAGAGGATGAACCAACCGCACTTCATTTACGGGAGAAAAGATTGATGCATATAGTTATACACCTGGAAATACTCGGAACCTGAGTAAACGTTTAACACGCATCTGTGCTAGCTCCTTCGGCATTGCTATTACCGAAAATAACCATGAAATTCCTTTTCAAAGTAGCCAATTTTATCACAGCTCCAGCAAGTCAACTTCGACTTTTCATTCGAAGTAGCCTTACTATAATCCTGATATATATACGATTACCCTTTTGATACCGGATAATTCTTTTATATTCCACCATATTACCAGCAAACGTACCAGCAACCTCGTTGCTTCTTGCCTTAGATCTCTCCGACAAATCATTATATTTATTCATTGAAACCCTATCATATACTCATCCGCATCTTGTAACGAGAACTGCCATACCAACTACCGGGAATCAGCAATCAGTACTTTGAAAACTCACACTATATTTACATCAACAGTTATATGTATGACATTTATCTCTTAGAATTATGATCTCTCATTCTGAAATTCTGAAAAGCACTCAGTCACAAATCAATACTATGAATGTTGAAAAAGTTGAATGAAGCAGCAGAAACCATAGACAACCGTAAATGACCTTAATCATCGGAAGTTTGATGATAAAGAATAGTATGTTGGAAAAGCTCAGAAAAGTTGGAATTGAAAAATGGATTGAGCTAACCACGAAGGAAACCAAGGACAAATACAAGGACCAAACCCTATATTCAAAGAATCCAGGTAATTCTGAATCCGATGAAATCTTTAGAGAATATCTTGCTCTGAAGTCATGTTAAAATCTTGCGGAAAATCTTTCTCCATCAACCATCGAACTTAGAAATTCCAAAATATCATCATCAATATCTTCGATATTTCTGAGGATATTTTCAAAAATATTCTCGTCCGAAATTATATACCTCTTCGTGCTTCCTGTGTATCATTATATTGGAAATATTCAAGAGAAAATTTAGTACCGAAAAGCAGAATATGCGAAACTATGAAGAAAGCCGTAGACAAATCACAAAGAATAAGTTTGACTTCAAAGAATCTAAATGATTCAATCTCTGCTGAAGTCTTTAGTGAATATCTTGCTCGTTACTCTAAACCCTTGCAGACAATAGTCTCCATCATTCTCTGATCTTTGATATTCAAAGATATTATCGTATCTTTCATTATAAATATCCTCCATATTTCTGGAGATATTTTATAACTATTCTTATCTGAAATCATTAATCTCTTCGTGCTATCAGTATTACATCATATAGAAACTGTTAGTTTCTATATTCTGTAAACTTTCGAGCTTAAAATATGAATGTTATTGAAGTAATGTTGGGAACTGATGCATGGGTTAGTATAATATAATGACACTTGATCAACGTGATTATATTACAGTAAGTCATGCTGAGTTTCTAATGGGACGTGATGATTCACAGATCCTAACGTCATCACGTGCCATATTACATAACTCTTTCATTATGCTTAACTTCTGAACATATCAAGAAAGTATATTCTTGATAGTTCTATTCTCAGTGATTCTGGTAATTTGATAACTCAAATCGTGCTAATACATTAGTTCTTATTTAGAACACGATGTTTATTCGAAATTCCATACTTACAAATTCTGGACCGTTACTTGCTTTACTAGAGGTCGGGAGGATAATAAAAAGGCAAAGAGCTCCAAAAATATAAGTGAAAATATAAAGCCCAACAACAACACCGAAATTACAAACCGTGGACATCAGTGCGTATAGCAAAATAAAGACACAGGAGGATTATAAATATAATAATCCCTAAAGCATAGTAGAAATAAACAGATTTCTCCGGTGGATGTTGGAAAAGGAGAATGATTGTTACGATAGTAAGGATAAGGACAAGGATTAGAACTGGATTAAGCATTTCCACAATCTTTTGGATGTATGAACTAAGGAAGAGAGTATGGGAATGGTGAGAATAATGGAACGGAAGAGCTTAATTTATAATGGAAATATCAGACAGAGTAATCGAGGCAGATCACCGTATTTAATTATAGAGATCTTAATCTCCTTATTCGCCGAAGAATCAAATCTTTTAGATTTCGAAATTTTTTTTCAAATCCCTTAAATCTCGGAAATCAATCTTATCTACGTCAAAAGATATGACGAATATACATTCATTCATTTCACTCGTTTGTGATAGCTTCATTCGTATTCTTCGAATAATCGAATTGTCTATCTATATTATTCAATCATGATAAAACTCTATTTATCAACTCATATTTGTCATGAAAACATTTTTATTGTTAGCCATGACCACCTCACTCAAATTTCGGGACGAAATTTCTTTAACGGGTAGGTACTGTGATGACCCGGGAATTTTCGACCAAATTTAAACTTAATCTTTATATGGTTTCGACACGATGAGCCAAAGTTTATTAAATCAAGTCTCAAAATGTTTAAACTATTATATTAAATCATCTGACCATTTACTATTACCGACGATTCACGAACAATTGTTTGTAACTAAATATGTATATATATATATATATATATATATATATATATATATATATATATATATATATATATATATATATATATATATATATATATATATAATGATTTGAAATTATAGATTACAGTTAAATCATCTGAATTAAATATGTACAATACTATATAAACAAATTATGTTGTTATTAATGAATATATATATAAATATATACAATTTTTTTGTAAATAATTAGTATTATATGTATAATGTATATCTATAAAAATGTATAAGAAATTAATACTCAAAATAGGTTATTATATGATAAGTATTAAATACTAATAAATCCATAATGTCTAATGTTAATAAATTAAATTGTAAGTTAAGATATAGTTGTTAGGTCAATATTATTATTATTACTTTCATCATTATTATAGCTATCATTAATAATATTATTATTATAAAATTCACTAAAATTATTATTATTGTAACTTATTATTATCAATATTACTTTTATTGTTGTTATTATTATTATTAGTTCTATTGTTATTATTATTAGTATTTTTGTTAATATATTTTTATTTAATAATTATTAATTATATATAGAACCAAATTAATAATTGAATCTGTTAAAACTCACTTTCAATTGGATTTATTATTTTTATTTTTTTATTTTTTGTCTGTACGATCAAACACCCGTGATGAATCTTGTTTGCCACTTCAACTGTTCGAATATTAAAATCCTCAAATCACTCTATATATTACTTACTACAAAGTCATGAATTAAACTGAATAAAAAAAAGGGCAGACCCGTTTTACCTCTGTACGTATTCCATTTTGCAAGGTTCGAAATCAAATGAATTTTAAAAATATAAAATTGCAGTTATATTAGAAAACTTTTTCTCAAACCATCTGCAAAGTTTCATAGTCCAATTCATCTTATCGAATTCGAATTTGGGAGTCAAAATTTATTTATAAAAAGTCAACTGAAGTGTTCTTGGAGAAATTCGAGTTTGTGTTTGTGTTTTAAGTCCAATCGTCGATTCTAATAGCTTCTATGTATGTTTAACAAAATATTTCATGTTGGAATCATAGGCTAAAACGTTTTGGATTTCAAAATCAATTTTTTTTTTATTATTGTAGCCGACGAACAGCTCAGCTGTTTTTTATTTTTATTTTTTTGTTGTTGTTAATTTTAGTTAATAATAAATAATTGTTTACATGTTATTTATTAAAAATCGAATCAAACAATTAGATATGGATTTGGGTTCTGGTCGATTTGTTAAAGGAGGAAGAAGAAGAACACTTGAATACGAGTTATTTATTATTGGGTTTGTAAGATTTCGGATAAAGGGCAATAGCCCAGTTGGTTGGATGGCATGACGGGAATACGGGTGGTCGCGGGTTCGATTCCCCAATGGGACTGTATGATTTTTTTTGAGGCAATTTCCTTTGAGGTAGTTTTCCATTTTCCATATATTATTATTATTATTATTATTATTATTATTATTATTATTATTATTATTATTATTATTATTATTATTATTATTATTATTATTATTATTTAGATTATTATTAATGTTATGATTACTAATATTGTTGTCATTACAAAGTATTAACATTTAGTATTATTATTATTATTATTATTATTATTATTATTATTATTATTATTATTATTATTATGACTCAGATTATTATTATTATATTACCATTAATAGTGTTATTATTATCATTGTTATCCTTATCAATAACAATAAAAGTATTTTTACCAAGACTTTAGATTTATCTGTATTATTAAAAATAAGTATTATTATCGTTATGATTGTGATAATTTATATTATTATTATGAAAATGATACAAAGTATTATCATTTTCATTAGTACTTGTATCATTTTATAATTATTAGTATTATTTATCAGTAACATAAGTATTATTATTAGTATTATCATTAGTATTATTAATATTACAAACTATTATTAATAGACCTATCCATTAAGCATTAATATTAATAATACTGTATGATTATTGAAATTTGTATTTAAACTATTAAAAATCACCATCATTAGTAAAAGTATTGTTTTCACCAAAACTATCATCATTATCGTTAACAGTATTATCTATATCAATATTGTAATAACGATTATGAAAAATAATAGCTTTAATGACGTTATTAAAGTTATAAGTATAAAAATAAAGATTTTATATATAAATATATATTTAATACACGCAACCTAACTATATTAATATATCTCTATATAAAATGAAAATATAAATATAATGAAACTTGTTAATCAACTATATATATAAATTACATCACTAATAATAATATATTTGTTCGATTATAATTATGTATATTAATAAATACACAAATGATATAGGTTCGTGAATCTGAGGCCAACCCTGTATTATTCAGTTGTTCAATGTCGTCATATGTATTTTTTACTACAAAATACATTAGGTGAGTTTCATTTGCCTTTTTACCCTTTATATTTTTGGGCTGAGAATACATGCGCAATATTTATAAATATTTTACAAAATAGACACAAGTACGTGAAACTACATTCTATGGTTGAATTATCGAAATCGAATATGCCCCTTTTTATTAAGTCTGGTAATCTAAGAATTAGGGAACAGACACCCTAATTGACGCGAATCCTAAAGATAGATCTATCGGGCCCAACAAGCCCCATCCAAAGTATCGGATGATTTAGTACTTCGAAATTTATATCATGTCCGAAGGAGGATCCCAGAATGATGGGGATATTCTTATATACATATTGTGAATGTCGATTACCAGGTGTTCAATCCATATGAATGATTTTTGTCTCTATGCATGGGACGTATATTTATGAGAAATGGAAATATGAAATCTTGTGGTCTATTAAAGTTATGAAATGATTATTTATGATAAACTAATGAACTCACCAACCTTTTAGTTGACACTTTAAAGCATGTTTATTCTCAGGCACGAAAGAAATCTTCCGCTGTGCATTTGCTCATTTTAAAGATATTACTTGGAGTCATTCATGACATATTTCAAAAGACGTTGCATTCGCGTCGTTGAGTTCATCAAGATTATTATTAAGTCAATTATATTTGAATATATTATGAAATGCTATACATGCCTGTCAACTGTCGATGTAACGAAAGTTTGTCTTTTCAAAACGAATGCAATGTTTGTAAAATGTATCATATAAAGGTCAATTACCTCGCGATGTAATCAACTGTTGTGAATCGTTTGTAATCGATATGGACTTCGTCCGGATGGATTAGGACGGGTCTCTACATCTACCTCCCACTAATAACCAACCAGGGTTAGTAGAAGAAGTTAAAGAACTTCGAGCTCGAGTGTTAACCTTAGAGAGCACGGTACACAATTTACAAGCACCAGCAGTATCACCAACACCAATAACATCACCAACCTCAGCACCAATAGCACTTGTACCACCGACAGCAACATCCACATCAACAGCCTCGACATCACCATCTGTACTGCAAGCATAATCTTCGTTCTACCTATCGATCTCTCTACTTTATCTTTGTTCTACATATCACATCAATTATCTTCATTCTGCATGGTAATTATGTAATCTCTAAAGTCTTAAAGATTATATATTCTCGTTCTAACGGTAAATCAAATAAGATTAATATTTTATTGAGTCATTAAATCCATGATTACATCTGAAGAAGATATATATGTAAGTATATTTTCATAAAGATCGTAATTAAAAAGTTTTCTGTACAAATTATTAATGATGAGAATATTTTAACGGGTAGGTTGAAGCGTCCCGTTCATATCGAATATAAACGTCACGTACTCATTGATGTCATTGCTAGGTATTGACCTCTATATGTGACATTTTTCAAAATCTGCGTACATTTTTATAATACAAACAATAACCTTTATTATAATCAAATGTTCAAACAGCATAATAATGATTATCGTTTAGCGATAATCTTCGTTTTACAAACTTTACATTTGATAATAACAATACGATTTCCAACATATTTCACATTACAAATCTTCCGATATGCAGTTTTATTTTTGACACAAATATGCATACTCCAAATCCTGCTTAAATTCGACATAATACAGCGGAAGCTTTTAATTATCACCTGAGAATAAACATGCTTAAAATGTCAACATAAAGTTGGTGAGATATAGGTTTAATGCTAGCAGCGTTATAAATATAGACCACAAGATTTAATATACATAAACGTTTTAATAAAAATATTCTAAGTGGTTGAGCACTTGATAACCATACTTAACATTTAATCAACGTCGCATATTCCCTTTATTATGATATCTCACTATACTGTACCAAGTGTAGTCACTGAAACGAAGTACTGTGCAACCGTTGAATACTGGTCGTCTAGTCCGGTTGGGGTTGTCAGGCCCGATAGATCTATCAACAGGATTCGCGTTTACAATACCTCATGTAAATAGTAGTTACCAAGTTACAGGGAAGTATGCCAGTGGTACAACTCAATGTAGAATATATATTTTTAATCACTTGTGTCCATAACGTAAATCATAAAATGCATGTATTCTCATCCTGAAATATTTAGAGTTTAAAAGTGGGACTATATACTCACTTTTGCTTTGAAGATATTTAACACGACTTGGTCTCCGATAGATATCACGAACCTAACCATATATATAATATATTAACATATTTTCTTTTCAAATAATCGTTACATATATACTTATAATACTTTTAATATCTATTAGTCCATAGTTAGCAGTCCGATGTTAGTGGTCCACTATTAGTTGCTCAATAAAATAAATAAAGACCCCATCGTATTCGTATTGATCAGAATTAATCTCAACCCATGGTACCATGTTGTCAAATGACGTGTTGCGTACATAAAGTACCGTGTTGTCAAATGCCGTGTTGCGTACAATCATGAGGTCTTATAATTAATCTTCTCGTGTTGTTTACGGGTGGTCCTGAAATATATAAAATCAAATCATAAGTAAATATATATAAAATATCATATTAATTAGCAAAGATATGTTTAGTTTAGTTTTACTCCAATTAATTTCGTAGCTAAACTAGCTTCGGATACCTAATTTTGTTTTAGCCGTAGTTTCTTCAATATAACTCCATTTTTGTTGGTTCAACTTGCCACTTCCTTGGATAGAGTCATTATTTATGAATATGAACTGTAAATACCTTAGTTTTCATTCGAAATCACAGGTTATAGGTCAAACTTTGGTGAATCTTATGGAAGTGATCATTTCCGTTGTAAAAACAACATCTAGATGATCATTTTTACAAAAATACTTACACTTTGAGTTACACCATGAGATTTTTATATATTAATATATTCATAAGAAATATCATTTTTTCCAGAATATAAACTTCCAATTCAAAGTTTAAGATGGTTTTTAATTATCCAACCCAAAACAGCCCCCGGTTGCACTCCAACGATGTAGATTCAGTTTTAAGGTGTTCTTTGTAAAATCAAGTTGTATCTTGTTAAGTTAGCATATCATTATGATATATTACAGGTCTTGAAGTGTTTTAAAAGTCAAGTTAGAAGGATCTATTTAGTTTGTGAACAAGTTTTAAATCATTCAAACTATGTTCTTGTTGCTATAATTTGTATATTCTTAGTAAGATAGTTATAATTGAACAAGATGATGAACAAAGGTTATACCTCAAGTATGATGAAGAAAGTTACTGAATAAACAAGATATGAACTTTTTCTTGATGACTTGGAAGATTAAGAAGTGAAATCATGAAAGAAACAAAGGTTGTAATTAAGTTTATATCTTGATTTAAGATAATTAACTTACATGAATTGAATCAAAGTTTAAACATAGTTTTACCTTGATTATGAAGCTAGAAACTTATGAAGACCTTGAAGAAAACTTGAAGGTTGAAGATGAGAGAGTTTAGAAGATCATTTATCTTAAAATAAAGTTGATATGGAAGTATATGTATGTATATAAAAAAACGTGTATATGTATGTATATATATATATAGATTTTAAGTTTTGATTTTTAGCTCATAAGTCTTCCTAATTGATCCCACATGTTGTTGACTAACAATGGCTGCTAAGAGCAGATAATTGAGGTCTAATAATTGGTATTTATCAATAGTAAATACATCTAGAAGCTGCATATAATACGGGTACATATACCCTAGGTATACGTGTAGAAATCTTGAGAAAACGGAACGAGAATTCAAATATAACTATATTTTGTGAAAATACTTATATTGTTTTATGAATTTAAGTCCTTTAAAGTTATTAAATACGTATTTATACGATACTTGTATAAACATTATAGATTATAGGTATATATGTCAAAGAACGTTATGTATAGTTACCGTTTTGAAAACTTAAGTTAGTAGTCTCAAAGTATACTTATAACTCATTGTTATTAGTACACAATGATATGTTAAACCATCCTTAGATCATGTTAAATATGTATAAATACGTATATGTACACAATCGTATAATTATCATATGTTATATAGTTCGTGATATCATCGGTCAAATTGGACGGTCAAACGTTGTGTAAACTCTTTTCAAAAACACAAGACTCAACAATTTGGATTGCTTATCATGTTGGTAATGTTTAATTTATGTAGATATTAATCTCATATGTATAAAACGGTCGGAAAAATCCGGGTCGTTACAGTACCTACCCGTTAAATAAATTTCGTCTCGAAATTTTAAAGTTGTACCTATTTTGCGTTCTCGAGAAACAAATGTGGGTACTTTTGTTTCATCTGATCCTCTCATTCCCAAGTAAACCTGGGACCCCTTCGAGCATTCCAACGAACCTTAACGATTGGTATGTTGCTCTGCTTGAGCTGTTTAACTTCACGATCCATGATTTCGACTGGTTCTTCTATGAATTGTAGTTTCTCGTCGACTTGGATTTCTTCAAGAGGAATGGTGAGGTCTTCCTTTGCAAGACACTTCTTAAGGTTTGAAACGTGAAACGTATTATGTACTCCGGTGAGTTGTTGTGGTAACTCGAGTCGATAATCTACCGGTCCAATGCGTTCGATGATCTTGAACGGGCCTACATACCTTGGGTTCAGTTTACCCCTTTTGCCGAAATGTATTACACCTTTCCAAGGTGACACCTTTAGCATAACCATGTCACCGATCTGAAACTCTAATGGTTTCCTTCGGACATCGGCGTAGCTCTTTTGGCGACTACGGGCTGTTTTCAATCTCTCCTTGATTTGTACTATCATCTCAGTAGTTTCGTGTATGATTTCGGGACCAGTTAATCGTCGATCTCCTACTTCATTCCAACAGATAGGGGATCTACACTTACTTCCATACAGTGCTTCGAATGGTGCAGCTTTAATGCTCGCATGATAACTATTATTATACGAGAATTCTGCTAATGGTAGATATTTATCCCATCCATTTCCAAAATCGATCACACATGCCCTGAGCATGTCTTCAAGAGTCTGAATTGTTCTTTCACTCTGCCCGTCAGTTTGCGGATGATATGCGGTGCTCATATCCAAACGAGTTCCCAGGGCCTCCTGTAGTGATTGCCAGAACTTTGATGTAAATCTACTATCACGATCGGATATAATGGAAATAGGTATTCCATGCCTTGAAATAATTTCCTTTATATATAATCGTAATAGTTTCTCCATTCTATCCGTTTCCTTTAAAGGCAAGAAATGTGCAGATTTGGTGAGACGATCAACTATTACCCAAATGGTGTCATAACCCCATGCAATCTTGGGTAACTTCATGATAAAATCCATGGTAATACCGTCCCACTTCCATTCTGGGATTTCTGGTTGTTGAAGTAACCCTGACGGCTTCTGGTGTTCTGCTTTGACTTTGGAACAAGTTAAACATTCCCCGACATATGTTGCAACGTCTGTCTTTAAATTAGGCCACCAATAATGCGTCTTAAGATCTTGATACATCTTTCCAACTCCAGGATATATCGAGTATCTTGTCTTATGTGCCTCGTTCAATATCAACTTCCTTAATCCACCCAACTTTGGTACCCAAATATGTTTTGCAAAACATCGAATTTCGTCTTCCCGTATAACGAGTTGCTTCTCATACTTCTTCATTATTTTATTTCCTATGTTTTCCTTAGTAAGAGCTTCTCGTTGAGCCTCTTTGATTTGTGAGTTGAGATTCATACGAATTTTTATGTTCATCGCTCGTACTCGAATTGGCTCTCGTTCCTTTCTGCTTAGAGCGTCAGCCACTACATTCGCTTTCCCGGGATGATAGCGAATCTCACAATCATAGTCGTTTATCAGTTCGACCCACCTACGTTGCCTCATGTTCAGCTGTTTTTGATCGAAAATATGTTGAAGGCTTTTATGATCGGTAAACACGGTGCATTTAACCCCATATAAGTAGTGTCTCCATATCTTCAATGCAAACACTACTGCTCCCAGTTCTAGATCATGCGTCGTATAATTTCGCTCGTAAATCTTCAATTGTCGGGATGCGTACGCAATAACTTTCTTTCGTTGCATAAGGACGCAACCAAAACCTTGTCGCGAAGCGTCACAATATATCTCAAAATCATCGTTCCCTTCAGGTAACGATAAAACAGGCGCTGTAGTCAACTTCTTCTTCAGTAATTGAAATGCACTCTCCTGCTCAGAAGTCCATTCATACTTCTTCCCTTTTTGCGTTAACGCTGTTAATGGTTTAGCTATTCGGGAAAAATCTTGAATAAACCTTCTATAATAACCGGCTAAACCCAAAAATTTACGTATTTGTGTTGGTGTCTTAGGAGTCTCCCATTTTTCAATGGCCTTAATTTTAGCTGGATCAACCTGAATTCCTTTGCTACTAACAACGTGACCAAGAAATTGCACTTCTTTCAACCAAAATGCACACTTAGAAAATTTGGCGTATAACTGTTCTTTTCTTAACAATTCTAATACCAACCTTAAATGCTGCTCATGCTCTTACTCATTTTTGGAATAGATGAGAATATCGTCAATGAAAACGATAACAAACTTATCTAGATACGGACTACAAACTCGATTCATGAGGTCCATGAATACAGCTGGCGCATTCGTTAATCCAAACGGCATGACCAAAAATTCGTAATGACCGTAGCGTGTCCGGAAAGCAGTTTTCGGAATATCTTCTTCTTTGACGCGTAGTTGATGATAGCTCGATCTTAGATCGATTTTTGAATAAACACATGATCCTTGCAGTTGATCAAATAAGTCGTCAATTCTCGGTAGTGGATACCGATTCTTGATAGTTAACTTATTTAATTCACGGTAATCTATACACAATCGGAAGGATCCATCTTTCTTCTTGACAAATAAAATCGGAGCTCCCCACGGTGAAGTGCTCGGTCGAATGAAACCACGGTCCTGTAATTCTTGTAACTGGCTTTGTAACTCTTTCATCTTAGATGGTGCAAGTTTGTATGGAGCACGAGCCACTGGTGCAGCTCCTGGTACTAGATCTATTTGAAATTCTACAGATCTAAATGGAAGTAATCCTGGTAACTCTTCCGGAAAGACTTCAGGAAAATCTTTTGCTGCAGGCACGTCGTTGATGCTCTTCTCTTTTTCCTTCGTTTCGACTTTATTAACATGTGCTAAGATTGCATAGCACCCTTTCTTCAAGCACTTTTGGGCTTTCAAATAGCTAATGAGTTTTAGCTTTGAGTTACCCTTCCTTCCATAAATCATTACTGGCGTTTTATCCTTACGAGGAATGCGAATTGCCTTCTTGGCACACACAACTTCAGCTCCTATTTTGGACATCCAGTCCATGCCGACTATTACATCAAAACTTCCTAATTCTACGGGTATTAAATCAATTTTAAACGTTTCTCCGGCTAAATTTATTTTACAATCACGGTAAATTTTATCGGCTTTAATTAGTTTACCATTAGCTAACTCAATCATGTACTTAGCATCTAGAGGTAATGATGAACAATTCAATTTAGCGTAAAAGTCTCTACACATATAACTTCTATCGGCACCAGTATCAAATATAATAGATGCTGATAAGTTATTAATGGTAAACGTACCCGTAACAAGCTCCGGGTCTTCACACGCCTCTCTAGCATTAATAATAAATGCTCTTCCACGTGCAGGTCCGTTATTCTTCTCTGGATTCGGGCACTGGCTCTTATAATGACCCTGTTTCCCACACCCATAACAAGTAACAGTGGCCAAGGCAGTTCTATTTGCATTGGTGGCAGGAGTCTTGGTGTCATTTGTAATTGTAACGGGAACCCTACAATCTTCAGTAAGATGACCCCTTCGATTACAATTGTTGCATACCACATTACAATAACCAGAGTGATGTTTGTGGCATCTGTTACATAAAGGATTTCGTCCCTTATAACCTGAGCTTGAACCACTATCCGCACCTTACGTGGTTTCTTGTTTCTTGTTGGATTGTTGATGATTACCTTCCCACTTTCTTTTATTTTCCGATGTCTTGACATCGGTGTTCTTATCCAGAATAATCTGGTCCATCAACTTGTTTGCCATGGTGATGGCTTCGTGAATAGTCTTGGGTTTCGATGCTGTAACATTTGCCTTGACATTTTTAGGCAAACCATCTTTGTACAGTTCTAGCTTCCGTTCTTCGGTTGGTACCAATTCAGGACATAGCAAAGCTAATTCCATGAATCGCTGATTGTAGTTGGTGAGTTCAGTACCAACAACTTTCAGGCTTCATAATTCAGCTTCCAACTTCCTAACCTCTTTCCTTGGAAAATACTCATTGATTAGTATTGTTTTGAATTCCTCCCATGGAGTATCATAAGCTACATCTCCTCCTACGGCCTTCACATAGTTTTTCCACCACGTGAGTGCACTATCTTGTAGGGTGCACGATGCATACTTGGTCATGTCCTTCTCAATACAACCACTGATTTTAAACATAGACTCAATCTTTTCGATCCACCGGGTTAAACCGACCGGTCCTTCTGTTCCACTGAATGATGAGGGCTTGAAACCTTGAAAAGTTTTGTAGGTGCATCCCACACGAGGATTTGGGTTAACTGTAGCACCTCTTGCAGCCTCGACCCATAACATTCTGTCGTTCACTCGCTGATTGATGAGTTCCTCGATTTCTTGTTCCGTCATTTGGTTCAATCGCGCCATAATCTTCAATAAGAATGAAAAAAATAATTATTTACATGGAATATTATAGATGTAGTGTGTATTTACAGTACATCGTAGCTTATTAATAATATGAACCAGTTATTATTATAAAAGCCTTCTCTTCTTATTAGCGTTTTATAATTATATCTAGGGTAGTACCTACCCGTTAAAGTTCATACTTAATAGCTTAGTACGAAAAATCAATTACTACCACCCAAATAATACTCAACCATGGAAAATTATTGCATTTCACACTTCACTATTTTACATATGCTTATCTTACATAAAACATTAAGCAAACCACACTAGTAATATTATACAAAACGTTATATGATCCCATGGTTTAAAACAACAGCGCATCATTTAACCCAAAACGTTTGTGTTCAAAAAAATCGCTTAACGCTTATCCTGGCTGTCTCCCTGCGTTTTGGCTGAGGGGCCGAAGAACTGGATGTCGAGATAGAACTAATAGGAATAGCAGGAATATGGGTGGAAGTGTCTGGTGGAGTTGGTGCCACAACATCCTCACTAAACTCGGGATTTGGATTTTCCAATTCAGTAGCCTTTCGTTTCTTTCCTCGTTTGAACTTGTCTTTCATAATTTTCTGTATTTCTTCCTCCTCAGGATCACTTTCCGGTTCCTCTTCAATTGATTCATCCGGAAATTGTGAGTCTTCCCCAAAGGTGTCGTTTTCATCGTCGGATAGGTTAATGACTGGAATACTATCTGAGGATTCTGGTTCGGAGTCGCTGAATGTGATAACAAGTTCTAAGCCAGACATCTATCACACAACAACTAACACGTTAGTACCACATATTATTTACATATTAATTTTTAACCAACAAGGATAAGCAATAGTTTTCGAAATCAAACATGGTCAAAGTCCAGACTCACTAATGCATCCTAACAAACTCGATAAGACACACTAATGCAAATTTTCTGGTTCTCTAAGACCAATGCTCTGATACCACCTGAAGCGTCCCGTTCATATCGAATATAAACGTCACGTACTCATTGGCGTCATTGCGAGGTATTGACCTCTATATGTGACATTTTTCAAAATCTGCATACGTTTTTATAATACAAACAATAACCTTTATTATAATCAAAGGTTCAAATAGCATAATAATGATTATCGTTTAGCGATAATCTTAGTTTTACAAACTTTACATTTGATAATAACAATACGATTTCCAACATATTTCACATTACAAATCTTCCGATATGCAGTTTTATTTTTGACACAAATATGCATACTCCAAATCCTGCTTAAATTCGGCATAATGCAGCGGAAGCTTTTAATTTATCACCTGAGAATAAACATGCTTAAAACGTCAACATAAAGTTGGTGAGATATAGTTTTAATGCTAGCAGCGTTATAAATATAGACCACAAGATTTAATATACATAAACGTTTTAATAAAAATATTCTAAGTGGTTGAGCACTTGATAACCATACTTAACATTTAATCAACGTCGCATATTCCCTTTATTATGAAATCTCACTACACTGTACCAAGTGTAGTCACTGAAACGAAGTACTGTGCAACCGTTGAATACTGGTCGTCCAGTCCGGTTGGGGTTGTCAGGCCCGATAGATCTATCAACAGGATTCGCGTTTACAATACCTCATGTAAATAGTAGTTACCAAGTTACAGGGAAGTATGCCAGTGGTACAACTCAATGTAGAATATATATTTTTAATCACTTGTGTCCATAACGTAAATCATAAAATGCATGTATTCTCATCCCGAAATATTTAGAGTTTAAAAGTGGGACTATATACTCACTTTTGCTTTGAAGATATTTAACACGACTTGGTCTCCGATAGATATCACGAACCTAACCATATATATAATATATTAACATATTTTCTTTTCAAATAATCGTTACATATATACTTATAATACTTTTAATATCTATTAGTCCGTAGTTAGCAGTCCGATGTTAGTGGTCCACAATTAGTTGCTCAATAAAATAAATAAAGACCCCATCGTATTCGTATTGATCAGAATTAATCTCGACCCATGGTACCATGTTGTCAAATGACGTGTTGCGTACATAAAGTACCGTGTTGTCAAATGACGTGTTGCGGACAATCATGAGGTCTTATAATTAATCTTCTCGTATTGTTTACGGGTGGTCCTAAAATATATAAAATCAAATCATAAGTAAATATATATAAAATATCATATTAATTAGCAAAGATATGTTTAGTTTAGTTTTACTCCAATCAATTTCGTAGCTAAACTAGCTTCGGATACCCAATTTTGTTTTAGCCGTAGTTTCTTCAATATAACTCCGTTTTTGTTGGTTCAACTTGCCACTTCCTTGGATCGAGTCATTATTTATGAATATGAACTGTAAATACCTTAGTTTGCATTCGAAATCACAGGTTATAGGTCAAACTTTGGTGAATCTTATGAAAGTGATCATTTCCGTTGTAAAAACAACATCTAGATGATCATTTTTACAAAAATACTTACACTTTGAGTTACACCATGAGATTTTTATATATTAACATATTCATAAGAAACATCATTTTTTCCAGAATATAAACTTCCAATTCAAAGTTTAAGATGGTTTTTAATTATTCAACCCAAAACTGCCCCCGGTTGCACTCCAACGATGTAGATTCAGTTTTAAGGTGTTCTTTGTAAAATCAAGTTGTATCTTGTTAAGTTAGCATATCATTATGATATATTATAAGTCTTGAAGTATTTTAAAAGTCAAGTTAGAAGGATCTATTTAGTTTGGGAACAAGTTTTAAATCATTCAAACTATGTTCTTGTTGTTATAATTTGTATATTCTTAGTAAGATAGTTATAATTGAACAAGATGATGAATAAAGGTTATACCTCAAGTATGATGAAAAAAGTTACTGAATAAACAAGATATGAACTTGTTCTTGATGACTTAGAAGATTAAGAAGTGAAATCATGAAAGAAACAAAGGTTGTAAGTAAGTTTATATCTTGATTTAAGATAATTAACTTACATGAATTGAATCAAAGTTTAAACATAGTTTTACCTTGATTATGAAGCTAGAAACTTATGAAGACCTTGAAGAACACTTGAAGGTTGAAGATGAGAGAGTTTAGAAGATCATTTATCTTAAAATAAAGTTGATATGGAAGTATATGTATGTATATAAAAAAAACGTGTATATGTATGTATATATATAGATTTTAAGTTTTGATTTTTAGCTCATAAGTCTTCCTAATTGATCCCACATGTTGTTGACTAACAATGGCTGCTAAGAGTAGATAATTGAGGTCTAATAATTGGTATTTATCAATAGTAAATACATCTAGAAGCTGCGTATAATACGGGTACATATACCCTAGGTATACGTGTAGAAATCTTGAGAAAACGAAACGAGAATTTAAATATAACTATCTTTTGTGAATATACTTATATTGTTTTATGTATTTAAGTCCTTTAAAGTAATTAAATATGTATTTATACAATACTTGTATAAACATTATAGATTATAGGTATATATGTCAAAGAACGTTACGTATAGTTACCGTTTTGAAAACTTAAGTTAGTAGTCTCAAAGTATACTTATAACTCATTGTTATTAGTACACAATGATATGTTAAACCATCCTTAGATCATGTTAAATATGTATAAATACGTATATGTACACAATCGTATAATTATCGTATGTTATATAGTTCGTGATATCATCGGTCAAATTGGACGGTCAAACGTTGTGTAAACTCTTTTCAAAAACACAAGACTCAACAATTTGGATTGCTTATCATGTTGGTAATGTTTAATTTATGTATATATTAATCTCATATGTATAAAACGGTCGGAAAAATCCGGGTCGTTACATAGGTAATACCCTAGAAATATTTAGATCTCACATTAACATGTTACCCTGTACATTCTTCAATTCCAATCCAACAGTCATTTACTATTCTATATACAACCACAGATATACGTATTCGTTCACCGCAGAATAACCATTTGAAATGTCCCGTTCATATTGATTATAAACGTTCCATATTAATTGATTTTGTCGAGAGGTTTTGACCTCTATATGAGACATTTTTCAAAGACTGCGTTCATTTTTAAAACAACCATAACCTTTATTTTATCGATAAAAGTTTTAAAAAAACATTACGTAGATTATCAAATAATGATAATCTAAAATATGCCGTTTACACACGACCATTACATAATGGTTTACAATAAAAATATATTACATCGAAATAAGTTTCTTGAATGCAGTTTTTACACAATATCATACAATCATGGACTCCAAATCTTATCCTTATTTTAGTATGCAACAGCGGAAGCTCTTAATAATCACCTGAGAATAAAATGCTTAAAACATCAACAAAAAATGTTGGTGAGTTATAGGTTTAACCTATATATTATCAAATTTATATAATAGACCACAAGATTTCATTTATTCAATAATCTTACACTCGCAAGTGTATAAAAATCATTCTATGATGAACACCTGGTAACCGACATTAACATAATGCATATCGAATATTCTCCGCATACTCGCAAGTTTGTCATAAATTGGCAATCGCAATCACCATATAAATCGAAGTATTAAAGCATTCCAAATTCCAGAATGGGTTTGTTAGGCCCATAGATCTATCTTTAGGATTCGCGTCAATTAGGGGTCATTTCCCTAATTCTTAGGCTACCAGACTTGAAGGGGCAATATTCGGTTTAATTATCCAACCATAGAATGTAGTTTCGCATACTTGTGTCTATTTTGTAAAATATTTATAAAGCTGCATGTATTCTCATCCCAAAAATATTAGATTTTAAAAGTGGGACTATAACTCACTTTCACAGATTTTTCCTTCGTTGGAAATAAGACTTGGCCACTGGTCGATTCACGAACCTATAAAAAATATGTACATATATATCAAAGTATGATTTAAATATATTCACAACATTTTTTATTACATTTTTATGATTTAAGTTTGGTAAGTTAGCAGTCCTCGTTATTGACCTACCACTAGTTGTCCACAGTTAGATGTACTGGAATAAATCAAAATATATTATCTCGAATCAATTCACAACCCAGTGTATACAAGTCTCAGGCTAGATCACAACTCAAAGTATATATATTATTTTGGAATCAACCTCAACCCTGTATAGCTAACTCAAACATTACTGCATATAGAGTGTCTATGGTTGTTCTGATATATATATATATATGTATATATATGTATATATATATGTATATATATATATGTATATATATGTATATATATGTATATATATGTATATATATATGTGTAACATCCCGCGTTTTTCCGTTAAATTTATTTTAACACCGTCTTTTTTTTTTAAAATAATATCCCTCGTTATTTAATTTTAACGTCACCCGTTTACACGAGCATTTTTAAAATATTCGTTTGGTTAATTCCCGCACCCGCTTTGAAACTCGAGGGACCAAAGTTGCAAAGGGGCCTAACTAGTGACTAGGTCAACTAGTCAAACCCCATCTCATCCATTCATTATCACCACCCACCTTCATCCTTCCCTTTCTCTCTACTTCTCATTTTTGAACACAAACCCCAACTTCATAAAATCATCATCTAAATTCGGGATTGGAAGCAAACTTCAAAACAAATTACATTTTCGTGATCCTCTCTTCATCCTCTACATTTTGACACAAATTTCATCAAGTTTGGGTAACTTTTTAAAAACTCTAGATTTCTATAAATTCGTGTTTTTGACTTGAAATTGTGTTAGTTAGTGTCTATGGCTCGTGTCTAGCATGAATATATGTTTTGTTTGCTCGATTTGTTGATTTGAGTAACTAGTTTGAACTTTTGAAGTGGGTTAGCTTAATCTTTGATTTTGGAAGATTAAATGTTGTTTGATTGTTAAAGTTCATGTTTTAATTGTGTTACTAGTATCACTAGCTTCGTTTTGATGCGTAGGTTGATTAAGAAAACTTCAAACACATGATTATTGATTTTTGTGAATTTTGGTTAGGGTTTGATAGACTTTGAAATGAACTTTTGATGCGTTGAATGCTTGTTAATGTTGTTAGTAAGTGTTTAGATGCAATGTATGCTTAATTACCTTCGAAACGGCATATCGTATGTGTAAATTGGATTCCCGAATCATAAAATACGTTTTACGAACTTGAAACTTTGAAAATAAACCTTTCTTGATCAATTGACGAGTTTTCGGTTATTGTAATTGATGTTTTTGCTTGATGAAAAGTGGTTAGTTGTATTCCTTGTCAAAATACCTTTCCAACGATATAAGATACTTGTTTTGGATGTTTACGGTTTAGGATTTATGGGTATTTGAAGTTGGATTCGTGCTTGAGTGTGAAAACTGCCAGAATTCTCTGCACAGGTAATGGCGCGGCGCGCCATACACCCGCGCGGCGCGCCAAAGTGGGCTGTCCAATTTTGTCAATTTTCAAATAATGTTTGCTATGCTACGCACCCCCGATTCACATGAGACTTGTTCTAACATGCTTATACATGAATAAAAACCTCAGAAAAATAGTTCGGGACCGAACCCGAACGTGTTGACTTTTTCGTTGACTTTGACCGACCAAAGTTTGACTTTTTGTCAAACTTAACCAAATGATTATGCAATCTTTCTAACATGATTCTTTACTTGTATCTTGCATGAAACTTGATAATTTGATTCACATGCTATATAATCGAGTCATAACGAGCCATAGGACTAATTGAAAACATTTCACCCGACCTTGTGTCGTAACCGGTTAATTGATACAACTTATTTGTTTAGGTCAAGGCTAAGCAACTATCATGCACACGTTTACTTGTGAAGTACTTTTATACTCGTGCACTCGAGGTGAGATCATAGTCCCACCTTTTCAACAACTTTTTTTTATACTTTTAAATTGTGGGCTGAGAAACATATACTTTGTTACATTTTGTACTACTTACTTTTATACTTTGAACACAAGTACAAGGAAAACAAACATTCCACAGCGAGTTAGAACAAAAATCCTCAATTCGATTATCATTAGTTACACTTGCAGGGTGTAAGTGAGAACTTATATTGTGTGGCCATACGGGTTTGACAAACCCTCATTACGGACGGTTCGCTACCGTCTACGGATGAAATATATTTTCGAGAAACAGTGTATGTTCTAACACTATTGTGATGGGGTTCTATGGAAGGATACGTTAAGTCTTGATAATTGGGTGCTCGCGAACAATACTTTTGGAATGCAAACGATTTTGATAATCAACGTTATGGGAATACTAAATCTTGTGGTTCAAAAGCAACGTTTATTACAAACACCTATGATTTCACCAACGTTTTTCGTTGACAGTTTTCTATATGTTTCTCAGGTTCATACATGGCTATTTGATACATGCTTCCGCGTACACTCATACTTGCTTGGGGTCAAGCATACATGCATACACTCTGATTTCTTGCTTGGGGTCAAGCATACATGCATACACTCTGATTTCTTGCTTGGAGTCAAGCATACATACATGCATACGCTAGTGATAGCACCTTTGGATTCAAACATATTGTTTACATACTTACGCTATTTATAGCAACCGTGACTTTCAACTTATATTATGTCGCAAGTTTATTTCATTTATACATTGTACTTTTGTAAACTTAAACTTGTTGTCGATCCATTTGGTAAACTAAACTTTGTAAGTCTTGTACTTTTCAAATGAATGCGACATAATTTTGGTCAAACGAGTCTCATATAGGGACTACGACCACGTAACGGGACCTAAGTTAGCGGCGCCGTCAATGACGATTTTGGTCGGGTCGCTACAGATGGTATCAGAGCGTTGGTTGTAGGGAACTAGGATATGCATTAGTATGTCTGACAGAGTCGTTAGGACGCATTAGTGAATCTAGACTACAACCGGATAGTTAGCCATTGTATTCTGACATACATTTGCTATAGATAGCACTTACTTGAATATTTGTGCATTATACTTGAATCATTCTTAGGCAAACTTTTTAATGGTACCCAACCTTCATCATACGAACTCGTATTCCGCCACTTTTTGGTAACACACGTGAATTCAAGGTTTATACGCGTACGGATGACCACGACTTTGTTAGTCACTCCAGTTCGGGAATTCTGACTCCTTGGTTGTTATCCACCCAGTCTCAGCTTACTATCCACAAGTGTTGTAAAGTTCCCACCACCACTCTAGATGAGTATCGTCATCACTATTTATCACTACGGGTGCGTACTACTCGTTATCATGACTCGTTACTCTTTTCATACCTAAATACATTATTTTCTGACTCGAACCGCATTGACGTGAACAATCATTTATACACTTCCCTCGGGGAACGCTTCCTTAGAGTTGCAAAAATTCTTTCGATTTAATACGAGTCACGTTTGAGACGTCGTTACATTTTGTTCATATTAGATCTTCACAGTTACACGAACTTGATGTTATGGAGTGATGTGGGAATGGAGGTATGAGTTAGCGTAATATAACGACACTCGATCAACGTGGTTATATTACGGTAAGACATACCAAAGTTCTAGTGACACGTGATGGTGGTTAGACTCGATCAACCTAAACACCACCATGTGCCATGTACATGACTTCATCTATTCATGTTTGGACATCTGAAAACTCCGAAAGTACTGACAACAACCATACTGGGGACACGCCTTCGAATATTGTCGAACCATATTTATGCTTCCGAATGAATGACAAATTCTTTCAACATCAAACATATGTTACACGTGTATACTATCTCATTTTCGCACAGTTTTATTGGCGAACTTCAATATGATTATTATGCTCACATTGAGGCAGAAACTTCTCTCGTATTACACTCGTACTTCCGTATAAGGAAATCTTTGATTCTAAATTTTCAATGGAGAGATAGACTCTTCACGTTATACTAGTACTCGCCTCGAGGGTGAATAGCCCCGACGAACGTTTTCGGAAACCGATAAATCTTTCGCGGCGTGAAATTCTTGAGAAACAGAAACTTGTTCTAACTAAAGTTTTCAAGTCCTAACAAACTTATTCAAATATACCTTAAAGAGATGTACCTCGTTTCGGATCGAGATCCTCGTTTCACTTCTAGATTTTGGAGTGCCTCACAAAAAGTCTCGGGACCACGTTTAGACATGAGTACCGCGTACCATCCAAAACCCGACGGACCGAACAAACATACGATTCAAACCTTGGAAACCGTAATACGAATTTGTGTTACCAACTTCAAACCACTTGAGAAAAGTCTTGCCTTTAACCAGAATCTCTTACCACGATAGTTATCATTCGATTCTTAACGTCACACCTTTTGAAACCACATGTGACCGGAAACGTCATTCTCTTTTGTCGAACAAAGTAAACGATGATCAATTCACCGGGGCCGAGTTTATTCATGAGCAACTGAGAAAATTTATTCATATTCAAGAAAGACCCAACACGACTCGTAGTCGCCCAGAGAGCTTGCCAATGTTAGACGTAAACCTTTCGAGTTCCATGTGGGAAACCGCGTCACGTTAGAAGTCGCACCTTGAGGAGGTGTAAACCGTTTCGGGAAACATAGGAATGCTAAATCCGCGATATACTAATCCTTTTTGAAACCATGGAGCGTATTGTACCCGTTGCTTGTCATCTAGATTTTCTGACTCATTTGAGTCTCCATTCATCCTACATAGAACCTGAAGACGTAACTTGCTATTCCCTTCGATGAGCTTGCTATCGATGGTACACTCCACTTCCTAGGAGAACCGGTTGAAATTATGAATCGTGAAACCAAACTTCAACCCAACGTAAAAATCCCGACCGTCGAAGTTCGTTGAAATGCCCAAGGACGTACCTTCACTTATCCGTAGAATTTACAACGCAAGATCTCGAGGAAGATTCAACAACTACTACTTCCAACTAAATTTCGGGACGAAATTTCTTTTGAGGTGTGGATAATGTAACATCCCGCGTTTTTCCGTTAAATTTATTTTAACACCGTCTTTTTTTTTTAAAATAATATCCCTCGTTATTTAATTTTAACGTCACCCGTTTACACGAGCATTTTTAAAATATTCGTTTGGTTAATTCCCGCACCCGCTTTGAAACTCGAGGAACCAAAGTTGCAAAGGGGCCTAACTAGTGACTAGGTCAACTAGTCAAACCCCATCTCATCCATTCATTATCACCACCCACCTTCATCCTTCCCTTTCTCTCTACTTCTCATTTTTTAACACAAACCCCAACTTCATAAAATCATCATCTAAATTCGGGATTGGAAGCAAACTTCAAAACAAATTACATTTTCGTGATCCTCTCTTCATCCTCTACATTTTGATACAAATTTCATCAAGTTTGGGTAACTTTCTAAAAACTCTAGATTTCTATAAATTCGTGTTTTTGACTTGAAATTGTGTTAGTTAGTGTCTATGGCTCGTGTCTAGCATGAATATATGTTTTGTTTGCTCGATTTGTTGATTTGAGTAACTAGTTTGAACTTTTGAAGTGGGTTAGCTTAATCTTTGATTTTGGAAGATTAAATGTTGTTTGATTGTTAAAGTTCATGTTTTAATTGTGTTACTAGTATCACTAGCTTCGTTTTGATGCGTAGGTTGATTAAGAAAACTTCAAACACATGATTATTGATTTTTGTGAATTTTGGTTAGGGTTTGATAGACTTTGAAATGAACTTTTGATGCGTTGAATGCTTGTTAATGTTGTTAGTAAGTATTTAGATGCAATGTATGCTTAATTACCTTCGAAACGGCATATCGTATGTGTAAATTGGATTCCCGAATCATAAAATACGTTTTACGAACTTGAAACTTTGAAAATAAAAATTTCTTGATCAATTGACGAGTTTTCGGTTATTGTAATTGATGTTTTTGCTTGATGAAAAGTGGTTAGTTGTATTCCTTGTCAAAATACCTTTCCAACGATATAAGATACTTGTTTTGGATGTTTACGGTTTAGGATTTATGGGTATTTGAAGTTGGATTCGTGCTTGAGTGTGAAAACTGCCAGAATTCTCTGCACAGGTAATGGCGCGGCGCGCCATACACCCGCACGGCGCGCCAAAGTGGGCTGTCCAATTTTGTCAATTTTCGAATAATGTTTGCTATGCTACGCACCCCCGATTCACATGAGACTTGTTCTAACATGCTTATACATGAATAAAAACCTCAGAAAAATAGTTCGGGACCGAACCCGAACGTGTTGACTTTTTCGTTGACTTTGACCGACCAAAGTTTGACTTTTTGTCAAACTTAACCAAATGATTATGCAATCTTTCTAACATGATTCTTTACTTGTATCTTGCATGAAACTTGATAATTTGATTCACATGCTATATAATCGAGTCATAACGAGCCATAGGACTAATTGAACACATTTCACCCGACCTTGTGTCGTAACCGGTTAATTGATACAACTTATTTGTTTAGGTCAAGGCTAAGCAACTATCATGCACACGTTTACTTGTGAAGTACTTTTATACTCGTGCACTCGAGGTGAGATCATAGTCCCACCTTTTCAACAACTTTTTTTATACTTTTAAATTGTCGGCTGAGAAACATATACTTTGTTACATTTTGTACTACTTACTTTTATACTTTGAACACAAGTACAAGGAAAACAAACATTCCACAGCGAGTTAGAATAAAAATCCTCAATTCGATTATCATTAGTTACACTTGCAGGGTGTAAGCGAGAACTTATATTGTGTGGCCATACGGGTTTGACAAACCCTCATTACGGACGGTTCGCTACCGTCTACGGATGAAATATATTTTCGAGAAACAGTGTATGTTCTAACACTATTGTGATGGGGTTCTATGGAAGGATACGTTAAGTCTTGATAATTGGGTGCTCGCGAACAATACTTTTGGAATGCAAACGATTTTGATAATTAACGTTATGGGAATACTAAATCTTGTGGTTCAAAAGCAACGTTTATTACAAACACCTATGATTTCACCAACGTTTTTCGTTGACAGTTTTCTATATGTTTCTCAGGTTCATACATGGCTATTTGATACATGCTTCCGCGTACACTCATACTTGCTTGGGGTCAAGCACACATGCATACACTCTGATTTCTTGCTTGGGGTCAAGCATACATGCATACACTCTGATTTCTTGCTTGGAGTCAAGCATACATACATGCATACGCTAGTGATAGCACCTTTGGATTCAAACATATTGTTTACATACTTACGCTATTTATAGCAACCGTGACTTTCAACTTATATTATGTCGCAAGTTTATTTCATTTATACATTGTACTTTTGTAAACTTAAACTTGTTGTCGATCCATTTGGTAAACTAAACTCTGTAAGTCTTGTACTTTTCAAATGAATGCGACATAATTTTGGTCAAACGAGTCTCATATAGGGACTACGACCACGTAACGGGACCTAAGTTAGCGGCGCCGTCAATGACGATTTTGGTCGGGTCGCTACAATATGTATATATATATATATATGTATATATATATAGATGGGTCGATATGATATGTCAAAACATTGTATACGTGTCTATGGTATCCCAAGATTACATAATATGTATAATACAATATAAATTAGTTAGGATATGTTTAGTCTAGATTTGTTACAAAATTTTCGTAGCTAAAATTAGCAAATTTTTCCAATTTTGTTTTACCAGTCATTTCTTCATTTCAAATCCGTTTTGAGTGATTCAAGTTGCTATGGTTTCATAATGAACTGAAATTTATGAAACTAAATAGAAAAAGTATAAGTTATAGTTGAAAATACAGGTTACAAGTCATTTTTTAAAGAGGTAGTCATTTTCGTCGAAACAACGACATCTTGATGACTATTTTGAAAAACATACTTTCACTTTGAGTTTAACCATGATTTTTGGATATAGTTTCATGTTCATAAGAAAAATCATTTTTCCAGAAGAAAAACTTTTAAATCAAAGTTTATCATAGTCTTTAATTATCAAACCCAAAACAGCCCGTGGTGTTACTACAACGGCGTATGTCCGGTTTTACGGTGTTTTTCGTGTTTCCAGGCTTTAAATCATTAAGTTAGCATATCATATAGGTATAGAACATGTGTTTAGTTGATTTTAAAAGTCATGTTATAAGGATTAACTTTATTTGCGAACAAGTTTAGAATTAACTAAACTATGTTCTAGTGATTACATGTTCAAATCTTCGAATATGAGAGCTTTATATATATGAATCGAATGATGTTATGAACATCATTACTACCTCAAGTTTAGTAGGTAAACCTACTAGAAGTGACAAAAATTGATCTAGCTTCAAAGGATTCTTAGATGGCTTGAAAGTTCTTGAAGTAGAATTATGACACGAAAACAAGTTCAAGTAAGATTATCACTCGAAATAAGTTTGATATAGTTATAGAAATTGAACCAAAGTTTGAATATGAGTATTACCTTGAATTAGAAAGATATCTTACTGTAAATAAGAAATATTTCTTGAGATTGGATGATCACTTGAAATGGATTAGAAAGCTTGGAAGTAGACTTGTAAACTTGAGAGTATTCTTGATTTTATGAAACTAGAACTTAGAGAATTTATGAAGAACACTTAGAACTTGAAGATAGAACTTGAGAGAGATCAATTAGATGAAGAAAATTGAAGAATGAAAGTGTTTGTAGGTGTTTTTGGTCGTTGGTATATGGATTAGATATAAAGGATGTGTAAGTTTGTTTTCGTGTAAATAATTCATGAATGATTTATAATATTTTTTGTAATTTTGTGAGATATTTCATGCTAGTTGCCAAATAATGGTTCCCACATGTTTAATGACTCACATGGGCTGCTAAGGAGCTGATCATTGAATGTATATACCAATAGTATATACATCTAGAAGCTGTGTATTGTACGAGTACGAATACGGGTGCATACGAGTAGAATTGTTGATGAAAATGAGTGAGGATGTAATTATAAGCATTTTTGTTAAGTATAAGACCTTTGATATGTGTCTTGAAGTCTTTCAAAAGTATACAAATACATCTTAATACACTACATGTATATACATTTTAACTGAGTCGTTAAGTCATCGTTAGTCGTTACATGTAAGTGTTGTTTTGAAACCTTTAAGTTAACGATCTCATTTAATGTTGTTAACCCATTGTTTATTATATCTAATGAGATGTTAAATTATTACATTATAATGATATTATGATGTATGAATATATCTTAATATGATATATATACATTAAAATGTCGTTACAACGATAATCGTTACATATATGTCGTTTCGAGTTTCTTAATTCAATAATCTCATTTTTATGTATATCACTCATTGTTAATACACTTAGTAAGATACTTAATTATCATAATCTCATGTTAACCATATATATCCATATATATATATATATATCATCATGTAGTTTTTACAAGTTTTTAACGTTCGTGAATCGACGGTCAACTTGGGTGGTCAATTGTCTACATGAAACTCATTTCAATTAATCAAGTCTTAACAAGTCTGATTGCTTAACATGTTGGAAACTTTTAATCATTCAAATATAGTTTTTATTTAATATATAATCATGGAAAAGTTCGGGTCACTACAGTACCTACCCGTTAAATAAATTTCGTCCTGAAATTTTAAGCGGTTGAAGGTGTTGACGCATCTTCTGGAAATAAGTACGGGTATTTCTTCTTTATCTGGTCTTCACATTCCTAGGTGAACTCGGGTCCTCTACGAGCATTCTATTGAACCTTAACAATTTGTATCTTGTTTTGCTTAAGCCTTTTAACCTCACGATCCATTATTTCGGCGGGTTCTTCGATGAATTGAAGTTTTTCATTGATTTGGATTTCGTCTAGCGGAATAGTGAGATCTTCTTTAGCAAAACATTTCTTCAAATTTGAGACGTGGAAAGTGTTATGTACAGCCGCGAGTTGTTGAGGTAACTCAAGTCGGTAAGCTACTGGTCCGATACGATCTATAATCTTGAATGGCCCGATGTATCTTGGATTTAGTTTCCCCCATTTACCAAATCGAACAACAGCTTTCCAAGGTGAAACCTTAAGCATGACCATCTCTCCAATTTCAAATTCTATATCTTTTTTTTAATGTTCGCGTACCTCTTTTGTCGACTTTGGGAGGTTTTTAACCGTTGCCGAATTTGAATGATCTTCTCGGTAGTTTCTTGAATTTTATCCGGACCTGTAATTTTTCTATCCCCAACTTCACTCCAACAAATCGGAGACCTGCACTTTCTACCATAAAGTGCCTCAAACGGTGCCATCTCAATACTCGAGTGGTAACTGTTGTTGTAGGAAAACTCTGCTAACGGTAGGTGTCGATCCCAACTGTTTCCAAAATCAATAACACATGCTCGTAGCATGTCTTCAAGCGTTTGTATCGTCCTTTCGCTCTGCCCATCAGTCTGTGGATGATAGGCAGTACTCATGTCTAGACGAGTTCCTAATACTTGCTGTAATGTCTGCCAAAACCTTGAAACAAATCTGCCATCCCTATCAAAGATAATAGAGATTGGTATTCCATGTCTGGAGATAACTTCTTTCAAGTATAATCGCGCCAACTTCTCCATTTTGTCATCTTCTCTCATTGGCAGAAAATGTGCTGATTTGGTGAGACGATCGACTATTACCCAAATAGTATCATAACCACTTGCAGTCCTTGACAATTTAGTAATGAAATCCATGGTAATATTTTCCCATTTCCATTCTGGGATTTCAGGTTGCTGAAGTAGACCTGATGGTTTTTGATGTTTAGCTTTGACCTTAGAATACATCAAACATTCTCCTACGTATTTAGCAATATCGGCTTTCATACCCGACCACCAAAAGTGTTTCTTGAGATCTTTGTACATCTTCCCTGCTCCGGGATGTATTAAATATCTGGTTTTATGTACTTCCTTAAGTACCATTTCTCTCACATCTCCAAACTTTGGCACCCAAATTCTTTTAGCTCTATATCGGGTTCCGTCTTCATGAATATTAAGGTGTTTCTCCGATCCTTTGGGTATTTCATTTTTCAAATTCCCTTCTCTTACAACTCCCTGCTGCGTCTCCTTTATTTGAGTAGTAAGGTTAGTACGAATAATTATATTCATAGCTTTTACCCGCATAGGTTCTTGATGTTATGCGAGGTGTATACGAAATAGTTATATTTTTATTGCGAAATACTATTAAATACGATACAATTTTACATAAGTTATTTATTTATTTATAGAGTGGATATACCTAAACCTTGCTACAACACTATAGACAGTGTACCTAATCGTAAACTAGTGTAGTTTTTAGTAAGTTCGGTTCGTTCCGCAGGGAGCTAGCTCTAATGACCCGTCCTAATCCATCTGAACGAAGTCCATATCGATTATAAACGATTCACAATAGTTGATTACATCGTGAGGTACTTGACCTCTATATGATACGTTTTACAAACATTGCATTCATTTTTAAAAGACAATTTTCATTATATCGAAAGTTGTCGGCATGCATTCCATTTCATACTATATCCAACTATAATTGACTTAGTAATAATCTTGATGAACTCGACGACTCGAATTAACATCTTTTGAAATATGCCATGAATGACTCCAAGTAATATCCCTAAAATGAGCAAATGCGCAGTGGAAGATTTCTTTCATACCTGAGAATAAACATGCTTTAAAGTGTCAACCAAAAGGTTGATGAGTTCATTAGTTTAACATAAATAATCATTTCCAACATTTTAATAGACCACAAGATTTTCATTTCTCATAAATATACGTCCCATGCATAGAGACAAAAATATCATTCATATGAATTGAACACCTGGTAACCGACATTAACAAGATGCATATAAGAATATCCCCTATCATTCCGAGAAATCCTTCGGACATGATATAAACGAATTCGAAGTACTAAACCATCCGGTACTTTGGATGGGGTTCGTTAGGCCCAATAGATCTATCTTTAGGATTCACGTCAATTAGTAGATCGGTTTATTAATTCTTAGGCTACCAAGCAAAAGGGGCATATTCGGCTTTGATCATTCAACCATATAATGTAGTTTTGATTACTTGTGTCTATTTCGTAAAATAGTTATAAAAGCAGCGCATGTATTCTCAGTCCCAAAAATATATATTGCAAAAGCATTTAAAAAGGGAGTAATGAAACTCACCTAATGTATTTTGTAGTAAAAATACATATGACGACATTAGACAAACTGAACAATGCAGGGTTGGCCTCGGATTCACGAACCTATATCATTCATATGTATATTAATACATATAATCGTAATCGAATAAATTTATATATTATATTCTAAATTATATAACTTATATATTTAATTTATAAATATTAATATAGTTAATGCTTATGTAGTTTTATATATACATATGATTAATAGTATATCAAAAATCAATAATTTGTTATATGTAACTATTATATAAATAATCTTAATAAATATAATTAGATGTATTGCGGTAGTTGTACATAATATACTCTTATATAGAAAATATTTATTTGTTAAAAATGATAGTTTTGAAAATGATGATTTATTAATAATAATAACTTTATTAATAATGAATATACTAATAATAATAATAATAATTAATATTAAAACTAATAATAAATCGAATTATATCATTATCATTATCATGTTTATATCTAAACCTCTTTCTAATTTCATCTGAATTTCATAATATCATCTTTTATGAATACTTATAATTATATTTATGTTTATATTATACTATAAACTAAATCATACTTATTATTATATTTTATCAATTTATACTTAAACATATTCGTAATCATAACCATATTCATTTTCGTATATATTTATACATATAAATATATTTGTATATAATCAAAATTCAAGTTACCTTAATAACCATACTTATGTTAATCGTAATCAAAATCGTCATGTTTAATTTGTAAATTAATAACTAAAGCTTCGTAATCCTAATCATAATAATGAGAGTAATACTTTTTAATAATAATAATAATAATAATAATAATAATAATAATAATAATAATAATAATAATAATAATAATAATAATAATAATAATAATAATAATAATAATAATAGTAATATTCATAAGTGTGACTATAATCTTAATACTAATAATAAATGATAACTAATACCTATTTTAATAATAATAATAATAATAATAATAATAATAATAATAATAATAATAATAATAATAATAATAATAATAATAATAATAATAATAATAATAATAATAACATTTATAATACTTGTAATACTAACAATAATTTTAATAATAATAGTTAATAATAGCAATATCAATAAAAATAATAATACTAATAATAATAATAATAATAGTAATAATAATAATAATAATAATAATAATAATAATAATAATAATAATAATAATAATAATAATAATAATAATAATAATAATAATAATGAAGGAAATTACTACCTCAATTAAATCTGATAACAAAAAGATGCCCACAGTCAAACTCGAACCCGCGACCCCTTGTTCATACTAACACCCTCACAACCATTCAGCCATTTTCATTTTTCTGAAATAACTTTCCCCGAATTCTTTATAATTCGTTACATAATTATTCATCTTCTTCCTCAAAGTTAATCCATTCATAATCAACATACTATTGATAATACTTACTAAATGATTTTTGGAACATAATATTCAACACAGAAAACATTTATTTGTGATTAGTTTGTTTGAAAAAAAATAAAATTTTTTTTGACACAGTCCTTGCTCGTCGCTGCTTACTTTAAAAAAAAAATTTGATCTTGAGATTTATCGCGTTTTTGGGAAAAGTTTATAACACGGTTTTAGTTTCAATTTACTCCTATAATCTATTGAAATCGTCAATTTATCTGAAAACATTGAAATAAACTCGAATTTCTCGATGAACACATCCTTTGACTTTTGAAAATTTATCTTTGACTCAAAAATTTGGGTTCATTATTAGAAATTGAGATTTGAGACTTTGCAGAAAGTTTAAGTGTACGATTTCCAACAACTTCGCATTATTAGATTTTTCAAGTTTATTCAAATTTGTTCAATTGCTTTTTCAAAGTTCATGAACATGAACTCAAACATTGAACTCGAATTTGAGACTGTTACAGCTAACGATTACAATATGAAATAAGTTTTAAATGATTACTAGAAACTATCTAAATCATTAATTTAACTTAAAACATAATAAGAAGTTCGAATTTTTACCTTGAACATATGGTTTGACTTTTTGTTCATAAACTTTGACTCGAAAATTTGAAATGGTTGTAAAGGATTGGAAGTTGAAAATTTATAGATAGTTTGAGTGAATGAATCCTAACAACATTACATTAAAGGATTTTAAAATTTGATTCATGATTGGGTTTTGGATAAAAAAAATGAAGAACAGAGGTTTAAATGATTTTCTGTATTTTGATTTTTGTTAGTTCCTATCCTATTTGCAGTAGTCGATATATAATATATAAATTTTGTTTTGTACTGGGATTGAAGTCGATAGGTAACAAGAATCAGACAGGAATCAATTTGAGTTGGAGACAATGGAAAAAGATAAAATAGATAGGAGAAAAAAAAAATGCATTCTGTTAGCAGTCATTTCAATCCCTGTATATAATTATTATTAATAATAATACTAATAATTATAATTATATTAATAATAACAAATATATTTCTAATAATATTAATAAAATTAATTAATAATAATAATAATAATAATAATATCAAAATAATACATAATAATAATTATAATAATTATAATGATAAGAGTAATAAAAATAATGATAATAGTAATTTTAAATAAAATGATAATTTTTAGTAATAATAATACTAACATTAATCACAACAACTAAACTGATAATTTTATTACTAGTTTTATTATTATAATAATAATATTAACATTGATAATCATAATGTTAATAACATAACAAATCAAATGTATCAATTTTCATATTATATTTTTTAATAATATTACTAGTACTGATATTAAATCATAATGTATATAAAGAAAATTAATAATATAACACTAGATTTAACTTGTAATTACATTTAATATTATAATTTATTAATTTTTTTAATATCTAATAATTATATGATATATTATATGAATACATTTATTGAATATTTAACATTTATATGTTTTATATATGTTTCAACATAATAATTGCTAATAGAATCATTTATAAATATTTATCTTATACAGGTTCATAATAATATTATATATATATATATATATATATATATATATATATATATATATATATATATATATATATATATATATATATATATATATATATATATATATATTCATTTTAATAATAACCTAAATATTCTGTTCATTATTTTACATTTTAAATTTCAAATTGAATTAAGTATAATCTATTAATTTAAAATATTTTATATATATATATATATATATATATATATATATATATATACCACATATTTAATTACATACTTTTGTTCGTGAATCGTCGGGCATAAACAAAGGTTAACTAAATCCATGTAGACAGGTAAAAGAATTTTGTGAATCATCATTACAGACTTTGCTTATCGTGTCGGAAACATATAAAGATCAAGTTTAAATTTAGTCGAAAATTTCCGGGTCGTCACACTAGCCAAGTTTAACGCTATATTTTTAAAACTATATTTGTATATATATATATATATATATATATATATATATATATATATATATATATATATATATATATATATATATATATATATATATATATATATATATATATATATATATAAGTAATATTATTATTATTATAAAAGGGGATTTTACCGTTTAATGACCGGTTTGTCGATTTTAAAACTTTAGTCACAATTAAAACCTAATGCAAAATATAACTTAATTTAAAGCATAAAGTAAATGAGATAATTAAAGTGAGATAAATTAAAGTGCGATAAATAAAATGACGGTAAATAAAATTGCGATAATTTAAAAGTACGATAATTAAAAGTACGATAAGATATAAAATAAAGGAATTATGCTTATTTAAACTTCCGTAATCATGATGTTCGACGTGTTAATTTTATTTTATTGCCATGGGTTAATTGTCCTTTGTCCTGGATTATTCGATATGTCCATTTGGTTTTGTCCATAATAGTCCATCGGTCATAATTATAAAGTGCGAGGATCTTCGTCAAATTAACCTTATATCCGAAGTTAAATATACCAACTAATTGGGGATTCGAACTGTAACAAGGTCTTAATACTTTGTTTAATGAATACACCAGGTTATCGACTACGTGTAATCCAAGGTTTTACTACTTTGTTAACAATTACACCAATTACCTTTGAATGTAATCCACCCCTGTTTTAATGAGTCCATTAACTATTAATCCATTCTCGTGTCCGGTAAAATGAACAATTATTTGTATTTATAGATATCCCGCCCACCGTACCCGATTAAGAATATGTGGTTATATATAGATAAGTCAAATTATAACCTTTATATTAAATTAATGAGGTATCGTTTAATTAATATAAAGCCCATTAATAGCCCATAGTCTAATTTTCACAAGTGTCGATCTTTTGTCCAAAACCCAATTATGGTACAAATCCCAATAACCCCGTCTTTAATATTTAGCCCAACATCACGATTACTTCGATTTAAATAATCATAATAATAACTTAGCTACGAGACATTAATTTAAAAAGGTTGAACATAACTTACAATGATTAATAATAGCGTAGCGTTACACGGACAGAGTTTCGACTTACAAACTTAAAATATTCGCTAACATAACCTTATTATTATTAAACTTTAATATTAAAATTATAATATGAATATAAATATATTGAGAGAGTAAGAGATTAGAAAATGGTGTGTTTATTTCGTCCGAAAAATGTTTCAATTTATAGATGTGGCCTGACTCCTGGGCTCATGCGATCGCATGGAATTAACTCTTCCAGGCCATGCGATCGCATGGCCATCTTTTCCTGCTCCAAATGATTCCAAAACGTGGGCTGCGAGTATTTATTTAATATATAATATAATATATATAATTTTATATAATTAATTATATATTATATTATATGCTTGTGTATTGTTGACTTGTAATTTTAGCTCCGTTGCGTCGCGCGTTGATAGTTGGTTCATGTTCCGTTTCTAGATTTTCAAACATCCTTGCGTACAATTTAATATCTTGTACTTTGCGTTCTGCGGCTTGTACTCTTGTAACTTTTAGACGTTTCTCATCAATAATTTGAACCTCTTGGATTGTACTTTGTACTTTTTAGCGTTTTGGTCATTTGCGTCTTTAATTCGTCGAATCTGTCTTTTGACTTCACCTTTTAATATTTAAACGAATATCACTTGTAAATAGAACAATTGCAACTAAAAGCTTATCTTTCTTGAAAGATAATGCTATGAAATATATGTTCGTTTTTAGCATTATCAAATATTCTCACACTTGAGCGTTTCTTCTCCTCAAGCAATATAGAACTTGAATATAACTTTACTAGAATCACTTCTTTATTCTTCACACTTTGTACATCAGTGATTTTAATATGACGGTATGAACAATGGTAGTAACGATGTGGTTTACTCAATAAAACCAGATACTCAATACATCCTGGAACGGGGAAGATGTACAAGGATCTCAAGAAACATTTTTGGTGGCCAGGTATAAAAGCCGATGTTGCTAAATACGTAGGAGAATGTTTGACGTGTTCTAAGGTCAAAGCTGAGCATCAGAAACCATCAGGACTACTTCAAAAACCCGAAATCCCGGAATGGAAATGGGAAAACATTACCATGGATTTCATCACTAAATTGCCAAGGACTGCAAGTGGTTTTGATACTATTTGGGTAATAGTTGATCGTCTCACCAAATCAGCACACTTCCTGCCAATAAGAGAAGATGACAAGATGGAGAAGTTAGCACGACTGTATTTGAAGGAAGTCGTCCCCAGACATGGAATACCAATCTCTATTATCTCTGATAGGGATGGCAGATTTATTTCAAGATTCTGGCAGACATTACAGCAAGCATTAGGAACTCGTCTAGACATGAGTACTGCCTATCATCCATAAACTGATGGGCAGAGCGAAAGGACGATATAAACGATTGAAGACATGCTACGAGCATGTGTTATTGATTTCGGAAACAGTTGGGATCGACATCTACCGTTAGCAGAATTTTCCTACAACAACAGCTACCATTCAAGCATTGAGATGGCACCGTTTGAAGCACTTTATGGTAGAAAGTGCAGGTCTCCGATTTATTGGGGTGAAGTGGGGGATAGACAGATTACGGGTCCGGAGATTATACAAGAAACTACCGAGAAGATCATCCAAATTCAACAACGGTTGAAAACCGCCCAAAGTCGACAAAAGAGCTATGCTGACATTAAAAGAAAAGATATAGAATTTGAAATTGGAGAGATGGTCATGCTTAAAGTTGCACCTTGGAAAGGCGTTGTTCGATTTGGTAAACGAGGGAAATTAAATCCAAGGTATATTAGACCATTCAAGATTATTGATCGTGTCGGACCAGTAGCTTACCGACTTGAGTTACCTCAACAACTCGCGGCTGTACATAACACTTTCCACATCTCGAATTTGAAGAAATGTTTTGCTAAAGAAGATCTCACTATTCCGTTAGATGAAATCCAAATCAACGAAAAACTTCAATTCATCGAAGAACCCGTCGAAATAATGGATCGTGAGGTTAAAAGACTTAAGCAAAACAAGATACCAATTGTTAAGGTTCGATGGAATGCTCGTAGATGACCCGAGTTCACCTGGGAGTGTGAAGATCAGATGAAGAAGAAATACCCGCATCTATTTCCAGAAGATTCGTCAACACCTTCAACAGCTTAAAATTTCGGGACGAAATTTATTTAACGGGCAGGTACTGTAGTGACCCGAACTTTTCCATGTTTATATATATTAATTGAGATTGATAATTACATGATTAAATGTTTCCAACATGTTAAGCAATCAAACATGTTAAGACTTGATTAATTGAAATATGTTTCATATAGACAATTGACCACCCAATTTGACCGGTGATTCACGAACGTTAAAACTTGTAAAAACTATACGATGACATATATATATGGTTATATATATAGTTAACATGATTTTATTATAATTATGTATCTCATTAGGTATTTTAACAATGAGTTATATACATAAAAATGAGACTATTAATTTAAGAAACTCGAAAACGATATATATAACGATTATCGTTATAACAACGTCTTACTAGGTACATATGAATCATATTAAGATATTGATACACTTGGTTAATTATGTTAAATGATAATTAAATATATTATTAAGTGTATTAATAATGAAATACATATGTAAAAGTAAGACTACTAACTTAATGATTTCGAAACGAGACATATATGTAACGATTATCGTTGTAACGACATTTAACTGTATATATATCATACTAAGATATATTATATATCATAATATCATGATAATATAACAATTTAACATCTCATTTGTTATAATAAACAATGGGTTAACAACATTTAACAAGATCGTTAACCTAAAGGTTTCAAAACAACACTTACATGTAACGACTAACGATGACTTAACGACTCAGTTAAAATGTATATACATGTAGTGTTTTAATATGTATTTATACACTTTTGAAAGACTTCAAGACACTTATCAAAATACTTCTACTTAACAAAAATGCTTACAATTACATCCTCGTTCAGTTTCATCAACAATTCTACTCGTATGCACCCGTATTCGTACTCGTACAATACACAGCTTTTAGATGTATGTACTATTGGTATATACACTCCAATGATCAGCTCTTAGCAGCTCATGTGAGTCACCTAACACATGTGGGAACCATCATTTGGCAACTAGCATGAAATATCTCATAAAATTACAAAAATATGAGTAATCATTCATGACTTATTTACATGAAAACAAAATTACATATCCTTTATATCTAATCCATACACCAATGACCAAAAACACCTATAAACACTTTCATTCTTCAATTTTCTTCATCTAATTGATCTCTCTCAAGTTCTATCTTCAAGTTCTAAGTGTTCTTCATAAATTCCAAAAGTTCTAGTTTCATAAAATCAAGAATACTTTCAAGTTTGCTAGCTCACTTCCAATCTTGTAAGGTGATCATCCAACCTCAAGAAATCTTTGTTTCTTACAGTAGGTTATCATTCTAATACAAGGTAATAATCATATTCAAACTTTGGTTCAATTTCTATAACTATAACAATCTTATTTCAAGTGATGATCTTACTTGAACTTGTTTTCGTGTCATGATTCTGCTTCAAGAACTTCGAGCCATCCAAGGATCCATTGAAGCTAGATCTACTTTTCTCTTTTCCAGTAGGTTTATCCAAGGAACTTAAGGTAGTAATGATGTTCATAACATCATTCGATTCATACATATAAAGCTATCTTGTTCGAAGGTTTAAACTTGTAATCACTAGAACATAGTTTAGTTAATTCTAAACTTGTTCGCAAATAAAAGTTAATCCTTCTAACTTGACTTTTAAAATCAACTAAACACATGTTCTATATCTATATGATATGCTAACTTAATGACTTAAAACCTGGAAACACGAAAAACACCGTAAAACCGGATTTACGCCGTCGTAGTAACACCGCGGGCTGTTTTGGGTTAGTTAATTAAAAACTATGATAAAATTTGATTTAAAAGTTGTTATTCTGAGAAAATTATTGTTATTATGAACATGAAACTATATCCAAAAATTATGGTTAAACTCAAAGTGAAAGTATGTTTTCTAATATGGTCATCTAGACGTCGTTCTTTCGACTGAAATGACTACCTTTACAAAAACGACTTGTAACTTATTTTTCCGACTATAAACCTATACTTTTTCTATTTAGATTCATAAAATAGAGTTCAATATGAAACCATAGCAATTTGATTCACTCAAAACGGATTTAAAATGAAGAAGTTATGGGTAAAACAAGATTGGATAATTTTTCTCATTTTAGCTACGTGAAAATTGGTAACAAATCTATTCCAACCATAACTTAATCAACTTGTATTGTATATTATGTAATCTTGAGATACCATACACACGTATACAATGTTTCGACCTATCATGTCGACACATCTATATATATTTCGGAACAACCATAGACACTCTATATGTGAATGTTGGAGTTAGCTATACAGGGTTGAGGTTGATTCCAAAATATATATAGTTTGAGTTGTGATCAATACTGAGATACGTATACACTGGGTCGTGGATTGATTCAAGATAATATTTATCGATTTATTTCTGTACATCTAACTGTGGACAACTAGTTGTAGGTTACTAACGAGGACAGCTGACTTAATAAACTTAAAACATCAAAATATATTAAAAGTGTTGTAAATATATTTTGAACATACTTTGATATATATGTATATATTGTTATAGGTTCGTGAATCAACCAGTGGCCAAGTCTTTCTTTCCGATGAAGTAAAAATCTGTGAAAGTGAGTTATAGTCCCACTTTTAAAATCTAATATTTTTGGGATGAGAATACATGCAGGTTTTATAAATGATTTACAAAATAGACACAAGTACGTGAAACTACATTCTATGGTTGAATTATCGAAATCGAATATGCCCCTTTTTATTAAGTCTGGTAATCTAAGAATTAGGGAACAGACACCCTAATTGACGCGAATCCTAAAGATAGATCTATTGGGCCTAACAAACCCCATCCAAAGTACCGGATGCTTTAGTACTTCGAAATTTATATCATATCCGAAGGGTGTCCCGGAATGATGGGGATATTCTTATATATGCATCTTGTTAATGTCGGTTACCAGGTGTTCACCATATGAATGATTTTTATCTCTATGTATGGGATGTGTATTGAAATATGAAATCTTGTTGTCTATTACTATAATTTGATATATATAGATTAAACCTATAACTCACCAACATTTTTGTTGACGTTTTAAGCATGTTTATTCTCAGGTGATTATTAAGAGCTTCCGCTGTCGCATACATAAATAAGGATGAGATTTGGAGTCCATGCTTGTATGATATTGTGTAAAAACTGCATTCAAGAAACTTATTTTGTTGTAACATATTTGTATTGTAAACCATTATGTAATGGTCGTGTGTAAACAGGATATTTTAGATTATCATTATTTGATAATCTACGTAAAGCTTTTTAAACCTTTATTGATGAAATAAAGGTTATGGTTTGTTTTAAAATGAATGCAGTCTTTGAAAAACGTCTCATATAGAGGTCAAAACCTCGCAACGAAATCAATTAATATGGAACGTTTTTAATCAATAAGAACGGGACATTTCAGTTGGTATTCGAGCGTTGGTCTTAGGGAACTAGAATTTTGCATTAGTGTGTCTTATCGAGTTTGTTAGGATGCATTAGTGAGTCTGGACTTCGACCGTGTTTACTTGAAAAATGATTGCTTAACAAATTTTGTTAGAAACTATATATTTTTAACATGTGAATATTATGTGATATATTAATCTCTTAACGTGTTTGATATTATGTGATAGATGTCTACCTCTAGAACAAGTCCCATTGACTCACCTAATAATAATGAAGAGTCAAATGTAAATTGGAATGATTCGTGGACTGATTCACAAGTTCCCGAAGAGGAACCGGAAGAAGAATCGGAACCGGAAGAAGAATCGGAACCGGATGAAGAAATAGAACCGGTGGGGGAAATAATAAAACGGTTAAGTAAAAGAAAATCCTCAACCAACCGACCAAGGTTAATTATGGTCAATGGTGTTTCTGCCAAGGAAGCAAAATATTGGGAGGATTACCAATTCTCCGATGAATCGGATTCCGACGAGAATTCCGATGATGTTATAGAAATTACCCCAAATGAATTTAAAAAGGCAAAAGAAAATAATAAGGGAAAGGGCATAAAAATAGAGAAATCTAATTCCAACCCCGATGAACTTTATATGTATCGTCAACCCCCGAAGTCCTTAAGTTGTAACAATGACCCGGGAACCTCTAAACCACCAGGTTTTTCTAAACCAATGTGGAAAACGACGGCTCGTATTAGGGGAACATCATATATCCCTAGAAATTTGGCAAAACAAACCAAAACCGAAGAAGAAGAAACAAGCGAGTCGGAATAAGATAGTTGTATTCGTGTGGTGTAATATATGTAATATAGTGTGCTTATGCTTTATGATATATGTAAAAATTGCTTGTATTAATAAGTATTTTTTTTTATGAATCTAACTCTTGTCTATTTTACAGTATAAAAACACAAAATGGATAGACAACCCAATATTTTAAGAGACCTACCCGGAGACATGATTGATGAAATCTTGTCTAGAGTCGGTCAGAATTCTTCGGAACAACTATTTAAGGCGAGATCAGTTTGTAAGACATTCGAAGAACGTTCCAAGAATGCCTTGGTTTATAAAAGGCTTTCGTTCGAAAGATGGGGGATATCACATTGGGAAATCCATAAGTTACGATGTGTTTACTTTGACGCATATATTGCGGGGAACCCAAATGCTATTTTACGCAATGGGTTAAGAAATTATTTTGACTCAATATATCCGAATATTGGACTTCGTGATTTAGAAAAAGCGGCTAACATGCAACATAAAGAAGCATGTTATGCTTACGGATTAGTAATGTTCGCATCTCACCAAAGTGAGAACAAGAACATCGGGCTACAACTATTAAACAAAACGTTCCCACAAGTGACGGAGTCGGTAATTGGGGTAAGAAATGAGGTTTTTAGATTGTTACGGGACTGTTGGACATTACGTAACCCTCGTCCCTTTGACGACGTTACAACACGCTGTCTTATCAATGGCCATAACGGTTATGTTCCACAAGACCAAGGATGGGAAGTAGTCCTAGTAAAACCAGAATGCATGACTTGTTTCTGGACGTATGAATTACGTGTCTTTATTGCCTTTGCTGAACGACTTGTGTACTAGCTAGAATTATCTTCACAACTATCTTGTATCAAAGTTATTGTGTGCTATATTTCATGCTTTATGTAAAATAAGCGGTATTGTAAGTTTGTAAAATATTGTATAAAAGTTTGAACGCGAAATATTATTACAATCAGTTTTTCATATAGAATTGTAGTAGTTGAATTGTATATTAGCTACTAAGTATGAACTTAACGTTTAGGTACTACCCGAATTTAAACTTATAAAACGCTAATATGAAGAAAAAGCTTTTATAAATGAGTTCATATTATGCTACGAAATACTATTAACTACTCTTAATATTCTGTATGATTAACTTGTTCCATTTGACTATTTTGAAGGAAATGGCACCGACTACTCGACACACCGTGAATATGAATGAAGAGGAATTCCGTACTTTTCTAGCTTCAAACATAGCCGCAGTACAGGCTGCGCTACATACCAACAATAACCTTAGATCTGGCAGTACAGGAAATTGTATAGGATGCACCTACAAAGAATTCACTGCCTGCAAACCTTTGGAATTTGATGGAACCGAAGGACCGATCAGATTGAAACGGTGGACCGAGAAGGTCGAATCGGTGTTTGCCATAAGTAAGTGTACTGAAGAGGACAAAGTGAAGTATGCTACGCATACCTTCACAGGTTCTGCGTTAACATGGTGGAATACCTATCTAGAGCAAGTGGGATAAGGTGATGCGTACGCACTACCGTAGTCAGCATTCAAGCACTTGATGAACGAGAAGTACCATCCCAGAACCGAGGTCAATAAGCTCAAGACAGAACTTAGAGGGTTACGAACCCAAGGATTTGATATTACCACGTACGAAAGATGATTCACAGAATTGTGCCTATTGTGTTCGGGAGCATTCGAAGATGAGGAAGAGAAGATCGACGCGTTTGTGAAAGGATTACCGGAAAGAATCCAAGAAGATATAAGTTCACACTAGCCCGCCTCCATACAACATGCATGTAGAATGGCTCACAAACTAGTGAACCAGATTGAAGAAAGAATTAAAGAACAGACTGCTGAAGAGGCCAATGTGAAGCAAGTCAAAAGAAAGTGGGAGGAAAACGGTGATAAGAATCACCAATACAACAACAACAGCAATTACAACAATAATCGCAACAATTATCCCAACAATCGCAACATCAATCGCAACTACAACAAACGGCCCAACAACAACAACAACAACAACAACAACAGCAACTACAACAATCATCCCAACAACAATAATAACCGCAACAACAACAACAATCAGAAGCAGCTATGCCAAAGGTGTGAAAAGTATCACTCGGGGTTCTGCACCAAATTTTGCAACAAGTGTAAAAGAAATGGTCATAGCGCGGCGAAGTGTGAGGTCTACGGACCAGGGGTTAATAGAACGAAAGGAACAAATGGTGTCGGAACGAGTAATGGCGGAGCAAGTAGTGTCGGAGCAAGTTATGCCAATGTAGTTTGTTATAAATGTGGAAAACCGGGCCACATTATTAGAAATTGCCCGAACCAGGAGAACACGAATGGACAAGGCCGCGGAAGAGTTTTCAATATTAATGCGGCAGAGGCACAGGAAGACCCGGAGCTTGTTACGGGTACGTTTCTTATTGACAATAAATCTGCTTACGTTTTATTTGATTCGGGTGCGGATAGAAGCTATATGAGTAGAGATTTTTGTGCTAAATTAAGTTGTCCATTGACGCCTTTGGATAGTAAATTTTTACTCGAATTAGCAAATGGTAAATTAATTTCAGCAGATAATATATGTTGGAATCGAGAAATTAAACTGGTTAGCGAAACATTTAAGATTGATTTGATACCAGTAGAGTTAGGGAGTTTTGATGTGATAATCGGTATGGACTGGTTGAAAGAAGTGAAAGCAGAGATCGTTTGTTACAAAAATGCAATTCGCATTATACGAGAAAAAGGAAAACCCTTAATGGTGTACGGAGAAAAGGGCGACACGAAGCTACATCTTATTAGTAATTTGAAGGCACAAAAACTAATAAGAAAAGGTTGCTATGCTGTTCTAGCACACGTCGAGAAAGTACAAACTGAAGAAAAGAGCATCAATGATGTTCCCGTTGCAAAAGAATTTCCCGATGTATTTCCGAAAGAATTACCGGGATTACCCCCACATCGATCCGTAGAATTTCAAATAGATCTTGTACCAGGAGCTGCACCAATAGCTCGTGCTCCTTACAGACTCGCACCCAGCGAGATGAAAGAACTGCAAAGCCAATTACAAGAACTTTTAGAGCGTGGTTTCATTCGACCAAACACATCACCTTGGGGAGCTCCTGTTTTGTTTGTCAAGAAGAAAGATGGTACATTCAGGTTGTGTATCGACTACCGAGAGTTGAACAAACTTACCATCAAGAACCGCTACCCACTACCGAGAATCGACGACTTATTTGATCAACTACAAGGCTCATCTGTTTATTCAAAGATTGACTTACGTTTCGGGTATCATCAAATGCGGGTGAAAGAAGATGATATTCCAAAGACTGCTTTCAGAACATGTTACGGTCATTACGAGTTTATGGTCATGCCGTTTGGTTTAACTAATGCACCAGCTGTGTTCATGGACCTTATGAACCGAGTGTGTGGACCATACCTTGACAAGTTTGTCATTGTTTTCATTGATGACATACTTATTTACTCAAAGAATGACCAAGAACACGGTGAACATTTGAGAAAGGTGTTAGAAGTATTGAGGAAGGAAGAATTGTACTCTAAGTTTTCAAAGTGTGCATTTTGGTTGGAAGAAGTTCAATTCCTCGGTCACATAGTGAACAAAGAAGGTATTAAGGTGGATCCGGCAAAGATAGAAACTGTTGAAAAGTGGGAAACCCCGAAAACTCCAAAACACATACGCCAGTTTTTAGGACTAGCTGGTTACTACAGAAGGTTCATCCAAGACTTTTCCAGAATAGCAAAACCCTTGACTGCATTAACGCATAAAGGGAAGAAATTTGAATGGAATGATGAACAAGAGAAAGCGTTTCAGTTATTGAAGAAAAAGCTAACTACGGCACCTATATTGTCATTGCCTGAAGGGAATGATGATTTTGTGATTTATTGTGATGCATCAAAGCAAGGTCTCGGTTGTGTATTAATGCAACGAACAAAGGTGATTGCTTATGCGTCTAGACAATTGAAGATTCACGAACAAAATTATACGACGCATGATTTGGAATTAGGCGCGGTTGTTTTTGCATTAAAGACTTGGAGGAACTACTTATATGGGGTCAAAAGTATTATATATACCGACCACAAAAGTCTTCAACACATATTTAATCAGAAACAACTGAATATGAGGCAGCGTAGGTGGATTGAATTATTGAATGATTACGACTTTGAGATTCGTTACCACCCGGGGAAGGCAAATGTGGTAGCCGATGCCTTGAGCAGGAAGGACAGAGAACCCATTCGAGTAAAATCTATGAATATAATGATTCATAATAACCTTACTACTCAAATAAAGGAGGCGCAACAAGGAGTTTTAAAAGAGGGAAATTTAAAGGATGAAATACCCAAAGGATCGGAGAAGCATCTTAATATTCGGGAAGACGGAACCCGGTATAGGGCTGAAAGGATTTGGGTACCAAAATTTGGAGATATGAGAGAAATGGTACTTAGAGAAGCTCATAAAACCAGATACTCAATACATCCTGGAACGGGGAAGATGTACAAGGATCTCAAGAAACATTTTTGGTGGCCGGGTATGAAAGCCGATGTTGCTAAATACGTAGGAGAATGTTTGACGTGTTCTAAGGTCAAAGCTGAGCATCAGAAACCATCAGGTCTACTTCAACAACCCGAAATCCCGGAATGGAAATGGGAAAACATTACCATGGATTTCATCACTAAATTGCCAAGGACTGCAAGTGGTTTTGATACTATTTGGGTAATAGTTGACCGTCTCACCAAATCAGCACACTTCTTGCCAATAAGAGAAGATGACAAGATGGAGAAGTTAGCACGACTATATTTGAAGGAAGTCGTCCCCAGACATGGAATACCAATCTCTATTATCTCTGATAGGGATGGCAGATTTATTTCAAGATTCTGGCAGACATTACAGCAAGCATTAGGAACTCGTCTAGACATGAGTACTGCTTATCATCCACAAACTGATGGGCAGAGCGAAAGGACGATACAAATACTTGAAGACATGCTACGAGCATGTGTTATTGATTTCGGAAACAGTTGGGATCGACATCTACCGTTAGCAGAATTTTCCTACAACAACAGCTACCATTCAAGTATTGAGATGGCGCCGTTTGAAGCACTTTATGGTAGAAAGTGCAGGTCTCCGATTTGTTGGGGTGAAGTGGGGGATAGACAGATTACGGGTTCGGAGATTATACAAGAAACTACCGAGAAGATCATCCAAATTCAACAACGGTTGAAAACCGCCCAAAGTCGACAAAAGAGCTACGCTGACATTAAAAGAAAAGATATAGAATTTGAAATTGGAGATATGGTCATGCTTAAAGTTGCACCTTGGAAAGGCGTTGTTCGATTTGGTAAACGAGGGAAATTAAATCCAAGGTATATTGGACCATTCAAGATTATTGATCGTGTCGGACCAGTAGCTTACCGACTTGAGTTACCTCAACAACTCACGGCTGTACATAACACTTTCCACGTCTCAAATTTGAAGAAATGTTTTGCTAAAGAAGATCTCACTATTCCGTTAGATGAAATCCAAATCAACGAAAAACTTCAATTCATCGAAGAACCCGTCGAAATAATGGATCGTGAGGTTAAAAGACTTAAGCAAAACAAGATACCAATTGTTAAGGTTCAATGGAATGCTCGTAGAGGACCCGAGTTCACCTGGGAGCGTGAAGATCAGATGAAGAAGAAATACCCGCATCTATTTCCAGAAGATTCGTCAACACCTTCAACAGCTTAAAATTTCGGGACGAAATTTATTTAACGGGTAGGTACTGTAGTGACCCGAACTTTTCCATGTTTATATATATTAATTGAGATTGATAATTACATGATTAAATGTTTCCAACATGTTAAGCAATCAAACTTGTTAAGACTTGATTAACTGAAATATGTTTCATATAGACAATTGACCACCCAATTTGACCGGTGATTCACGAACGTTAAAACTTGTAAAAACTATACGATGACATATATATGGTTATATATATATAGTTAACATGATTTTATTATAATTATGTATCTCATTAGGTATTTTAACAATGAGTTATATACATAAAAATGAGACTATTAATTTAAGAAACTCGAAAACGATATATATAACGATTATCGTTATAACAACGTCTTACTAGGTACATATGAATCATATTAAGATATTGATACACTTGGTTAATTATGTTAAATGATAATTAAATATATTATTAAGTGTATTAATAATGAAATACATATGTAAAAGTAAGACTACTAACTTAATGATTTCGAAACGAGACATATATGTAACGATTATCGTTGTAACGACATTTAACTGTATATATATCATACTAAGATATATTATATATCATAATATCATGATAATATAACAATTTAACATCTCAATTGTTATAATAAACAATGGGTTAACAACATTTAACAAGATCGTTAACCTAAAGGTTTCAAAACAACACTTACATGTAACGACTAACGATGACTTAACGACTCAGTTAAAATGTATATACATGTAGTGTTCTAATATGTATTTATACACTTTTGAAAGACTTCAAGACACTTATCAAAATACTTCTACTTAACAAAAATGCTTACAATTACATCCTCGTTCAGTTTCATCAACAATTCTACTCGTATGCACCCGTATTCGTACTCGTACAATACACAGCTTTTAGATGTATGTACTATTGGTATATACACTCCAATGATCAGCTCTTAGCAGCCCATGTGAGTCACCTAACACATGTGGGAACCATCATTTGGCAACTAGCATGAAATATCTCATAAAATTACCAAAATATGAGTAATCATTCATGACTTATTTACATGAAAACAAAATTACATATCCTTTATATCTAATCCATACATCAACGACCAAAAACACCTACAAACACTTTCATTCTTCAATTTTCTTCATCTAATTGATCTCTCTCAAGTTCTATCTTCAAGTTCTAAGTGTTCTTCATAAATTCCAAAAGTTCTAGTTTCATAAAATCAAGAATACTTTCAAGTTTGCTAGCTCACTTCCAATCTTGTAAGGTGATCATCCAACCTCAAGAAATCTTTGTTTCTTAAAGTAGGTTATCATTCTAATACAAGGTAATAATCATATTCAAACTTTGGTTCAATTTCTATAACTATAACAATCTTATTTCAAGTGATGATCTTACTTGAACTTGTTTTCGTGTCATGATTCTGCTTCAAGAACTTCGAGCCATCCAAGGATCCATTGAAGCTAGATCTACTTTTCTCTTTTCCAGTAGGTTTATCCAAGGAACTTAAGGTAGTAATGATGTTCATAACATCATTCGATTCATACATATAAAGCTATCTTATTCGAAGGTTTAAACTTGTAATCACTAGAACATAGTTTAGTTAATTCTAAACTTGTTCGCAAATAAAAGTTAATCCTTCTAACTTGACTTTAAAAATCAACTAAACACATTTTCTATATCTATATGATATGCTAACTTAATGACTTAAAACCTGGAAACATGAAAAACACCGTAAAACCGGATTTACGCCGTCGTAGTAACACCGCGGGCTGTTTTGGGCTAGTTAATTAAAAACTATGATAAACTTTGATTTAAAAGTTGTTATTCTGAGAAAATTATTTTTATTATGAACATGAAACTATATCCAAAAATTATGGTTAAACTCAAAGTGGAAGTATGTTTTCTAAAATGGTCATCTAGACGTCGTTCTTTCGACTGAAATGACTACCTTTACAAAAACGACTTGTAACTTATTTTTCCGACTATAAACCTATACTTTTTCTGTTTAGATTCATAAAATAGAGTTCAATATAAAACCATAGCAATTTGATTCACTCAAAACGGATTTAAAATGAAGAAGTTATGGGTAAAACAAGATTGGATAATTTATCTCATTTTAGCTACGTGAAAATTGGTAACAAATCTATTCCAACCATAACTTAATCAACTTGTATTGTATATTATGTAATCTTGAGATACCATAGACACGTATACAATATTTCGACCTATCATGTCGACACATCTATATATATTTCGGAACAACCATAGACACTCTATATGTGAATGTTGGAGTTAGCTATACAGGGTTGAGGTTGATTCCAAAATATATATAGTTTGAGTTGTGATCAATACTGAGATACGTATACACTGGGTCGTGGATTGATTCAAGATAATATTTATCGATTTATTTCTGTACATCTAACTGTGGACAACTAGTTGTAGGTTACTAACGAGGACAGCTGACTTAATAAACTTAAAACATCAAAATATATTAAAAGTGTTGTAAATATATTTTGAACATACTTTGATATATATGTATATATTGTTATAGGTTCGTGAATCAACCAGTGGCCAAGTCTTTCTTCCCGATGAAGTAAAAATCTGTGAAAGTGAGTTATAGTCCCACTTTTAAAATCTAATATTTTTGGGATGAGAATACATGCAGGTTTTATAAATGATTTACAAAATAGACACAAGTACGTGAAACTACATTCTATGGTTGAATTATCGAAATCGAATATGCCCCTTTTTATTAAGTCTGGTAATCTAAGAATTAGGGAACAGACACCCTAATTGACGCGAATCCTAAAGATAGATCTATTGGGCCTAACAAACCCCATCCAAAGTACCGGATGCTTTAGTACTTCGAAATTTATATCATATCCGAAGAGTGTCCCGGAATGATGGGGATATTCTTATATATGCATCTTGTTAATGTCGGTTACCAGGTGTTCACCATATGAATGATTTTTATCTCTATGTATGGGATGTGTATTGAAATATGAAATCTTGTGGTCTATTACTATGATTTGATATATATAGATTAAACCTACAACTCACCAACATTTTTGTTGACGTTTTAAGCATGTTTATTCTCAGGTGATTATTAAGAGCTTCCGCTGTCGCATACATAAATAAGGATGAGATTTGGAGTCCATGCTTGTATGATATTATGTAAAAACTGCATTCAAGAAACTTATTTTGTTGTAACATATTTGTATTGTAAACCATTATGTAATGGTCGTGTGTAAACAGGATATTTTAGATTATCATTATTTGATAATCTACGTAAAGCTTTTTAAACCTTTATTGATGAAATAAAGGTTATGGTTTGTTTTAAAATGAATGCAGTCTTTGAAAAACGTCTCATATAGAGGTCAAAACCTCGCAACGAAATCAATTAATATGGAACGTTTTTAATCAATAAGAACGGGACATTTCAACCTTGTATTGGGAAAGCAACACGTCCAGTATAATTGCTCCATTTATTACCTTTTGGTAAACTACCGTCCGGTTGTAAAGGAAAGCATTGAACAAGCAACTGTTATGGTATTGTCCCGTGACATGCAGATAATTATGGTCTATATCGTGTCGGATGCAATTACTATCCTTTGTAGGAGCAATAGTAAAGATCACCCTATAGTTTTTCAGTCTGGCACAAGGTCCTGTCTTCGACCATGCTATGCAACCACCGTTCTTACGGTTGACACCCGATTTGGTTCAGGTGACCTAATGAATTCCAGGTGAATTCCTAGGATTTTACGTTCAATGGTAATGAACGCATTGCAAATGGGTTTTCAGAAAATAAATCGGTTTGTAATTTGATCAAAATATTTTCTCGTTCAAGCTCGAGTTTAGATATCATCGAATTCTATGAGTTTGAATTCTCAATCTTTAAGGTCAATCTCAAAGATTGAGTAATATCAGGCTTAAAAGCTGATTTTTAATCTTTAAGGATATTATCCTTTCTAGGGATCTGATTCATTAGTCTTATAAGCTAATTTGCACGGTGCCCCCCATTGTACGAGACAGATCCTCTCATGGTTAGGATAAGTCTGACCACTTGGCGACCCTGTTTGATGCTGAGGTCCGTGGATTTCCATCTGATTTTCCAGAAAACTTTTCAAGGTTTTTCATAGTCTCTACAACTGGTCTGGACGACAACTTTCTGACCTAAATCAAGAAGCGCATGTCTTTTTCTCGGAAGACTGTACTTCCTTATAAATTCTATTTATATTACAATAACTGGGTAAAACGGATTAATATTGTCCAAAACAAAAGTATTTTCAATTATTTGTACAAAAATATATGATATATGTTCTAAATAACTTGGTAAATTTTTCCCACACTTGGCTTTTATTTTTCTTTCTTTGCCTTTTTATTCTCCTCTATTCCATTTTAAATGAATTCAAGCGTTTTGGGTTGTTTCTCAATTTATGTGCTTTCCGAGGTAATAATAATTTCGGTGTTAACACCTAGTTTTATTGTTCATAAATATGTATAAACATGATTTTGAGTTCATTTAGTTAAAAATTTTACTAGAAGTGGGTAGTCAGTATATAAGACTAGGGCTGTTCTTTATTATCAGAGACCACTAGATTCTAATACAACTCCTGCGTTACTAGTATTTTAACGGTGGCTATTAAACCAAGTGTATAAGTCAAAAATTTAAAACCGAAAGAATTTAATCCCTTTCCACACTTAAGATCTTGCAATGCCCTCATTTGCAAGAAATCAATAGCAATTTAAATTATTAAGGGTGATTAGCGTAGAAAAATGATTAAATTTTACCAAAGTTTCTAAACATATTGGCGTTTATTTTGAATGATAAATGGTGCACATCATTTGTTCATTCATGCAGTTGTTATTTCACATTTATTTTGCATCTTGTTGTCAAAATTAGTTGCTTTTGCTGAACTTAATGCCAGTCTTTTAAAATGCGCTGTTTTACCATGTTGTGTACATGAGATAAAATACATACAATACAAATATAAACATGCATGGTAATTTGAAATGGGACTTAATATCCCACTTTCAAATTACAAAAATGAAATATTAGTATACAATAATAAAAATATTAAACATTACATAAAAGTATCAAAATGTTAAGTGTTTAACATAAATAGATAAAAATAATAAAAGATAAGAAATCACCAATGGAACACTATTGATTTGGATAGGGATTCCAATTCATATCGTCGTTCGGGTTCCATGGTTGGTGATAGGTGTCCTGGTAGGCTTGATTGGGGTCGTACAGGTTAAAGGGTGGTCGAATGTCGGGCTGATGTGGTGGATAGTAAGCAGGTCGAGTCGGGATGTAGTTATTTGGTACCTGATATGATAGCTGGCTCTTGATTTGGTGCTGATGAACTTTCCAGCTATCGTGTTGGTGTCGCCTGGAAGTCTCATACTCATTCGCGGCTTGCCACTGCTCATACCGACGATGCCTAGCCTCGTGAGTCATTTCTACCTCATCTATACGCTAAAAAACGTCAGTAGCACTATCCCTAATGACATCCCTAATGTCATCCGCTTCCTCCATCTCTTCATCCGAACCCCTTTCTACCTGTGGATGGCGGCCCTGATATGGTATTGCCTGATTGCGTCTCCTAGTTAATACTTTTGCACCTTGATAGACTTGCAAACCTAAAGTCTCGTCTTGTTCCCTAACCACCATCATTGGACCCCCTTGTTCCCTAACTACACCTAAATACTCTCCAATGAGAGTAACAAAAATACCTCCTCTTATTATTCCCCCGTCCTGTATACCTTCCACCATTTTGGACAGATAAAAACCAACATAGTAGGGGATATTAACAAAGCCTCTAGTGTCTCGAATGCACTTAAGGTAAAATAAATCGTGTAAGGTCATTTTCTCCTTGTTGTTACCTCTTTGTGTAATCGAGTTTGCTAAGAATCTATGTATTATACGAAGCTCGGCTTTATTAATATCTAAATAGGAGTGTCTTCCTCCCCGCGTAAACACATTAAAATTTGACATACGCCTCCAGATGGCGTTAGCGTCAAAATTTCTATCTACCCTCTCACCATGATAAATCAAATTTTTACAATCAGGTGATAGTAATTCAGCGGGAGTGTAAATCTGTAAAGCCCTGGTCATGTCCAGCATGGACATCCTGTACATCCTACGGCCAAGTAAAAATCTAAGAAAACTCTTATCGTCTAACCTATTTACATCCTTATTAAAAGCTATAGTACTCATTAGCTCAACACACCACTCTTTATATACAGGCCTACGAGTGGTAAATAAACATTCCCAATCAGAAAAAGAAGAGCTGCCATACCTTTGGATTAGATGCTTCCTAACTGGGTTAGCTAGGTGGACCCTTTCCAAAGGCTCCCAATCTATTACCCTTGGTACTTCTACTTTTTTGGTCCAAAGCTTAAATTTGTTACTTTGGTACGTCGGGTAATCTCTCCAACTTCTATCAAATCTTAAATTGGGATGCAACTGTTCTTCTTGAATTGTTGGGTGTTCTATTTTATGGTGAATGGGAAATACTACATAGGCAATAAAAATTGTGGTTCTGGTTCATAGTATGGGACGTGTTGATCATAATGTTGTTGTTGTTCAGGTTGTTGTTCCGGTTCGTGATATTGCATCTCTGGCTGTGGTTCCGGATCAGGTTGCCTAGACGATGATGCACCGTCCGTATCTATATTTCTCTGCAAAACACATGAAACACAAAATTTGTGCATCCAAATATGCATTAGTGTTATCAAAATAACAACTTGAAACAATTACAATGACATGTTTAATCCATATTAAAATTATACTCATTTTCATATTTTTATCAATTCTACACTTTTTCAAATAAGCATATATGAAAATGTTTACAAAGTTCATAAGCATTTTACTCAAATAACATGTCAAAATAATCATTACTAGCAATTAAACAAGTTTCAAATGGCATTTATATCAAATTAATCAAGTTCATGAATTTTAGACTTAAAAAGTCCACTTTAATTCTCAAAAATCATGTTTAGGATTAAAGTTTGGATCATTTAGCAACCTAAACATGTTACACTACTTAATTTAGCAATAATTCATGACAAAAATCGGCTATAACCTGTTTATATCAAAAAGCCCCAAATTGCTCAAGATCACAAACCCTAGATTCCTAAAATTTTTGAAGTTTAAGGCTTCAAATCATGTTAAATAGCATTAATATAGGTTATACAAGCATAATATACTAACAATTTAACTCTAATTACACTAGAAATTAACAAAATCAAATTAGGTAAAATTTAGCTCAAGAACACTATAATTCAAATTTAAAGAGTTTTAGGGGTAAAATCGTTACCTTCTTTGAAAAACTTCTGAACAAACGCATGATTAGAGCGGATTATAGCAAGAAATTTGGAGAATTTTGGTTAAAAATTGTTAATTTTGGGTGAATTTGTGTGTGGGTGTTCGTATATGTGTGTGTGTAAAAATGGAACAGAGAGCAGCTCGCTGGGACTTTGTAATCTGTCCAGAGTTTTTAGGCCATGCGACCGCATGACTTGAAGTGTAAACCCCATGCGATCGCATGGGGTCCAGCCCTTTTTTTTTTATAAAACCATTTACTTATGAAACAATTAATTTATTTTAAAATTTTGTTTTCTTTTAGAATGAGGGCGTTTCGGATCGTTGTCCTAGTTCGTCTCTCGACAAAATTTTAAAATTTGTCACTTTTAATCGTTGTTTTAAAAGCAAAGATTTTTGGTTTTTTTTAATGTTTTTGCATACTTTAGATCAATGAGATTAAAAAAAATGATAACAAAATTTCTCATCCCTCCCTTGGGTAAAAGCAATTTCGGTTCCATAACTTAGTCTTCAACTCACGACGAATTTTAGAAATCAATTTTTAACTTAATGAAATAAAGTACATTTTTGTTTTTAGATTCACACCAAACTTAAATTTAAAATGCATAAAATTAAAAATTCATATTAATATCATTAATATTTATATATTTTAGTTTTACAAACTTATATTAAAAATATTAGTTTTTTAAAATATTTACAAACTTAAATATATTTATTTTAAAAATTTACAATATTAATTTTAAAAATATGGTAAAAATAAAATTAAAAATCTTTTTGGTCTTTTATCTCACTTTAATCAATCAAATATTATCAAAAATATACGCCTCTCTTTTGGGTAAAGTAATTTCGGCTATATTACCTAGTTTTACTCCTGACGAATTTTTGAAATATTTTGGATTGATTGATTAAAGATATTTATACCTTATGAATAAACGATAAATTTCGCAGTGATGAATTAAATTTTTGTATGATATCAATAATTTCGGTTTCGCGTACCTAATTTTATTGAATATCAATTTAATACTTTATAGCGAACAATTCAGCGTTTCTTATTAAAAGGTTAAAAGCAATAAATAAAAACAAATAAAAACTGTACATACTTACCTGTGAGATAGAATTCTCGGTGACCTGCTTTAGCCAACTCATAGGAGAGTTGTGTGATTTGGTTTTCCATAACTACATAAGCGTAACCTTGATTTTTCAATAACTTTTCTTCTAAACATATGAACGGTCCTTCTCTGCATAGAGTAACAAATTCGGTATTTGAATATGTTTGATTGTTCGAACATTTCCCCTCATGTGACCATTTTCCTCATTTATGACATCTTTCAAGGTGTCGTGCTCTTTTTTTTATTGCGGATTTTGATTTTCCTTTACCAAAATGTATCTTATTATGATTGTTCCTGAGTTCTCTCCTTACTTCGTCCATTTTTCCTTTTCTGAATGATACCAGTTCACTCGGGAGTGTGTCATTATTACGTTTAGTAATCAAAGCGTGTAGCATTAGACCATGGTTCAGATCAAAGAAATTCTTCATCTCGTAAAACCTAAAAGAATTAAAAATTCAGAATGGAGGGGGAAGACTAGTTCTTTAGGGTCTGCTAGGGAAAGACCATGCGGATTCCATTTTCGAAAACTACACGAAAACAGAAAATCTAACTCTAACAGAAATATATATTATCTTTAAAAAGACTTGATTCTCCCCACACTTAGTTAGCTGTGGTGTTGAAATTGTGATTAACTTCATTGTCAACTTCCATCGGACCATGTATGTAATGTTTAACTCCGTGACCATTAACTTTAAATTCAATCCCATTTGAATTTATTAATTCTATTATTCCGTATGGGAAAACTCTTTTGACTATGAATGGTCCAGACCATCTTGATTTTAATTTTCCAGGAAATAGCTTGAATTGTGAATTGAAAAGAAGAACTCTGTCTCCTTCCTTAAATTCTTTTGAACTTCTGATTCTTTTATCATGCCATTTCTTCATTCTTTCTTTATAGATTAACAAATTTTCATATGCTTCATGTCTCAATTCTTCTAATTCATTTAGTTGACTTAACCGTAGACGTCCGGCTTCATGTAAATCAAGATTACATGTCTTCAAAGCCCAAAATGCTTTGTGGTCAATTTCTACTGGAAGATGACATGCTTTTCCGTAAACAAGTTTAAAAGGTGTGGTTCCAATTGGAGTTTTGTAGGCTGTTTTAAAATCCCAGAGTGCATCCTCTAATTTCATGGACCATTCATTCGGATTTGATCCTACAGTTTTCTCTAAAATACGTTTTAAAGCTCGGTTGGTATTTTCAACTTGTCCACTTGTTTGTGGATGATAAGCGGTTGAGATTTTATGAGTTACTCCATATCTTTTGAGAACTTTCTCAAGTTGATTATTACAAAAATGAGTACCCCGATCACTTATTAAAGCTTTCGGTGTTCCAAACCTAGCAAAAAGACGTTTTAAAAAAATTGACTACAACTCGTGCATCGTTAGTTGGGAGAGCTTGTGCTTCCGCCCATTTAGACACATAATCAATGGCAACAAGAATGTAGAGATTATTATGAGATTTTGGAAATGGACCCATAAAGTCAATACCCCAAACGTCAAATACTTCACATACTTGAATGACATTTTGTGGCATTTCATCACGTTGACTTATTTTTCCGGCCCTTTGGCAAGCATCACAGGATTTACAGAGAAAGTGTGCGTCTTTGAAAATTATAGACCAATAGAATCCAGCATCCTAGACTTTTCTTACTGTGAGTTGAGGCCCATAATGCCCTCCTGTTGGTCTTGTGTGACAATGGTTTAAGATTTGACTAGCTTCATCCCCGAATACACATCGGCGGATTATTCCATCGAGACAACTTTAAAACAAATGTGGATCTTCCCAAAAATAGTGTTTTATATCACTAAAGAATTTCTTTCATTTTTGGTACTACAACCCTTTTTCAAGGAATCCACATACTAAGTAGTTTGCATAGTCTGCAAACCATGGAATTTCATTATAATTGATCTTCAAAAGATATTCATCAGGAAAGTTATCTTGTATAGCCGATTCATTTAGAACTTCTAATTCAGGATTTTCAAGGCGAGAAAGATGATCAGCAGCGAGATTTTCTGCTCCCTTTTTGTCTTGGATTTCAATATCGAATTCTTGTAAGGGTAAGATCCAACGGATTAATCGTGGTTTGGCATCTTGTTTTGAAAATAGGTATCTAAGAGCAGAATGGTCGGTATAGACCACCGTTTTAGCTAGAACGAGATATGAACGAAATTTGTCAAAAGCAAAGACAATAGCAAGGAGTTCTTTTTCAGTAGTTGTGTAATTCTTTTGTGCTTCTTGTAACATCTTACTAGCATAATAGTTAGGTTGAAATCGTTTTTCAATCCTTTGTCCTAAAACGGCTCCCATTGCAAAATCACTTGCATCGCACATGAGTTCAAATGGTAGATTCCAATTTGGAGTTATCATGATCGGCGCATTAGTGAGTTTTTCTTTAAGAATATTAAAAGATTTGATGCATTAATCCGAAAAGATGAATGGAGCATCCTTTTCTAGGAGTTTATTCATAGGAGTGGCAATTTTAGAAAAGTCTTTTATGAAAAGTCGATAAAAATCGGCATGCCCTAGAAAACTCCTAACTCCTCTAACATTGGTGGGATGTGGAAGTTTAACAATTACATCTACTTTAGCTCTATCCACTTCAATTCCTTCCTTTGAAATTTTATGACTAAGAACGATGCCTTCTTTAACCATGAAATGGCATTTCTCCCAATTAAGTACTAGATTTGATTGTTCGCATCTAATAAGCATTCGTTCAAGATTAACTAGACATGTTTCAAAAGTATCACCGAAGAATGAAAAGTCATCCATGAAAACTTCCATGCATTCTTCTATCATGTCGTGAAAAATCGCCATCATGCACCTTTGAAAGGTTGCAGGGGTGTTGCAAAGTCTAAATGGCATGCGTTTGTAAGCAAAAGTACCATAAGGGCACGTGAAGGTGGTTTTCTCTTGGTCCTCAGGTGCTATTGGAATTTGAAAATATCCAGAAAAACCATCAAGAAAACAATAGTAACTATTTTCGGCTAATCTTTCCAACATTTGATCAATGAAAGGTAAGGGAAAGTGATCTTTTCTAGTGGCGTCATTTAATTTTCTATAATCAATACAAACACGCCATCCTGTTACAGTCCTAGTAGGAATAAGCTCATTTTTTTCATTTGTGATGACAGTCATGCCACACTTCTTAGTTACGCATTGAACTGGGCTTACCCATGGACTATCAGAGATTGGATAAATTAAACCTGCATCAAGCAGTTTAATAATTTCTTTCTTAACAACATCTTGCATATTAGGATTTAGTCTTCGTTGGCGTTGCACATAGGTTTTATGGTCTTCTTCCATAAGGATTTTATGTGTGTAATACGAAGGACTTATGCCTTTAATATCATGAATCTTCCATGCAATAGCTGGTTTATGAGCTTTGAGCTCAGAAATGAGTTGAGATTTTTCATTTTCCGTAAGAGAAGACGATATTATTACAGGTAATTCAGATTCACCATGTAAATAAGCGTATTCCAAATGGTTTGGAAGTGGCTTTAACTCTAATGTCGGTGGTTCTTCTATCGATGATTTGTATCGATATCTGTCTTCCTCTTTTAGCATTTGAAGTTCTTCTGTTGTTGGTTCATATTCATTAGCCATAAGTGTAGCTAACATTTCAGCTTCATCAATTGGTTCAGTCCCTTCTCCTAAAGATCATTCTCCTGTTCCTTGTAATTCTGAAAATTCTTCTAATAATTCTGCATGTGAATCTATAGTTTGAATATAATAACATGTATCATCTGCAGATTGCGGTTGTTGCATGGCTCTATCAACAGAAAAGGTAACACTCTCGTCCTCTATACTTAGGGTCAGTTTCTTACCGAACACGTCTATTATTGCTTTAGCCGTGTTTAAGAATGGTCTTCCTAATATAAGAGGAACTCAAGAATCTTCTTCCATGTACAGAATAACAAAATCTACTGAAAATACTAAAGTTCCAACTTTAACTAGCATGTTCTCCATTGTCCCTCTAGGATATTTTACTGATCGATCGGCTAGTTGTATACTTATTCGTGTTGGTTTCAATTCTCCAAGGTCTAGTTTAGCGTATAATAAATATGGCATTAAATTTATACTAGCACCTAAGTCTGCCAATGCTTCTATTGAACTAAGACTACCCAGAAAACATGAAATTGTGAAACTTCCTGGATCTGATAATTTTTCTAGTATCTTATTCAACAGCACTGCAGAACAATTAGCATTCATAGTAACAGCCGAGAGTTCTTCCATTTTCTTTCTATTTGTGATTAGATCTTTCAAGAATTTAGCATAACTTGGCATTCCTGATATTACATCAATGAAAGGAAGATTGACATTTATTTGTTTAAACATATCCAAGAATTTGGATTGCTCAACTTCAAGTCTTTCTTTTCTCATTTTACTCTGGTAAGGAAGTGGTGGTTGGTATGGTTTAACATAAGGTTTAGCTTTAACTGTGTTATCTTCATTAACCTTTTCAACTACCGGTTCTGTTTCCTTCTCTTGTTCAGGCTATGGTGCCTGTGTAGTAGGAATAGCGTCATCAGAAATTACAGGCATTTCAGGTCGTTTAAGTGTAATACCACTTCTTGTGGTAATGGCTTTAGCTGTTTCATTTCGGGGGTTAACATTTGTATCGCTAGGTAGACTTCTCGGTTTTCTTTCACCTATCAACCTTGCTAAGTTGCTCACTTCTTGTTCCAGATTTTGAATAGAAGCTTGTTGATTTCTAAATGCTTGAGCATTTTGTTCATTCGTTTGTTTCTGAGATGTGAAAAATTGCGTTTGAGATTCAACTAGCTAAAACATCATATCTTCTAAATTTGTCTTTTTATCATCGGTTTGTGGTGGTTTATTTGGAAAAATAGGTCTTTGCTGGTTGTAAGTATTGTTAGATACTTGTTGATTGCTAGGACCTTGTTGGTTGTTGTATGGAACATTTCGATTATAATTCTGATTTTGATTGTAGTTTGGTCTTGGCGGTTGATAATTATTCTGATAATTATTTCCAGGCCTTTGGTTCATGTATGAAACATTCTCTCTTTGTTCCATTGTTTATTCAATACTGAGACAATCTTTTGTCAAATGTGGTCCTCCACACTGCTCACAACTAATACGTATTGCGTGAATATCTTTAGTCATCTTTTCCATTCGTCTCTCGAAAGCATCTACCTTTGCGGAAATGGAATCAAAGACATGGCTAGAATCGGCTCTAGCCACTTTAGATGATCTAACGATGTCTTTTTCTTGATGCCACTCATGTGAGTGGGAAGCAGTGTTATCAATAATTTTGTAAGTTTCAGTTGCGGTTTTCTTCATAATGGAACCACCAGCTGCTATGTCGATGTCTTTTCGTGTAGTGATGTCGCATCCTTGGTAGAATATTTGTACTATTTGATAAGTTTCTAAACCATGTTGAGGACATCCTCTCAACAACTTTCCAAATCTTGTCCACGCCTCATATAAAGTTTCATTTGGCTTTTGTGTGAACGTAACAATTTCTCCTTGAAGTCTCACGGCTTTAGATGCCGGAAAGAATTGTTTAAGAAAATTTTCAACTAAGACATCCCATGTATCAATCGCCCCTTCAGGTAATGATTCTAACCAATCTTTGGCTTCTCTCTTTAAAGTCTAGGAAAATAACATGAGATAAATCTGTTCATCCTCAACTTCTCTGATTTTAAATAAAGTACAGATTCTATCAAAGGTACAAAGATGTTCGTTTGGATCTTCCTTTGGTGCACCACTAAATTGGCATTGATTAGTTACCATGTATAGGATTTGTCCTTTGATTTCATAATCTGGCGCATTAATGTCTGGTTGAGTAATGGCATAACCTTGGCCAGTGCGTTTAGCCCTCATTCGGTCTTCCATACTTAGAGGTTCCAGATTTTCCATGATTGAGTTTGTTGAATCTGAATCACTAGAGGATTCCGATTTAATGGTTTCTTCCTCGACAATCTCTGGATGACTAATTTGTGGTTCAGGAGGAATGATTAGTGGTTCAGGATCTCTGAATTGTCCCTGAATATCCTCCAGATTCTCAATTGTGAGGTCGGGTTCAAAAAATGGATTATCGGAAATTTGAATTGGAGTACTTGGTCGACTAGATGACGATTCTAAAGAAAAATCAACGGCGACAATGTTGGCTAGATGTCTTGATCGAGTTACAGGTGGTGAACGTATGAAAGGTGGTGAACGTTTTGTGAAATGTCCCGTTCTTATTGATTAAAAACGTTCCATATTAATTGATTTCGTTGCGAGGTTTTGACCTCTATATGAGACGTTTTTCAAAGACTGCATTCATTTTTAAAACAAACCATAACCTTTATTTCATAAATAAAGGTTTAAAAAGCTTTACGTAGATTATCAAATAATGATAATCTAAAATATCCTGTTTACACACGACCATTACATAATGGTTTACAATACAAATATGTTACATCGAAATCAGTTTCTTGAATGCAGTTTTTACACAATATCATACAAACATGGACTCCAAATCTTGTCCTTATTTTAGTATGCAACAGCGGAAGCTCTTAGTATTCACCTGAGAATAAACATGCTTTAAACGTCAACAAAAATGTTGGTGAGTTATAGGTTTAACCTATATATATCAAATCATAATAATAGACCACAAGATTTCATATTTCAATACACATCCCATACATAGAGATAAAAATCATTCATATGGTGAACACCTGGTAACCGACATTAACAAGATGCATATATAAGAATATCCCCATCATTCCGGGACACCCTTCGGATATGATATAAATTTCGAAGTACTAAAGCATCCGGTACTTTGGATGGGGTTTGTTAGGCCCAATAGATCTATCTTTATGATTCGCGTCAATTAGGGTGTCTGTTCCCTAATTCTTAGATTACCAGACTTAATAAAAAGGGGCATATTCGATTTCGATAATTCAACCATAGAATGTAGTTTCACGTACTTGTGTCTATTTTTTAAATCATTTATAAAACCTGCATGTATTCTCATCCCAAAAATATTAGATTTTAAAAGTGGGACTATAACTCAGTTTCACAGATTTTTACTTCGTCGGGAAGTAAGACTTGGCCACTGGTTGATTCACGAACCTATAACAATATATACATATATATCAAAGTATGTTCAAAATATATTTACAACACTTTTAATATATTTTGATGTTTTAAGTTTATTAAGTCAGCTGTCCTCGTTAGTAACCTACAACTAGTTGTCCACAGTTAGATATACAGAAATAAATCGATAAATATTATCTTGAATCAATCCACGACCCAGTGTATACGTATCTCAGTATTGACCACAACTCAAACTATACATATTTTGGAATCAACCTCAACCCTGTATAGCTAACTCCAACATTCACATATAGAGTGTCTATGGTTGTTCCGAAATATATATAGATGTGTCGACATGATAGGTCGAAACACTGTATACGTGTCTATGGTATCTCAAGATTACATAATATACAATACAAGTTGATTAAGTTATGGTTGGAATAGATTTGTTACCAATTTTCACGTAGCTAAAATGAGAAAAATTATCCAATCTTGTTTTACCCATAGCTTCTTCATTTTAAATCCGTTTTGAGTGAATCAAATTGCTATGGTTTCATATTGAACTCTATTTTATGAATCTAAACAGAAAAAGTATAGGTTTATAGTCGGAAAAATAAGTTACAAGTCATTTTTGTAAAGGTAGTCATTTCAGTCGAAAGAACGACGTCTAGATGACCATTTTAGAAAACATACTTCCACTTTGAGTTTAACCATTATTTTTGGATATAGTTTCATGTTCATAATAAAAATCATTTTCTCAGAATAACAACTTTTAAATCAAAGTTTATCATAGTTTTTAATTAACTAACCCAAAACAGCCCGCGGTGTTACTACGACGGCGTAAATCCGGTTTTACGGTGTTTCGTGTTTCCAGATTTTAAATCATTAAGTTAGCATATCATATAGATATAGAACATGTGTTTAGTTGATTTTAAAAGTCAAGTTAGAAGGATTAACTTTTGTTTGCGAACAAGTTTAGAATTAACTAAACTATGTTCTAGTGATTACAAGTTTAAACCTTCGAATAAGATAGCTTTATATGTATGAATCGAATGATGTTATGAACATCATTACTACCTTAAGTTCCTTGGATAAACCTACTGGAAAAGAGAAAAATGGATCTAGCTTCAACGGATCCTTGGATGGCTCGAAGTTCTTGAAGCAGAATCATGACACGAAAACAAGTTCAAGTAAGATCATCACTTGAAATAAGATTGTTATAGTTATAGAAATTGAACCAAAGTTTGAATATGATTATTACCTTTTATTAGAATGATAACCTACTGTAAGAAACAAAGATTTCTTGAGGTTGGATGATCACCTTACAAGATTGGAAGTGAGCTAGCAAACTTGAAAGTATTCTTGATTTTATGTAACTAGAACTTGTAGAATATATGAAGAACACTTAGAACTTGAAGATAGAACTTGAGAGAGATTAATTAGATGAAGAAAATTGAAGAATGAAAGTGTTTGTAGGTGTTTTTGGTCGTTGGTGTATGGATTAGATATAAAGGATATGTAATTTTGTTTTCATGTAAATAAGTCATGAATGATTACTCATATTTTTGTAATTTTATGAGATATTTCATGCTAGTTGCCAAATGATGGTTCCCACATGTGTTAGGTGACTCACATGGGCTGCTAAGAGCTGATCATTGGAGTGTATATACCAATAGTACATACATCTAAAAGCTGTGTATTGTACGAGTACGAATACGGGTGCATACGAGTAGAATTGTTGATGAAACTGAACGAGGATGTAATTGTAAGCATTTTTGTTAAGTAGAAGTATTTTGATAAGTGTATTGAAGTCTTTCAAAAGTGTATAAATACATATTAAAACACTACATGTATATACATTTTAACTGAGTCGTTAAGTCATCGTTAGTCGTTACATGTAAGTGTTGTTTTGAAACCTTTAGGTTAACGATCTTGTTAAATGTTGTTAACCCAATGTTTATAATATCAAATGAGATTTTAAATTATTATATTATCATGATATTATCATGTATGAATATTTCTTAATATGATATATATACATTAAATGTCTTTACAACGATAATCGTTACATATATGTCTCGTTTAAAAATCATTAAGTTAGTAGTCTTGTTTTTACATATGTAGTTCATTGTTAATATACTTAATGATATGTTTACTTATCATATTATCATGTTAACTATATATATATCCATATATATGTCATCATATAGTTTTTACAAGTTTTAGCGTTCGTGAATCACCGGTCAACTTGGGTGGTCAATTGTCTATATGAAACATATTTCAATTAATCAAGTCTTAACAAGTTTGATTGCTTAACATGTTGGAAACATTTAATCATGTAAATATCAATCTCAATTAATATATATAAACATGGAAAAGTTCGGGTCACTACATTTTGCTCGGTGCATTCACTGAATATCCTATTAGTTATAAAGATAAAAATTATATAAGTTATCAAATTAATAGACTTTTCTGATTTTGCCCACGTTTCGAATAGCCAATAGATGCAGCAGGTAGTCAGGACCGTTTAAATCGGAAGCCCACAACTCGCCACTAACAAATCTAACTATTACTACGAACCATAAAATTTTGGATGTCTATCAATTTAACCGCATAAAATAATTTTTCGTCGAAGTTTTAAAGAAAATAAAGAAAATTCTATGTCCTAAAAACTAGAGCATCGAGAAAAAAGAAAGAAAAAGAATGCGTCAAAAAACGTCGAAAAATAAAAGTCGAAAAATAATAAAAAGAAAGTAAAGCGTCGAAACTTAAAAGTCTAAAAACTAAATATTAAAATTTTTTGTCTAAAGGTATTAAAGCTTAAAGGAATTCTATATCCAAAATGGCAATAACTTAATAGGCACTAAAATTTATTAAATATTAAAGCAATAAGCGACGTCGTAAAATTCTAAAGCGCCTAAATCTTAATCTAAAGAAAAAGCACTTAAGGGATTTTACGGCAAATCTTAGAATTCTAGAAATAAAAATAAACTACGGCAAAAACTAAGTTTAAAACTAGTTACGAACGATAAATATACAATTACGAATTAAACGATAATAAAGAAAAATACAAAATACAAAAATAAACTATGTTGATAAAAATACAATTTTACAAAAATATTATTTTTATATTATTATTTTATAAAAATATTAATTTATTATATAATTAATAAAACTAAATAAACTTAAATTACAAACTTAATTAAAACTTAAACTAACTATTATTTAATTAAACCCTAATTTAAATTAATTAATTAATAATAATAATTATTAAACCAAAACCCTAATCGTACAGACTAGGAAACTGAACCTGTCAAGTCACTCCATGCGATCGCATGGAGTGTTAGTTATACTGTCATGCGGTCGCATGACCTGCGGATCTAGTTCAAATGTTTGGGCTGCTATAGTGTCGACCCGAATACTTTTTTTTTATTTTTAATAAAATACAAAAAAATAAAATAACTTAAATAAACCTTATTAATTAAAAAAAAATTATTTATTAGTTTTTATAAATTTTAACAATAAAAATAATAAACTTTTTAATTTAAATACTTAAAAATATAGAAATATATACTTTTTTTTTATATTTTTGTATTTTTATGTTTAAAACTTTTTATATATAGATACGTCAAATTATAACCTTTATATTAATTTAACGAGGTATCGTTTAGTTAATATAAAGCCCATTAATAGCCCATAGTTGTGACGACCGGGAAATTTCGGGACGAAATTTCTTTAACGGGTAGGTACTGTGACGACCCGGAAATTTCCGACCAAATTTAAACTTAATATTTATTTGATTTCGACACGATAAGCAACGTCTGTTAGGCTGAGTCTCAAAAATTTTGAACTGTGTTCATGAATACATGTGACCTTTGACTAATCCCGACGATTCACGAATAATTGTTTGTAAATAAATATATTATATAAATATAAGTATAAGTGTATATAAAATATTTTGAGTTAATAAAGTATACTTAATCGATTCAAATTAAAAATGTAAAATAACAAACAAATAAGTAAGTTATTATTAAAATGAAGATATATAAATAGATAGATAATATTATTACAAATCTATATATATATATATATATATATATATATATATATATATATATATATATATATATATATATATAAAAGATTTCTATTAATAACTATTATATTGAAACATTTGTAAGGTTTATAACTAGTAAATATTCAATAGGATATAATTAATAATTGTAATATATTAAATTATAAGTTAAGATATAGTTAGTACATTAATTGTTATTATAATTGTTATTAGTATCACTAAAATTATAACATAAAAATTGTTATATGTATAATTTGTTATATTATTATTAGTATTATTATGATTATTGTTAGCATTGTTGTTATTATCAATATTATCACATTATTATTATTATATCTATTCTTAAAAATTATAATTTTTATCATCATCATTATTATTATTAACAAGTAGTATATTTATCAATATTATCATTAGATTATTTAGCAATAATTATTATTAATATTATTATTATTAAATAGTATTATTATTAATATATTTATATTTATTAATTATTAGTATACTAATATTAAAAAAGAAATGAATGAAACAAAAATACAGAAAAATCCATAAATCTTGTACACATCGCTGTCCCTTATATTTTCTCCTGACTTTATATTTGATTGGGGATTTGGTGTCGACAATTATATATCACTATAATACAATCAGTAATTGTTTGATGTTAGGAGAAGCAGGTAAATTCCATATTCTATTATCAATTATTATTATAATTTAAACAGAAGCCAAGAACAAGAACACCTCTGTTCTTCAACTTTACAGTTAAATTTCGAATTCAAAACAATTAGCAAAATATAAAAATGTAGAAGTGTTAGGAATCATTCACTCAAACTTCCTGTAGAATCTCAAGTTCCAATTCCGTATAACGAATTCGAATTTCGAAGTCAAAGTTTAGTTTCAAAAAGTCAACCGATTTGTTCATGGTAAAATTCGAATTCGTTTTTATGTTTTAAGTTTAATTGTTGATTTAGAAAGTTTCCAGGATTGATTTAGAACATATTTCATGAAGAAATCGTGGTCTAAACAAACTTAAATTCATAATCAAACTTTGAGTTTATGTTCTTGAACTAAAAAATTTAAAAAGCCCTAATTTGAAATAAATTGAAAATGTATAAATGTAGTTTTGTTAGTAAACCTCTAAACAATCTTTCTGCAAAAATTCACGATTCAATTCTATTTATCGAATTCTAATTTCGAGGTCAAACTTTAATTGTCTAAAGTTAAAGTTTGTGTTCATCGTAAAATTCGAGTTCGTTTTGATGATTCAAGCTTAATTGACGATTCCAATAGTTTTTAGATATGAATTGCAAACTATTTCATGAAGGAAGCGTGTTCTAAAACCAACTTAAACTCGAAATTGTTTTTGTTTTTTTTTTCTTATTTTTGCGAACAGCAGGAGGTTCTTTTCATTTTTTTTATTTTTTTTATTAATCAAGAACCCAATTTATACTTTTCTAATTATTTATGAGTCCTAAACAAAATCATAAACTCGTTATTATAGTTATTGGGTTAGTTGGTCATTTGGAATTTTGGTGAAGAAGGTGATGAATACGAGTGAAACAGTTACTAGTTATATATTTTGGGTTTGAAGTATAACTCAGAAAAATAAGTTTGGTAGGATGGTTAAGTGGGTTTGAGTGTGAGCAAGAGGTCTCAAGTTCGAGTTCGGTTTCTGAAGTTTTCTTTTTAAAAGAAATTTGAAGGTAGTTTTCAAATTTTAAAAATTATTAATATTATTACTAATATTATTATGATTTTTAATATTATTTTTTATCATTATTATTATTGGTATGATGCTTATTATTGTTAGTAATATCATTATTGTTAGAATTATTATTAAGTATGATAAATCTTAGGGTTATTATTATGATTATCATTATCAATTATTATTATCATTACAAGTATTATAATTAATATTACGATAATTATTATTAATCTATGTATTACTATTATTATTAATATTATTAGGATTTTTATTAGTATTATGATTAAAATAATAAAAGTTACTATTAGTTATATTAATATTAATACTAGTATCATTTTTGAATTATTAGTATTATTAGTAATAAAAGTATTGTTATTAGGGTTACCATGTTACCATTAGCAATAGGATTGTTACAATCATTAATATTAAGTATTAATTATTAATATCATTATCATCAATATTATTACTAACACTGCCATTAATAATAATTAGCACTATTATTATGATTACTAGTATCATTATTATTATTAGAATAACTATTAGTTATATAAAACTATATTTAATACATATAACATAACCAAATTTAATATTTTTATATAAAAAAAAAGATTATATGAGACATATATATATATATATATATATATATATATATATATATATATATATATATATATATATATATATATATATATATATATATATATATGAATGATATAGGTTCGTGAATCTGAGGTCAAACCTGCATTGTTCAGTTGTTCAGTATTGTCGTATGAATATTTTTACTACAAAATATTGGATTGTGAGTTTCATTTGCTCCCCTTTTTAAATGCTTTTGCAATATATATTTTTGGGACTGAGAATACATGCGCTGCTTTTATAACTGTTTTACGAAATAGACACAATTAATTAAAACTACATTATATGGTTGAATGATCGAAGCCGTATATGCCCCTTTTACTTGGTAACTTAAGAATTAGTAAACCAGTCTACTAATTGACGCGAATCCTAAAGATAGATCTATTGGGCCTAACGAACCCCATCCAAAGTACTGGATGCTTTAGTACTTCGATGTTGTTTTATATCATGTCCGAAGGATTTCCCGAAATGATAGGGGATATTCTTATATGCATCTTGTTAATGTCAGTTACCAGGTGTTCACCATATGAATGATATTTTTGTCTCTATGCATGGGACGTATACTTATGAGAACTGGAAATGAAATTCTTGTGGTCTATTAAAATGATGGAAATGATTATTTATGTTAAACTAATGAACTCACCAACCTTTTGGTTGACACTTTAAAGCATGTTTATTCTCAGGTATGAAAGAAATCTTCCGCTGTGCATTTGCTCATTTTAGAGATATTACTTGGAGTCATTCATGACATATTTCAAAAGACGTTGCATTCGAGTAATTGAGTTCATCAAGATTATTAGTAAGTCAATTATAGTTGGATATATTATGAAATGGTATGCATGTCGTCAATTTTTGATGTAAAGAAAGTTTGTCTTTTAAAAACGAATGCAATGTTTGTAAAATGTATCATATAGAGGTCAAGTACCTCGTGATGTAATCAACTATTGTGAATCATTTATATTGTATATGAACGGGGCATTTCAGTTGATATCAGAGCGGTGGTCTTAGCGAACCAGGTCTTGTATTAGTGTGTCTAACTGATAGTTGTTAAGATGCATTAGTGAGTCTGGACTTCGACCGTGTCTGCATGTCAAAAGTTTTGCTTATCATTTCGTGTCGAAAATTACCTACTTATCATCCTTAGAAAATTACCTGCTTATCATTCTAAGTCTAGACATGTCTTACTGCCTCTATTGCATAGACAGCGTATAGATAAATTCATATCTTAGCGTATCTGTTATTATTACCTTTGCTTGACAGCTTCCGTAAATTCCTCCGTAACTTATGGAATTTTAGTATTATATATGCATATGTAAATTATGTATTACAGGGTACTAATCTACATCCTATAATCTATTTCTTATCGAAAATCCTTCATCTGATCGTATGAGTTGAATCCCTCAACCAGTTCGAGTCCCTCAGATTTCGACAGCTATTCCGATAGTTATTCCGACAGCTATTCCGACATGGATGTTCACCTAAGCTCCAAAAGCAGCGTCATCAGAACGAATCAACCAATCATCCATCCCCAAATCATCTGATGGGTTCGTAGCCTCCTCAATCATTGGAGACGCGAAGAAGGCGATCCCTTCAACCAAACGAATTCAGCTCTTGGCGAAGATCCTGAAGCACTTACCGGAAAAACTGTTCGAGACACCATTTTCTCTCTCATTTCCAGAGTATCTTGACATGACTATATCATAACTCAGATTCTAAACCTTATTCATCCACTTGTTCTGACCGACAATCATCCAGGAATAATAGAAGAAGTCAACGAACTTCGCGCTCGAGTAATCAATTTGGAGAATATGGTGCAAAATTTACCAGCTTCAACAACATCACCAGCACCAACATCAATACCAGTACCACTAACAACCCAAGTTCAACATCACACACCTCAACATCTCATTATGTACCTCGAGCATAATCATCAATCTGCGAATCGTTCTACATCATTTATCTTCGTTCGACATGGCGATTATGTAATCTCTAATGTTTTAGAGATTATATATTCTTGTTCTAACGGTAAATCAAATGAGTTTAATATCATATTAACTCATTAAATCTATATTATATCTGAAGAAAATATATATATGTAAGTATATTTTCATAAAGATTGTAATTAAAAATTATTTTGTACAAACTGTTAATGGTGAAAATATTTTAACGGGTAGGTAATACCCTAGAAATATTTGGATTTCACATTAATAAGTTACACTGTACATTCTTCGAATTTGATTCAACGATCATTTACTATCCTATTTACAACCACCGATATACGTATCCATTCACTAAAGAATAACTATTTTCATTCAAATTCAATTTCATATTTGGATTTTGACATATCAGAATCCAACAAGTAGCATAATGAAGAAATAATGGACACAATAAAAATTGATTAGAAACAGACTAATTAACAATATGAAATTTTGTTAAGAAACCACGCTAACAAGATCCAGGCTAACTGTTCCTAGATAACTGTTAATTCTGTATTACATTTTATTTTATCATAATTTATTTATCGCAATTTAATTATCGCAATTTATTTATCGCAGTTTATTTATCGCAATTTAAATTCTCGCAATTTTATTTATCGTCATTTAAATTCTGTTATTTATTTTACGCACTTTAAAAATCAGGACACGTATACAAGGTTTTGACATATCATATCGACGCATCTATATATATTATTTGGAATAACCATAGACACTCTATATGCAGTAATGCTGGAGTTAGCTATACAGGGTTGAGGTTGATTCTACAATAATATATATACTTTGAGTTATGATCTATTGTCTCAGACATGTACACGGGTCACGATACGTATTAATTAATTCGAATATTATATATTAAATTATATATGAATTATTGGACTGTTAACTGTAGACTATCGACTATGGACTAATGACATTGGACAATTAAAATGAATTAAAATATTGATTATAACATATGAAACTAAACATTTCTTCAAGTTTGCCACTTGATTTCATCTTAAACCTCATTTGTATCTTGACGATTACAATCTGCGTTCAAACTTTTCATGATTCTTGAAAACACCTCAATCGAGAGGATGAACCAACCACACTTCATATACAGAAAGAAAAGATTGATGCGTATAGTTATGCACCTGAAAACTCTCGAAAACTGAATAAACGTTTAATGCGTAGCTGTGCTAATTCCTTTAGCGTTATTATTACCGAAAATAACTTTGCAATCTCTTTCTAAATTAGCCAATTTTGTCACAGCTCCAACAAGTCAACTTCGATTTTTCGTTCGAAACAACCTTATTATAACCTTGATATATATGTGTGCCCTTTTATTGTTACCGGGGAACTTTTTATATTCCATCATATTACCAGCAGACGTACCAGCAACCTCGTTGCTCCTTGGTTTAAATCTCTCCGACAAATCACTATATTTATCTATTGAAGTCTCATCATGTACTCATCCGCATCTTGTAACAAGAATTTCCATACCAATTACCGGGAATCAGTAAATATGTATTGTGAGTCTCGCAACGTTTCCACATCAACAGTTATATGTATCCATAAAACATTTATCTCTTAGAACTATGATCTTCCATTCTGAAATTCTGAAAAGCATCCATTCTGTGAATTAATACTCTGAATTTTGAAAAGTTGAATGAAGCAACAAAAACTATAAATGACCTCAACAGCCAAAAGTTGATGATAAAGAATTGTATGTTGGCAAAGCTCAGAAAAAGTTTGAAACTGAAAAACTAATTGAGCAAACTACGAAGGAGTCTCTGAACAAATCACAAGGACTAAACTTGTACATTAAGAATCCTGATGATTCTATTTCTGATGAAATCTTTAGCGAATATCTTGCTTCTGACTCCAAACTCTTGCGGACAAATTCTCTTCACCATCCTTCGATATTAGAAATTCCAAGATATCATCGTATCTTTCATTATAAATATCCTCCATATTTCTGAAGATATTTTCATAACTATTCTTATCTGAAATCAGTAATCTCTTCGTGCTATCAGTGTTACATCATATAGAAACTGTTAGTTTCTATATTCTGTAAACTTTCGAGCTTAAAATATGAATGTTATTGAAGTAGTGTTGGGAACTGATGCATGAGTTAGTATAGTATAATGACACTTGATCAATGTGATTATATTACAGTAAGTCATGCTGAGTTTCTAATGAAACATGATGATTCATAGATTTTACCCTCATCATTTGCCATGTTACACGACTCTTACATTCTAACTAATCTCCAAACTTATCGAGAACATATCTTTCTGATAGTTCTATCTTTTCTCTTGAGTTCTAGTAATTTAACCAATCAAGATCGTGCTATTACAATCTTACTCTTAGAACATTACCTATGTTCATTCGAAACTCCATACTTACGAATTCTGGACCATTACTCGCTTTACTAGAGGTCGAGAGGAGAATAAAAAGGCAAAGAGCTCCAAAATATAAGAGAAAATATAAAGTCCAATAATAACACAGAGTTTACAAACCGTGGATATTAATACGAATAGCAATATAAAGACACGGTATAATTAAGAATAGTATCATCCCAAGGTAATAGTAGAAGTAAACGGATTTTTCTGGAAGAAGATTGAAAATAAGGATGACAGAAGTGATAATTAGAAAAATATCAAGGATTAGAATAGAATTAAGCATTTTCACGATCTTTTGGATGTATGAACTAAGAAAGAAAGTATATGAATGGCGAGAATAATGGAAGGGAAGAGTTTAATTTATAATGAAAATATCAGACAGAGTAATCAAGGCAGATCACCGTATTTAATTATAGAGATATTAATTTCCTTATTCGCCGAAGAATCAGATCTTATAGATTTCGAAGATTTTCTTTAAATCCCTTGAATTCCGGAATTCAACCATGACTAGTGAAAAGTCACGATGAAACTTATCGATCTCATTTCACTATTTAATGATAGCTTCATTCGTACTCTTCGAATAATCGAATTAATTTATCCTTACTACTCAATGGTAATAAAACTCTATTTATCAACTCATGTTCGTCATGAAAACATATTTATTGTTAGCCATGACCATCCCAATCAAATTTCGGGACGAAATTTCTTTAACGGGTAGGTACTGTGACGACCGGGAAATTTTTGACCAAATTTAAACTTAATCTTTATTTGATTTCGACACGATAAGCAACGTCTGTTAGGCTGAGTCTCAAAAACTTTGAACTGTGTTCATGAATACATGTGACCTTTGACTAATCCCGACGATTCACGAACAATTGTTTGTAAATAAATATATAAGTATATATATATATATATATATATATATATATATATATATATATATATATATATATATATATATATATATATATATATATATATATATATATGTGTGACGATCGCTCCAAATCCATATGGACGAACACGTCATTCATCGATTTCATTGCGAGGTATTTGACCTCTATATGATACGTTTTGTAAACATTGCATTCTTTTGAAAAGGCACACCATAAATGAATATTTAAATCAAAGGTTTTCGACATCTGATGATTTCTACATATAGATAATCACCGTAAATAATAATTTACAATAGTACTTCCGTTGACAATGCAGTCAAAATAAGATACATGGTGATGATTTGGTGAATGCAACGTTTCCTTGAAAAATATGCCATGTAAGACTCCATGCACATAGCTTGTCTAACATATAAGCAAACAGCGGAAGACTTCTAGGAACCTGAGAATAAACATGCTAACAAGTGTCAACATAAAGGTTGGTGAGTTCATAGTTTTAGTGTTTCGCATAATCTGTATATAAAAGTGGATCACAAGATTTCAGTTGTTTCATCCAGAAATATTTATCAAATATTCTACAATATTGAGCACCCTGGTAATTAAGCTTTAACGTTATAATAAGTACCCCTGTTTTAATATACATGCAACCAACATATACAATACACGCAATACAACGTGTACTAAACTCAAATAGTATACGTCTGTTTTATAGTTCAGGCTAGGGTTTCTATACCTGGAACAGACGGGGATGTCAAGCCCTATGGATCCATATACTACTACTCGCGCCCACCAGTTCTTATAACCGGCAGTTACTAGTTACCAAAGCTAAGGGATTTTCGGTTCAAACTCAGTATAGAATTTAGTATGTACTTGTGTCCATTGTTTTTAAAATAAATTACATGTATTCTCAGCCCAAAAATATATATTGTAAAATTATTTAAAAAGGGAGCAAATGCAACTCACCTTAGCAGCATATAAAGTCATTCACCAAAATGTGATCGAAACTCGGATTACCAAATAACCGTAGATCTCAACCTAGAGAACATATGTTGGTCAATAAATGTCTATCAAGCTAGGTCAGGTCATAGTGTATAACAATCCTAATGCTCGATATCGACATACCATAGTTATCCAAAGTCATTTTAAAAAGTCAATTTTGACAGTTGTTTAACAAAACGAGACGTACCTTATATAAGGATTCATTTACTCGGTTGGTAATATTCAAAAATCCAATTTATCAAACTCGTAAACAAGTTGTTTAAATCTTAATTGTAGATTCAAAAGCAATTTCAATTAACGTCAATCATAATTCAGTTGATCATATCTTTTAATCCGTTTATCGAAATTATTCGATATCTAAATGAAAAGTTATTGATTTTTCGCCAGCTTTCCAAAAACATGTATATCATTTACCTTTTACCAGTAATATATGTATTTAATTCGTGATTCATTATAAACTGTTTAACGACGAAATTTAGCATACAAGCATGTATAACTATATATACTCGAGCACTAGACATAGATACACAATTAATGTATAAAAGATAAAATATGAGTGCTTACGTATCAATATTGAGATTCAATATTGTAGGAAAGTACGTAGACGCAACAGAGATAATAAACACTAGATTTGATTAACAAATATACCCTCGAACATTACCCATAACCTCCTTGGCAATAACCCATAATTTCCTTAGCTCTATCCCGCTCAAAACCCATTTTGAAGGTGACACGCTCATAACCTCGTCGTAGTATTTTAGGTATATATATACTACTAATAATAATATTATAATAAGATTAATAATAATAATATTAATCTTAATAATAATAATAATAATAATATATAAAAAATAATAATAATATGGAGGAATGAATCGAGCTTTTATAGTATGTGGTCGGCTACAGTACCTCATGCGATCGCATGAGTTTTCAGTGTTTTTGCCATGCGATCGCATGGCCGCCTTATCCGTTTTTGTTTGTTAGTTCGTCGACATCAAATAGTGTTACTGTAGCAAATAGTGTTTTAATGTAGCAAATCACTGTAGCACTGTAGCAAAATAGCAAATCACTGTAGCAAAGTCGTTTTCACTGTAGTAAAATACGGTTTCACTGTAGCAAATAGTGTTTTACTGTAGCAAGTCATTTTACTGTAGCAAATAGTGTTTTACTGTAGGAAAGTCGTTTTTACTTGTACATATATATATATATATATATATATATATATATATATACATACATATAATTGTTCATGAATCGTCGAGAGCAGTCAAATGTAATGAAACAATTCTAAAATTTTGAGATTCAACTTCATAGACTTTTCTTATCGTGTCGGAAACGTTAAATCATTTAAAGATAAAGTTTAAATTTGGTCAAAAATTCCTGGGTTGTCACAATATATATAAGTATAAGTGTATATAAAATATTTTGAGTTAATAAAGTACACTTAATCGATTCGAATTAAAAATGTAAAATAACAAACAAATAAGTAAGTTATTATTAAAATGAAGATACATAAATAGATAGATAATATTATTACAAATCTATATATATATATATATATATATATATATATATATATATATATATATATATATATATATATATATATATATATATATATATATATATATATATATATAAGATTTCTGTTAGTAACTATTATATTGAAACATTTGTAAGGTTTATAACTAGTAAATATTCAATAGGATATAATTAATAATTGTAATATATTAAATTATAAGTTAAGATATAGTTAGTACATTAATTGTTATTATAATTGTTATTAGTATCACTAAAATTATAACATAAAAATTGTTATATGTATAATTTGTTATATTATTATTAGTATTATTATGATTATTGTTAGCATTGTTGTTATTATCAATATTATCACATTATTATTATTATATCTATTCTTAAAAATTATAATTTTTATTATCATTATTATTATTATTAACAAGTAGTATATTTATCAATATTATCATTAGATTATTTAGCAATAATTATTATTAATATTATTATTATTAAATAGTATTATTATTAATATATTTATATTTATTAATTATTAGTATAATAATATAAAAAAAAGAAATGAATGAAACAAAAATATAGAAAAATCCATAAATCTTGTACACATCGCTGTCCCTTATATTTTCTCCTGACTTTATATTTGATTGGGGATTTAGTGTTGACAATTATATATCACTATAATACAATCAGTAATTGTTTGATGTTAGGAGAAGCAGGTAAATTCCATATTCAATTATCAATTATTATTATAATTAAAACAGAAGCCAAGAACAAGAACACCTCTGTTCTTCAACTTTACAGTCAAATTTCGAATTCAAAACAATTAGCAAAATGTAAAAATGCAGAAGTGTTAGGAATCATTCACTCAAACTTCCTGTAGAATCTCAAGTTCCAATTCCATATAACGAATCCGAATTTTGAAGTCAAAGTTTAGTTTCAAAAAGTCAACCGATTTGTTCATGGTAAAATTCGAATTTGTTTTTATGTTTTAAGTTTAATTGTTGATTTAGAAAGTTTCCAGGATTGATTTAGAACATATTTCATGAAGAAATCGTGGTCTAAAACAAACTTAAATTCATAATCAAACTTTGAGTTTATGTTCTTGAACTCAAAAATTTAAAAAGCCCTAATTCGAAATAAATTGAAAATGTATAAATGTAGTTTTGTTAGTAAACCTTTAAACAATCTTTCTGCAAAAATTCACGATTCAATTCTATATATCGAATTCTAATTTCGAGGTCAAACTTTAATTGTCAAAAGTCAAAGTTTGTGTTTATCGTAAAATTCGAGTTCGTTTTGATGATTCAAGTTTAATTGATGATTCCAATAGTTTTTAGATATGATTTGCAAACTATTTCATGAAGGAAGCGTGTTCTAAAACCAACTTAAAATCGAAATTGTTTTTGTTTTTTTTCTTATTTTTGCGAACAGCAGGAGGTTCTTTTCATTTTTTTTTATTTTTTTATTAATCAAGAACCCAATTTATACTTTTCTAATTATTTACGAGTCCTAAACAAAATCATAAACTCATTATTTTAGTTATTGGGTTAGTTGGTCGTTTGGATTTTTGGTGAAGAAGGTGATGAATACGAGTGAAACAGTTACTAGTTATATATTTTGGGTTCGGAGTATAACTCAGAAAAACAAGTTTGGCAGGATGGTTAAATGGGTTTGAGTGTGAGCAAGAGGTCTCAAGTTCGAGTCCGGTTTCTAAAGTTTTCTTTTTAGAAGAAATTTGGAGGTAGTTTTCAAATTTTACAAATTATTAATATTATTACTAATATTATTATGATTCTTAATATTATTTTTTATCATTATTATTATTGGTATTATGCTTATTATTGTTAGTAATATCATTATTGTTAGAATTATCATTAAGTATGATAAATCTTAGGGTTATTATTATGATTATCATTATCAATTATTATTATCATTACAAGTATTATAATTAATATTACGATAATTATTATTAATCTATGTATTACTATTATTATTAATATTATTAGGATTTTTATTAGTATTATGATTAAAATAATAAAAGTTACTATTAGTTATATTAATATTAATACTAGTATCATTTTTGAATTATTAGTATTATTAGTAATAAAAGTATTGTTATTAGGGTTACCATTAGTAATAGGATTGTTACAATTATTAATATTAAGTATTAATTATTAATATCATTATCATCAATATTATTACTAACACTGCCATTAATAATAATTAGTACTATTATTATTATTATTATCATTTTTATTATTACTAGTATCATTATTATTATTAGAATAACTATTAGTTATATAAAACTATATTTAATACATATAACATAACCAAATTTAATATTTTTATATAAAAAAAAAGATTATATGAGACATATATATATATATATATATATATATATATATATATATATATATATATATTATTAATATAAAAATGATATCATTAATAAATTATACATATAAACTTATTCGATTACGATTATGCGTTTTAATATATATATATATATATATATATATATATATATATATATATATATATATATATATATATATATATATATATATATATGAATGATATAGGTTCGTGAATCCGAGGTCAACCCTGCATTGTTCAGTTGTTCAGTATTGTCGTATGAATATTTTTACTACAAAATATTGGATTGTGACTTTCATTTGCTCCCTTTTTAAATACTTTTGTAATATATATTTTTGGGACTGAGAATACATGCGCTGCTTTTATAACTGTTTTACGAAATAGACACAAGTAATTAAAACTACATTATATGGTTGAATGATCGAAGCCGTATATGCCCCTTTTACTTGGTAACCTAAGAATTAGTAAACCAGTCTACTAATTGACGCGAATCCTAAAAATAGATCTATTGGGCCTAACGAACCCCATCCAAAGTACCGGATGCTTTAGTACTTCGATATTGTTTTATATCATTTCCGAAGGATTTCCCGGAATGATAGGGGATATTCTTATATGCATCTTGTTAATGTCGGTTACCAGGTGTTCACCATATAAATGATATTTTTGTCTCTATGCATTGGACGTATATTTATGAGAACTGGAAATGAAATTCTTGTGGTCTATTAAAATGATGGAAATGATTATTTATGTTAAACTAATGAACTCACCAACCTTTTGGTTGACACTTTAAAGCATGTTTATTCTCAGGTATGAAAGAAATCTTTCGCTGTGCATTTGCTCATTTTAGAGATATTACTTGGAGTCATTCATGACATATTTCAAAAGACGTTGCATTCGAGTCGTTGAGTTCATCAAGATTATTAATAAGTCAATTATAGTTGGATATATTATGAAATGGTATGCATGTCGTCAATTTTTGATGTAAAGAAAGTTTGTCTTTTAAAAACGAATGCAATGTTTGTAAAATGTATCATATAGAGGTCAAGTACCTCGCGATGTAATCAACTATTGTGAATCATTTATATTGTATATGAAGGGGGCATTAAGGGTTTTTCGTACACCATTAAGGGTTTTCCTTCTTCTCGTACAATGCGAATTGCATTTTTGTAACATACGATCTCTGCTCTCTCCTTTTTCAACCAGTCCATGTCAATTATCACATCAAAACTCCCTAACTCTACTGGTATCAAATCAATCTTAAACGTTTTGCTAACCAGTTTAATTTCTCGATTCCGACATATTTTATCTACCAAAATTAATTTACCGTTTGCTAATTCGAGTAAAAATTTATTATTCATAGGCGTCAATGGACCACTTAATTTAGTACAAAAATCTCTACTCATATAGCTTCTATCCGCACCCGAATCAAATAAAACATAAGTAGGTTTTTCATCAATAAGAAACGTACCCATAACAAGCTCCGGGTCTTCTTGCGCTTCTGTCGTATTAATATTGAAAACTCTTCCGCGGCCCTGCCCATTAGTATTCCCCTGATTTGGGCATTCATTTCTGATATGACCCGGCTTCCCACATCCATAACAAATAATGGTGGTATTATTTGTTCCGACATTATTTGTTCCTTTATTCTTGTTAGCCATTGGTCCGTAAACTTCACACTTCGTCGTACCATGACCCTTTCTATTACACTTAGTACACGATTTCGTACAAAGCCCATTCGGATGGTATCCTTCACACCTCTGGTATGGTTTCTGCCTCTGGTTGTTATTGTTGGGATTGTTGTTGTTGCGATTGTTGTTATTGTTGGAACGGTTATTGTAGTTGTTGTTGGGATTGTTATTGTTGTTGCGGTTAAAGTTGCGGTTGTGGTGGTAGTTATTGCGTTTGTAATTGCTATTATTGTTATTGTTGTTGTTGTTGTTGTTGTATTAGTGACTTTTGTCACTGTTTTCTTTCCACTTCCTCTTGACTTGTTTCGTGTTTGCTTCTTCGGTCGCTTGCACTTTAATTCTTACCTCAATCTGATTTATGAGTTTGTGAGCCATTTGACTTGCCTTTTGTATGGAGGCGGGCTCGTATGAACTCACTTCTTCTTGAATCCTTTCTGGTAACCCTTTTACAAATGCGTCAATTTTCTCTTCTTCATCTTCGAACGCTCCCGGACACAATAGGCACAACTCTGTGAATCATTGTTCGTACGTGGTAATATCAAACCCTTGTGTTCGTAACCCTCTAAGCTCTACCTTGAGCTTATTGACCTCATTTCTGGGACGGTACTGCTCGTTCATTAAGTGTTTGAATGCTGACCACGGTAGTGCGTAAGCAGCATCTTGTCCCACCTGTTCTAGATAAGTGTTCCACCATGTTAACGCAGTACCCATGAAGGTATGCGTAGTGTACTTTACTTTGTCTTCTTCAGTGCACTTACTTATGGCAAATACCGATTCAACCTTCTTAGTACACCGTTTTAATCCGATTGGACCCTCAGTTCCATCGAATTCCAAAGGTTTACAGGCAGTGAATTCTTTGTAGGAGCATCCTACACGATTCTTGTGGCGTTAGTTCCATTTGTTGGATTCAGAGTTATTGTTATTTTGCATCGCAGCCTGTACTGAGGCTATGTTTGCTGCAAGGAAAGCACGGAAGTCTTCCTCGCTCATATTCAAATTCTGACGAGTCGTCGGTGCCATTTCCTTCAAAAATAGCCCAAAAGAATTAAGTTAATCATATAGAATATTAAGAGTAGTCAATAGTATTTCGTAGCATAATATGAACTCATTTATAAAAGCTTTTTCTTCATATTAGCGTTTTATAGTTTTAATTCGGGTAGTACCTACCCGTTAAGTTCATACTTAGTAGCTAATATACCATTCAACTACAACAATTCTATATGAAAAACTGATTATAATAATATTTCGCGTTCAAACTTTTATACAATATTTTACAAACTTACAATACCGCTATAATACATATAGCATGAAATATAGCACACAATAACTTTGATACAAAACAGTTGTGACAACAATCCTAGTTAATACGCAAGTTGTTCAGTAAAGGCAATAAAAACACGTAATTCATAAGTCCAGAAACAAGTCATGCATTCTGGTTTTACTAAGACTACTTCCCATCCTTGGTCTTGTGGAACATAACCATTGTGGACGTTGACAAGACAACATGTTGTAACATCGTCAAAGGGATGAGGGTTTCGTAATGCCCAACAGCCCCGTAATAATCTAAAAACCTTGTTTCTCACCCCAACTACTGAATCTGTCACTTGTGGGAAGGTTTTATTTAAAAGTTGTAATCCGATGTTCTTTTTCTCACTTTGGTGAGAAGCGAACATCACTAACCCGTAAGCATAACATGCTTCTTTATGTTGCATGTTAGAAGCTCTTTCTAACTCACGAAGTCCTACGTTGGGATATGTTGAGTCAAAATAGGTTTTTAACCCGTAGCGTAAAATTGCATTTGGGTTCCCCGCATTTAATGCTTTAAAGAAAACACGGCGTAACTTACGGTGTCCCCAATGTGATATACCCCATCTTTCAAATGAAAGCCTTTTATAAACTAAGGCATGCCTGGAACATTCCTCAAATGTTCTACAAACTAATTTTGCCATAAATAATTGTGCCGACGAATTCTGACCGACTTTAGACAAGATTTCATCAATCATGTCCCCGGGTAGGTCTTCTAAAATTTTTGGTTGTCTATCCTTAACGTCCATTGTGTTTTTATACTGTAAAACAGACGAGAATTAGATTCGTAAAAGATAATTGTCAAATAATACAAGCAATTTTCACATACACAATAAAAGTACAAGCACACTTATTTTACATATTTTACACCTCATGATTACTACTCTTTATTCCGACTCACTAGTTTCTTCCTCTTCGGACCAGTTTCGTTTTGCTAATTTTCTAGGGATATATGATGTTCCTCTAATACGAGCCGTTGTTTTCGCAAATGGTTTAGAAAAACCTGGTGGCTTAGAGGTTCCCGGGTTATTGTTACAACTTAAGAAATACGGGTGTTGACGATACATATAAAGTTCATCGGGGTTGGAATCAGGTTTCTCTATTTTGATGCTCTTTCCCTTATTATTTTCTTTTGCTTTTTCAAATTGGGTCGAGGTAGTTTCTATAACATCATCGGAACCCTCATTGGGATCCGATTCATCGAAAAATTGGTAATCTTCCCAATATTTTGCTTCCTCGGTGGAAACACCATTGACCATTATTAATTTTGGTCCATTCGTTGAGGGTTTTCTTTTACTTATATGTTTTTCCGTGGTTCCTAATATTTCCTCCTCCGGAACTCTTCTTCCAGTTCCTCTTCTTCCGGTTCCTCTTCTTCTGGTTCCTCTTCGGGAATTTGTGAATCTTCCTAATATATATTCGACTCTTCATTATTATTAGGTGAGTCGATGGGATTTGTACTAGAGGTAGACATCTAGTACACAATATCAAACATGTTAAGAGATTAATATATCACATAATATTTACATGTTACAATTTGTAGTTTTCAACAAAAAAATATTAAGTAATCATTTTTAAAGAAAACACGGTCGAAGTTCAGATTCACTAGTGCATCCTAACAAACTCGATAAGACACACTAATGCAAATTTTCTGGTTCTCTAAGACCAACGCTCAGATACCAACTGAAATGTCCCGTTCATATTGATTATAAACATTCCATATTAATTGATTTCGTCGCGAGGTTTTGACCTCTATATGAGACGTTTTTCAAAGACTGCATTCATTTTTAAAACAACCATAACCTTTATTTTATCGATAAAGGTTTTAAAAAAACATTACGTAGATTATCAAATAATGATAATCTAAAATATACCGTTTACACACGACCATTACATAATGGTTTACAATAAAAATATATTACATCGAAATAAGTTTCTTGAATGCAGTTTTTACACAATATCATACAATCATAGACTCCAAATCTTGTCCTTATTTTAGTATGCAACAGCTCTTAATAATCACCTGAGAATAAACATGCTTAAAACGTCAACAAAAAATGTTAGTGAGTTATAGGTTTAACCTATATATTATCAAATTAATATAATAGACCACAAGATTTCATTTATTCAATAATCTTACACTCGCAAGTGTATAAAAATCATTCTATGATGAACACCTGGTAACCGACATTAACATAATGCATATAGAATATTCCCCGCATACTCGCAAGTATGTCATAAATTAGCAATTGCAATCACCATATAAATCGAAGTATTAAAGCATTCCAAATTCCAGAATGGGATTTGTTAGGCCCATAGATCTATCTTTTAGGATTCGCGTCAATTAGGGGTCATTTCCCTAATTCTTAGGCTACCAGACTTGAAGGGGCAATATTCGGTTTAATAATCCAACCATAGAATGTAGTTTCGCATACTTGTGTCTATTTTGTAAAATATTTATAAAGCTGCATGTATTCTCATCCCAAAAATATTAGATTTAAAAAGTGGGACTATAACTCACTTTCACAGATTTTTCCTTCGTTGGAAATAAGACTTGGCCACTGGTCGATTCACGAACCTATAACAAATATGTACATATATATCAAAGTATGATTTAAATATATTCACAATATTTTTTATTACATTTTTATGATTTAAGTTTGTTAAGTTAGCAGTCCTCGATAGTAACCTACAACTAGTTGTCCACATTTAGATGTACTGAAATAAATTAATATATATTATCTCGAATCAATCCACGACCCAGTGTATACAAGTCTCAGGCTAGATCACAACTCAAAGTATATATATTATTTTGGAATCAACCTCAACCCTGTATAGCTAACTCAAACATTACTGCATATAGAGTGTCTATGGTTGTTCCGAAATATATATATAGATGGGTCGATATGATATGTCAAAACATTGTATACGTGTCTATGGTATCCCAAGATTACATAATATGTATAATACAATATAAATTAGTTAGGATATGTTTAGTCTATATTTGTTACAAAATTTTCGTAGCTAAAATTAGCAAATTTATCCAATTTTGTTTTACCCGTCATTTCTTCGTTCAAATCCGGTTTGAGTGATTCAAGTTGCTATGGTTTCATAATGAACTGAAATTTATGAAACTAAACAGAAAAAGTATAAGTTTATAGTTGGAAATACAGGTTACAAGTCATTTTTTAAAGAGGTAGTCATTTTCGTCGAAAGAACGACATCTTGATGACCATTTTGAAAAACATACTTCCACTTTGAGTTTAACCATGATTTTTGGATATAGTTTCATGTTCATAAGAAAAATCATTTTTCTAGAAGAATAACTTTTAAATCAAAGTTTATCATAGTCTTTAATTATCAAACCCAAAACAGCCAGCGGTGTTACTACAACGGCGTATGTCCGGTTTTACGGTGTTTTTCGTGTTTCCAGGTTTTAAATCATTAAGTTAGCATATCATATAGATATAGAACATGTGTTTAGTTGATTTTAAATGTCAAGTTAGAAGGATTAACTTTATTTTCGAACAAGTTTAGAATTAACTAAACTATGTTCTAGTGATTACATGTTCAAATCTTCGAATAACATAGTTTTATATATATGAATCGAATGATGTTATGAACATCATTACTACCTCAAGTTTAGTAGTTAAACCTACTGGAAGTGACAAAAATTAATCTAGCTTCAAAGGATTCTTGGATGGCTTGAAAGTTCTTGAAGTAGAATCATGGCACGAAAACAAGTTCAAGTAAGATTATCACTCGAAATAAGATTGTTATAGTTATAGAAATTGAACCAAAGTTTGAATATGAGTATTACCTTGAATTAGAAAGATATCTTACTGTAAATAAGAAAGATTTCTTGAGATTGGATGATCACTTGAAATGGATTAGAAAGCTTGGAAGTAGACTTGTAAACTTGAGAGTATTCTTGATTTTATGAAACTAGAACTTATAGAATTTATGAAAACACTTAGAACTTGAGAGAGATCAATTAGATGAATAAAATTGAAGAATTAAAGTGTTTTTAGGTGTTTTTGGTCGTTGATATATGGATTAGATATAAAGGATGTGTAAGTTTGTTTTCATGTAAATAATTCATGAATGATTTATAATATTTTTTGTAATTTTGTGAGATATTTCATGTTAGTTGTCAAATGATGGTTCCCACATGTTTAATGAATCACATGGGCTACTAAGGAGCTGATCATTGAAGTGTATATACCAATAGTATATACATCTAGAAGTTGTGTATTGTACGAGTACGAATACGGGTGCATACGAGTAGAATTGTTGATGAAAATGAGTGAGGATGTAATTGTAAGCATTTTTGTTAAGTAGAAGTACTTTGATATGTGTCTTGAAGTCTTTCAAAAGTGTACAAATACATCTTAATACACTACATGTATATACATTTTAACTGAGTCGTTAAGTCATCGTTAGTCGTTACATGTAAGTGTTGTTTTGAAACCTTTAAGTTAACGATCTCATTTAATGTTGTTAACCCATTATTTATTTTATCTAATGAGATGTTAAATTATTACATTATAATGATATTATGATGTATGAATATATCTTAATATGATATATATACATTAAAATTTCGTTACAACGATAATCGTTACATATATGTCGTTTCGAGTTTCTTAATTCAATAATCTCATTTTTATGTATATCACTCATTGTTAATACACTTAGTAAGATACTTACTTATCATAATCTCATGTTAACCATATATATATATATATATATATATATATATATATATATATATATATATATATATATATATATATATATCATCATGTAGTTTTTACAAGTTTTTAACATTCGTGAATCGCCGGTCAACTTGGGTGGTCAATTGTCTTCATGAAACTCATTTCAATTAATCAAGTCTTAACAAGTTTGATTGCTTAACATGTTAGAAACATTTAATCATGCAAATATAGTTTTCATTTAATATATAATCATGGAAAAGTTCCGGTCACTACACCATTTTCATTCAAATTCAATTTCATATTCGGATTTTGACCGATCAGAATCCAATTCAAGATTTGACAAGTGGCATAATGAAGAAAATTATGGACAAAATAAAACTGATTAGTGACCAATTAATTAACTACGTAAAACTTAAACCTATACTAATCTTGGATTATTGGACTACTAACATTGGACTATTAATCTTGGACAATTAAAAAGTGTTAAAAGAGTAGGAAATGTTAATTATAACATTTTGACTTAAAATATCGTTAATAAGTTACACCTACTACAATTAAATAATTCCTCAAGTTTTCCACTTGATTTCATCTTAAACATCCTTTGTATCTTGAAAATTACAATCAGCGTTTAATCATCTAAAAACACAACTTTCTTGAAACCTCTCGAATTGATAACCAATGATTCAGATATGGTATCATTAAATACAGAGGAAATAGCAAAATAGTAAATGGTCTAAATGGTCAAAAGTTTGACAATAAAGAATGGAATGTTGGGAACGCTCGATAGAAAATTTGGTATTGAAAAACAGATTGAGCTAACCATGAAGGAGACCAAGGACAAATACAAGGACCAAACCCTGTATTCCAAGAATCCAGATAATTCTGTATCCGATGAAATCTTTGGAGAATATCTTGCTCCGAAGTCATGTTAAAATCTTGCAAAAAAAATTTCTTCATCAACTTTTGAAAATAGAAATTCCAAAATATCATCATAAATATCTTCGATATTTCTGAGAATATTTTCATAGATATTCTTGTCCGAAATTATATACCTCTTCGTGCTATCTGTATTACATCATATTGAAAATTGTTTTAGTTTTCAATATTCTGTAACATCTAAGTATAAATTATGAATGAATTCTGGAGAAGTGTTAAGAATTTGAGCATGAGATAGTATAATATAATGACACTTGGCCAACGTGATTATATTACAGTAAGTCATGCTGAAAGTTCTAATGAAACATGATGATTCACAGATCACAACGTCATCATGTGACATGTTACATAACTCTTTCATTCTACTTAAACTCTGAACATATCAAGAAAATATATTCTTGATAGTTCTATCCTCAGTGATTCTGGTAATTTACCAAATCAAATTGTGCTATTACGTTCCTTCCTACTTAGAACATTATGATCATTCGAAACTCTATATCTACGAATTCTGGATCATTATTCGCTTAATTTAGAATCGAGAAGAGAAAACAAGAGCATGGAGCTCCGAAATATAAAGGAAAATATAAAACCGATCACAAACACATAAATTACAAACCGTGTATATCAATGCGGATAGCAACATAAATACACGGGAGAATGAAAAACACTATAACCCTAAGGTAATAGTAGAAGTGAATAGATTCCTCCGGTGGTAAATGGAAAAGAAGAATGACAGATGCGATAGTTAGAAAAATATCAAGAATTAGAACTGGATCTAGCATTTTCAAAATCTTTTGGAAGTATGAACTGAGGAAGAAAATATAGGAGTGGTGAAAATAATAGAATGGAAGAGACGAATTTATAACAAAATATCAGACATAGCAATCGAGACAGATTACTGCATTTAATTAAAAAGGATTCTAATTTCCCTATTTACCGAAGAATCAAATCTGATATAGATTCCGAAGATTTTCTTAAATCCCTTGAATTCCGGAAATCCACTGTGACTACGTCAAAAGTTAAACCTATATCTCAATCTATTGTGATAGCTTCACTCTTACGCTTCACATGATCGAATCGTATTATCCATATTACTCAATGATGATAAAATTCTATTTATCAACTCATATTTGTCATGAAAACATTTTTATTGTTAGCCATGACGACCTCGATCAAATTTTGGGACGAAATTTCTTTAACGAGTAGGTACTGTGACGACCCTTAAAATTTCGACTAATTTTAAATCAAACTCTCGATACGATTTAATATTTTTGACACGATAAGAAAAGTCTGTTATGTTGAGTCTCATAGATTTTGAACTGTTTTCAAGAATTCATTTACCCTTCGACCATTTCAGACGATTCACGAATAACTATTTGTAAATAGGTACATATATATTTAATATATATATATATATATATATATATATATATATATATATATATATATATATATATATATATATATATATATATATATATATATATATATATATATATATATATAATTATTATATTATTTAGTTATTAGAATTAATTTTTGTAAAGTAGAATAATATAAGATATAATAAAATTTATTATTAAAATAAATATATGCATATATATGTAAAGTATATCAAATATTCATATATTGTTTCGAATTTATAATAACATACGTCCATTATTTTGATTGATATTAAATAAGTTGCGAGCTTGTGAGTGTAATAAAATAAATAATAGACGAGCCTACTCGATCATGTTTCGCACATTTTATGACTAAAATAATTACATGAACTTAATTTGAGATTTTTCTGAAGACTTGTGTCCGCCACTGAATTAACAACGGAGCGCGATTTAGCACTCCGTGAAAACTGTCGGTACACTAATTCAATTCTTGTAATTTCAATACTATTTATAATGCATGTTTTCAGTCACCCATTTGAATTATATAATTAATATTATATTATTATTTTTAATTATTGAATTAGATTTATGGTTATATTTATAAAATGGTACTTTATGAGCCGGATCACATTTTCATCTAACACTTGGTCAATTAAATCCAAAACACCACTGTATGTGATTGTACATATGATTAATAATGTGCTAGATATTATTATTATGACATTGATAATTTATTTCTATCTTCTATCATATATGTATACGAGTTATATTACTCACCATCACACTCTCATGTTACTATGTTTTGCTTTCTTTTATCCCAACTCATATTATAATCATATGATTATATATATGAATAAACAAACAAATGCATATGAACATATAATCACTAAATTTCAATAACTAAAACCCAGCACCATGGAGAACAACTAACTCGATCACCGTATCTATTCATCACCGTCAAGAAACCACCATCAACTTTCGAATAAAACAACTACCATTTAGTTTCTTGTAACGACCCAACTTCGTTTTACCAAAAACACGCCTAAAAAAAAATTTCTGATTCAGTACATCTGGACAGCGTCCAGTATCGAAGGCCAGGATGGCATCCAAATGAACTGTAAAATTCTGTTCCCGAGGTCCAACTTACGCGAACGGAAAACCCGCTTCCCGACACTTTTAAACGAAATGACTTTCACAACACATCATATTAAGTAAAACTAAGATAATTTCACAATAAAAACAAGTTTTACTACACCGGGCCCACAACGACCCGTCTTACAATAATATAGCGATTTCGACCCATTTATATCTGTAAACGGATTAGGACTCTACAACCTAACCCGATACCAATAGCATAATCCCGAGGGCTACCAAACCCCCAATCCGCATTAACATATCCAAAAGCTACCCCATCGAACCCAAGCGCTCCTAAGCATCTAGTCTAACAACTAGTTAGCTTCAAAACACGATACCTATAAAAAGGTAAACAACGAGAGGGGTAAGCATAAAGCTTAGTGAATGCAATAATTATACACATACATATATAACCTACTTACTTGCAAACACTTACACAAATACCGCATACATGCTAGCAATCTAATTAGCATACCATCGCAAGTATAAAGCTAATAATCTCCTATACCGTAAGCTTGCATAACAAATAGCATATATCTAACACAATATTAAATGCTAAATAAACAACACACAATATGGTTAACCATACCCACGCTATGGTGCTACCTGCTCTTTGGTTCACACTATACGTCACATGCTATGGCGCTACCGGCTCTTTGGTTCACGCCACTACGCATTTTTCATGATGCTACCGGCTCTTTGGTTCACGTCATGACACTGAGTCATACTCACGCCAAGGTGCTACCGGCTCTTTGGTTCACATCCTAAAAACTCATGCTATAGTGCTACCGGCTCTTTGGTTCACACTACAACGCACGTACTATGATGCTACCGGCTCTGTGGTTTACATCATAGCACACTCGCACATGCTATGGCACTACCGGCTCTTTGGTTCATACCATAGCACACAAATAAATACACTATATACATACACGTATAATTATTTCACTCACCTTGGATTGCCCGCACAAGTCATGTATGTAATTCACATCCAAACGCAACCGAGCAAGCTTTACCTATAATACGCATATAGATATACACACAATCAACATACATTCTCTACAAGAGAATTCGATGCCAACACCCTTAACCGAGTGTTTCTATCTAACACAACGACCCGCCCATTTAGTCACCTAAAATGGACTTCACCAATTACCACTACGGGTAGTAATTCCAACCCATTCAAACAAGTACAATTTAACCTCGTTTATACTTGTCACCATTTAAACCACCCTAGGTCTTAACACTAAATTACTACTTAGGTAGTAATCATATCAAACGTCGTTTAACACTTAACAAAAGTGTTTTAACACCCATTTAATCCAAGTTAGTGTCATCATCAATTTTGACCCAATTAAAGTCAACCCATTTTGACATAAGTCCCAAAAAAACATCTTTAATCACTAACTAACCCCTAAATCAAGTATTTACATACTTGATTTACCAAAACTTGACTCAAAACTTAATTTGACACCGAATCAAGCTTACTTGACCCAAAATACCCATTTGACCCAAATTAGGGTTTACACCCAAAATCAAGTCAACACACACCAAAATCACTAGTACACAAGTGTTCTAAGTTTAACCAACACATGCAAGATCCAAACTCACAATTTCATCAACCAAAACCCTAATTCACCAATTCGGGTTTACTTACATGAATATTACCCAAAAACCCCCAAATTTCACAATAAGTGGGTTACAACTCTAACTAGCACAAACTCTAACTCAAAAAATAATCTTAACAAAGAAATTCAGATTTAGAACTTACCAACACTACCACAACGTAGCCGTGAACGAGGTGAACAACATTAACTATCGAGCTTTGGCGAGAACCGGGCTTCTTTCTCCTAGATCGGAGCTTTCTCACACTAAAATCACCCTCTCTCACTAGAATATGTTGGGAGTGTTTTGTGTGGGTGAGAATTAGCTCCAAATGAGTTCTAGATCAGTTTTGATGATCCCAAACCGACCCCATGTGAAAAGACCAAAGTAACCCTTTTAATTTGAGTAAAATATAGCTGCTGGCCCGTCAGGCCTTTTGGACGGCGTCCAAAATGGCTGGACGGCGTCCCAATGAACTGAGACAGAAACTGGAACTTGTTTTGGTCGTAACTTTCAAACCGTAGCTTCGTTTTTGATGAATCAAATATCGTTGGAAACGTAATGAGATTTACTATCCAATGGTAAGGTTTTAGAATCTCAACTCTAAATTTATTTGGGATCCAAATATACGCTTACATGCCTCTTATTTCGAATGACATTCGAAATAACGCGTAACTGAAAAACGAGGTGTTACAACTCTCCCCCACTTAAATTGGATCACGTCCCCGTGATCTCCGTCACTTAACAAACCAGACCCACACTCAAAGGCCCTCTGACATACCTTCAAAATCGATGTCCATAAAAGGTTTCCATTAACCCGAATATATTGCCACACGCTAATAATCACTAGCGCGCATTACCGCAACAAACGGTATCTCATACACTCAATGTTCAGAATTCCCACTTAGGAAAATACGGGAAACATCATTATCCCTTCAAATTCCCTTGGCTAAAACTCGCAACAAGCTACATTTGTAACCATATCACTCAATCAATCGATCCGCACACGACCATTCGTCACTGGATTAATCCAGGACAACAATAATACACCACGTGCTGAGCAAAACATCAACACTCGACGCAGGGTTCCTCCTCTAAACCCTACCACACAACCACAGAAGATGGCTTCCTAGTACTAGCATCGAGACTAATCGTATACTAGAATCCCGTCAATGGAGAATTATCATCACAAAATTTCCGCAATTCGCCATACGACTCAAAGAATATTTACCAACGCCGGGTGAACCTTCCTACCTTAACCGGTCGTTAAGGATAACCTCGACATTTCAATGCAACCTACGGTCACATCACCAGGGTGCACACTCTCGCAAACAAACAACATCCGCGTGTCTCTACGGGAGACAGTCAGAACCGACACTCTCCGCCTCACAATCGTCCATAAAGTGGAAAGATCCACTGACAATTTCTAAGATCACATTTCCCGACAGGGAAAATACAGTATTCGCAACGATATCGAACTCGTTCCCATCCAATAATCCTATCCGGGTTTCATGACAACCCAGATTTTTCACTATGAGAGCACCCGCAATGACAGCTTCATTCTCTCACCCCGAGATCTCAAGATTCACATTTGGTCTCGTACCGCACATTAGTACTATACGACCACCTTACATAGGAAGTCTTACACTTCCTTCGATCCCATCATCACAATATTCACGCATAACATTCCTGAAACAATAACTCACAATCGTAATGCACGATCTCGAGTCAACATCAAAAACTCGTCACTCTTCCTCGTTAGGAACTCCAAATACCTATTAAGGCTTAGCACATTACACTCTGACACTTCGCTATATATAACACCACCGGAGCTTCCTTGGGCGGCAGTAAAAACTCCCCCACTTAGAAATGTGGCTCCACATTCTCACCGCCAAGATGATAACATTCTGGGGAATTAGCATTCCACGAAACACATAACCATTCTCATCACTGGTCATCCACTCCAAATCACCACGATTTCACTTCGGGCTCTCAGAGCCGACATACACATTCGCTTGAAGTGACGTACACACGATAACATCGCACCTTCATACCATAATTACTATTAACAGTCCTTAATCGTTCACAAAGTGAACTCCACTAAGGTCTCACATACGCCTCTACGACTAGGCATATGCCACTCCGCTTAATCAGTCGTGCATCTCAGTCGAGATCACCCGACCTTCCACTCAACGAACCTTTATCAACAATGGCTCACTCTCATGGTGAAGAGTGACCAATCCGACACGATAATTACGTCGGCCGCAATATCAACAATTCATCATAATCTTCGGCCTAACCGAAGATTAAGTACATCACTGGCTCACCGGTCATCTTTACCCATCCATCACTTAAGAGCAACAAGATTCGCTCATCCGTCACTTCATAAGAAGTATTCATCACAATGCTCTTAAACTTCGACTTTCGCAACCATCGAATTACTATCACCCGTCGATCACAATTATAATCTCCGATGCTCCCAAGGGTATCTCACGGTCACCCTAAGCACAAGGTGATCACCCCACTACTGGAGTTGAGCATTACACTAGCAGGTATAAAGAGGCACCTGACGCAGTGTCATGCAAACTCCCACCACTATCAACCGAATTTTAAAATCTAAATCTTTAGGTTCCATACATCCGATGTCACCCATCTCTCTATAATAATGACCCGAAGTCATACCTACCCGATAACCTTACGGTTTATTGTCTTATCGAAAGTTCCTAGCGATTACACGCTACCCTCAATTTCCACAAGGCCAAACGATATAGCCTCGCGAAACCTTTCATCTAACACTAAAGATATGCTTGAAAACACCAAGTCTTACACCCTTTCGCACATCGACACATCCATCACTACAAGGGATATTCCGTTAGGAATGTTATTCTATAATCCACAACACGCTAGCACACTAACGCAATTACCGTCGTACGGGTCCCACTCCCATGAGTTTAATGACCCTAAGACTACTCGATTCACCAATTCCAAGGCGACTCACAATTAGAATCCTAACATGATTCTCTAACCACACACTCTACCGAGTGTAACCCCGTTCTACATTCATTAGACTTGCTACATCCCATTACGGGGTTCAAGTCATTGTCGCACACACATACACACTAATCGGTCATCCTAGTTACAATGGGTAACTACAACTAATGACGATCTCAAAATGCACCCACTACGTAGGGTGACTAAATATGCGCCGAAGTCGTGAGTTGGCTCACTCACTTAACTAACCGAATTCACCGTAACAATTTCTGACTCACAACGAATCCGATGTGACAACAAGCACATCACCCGAGACCACTATAACCTAGGAACCAATAAAAGATTCCTTATTTATCCCGAATCTACCCAACCATGCCACGTTTCCTCCGTTCAGTACTCATCATGTCATGCTTGATGTCAAGATACACTTTCGTAATAATGGTGATCGGTCACTATTACAAATAAGTACCTTACCATTTTCACATGGTCACGCAAAGTACTTTACCCAGACTGACACAACATTCGCACAAATTAACATGCGATAACTCCTAGTACCCAAATGACCAAAGTCCTTACCGTGAACTTGATCACTCAAACCGACAAACATGCGAATCTCTCCAATAGATTCGTCCCTAGGACACCGCACCAATAGATACCTGTATATATATACACCAGTACACAATATAGTAATAAACGTACACAAGTACACCACAACAATAAGTTAACCTACAACCTAGGTGACTATCACTGAAATAACGTCCAAGTTCGCCTACTTACATTAGGCACTAGCTATCTAAGGCATTAATTTACACGCGAAATAAGGCCCCACATAATCACACTTTGGACAAGCACAAGTCCTAGTTAGTCACCTACTCTAAGGCACTAACAAATCTCAATCCGACCCGTATTCCTACAACTTTCGCAAATAATACATAACTGTCAATAAGTCTAAGAGTAGGCACCTATTCCAAGGTCACCTAATTCCTTTAGACTATGCTCTGATACCACTTGTAACGACCCAACTTCGTTTTACCAAAAACACGCCTAAAAAAAAATTTCTGATTCAGTACATCTGGACGGCGTCCTGTTATCTGGACGGCGTCCAGTATCGAAGGTCAGGACGGCGTCCAATCAATTGGGACAGCGTCCAAATGAACTGTAAAATTCTGTTCCCGAGGTCCAACTTACGCGAACGGAAAACCCGCTTCCCGACACTTTTAAATGAAATGACTTTCACAACACATCATATTAAGTAAAACTAAGATATTTTCACAATAAAAACAAGTTTTACTACACCGGGCCCACAACGACCCGTCTTACAATAATATAGCGATTTCGACCCATTTATATCTTTACACGGATTAGGACTCTACAACCCAACCCAATACCAAGAGCATAATCCCGAGGGCTACCAAACCCCCAATCCGCATTAACATATCCAAAAGCTACCCCATCGAGCCCAAGCGCTCCTAAGCATCTAGTCTAACAACTAGTTAGCTTCAAAACACGATACCTGTAAAAAGGTAAACAACGAGAGGAGTAACCATAAAGCTTAGTGAATGCAATAATTATACACATACATATATAACCTACTTACTTGCAAACACTTACACAAATACCGCATACATGCTAGCAATCTAATTAGCATACCATCGCAAGTATAAAGCTAATAATCTCCCATACCGTAAGCTAGCATAATAAATAGCATATATCTAACAAAATATTAAATGCTAAATAAACAACACACACAATATGGTTAACCATACCCACGCTATGGTGCTACCTGCTCTTTGGTTCACACCATACGTCACATGCTATGGCGCTACCGGCTCTTTGGTTCACGCCACTACGCATTTGTCATGATGCTACCTGCTCTTTGGTTCACATCATGACACTGAGTCATACTCACACTAAGGTGCTATCGGCTCTTTGGTTCACACCGTAACAACTCATGCTATAGTGCTACCGGCTCTTTGGTTCACACTACAACACACGTACTATGATGCTACCGGCTCTTTGGTTCACATCATAGCACACTCGCACATGCTATGGCACTACTGGCTCTTTGGTTCATACCATAGCACACAAATAAATACACTATATACATACACGTATAATTATTCCACTCACCTTGGATTGCCCGCACAAGTCATGTATGTAATTCACATCCAAATGCAACCGAGCAAGCTTTACCTATAATACGCATATAGATATACACACAATCAACATACATTCTTTACAAGAGAATTCGACGCCAACACCCTTAACCGAGTGTTTCTATCTAACCCAACGAGCCGCCCATTTTGTCACCTAAAATGGACTTCACCAATTACCACTACGGGTGGTAATTCCGACCCATTCAAACAAGTACAATTTAACCTCGTTTATACTTGTCACTATTTAAACCACCCTAGGTCTTAACACTAAATTACTACTTAGGTAGTAATCATATCAAACGCCGTTTAACACTTAACAAAAGTGTTTTAACACCCATTTAATCTAAGTTAGTGTCATCATCAATTTTGACCCAATCAAAGTCAACCCATTTTGACATAAGTCCCAAAAACATTTTTAATCACTAACTAACACCTAAATCAAGTATTTACATACTTGATTTACCAAAACTTGACTCAAAACTTAATTTGACACCGAATCAAGCTTACTTGACCCAAAATACCCAATTGACCCAAATTAGGGTTTACACCCAAAATCAAGTCAACACACACCAAAATCACTAGTACACAAGTGTTCTAAGTTTAACCAACACATGCAAGATCCAAAGTCACAATTTCATAAACCAAAACCCTAAGTCACCGATTCGGGTTTACTTACATGAATCTTACCCAAAAACCCCCAAATTTCACAATAAGTGGGTTATAACTCTAACTAGCACAAACTCTAACTCAAACAATAATCTTAACAAAGAAATTCAGATTTAGAACTTACCAACACTACCACAACGTAGCCGTGAACGAGGTGAACAACATTAACTCTCGAGCTTTGGCGAGAACCGGGCTTCTTCCTCCTAGATTGGAGCTTTCTCACACTAAAATCACCCTCTCTCACTAGAATATGTTGGGAGTGTTTTGTGTGGGTGAGAATGAGCTCCAAATGAGTTCTAGATTAGTTTTGATGATCCCAAATCGACTCCAAGTGAAAAGACCAAATTAACCCTTTTAATTTGAGTAAAATATAGCTGCTGGCCCGTCAGGCCTTTTGGATGGCATCCAAAATGGCTGGACGACGTCCCAATGAACTGAGACAGAAACTGAAACTTGTTTTGGTCGTAACTTTCAAACCGTAGCTCCGTTTTTGATGAATCAAATATCGTTGGAAACGTAATGAGATTTACTATCCAATGGTTAGGTTTTAAAACCTCAACTCCAACTTTATTTGGGATCCAAATATACGCTTACATGCCTCATATTTCGAATGACGTTCGAAATAAGGCGTAACTGAAAAACGGGGTGTTACATTTCTATTTATGATTCGTTTGCACAACCACAACACGATCACCTTGCCTCTCAACCAATCTCTCTCTCCCTTTCTACTTCATTGAATCAACACCATCGGACTAAAAATGATTAAAACGTGCTATATGCTATCATCAAATACTCAAAGCCAAACTATAATCAACTTTGTTGCTGTTTTGTGTCTGTCACGATCCAGGATCAAACCCAATTAAACACCCACTTGCGGTTATCAAAATCCAACCATGTACATCGTAACCTACTCAAGACCACCACCAACAAACTGTTCTCACTGTTGAACAGGATCACCATCTCTATCTCTCAACCTCTCTCTCTCTTCCATATTTTTGTTGACAACTATTGCCAAATCTAAAACTAGTATTGTTCTCTTCTTAATCTTGTCTAGCTCAAACCACACCACACTCAATACAATCTTTTCAATCCTAATGCAAATACTTTCTTTCGTATGTTACTAGATCAGACCCATCACCCTCAACCACCACATCACCTCTCTTAAACCACTCACTTCACCTCCATTTTTACAGCCACCAACGCCACCTGCAACAACAAGTTTTTCTGTTGTTTGTACGCTACAAAAACAGCCGCAACGATCACCTGCAACCCCAGTTTTTGCTGTTGTAAGCGTTACTGTTTCTGTGTTATACGAACCATCACTACCACCATGAAATCATCACCAACCCAAATCAATCACCAACCATTGCTTGTTAACTATTTATTCTTCCTGTTTTAGTTCAAAATCACCATCACCGAACCCAAACACCATCTTCAACCCAAAAATTTTGTAGCATGAGACTAATAACCCACTTGTTAGTTTCTTTCTTTTGTTTTTTTTTTCAAAGGTGTATAACTATTATTAAAGTGGTTGTTTCATTTCGGGTTAGACAAGAAAACCAAACCCCACAACAATTTGTTTTAGCCGTGATACGTAAGTGCAAGATGAGCCAAGGAAGGAATCAATTTAATTACTTTTGAGTTAGTGCTTGATGTGTCATGAAAATAAAGAAACCAGGAACCGAATCCTTGATTAATTTAGTTAGGCCGTTATCCTTTTTCTGTTTCTAATTGGGCCGTGATTTATTGGGTTTCAATTAGTGGGCTATTAGTTAATTATTTGGACTTGGGTCGAGATCTTTTGTTGGGCTGCTGCTGTGCATTTCGTGACCCAACTCAGGTTCTGTTAGGCTGTGAACAAATTTCGGTTGTCTATGGGACTGAAATGAGACCCATGAATGATATCATGGTGATTTGATGATGATGTGATTATGAGGCATGTATGATGATGATAAGCCTTGATGATGATGAGATGATAGGAAATAAAGATAATATTATGATAATGAAATTGATAACATGGTAATGTTATCCTGATGAGATTCGATGATTATGATTCATGATGTTTCAATCATGAATGAAGATGATGAGGATAAGAGTTAGGTAATGATGATGATCATGATGTGAGGATGTGTATGATATGTATCGTATGATATAGATGTCGATAATGGTATGATAATTGCAATGATGATGGATGTTATGATTCATGGTGATGATGACTATGATATCATGATAATAGAGATGATTATGATATAGGAATGATGATGATATTAGATCATGATAATGATGATGAAATGATAAGTGTTTGATGAAGATGAACTAGTTAATCATGCGGGTTAATACCAAAACAAGTCGTTAGTTCATTGGTTTAAGGATATTAGCGGGTTAGCGGGACATCGCGGGTTCAAACCCGGGATTAGGCATTTTTGGGACACTTCTTTGAGGTAGTTTACTTACTACTCACTTTTATTATTATTATATTTGTTATTATTAGTTATTATTGTTATTAGGTTATTACTAATATGAAGAACATAATTATTAGTATTGTTAATACAATTAATATTATTATCATTATTGTTAGTATTAGTAATATCATTATTATTATTATTATTATTATTATTATTATTATTATTATTATTATTATTATCATTTCTATTAAAATTATTATCCTTATTATTAAAATGATTAATAAAATTATTATTATTATTATTATTATTATTATTATTATTATTATTATTATTATTATTATTATTATTATTATTATTATTATTATTATTACTAACATTGATATTAGAATTAACATTTTTATTATCATTTAGGTTATTATTATTATTACTATCATTATTGAAATTATTATCATTACCATTTATATTAAAAGTTATCATTATCAAAAGTATCATTTTTATTATCATTATTATTGTTATTATTACAAATAAATATTATTTTACAAAATACATTATAAATATATTAATATTATATCTTACTAAATTTTTATTATTAAAATGACATTAAGTAAGCTATATATAAAATATATTAACGAATATAAATATATATTCTTATCATATATAAACTTTGAAAAAAAAAATTATTTCTAATATATTATGATAAATGAAAAATATTATATTATTAAACTACTTTAATAAGTATTTACTATATTAATATTAATAAATGTAATATAGAAATAAATATTAACTACTTAAAATACATAGGATAAATATAACTTAATTAGTAATATGATATGTAAATTAATAATATATAAACTCGTTAGTTGTTATTATATGTTTTAATATATATAACTGATATAGGTTCGTGAATCCGAGGCCAACCCTGCATTGTTCAGTTTCGTCATATGTATTTTTATTACAAAATACAGTATTGTGAGTTTTATTTGCTCCCTTTTTAAATGCTTTTGCAATATATATTTTTGGGACTGAGAATACATGCGCTGCTTTTATAAATGTTTTACGAAATAGACACAAGTAATCGAAACTACATTCTATGGTTGGATTATCGAAACCGAATATGCCCCTTTTAGTCTGGTAATCTAAGAATTAGGGAACAGACATCCTAATTGACGTGAATCCTAAAGATAGATCTATCGGGCCCAACAAGCCCCATCCAAAGTACCAGATGCTTTAGTACTTTGAAATTATCATGTTCGAAGGGAGTCCCGGAATGATGGGGATATTCTATATGCATCTTGTGAATGTCAATTACCAGGTGTTCAATCCATATGAATGATTTTTATCGCTGTGTATGGGATATTTATAAATGGAAATGAAAATCTTGTGGTCTATTAAAATTATGAAATGATTATTTATGATAAACTAATGAACTCACTAACCTTTTTGTTGACACTTTAAAGCATTTTTATTCTCAGGTATGAAAGAAATCTTTCGCTGTGCATTTGATCATTTTAGAGATATTACTTGGAGTCATTCATGACATATTTCAAAAGACGTTGCATTCGAGTCGTTGAGTTCATCAAGATTATTATTAAGTCAATTATAGTTGGATATATTATGAAATGGTATGCATGCCGTCAACTTTTGATGAAATGAAAGTTTGTCTTTTAAAAACGAATGCAATGTTTGTAAAATGTATCATATAGAGGTCAAGTACCTCGCGATGTAACCAAATGTAATGTAATCGTCCATATGGATTAGGACGGGTCTTTACAATATGGTGTCAAGTGTACGATTTATTCAGATCACAAGAGTTTGAAACATCTTTTTAACCAACAAGATTTGAATTATCGTCAACATAGATAGATGGATGTGGTAAAGGATTATGATTGTGAGATACTTTACCATCCGGGTAAGGCGAATGTGGTTGCGGATGCGTTGATTCAAAAGAGTCAACATCCGACAATACGAGTAGGATCGTTACACATGATTATTACTAACGATTTTCTTGTAAAGCTTGGGGAGATACAAATTGAAGCTTTCGTTAACAACAAACATGAAGAACGAATCATGGGGCAAACGGAGTGTATTACCTTAGGCCCGCATGGTTTGTTATCCTTTCAAGGAAGAGTGTGGGTACCTAAGATGGGTAATTACCGACAAGTGCTACATGATGAAGCACATAAGTCAAAGTATTCCATTCATCTGGGTGCGACGAAAATGTATCTTGATTTGAAGAAAGAGTATTGGTGGCCGGGCATGAAACGTGATGCTGTTAAATATGTTGAACAATGCGTTACGTGTTTGCAAGTTAAAGCCGAGCACCAAAAGCCGTATGGTATGTTACAACCGTTAGAAGTCCCGAAATGGAAGTGGGAGCGCATTACCATGGATTTCGTTACAAAGTTACCAAAGACGGCGAGAACCCAATTTGATACGATTTGGGTCATAGTTTATCGGTTGACAAAAAGTGCATTGTTTCTTCCCATTCAGGAAACAATATCGTCGGAGACTTTGTCAAAGTTGTTTATCAAGGAGGTGATATCGAGACATGGGGTTCCTATATCTATTTTTTCGGATTGAGATACTCGTTTCACGTCTCAGTTTTAGAATAAGTTTCATGAGGATATGGTTACTCAATTGAAGATGAGCACGGCGTATCATCCTCAAACGGATGGTCAAACCGAACGTACGAATCAAATATTGGAGGATATATTACGGGCGCGTGTTATGGATTTCGGTGGTAAGTGAGATGAGCACTTACCTTTGGTGGAATTCTCGTACAATAATAGTTATCATGCTAGTATTGGAATGCCACCGTATGAGATGCTTTATGGGCGTAGGTGTCGAACTCCTATTTGTTGGGGCGAAGTGGGACAAAGGGAAATCGGGAGTACCGATTTGGTTTTAGAGACGAATAGTAAAATTGAGATTATTCGGGCTTGATTAAAGGCGGCGCAAGATAGACAAAAATCTTATACCGATTGAGTTCCAAGAGGGCGACATGGTGATGCTCAAGGTTTCGCCGTGGAAGGGTATTATACGGTTTCGAAAACGAGGGAAGTTAGCTCCTTAGTTTATTGGGCCTTTTAAAATTTTAGCTCGTGTTGGTGAAGTTGCTTATAGACTAGAGTTGCCCGAAGAGCTTGCGGGGATTCATAACACATTCCATATTTCCCATCTCCGTAAGTGTCTTGCGGATGACTCGGCGTGGGTACCGTTGGACGAGATTTCATTGAATAATAAGTTAGAGTATGTGGAGGAACCGATTGCCATTCTTGATGAAAAGGTTAAAATGTTGCGTAACAAGGAGGTGAGGACTTTTAAAGTCCAATGGCGTCATCGAAAGGGTTCTGAGTTTACATGGGAATCCGAAGAGTTTGTCTTGGTGTATCTTCCTGCTTGTCATGCCGCTTGGATTGCGAGGACGCAATCCGAATCAAGTGGGGGAGAGTTGTAAGACCCGAAACCGGTTTGTACATATTGTATATATTAAATTGTTGTCGACCTTCAGTTTCAGTGTTGGGCCGCGGCGCGGCCAATTGTTCCGTGGCGCGGCTGGGGCCTGACGAAAATCTTCTATTCTATTTAAAAAATAAAGAGGGGCATATTGGTATTTTCCCATGGTGAATGGATTTAAGGCCACAAGATCAGTTCAAAGGTGTCATTTACTCCTCTCACACCAACCTTATCCCCTCCACTTTAATTTTAAAGAGAGAACCCATTTAAGAGAGAGAAAGCTCAAATAAAGAAGGAAGAAGCTTGTTTCGAGTTAAAGTGCAAGTGTTAAAGTTATTCCCTACGTCTCTAGCTACTTTGTGATAGTGTTGGTATGTCTTAACTCCGTGTTTTGAGTTTAATTTGATTTATGGCTAGGGTTTGTTCATTTAACGCTTGAAAGACCCATTTGAGGGTTAAATGGGTGAATTTGGGTTAAATTGGTGTATGAAAACCCAAAGGCTTGTAATCTAGGGTTTGGTCATATGATTTGGTGTTTGTAAGTATTAATTTTGTTGTTAAATCACTAATACACTTGTGTATTAGTGAAAGGTTGTTAATGGGTTTAAGTTTGACCAAATTGTGAGTCTAAATGTTAAAAAGGGTCAAATGGGTAATGGTTAACCTAGTTGGATAAGAAGGGTATGAAATACCCTAAGTTTGTGTTAGTTAGTGTTTTGGGACTTTAATCACTAGCCTTTAGTGATTTATGATAAGTCTTGACCTTAATTGGGCGGTTTTGGTATAAATGGGTCATTTAATGCAAATGGATCATTAAATGCGCAAGTGGTAAATGTTGGTGTCTAGTCCAACTAATATGGTGTATTGAATGTGTACTTACTATATTAGGTACTTTACTTTGAAGCTTGCGGATTTGCATAATCATCACCTAGGCGTTAAGGTGAGTGGGATATTTATGCATGTATGTATATAGTATATTTATTTGTATGCTATGGCATGATCCATGGAGTCGGAAGTGCCATTGTGTGAGCGAGTGTGCTATGATGTGAACCACGGAGCTGGTGGTATCATGGTACGTGTATGGTGATGTGAACCACGGAGCTGGTAACATCAAAGTGTGAACCATGGAGCCGGTAGCACTATAAAATGAGGTGTGAACCACGGAGCCGGTAACACCAAAGTGTGAACCAAGGAGCCGGTAGCACTATAAAAGAGTATGACTCAAATGCGTAGTGACGTGAACCAAGGAGCCGGTAGCGTCATAGCATTACGTATGGTGTGAACCACGAAACCGGTAGCACCATGACGCGCGTATGGTTAACTGTATAGTTTGTGCACGTATTGTAGTGTAGCATATTATATTTTGGAGTATATGATATCATTTATGCTAGTTACGGTAAGGTAGGTTATTAGCTTTATACTTGGAGTTCGTATGCTAATATTATATTGCTAGCATGTTTGTGGTATGTGAGTATGTGGTAGCAAGTAGGTATATTATATATGCATGTGTATACTTATTGCACTCACTAAGCGTTTTGCTTACCCCTCTCGTTGTTTACATTTTTAGGCTCCGGCTTAGATAAAGGCAAGGGTATTTTCTTGCACTAGTGGGCTCCTTAATGTTTATGCTAGTATATTGCTTTTGAAGTTCGACCTAGGTTTGGGTAGTTTAACCCCAATCGCCGTGCTCGGGTTTTATTTGGTATTTAAACTTGCGGGTCGAAACTCATATTTTTTAATTGTAATGGGCAATGATGCTCGGTGGTCAAATACTCGATTTGTGGATGTTAAAAACATGTAAACTTTATTTATTTACACGGAAAAAAGTCTTGTGTTGATAAATGTCGATTACCATGAAAATTTGGGGGACTATGTAATTTGTTTAAGTCAGAATCTGATCTGGGCTAGTGCCGTGCCGCGAGTTTGAGTGCATTTTGGTAACAGCTTTTTTGATGGTCCCTGACCTCCAGCTACCAACGTGGGCCACGCCGCATCCAGATGAACCGTGCCGTAGGGATTGCCTGATAGGCATGGTCTGTCCTTTTAAAAAAAATGTTTTGCGATGTTTAATGGGTTGGGTCGTTACATTAATTTTCCCTATTTTCTATTTTTTACTCATGTTCGACACCAACAGTTATGAGAAATTGGTCCGTTTGCTTTCAGTGTTGTTGGCCTGGTCAAGGCCTTGGAAGTAAAATCAACGCAAACAGAATTGTTATGAGAGGGTAAGTCATTACTTTAAACTAAAAAACGGGATATGTTCTATTTGTCAATTTATTTTGAAGAGAAATTTAGAGGTTGCAAATGATGAAAAAAATGTGTAGATGTGATATGTTTATGAAATTTAAAGGTTGCAAATGATCTGAACATTTCAGACATAGAATTCCCAATCCGCCCATATAATTTCCTCATAGGCTTATCAACAATCTCATCAACCGGTTTATCTACGGGTTTCACTTCTATCATTCTCCCACACTTAGTTGGTTGACAAGTTCTAGTTTTATCCTTAACGCTTTGAACACTAGTTACCACATTCACAGAACCTATGGGTGTGGGTGGTGGCTTAACAGAAAACTTAGTATGAAAACTTAAACTTCTACCTCTATATCTTAAAATTAGCTTCCTAATTTTCCAATCAGTCAACGCACTTGCAGTTGCTAAATAGCCTACCTAGAATAATCGGTACAACCTTATCCTCAATCATTTCCACAACTACAAAATCAATAGGGAATTCTAATTCACCAACCTTAACAACCAAGTTTTCTACAATCACTATGGGTCTACTACCCAATGGTCAATCAATCTAACACCTGTAGTGGTCAGCTTAAGTTCACCTAAATTCAAACGCGAGTAAATAGAATAAGGCATCAAATTTATACTTGCACTTGAATCCGTTAAAGCTATAAACAACTCATAACCTTCCACCCTACAAGGCACAATAAACGGCCCGGGATCACCAAAATTGGTGGCATCTCACTTTTTTTTACAATAGCAGCACATTTCGCTTCAAGAAATGCGGAGGATGCCTGCTCATTCTCACCTTTTTTGGCTATCAAATCCTTCAAGAACTTCCCATAATTGAGCCTCCATGCAGGAACATCAACCAAAGGAACATTCACACAAATATTATCAGAATTTAAAGACTTACAAACATCTTCCTTTGGCTTTTCGGAACGGATAACTTGTGGAATGAAACGACCGCAACCCGTTTACCAAAAACGAAGCATTTTTTTATAAGTTAGGTCCCATTAATACATAATATTTCCAACTCCAATTTAATGTGTCCAATATGCAAGAAAAAACATGTTAACACATGATTATGTAGAAAACGTTCAATTCGACACATTTTGACCCGTTACACAACAGGTGGGTAATTACAGCCAATTTACACTACAAACCGGGTTAAGACTCAATAACCCAACCCGATACCAAGAGCATAATCTCGGGGCTACCATATCCCCAATCCGCATCCAAATATCCAAAAGCTACCCCATCAAGTCCAAGTGCTCCTACGCATCTAGTCTATCAACTAGCTAGCTTCACAATCACAATACCTGTAAAAAGGTAAACAACGAGAGGGGTAAGCATAAAGCTTAGTGAATGCAATAATTATACACATACATATATAATATATCTACTTGCAATCACTTACACAAATACCGCATACATGCTAGAAATATAATTTACATACCATCACAAGGTATAAAGCTAACAATATCCAATACCGCAAGCTAGCATATAAAATAGCATATATTCATCACAATATTAAATGCTAAAATAAACGACACATAACCATGGTTAACCAATCGTACAAGGGATTGGTACTCACGAAAGACCATCGGAGTTCACAACATCCATTAGTGTACTTAACACCGCGTATCACTAACCCCCAGGTGGCATCTTAACACCTCGATACTTCACCCCGAGTGGCATCTTAACACCTCGATGCTTCACCCGTCAAACATTCCGGAGTGGTGTCTTAACACCTCGACACTTCACTCCCGGGTGGCATCTTAACACATCGATACTTCACCGGTCAAACTTCTCGGAGTGGTGTCTTAACACTTTGACACTTCACTCGTCACATGAAATGTGGCTTCTTAACACTTCGACACTTCACATCTCACGCTACACAAATAAATACATCAGATACATACACGTATAATTATTTCACTCACCTCAAACTCGAGCATTACAAACCATGCATGAAATCTCCACCAACGCACCCGAGCAAGCTTTGACCTATAATACGCATATAGGTATACAAATAATCAACATGCATTCTCTACAAGAGAATTCGATGTCAACACCCTTAACCAAGGGTTTATACCTACCTCCACAATCCGCCCATTTGGACACCCAAAGTGGACTTCACCAATTACCACTACGGGTGGTAACTCCGACCCATTCAAAAAAATGTATAAACTAACACTTATTTCACTTTACCTTACAAAACCAACCCATAAGTGCAACTTGACCCAAATTGCACTTGACCACCAAAACAAGTCAAGTTTGACCCAATATCACCATTACTAGTGATTATGTCATAAATTCACCAATTTAACACTTAACACAAAAGTTAACTTCCAATTGACCAAATTAGGTTTAACTCACTTCGACTTGTCAATTTACACCCAAAACCACAACACGTGCAATAATGACCCATATTGCATTTGACCACGTTTGACTTATGCTAAAATATCATTTTAACTCAAAATTACTTCTCTCGAGTAATTACATCCAAAAACATCATTTAACACTTAATACAAATGTTTAAACATCCATTTGGTCAAAACTAGTGTCATTACCAAATTTGACCCAATCAAAGTCATCCCATTTTGACATAAGTCACAAAAATGCCTAAAATCAATAACGGCTAGTGATTATATTTCCAAAACACCAAGTAACACCTAAATCAAGCATTTCCACACTTGATTAACTAACTTTGACTCAAAACATAGTTTGACAACAATTCAAGGTTAACACCCATTTTGACCAACCAACATGTTCTTATGAACATCCAAACCACCAACATACTTACAATCTAGTGATTAACACCCAAACCCATGACAAATCTAGCCAATTTCATCATTAAATCCTAAACCCACAATAATTTAGTCTACTCACACTAACCATACCCAAAACCCCTAAATATCACAATAAATGGGGTTTATAACCCTAACAAGCATAAACCCTAAACACAAACAAGAATCAAACACTACAATTCTGATTAGGGTTTACCTCAAGCACCAAAACGAGCTCTAGTAGCTAGAAACACCAACAAGCACCAAGAACCACTCCAATTTGGGCAAGAATTACCATCTTCATCACCATTTGAAGCTTCCTCTTTAGAACTCTCCCCTCTCTCTCTAAGATGTTTGGTGGGAGAGAAATGAGTGCGAAATGAGCTCATGATAAGTTTGGATCAGTTTTGTGGCCAAAAATCCGACTCCAAAGTGAAAGGACCAAAATACCCTCCAAAATCCCTTTAAAACGAGTTCAAGGTATCAGGTCTGCCACATTATCGCGTTTCGCGACATCTGGTCGCGTTTTGCAACACCCCAAACGCAAAAAAAAATTAATTGGAACGCGATGAAGTGACCAGGACTTGGATTTTTAAGGCGTTACGTTTTGACCCAGTTTGTCGCGTTCCGCGACGTACCAAAATGCGACAAGTGCGTTCCGAACGCGATAACTGCAGTTCTCAGCTTCAATTTAAAAGTTCAGGGAGTGAGGTTGACAGATTCAGATTCTGATGTAAATTCTGAAAATGCATAAGTGTTAGGTTGACTTTTAGTGGCGCTTTTTGGTGCACACATTTACTGACACTTTCAGGAATATTTTCGTATGCACAAAATTCAGGGTGTTACAACTATCCCCCACATAAATTGGATCACGTCCCCGTGATCCTCATCATTTACCAAGAGGTAAGTACCACATTGCCTTAACCCTTACATATAATAGGGACCACGCCTTACGATCCTACGAAACACAACCAAGCTCGACAGCCATAATATCTTCCGTTAATCAGAAGATTTCACCACACGCTAATAATCACTAGCGTGCATTACCGCAACCAGCGGTATCTCATACACTCAAAGTCAAAATAAGGAAAACACCATTATCCCTTCAAGTTCTCTCGACTAAAACTCGCAACAAGCTGCATCCATAACTATATCACCCAACGCGATCTACTAGGTCCACTACGCCGTGAACCAAGTCTTGCATTAACCCAAATCGAGAAGGATCCATGCCGCGTTAAACTCCGTACTTCAACGGTCTATAAACGTATCACTCAACGGTCGCACATCCGCTTATGCGCAAATATTTGTTTTCCACCCCATAAGACCCGAAATTTTCAGTTCTACAAGTCGATGCCAACAGGGCAATCGATACACTCCCCCGATGAGCACTTCTTAAAGTCACCTTATCCGGGTTATTCCTTCAATGAAGCAATTTCGGTATCACAAAATAATCACACCGGGAACACAAACTTTCCCATCAATTGATCCGCACACGACCACCAGTCTCTGGATTAATCCAGGACGACAATAATACACCACTAGCTAGAACACTCGACACAAGTTTTCTCCCCTGAACCCTACAACACAACCACGCAGGACGGCTTCCTAGTACTAGCATGGAAACTATTCTTATACTAGAATCCCTTCAATACCAAATTATCATCACAAAATTTACTCAATTCGCCACATGACCTACAAAATATTCACCAACGTCGGGTGAATCCTCCTACCTAGACCACCCGTTAAGGATGGTCTCGACATTTCAATGTAACTAACGGGTCGCCTCACTAGGGAACACACCCTCGCACACAAACAACATCCGCGTGTCTTGACGTGAGACAATCAGAACCGGTGCTCTGCCTCACAATCATCTACAAAGTGGAATAATCCACTGAAAATCCTCACGATCACGTTTCCCGACATGGAAAATACAGTATTCACCACCATATCGAACTCGTACTCACTCGACAGTACTATCCGAGTTTCACACCAAACCATATTTACATCATAAGAGCACTAGCAATGACAGTTTCATTCTCTCTCTCTCCTGTGTTCTCCCACTTCACGCTTGGCCTCACACTGCACTTTCGTACTACACGAACACCTTACATAAGAAGTCTTACACTGCAGTTGGTCTAACACCACCGGAGCTTCCTTGGGCGGCAGTAAAACTCCCCCACTTAGGTATCAGCTCCACATCCTCACTGCCAAGATGATAACATCCTGCGGAATTGTCATTCCATGAAACACATGACCAATTTCATCGTTGGTCATATACTCCAAATTACCACGAATTCACTTCAGGCTCCCAGAACATACACAATCATTTGAGATGTCATACAAACGACGACATCGCACCTTCATACCACAATCATAACTAACAACCCTTCATCGTTCGCAAAGCGAACTCCACCAAAGTCCTACATATGCCTCTAAGCCTAGGCATATGCGACTCCGCTTAGTCAGTCGAGATCACCCGACCTTCCACTCAACGAACTATTATCAACAATTGCTCACTCTCATGGAGAAGAGTGACCAATCCGACACAATAATTGCATCGACCGCAATATCAACACTTCATCATAACCTTCGGTCTAACCGACCATTAAGTCTGGCACCGGCTCACCGATCATCTTTACCCGTCTATCACTTAAGAGCAACAAGATTAGCTCATCCGTCACTTCATAAGAAGTATTTACCGCAATGCCCTTAAACTTCAACTTTCGCAACCGTTGAATTACTATCACCCGTCTATCACTATTATAATCTCCGCTGCTTCTAAGGGTATCTCACGGTCACCCTAATCACAAAGTGATCACACCACTACTGGAGTTGAACATTACACTAGCAGATATAAAGGGGCACCTGACGCAGTGTCATGCAGACTCCCACCACAATCTACCGAAATTTAGAAACTCGATCCTTGGGTTCCATACACCCGATGTCATCCATCTCTCCACAGTAATGACCCGAAGTCATACCTACCTGACAAACCTTACGATTTATTGTCTCGTCAAGAGTTACTAGCAATCACATGCTACCCGCAATTTCTACAAGGCTAAACGATATAGGCTAACGAAGCCCTTCATCTATCACTAAGTAGATGCTCAGGAACACCAAGTCTTACACCCTTCTACATATCGACACAACCACAACTACATGGGATATTCCGTTAGGAATGTTACCCTATAATCCACAACACACCAACGCAACCATTATCATATGGGTCCCACTCCCATGAGTTTAACGACCCGAAGACTCCTCGATTCGCCAATTCTAAGGCGACTCACAACAAGAATCCTAACACGATTCTCTAACCATACACTCTACCGAGTGTAACCCAAAACTACAATCATTAGACTTGCTCCACCCCATTATGGGACTCAAGTCTTCGTCGTACACACACTCACTAATCGATCACCATAGTTATGATGAGTAACTGCAACCAATGACAATATCAATAGTGCACCCACTACTTAGGGTGTCTAAGTACGTGCCTAACTCTTGAGTTAGGTCACTCACTTTAACTAACCGAAACCACCGTAACACTTCCCGACACACAAAGAACTCGATGTGATAACAAGCACATCACCTGAGACCACTATATCCTAGGAACCAATAAAAGATTTCCTATTTCGTACCGATCTACGCCAACCATGCCACATTTCTTCCGTTTGGTACTCTTCATGTCATGCTTGGTGTCAAGATACACTTTCGTAATAATGGTGATCAGTCACTATTACAATTGTGTACCTTGCCATTTTCACATGGTCACGCAAAGTACTTTACCCGGACTGACGCAACATTCACACAAAATAACACGATATAACTCCTAGTACCCGAATGACCAAAGTCCTTACGGTGAACTTGATCGCTCAAAACCGCCGAACATTCAAATCTCTCCAATAGATTCGTCTTTAGGACACCGCAACAATAGATACCTATATATGCACCTATATACAATATAATAAATATACACAAGTACTCCGCAACAACAAGTCAACCTACAACCTAGGTGACTATCACTAAAGCAGCGTCTAAGTTGGCCTACTTACATTAGGCACTAGCTATCTAAGGCACTAATTTACACACGAAATAAGGCCCCACATAATCACGTTTTGGACAAACACAAGTCCTAGTTAGTCACCTACTCTAAGGCACTAACAAATCTCAATCCGACCCGTATTCTTACAAGTCCCGCAATTAATGCACAACCGTCAATAAGTCTAAGACTAGGCACCTATTCTAAGGTCACCTAATTCCCTTAGACTATGCTCTGATACCACTTGAAACGACAGCAACCCATTTACCAAAAACGAAGCATTTTTTTATAAGTTAGGTCCCATTAATACATAATATTTCCAACTCCAATTTAATGTGTCCAATATGCAAGAAAAAACATGTTAACACATGATTATGTAGAAAACGTTCAATTCGACACATTTTGACCCGTTACACAACAGGTGGGTAATTATAACCAATTTACACTACAAACCGGGTTAAGACTCAATAACCCAACCCGATACCAAGAGCATAATCTCGGGGCTACCAAATCCCCGATCCGCATCCAAATATCCAAAAGCTAACCAATCGAGTCCAAGTGCTCCTACGCATCTAGTCTATCAACTAGCTAGCTTCACAATCACAATACCTGTAAAAAGGTAAACAACGCAAGGTATAAAGCTAATAATCTCCAATACCGCAACCTAGCATATCCAATAGCATATATTCATCACAATATTAAATGCTAGAATAAACGACACATAACCATGGTTAACCAATCGTACAAGGGAATGGTGCTCGCGAAAGACCATCGAAGTTCACAACATCCATTAGTGTACTTAACACCGCGTATCACTAACCCCCGGGTGGCATCTTAACACCTCGATACTTCACCCCGAGTGGCATCTTAACACCTCGATGCTTCACCCGTCAAACATTTCGGAGTGGTGTCTTAACACCTCGATACTTCACTCCCAGGTGGCATCTTAACACATCGATACTTCACCCGTCAAACTTCCTGGAGTGGTGTCTTAACACTTTGACACTTCACTTGTCACGTGAAATGTGGTGTCTTAACACTTTGACACTTCACATCTCACGCTACACAAATAAATACATTATATACACACACGTATAATTATTTCACTCACCTCGAACTCGAGCATTACAAACGATGCGCGAAATCTCCACCAACGCACCCGAGCAAGCTTTTACCTATAATACGCATATAGGTATACACATAATCAACATACATTCTCTACAAGAGAATTCGACGTCAACACCCTTAACCAAGGGTTTATACCTACCTCTACAATCCGCCCATTTAGACACCTAAAGTGGATTTTTCCAATTACCACTACGGGTGGTAACTCCGACCCATTCAAAAAAAGGTACAAACTAACACTTATTGCACTTGACCTTACAAAACCAACCCATAAGTGCAACTTGACCCAAATTGCACTTGACCACCAAAACAAGTCAAGTTTGACCCAATATCACCATTACTAGTGATTACGTCATAAATTCACCAATTTAACACTTAACACAAAAGTTAACTTCCAATTGACCAAATTAGGTTTAACTCACTTCGACTTGTCAATTTACACCCAAAACCACAACACGTGCAATATTGACCCATATTGCGTTTGACCGCGTTTGACTTATGCTAAAATATCATTTTAACCCAAAATTACTTCTCTCGAGTAATTACATTAAAAACATCATTTAACGCTTAATACAAATGTTTAAACATCCATTTAGCCAAAACTATTGTCATTACCAAATTTGACCCAATCAAAGTCATCCCATTTTGACATAATGTAACGCCACGTACAAAACCATCGTGTATGATTCGTCAACAATAGGATCTTTACACGATCAAGTACTACATGCTGTTTGAAAACCAGTTTGCATTCACAAAAAGATAGCGTTTACAAAAGATAACGTGACACAAAGGTCGTTACAAAGTCATTATTCAAATAACATAAGTTGTAAATGCAAGATAAAAGTTTCATGATTGACACATCTCTAAGTAATGCAGCGGAAATCTAACACAGCAGCTCCATAACCAAGATAGCAAGTCTAACAGTGGAAGCAACATCGTCTAAGCACCTGAGAAATACACGCTTAAAAGTCAACACGAATGTTGGTGAGTTATAGTTTGTAATCAGTAAAGTAATGTAGACCACGAGTTGTCTTATTCAAAACAGTATGAAAAGTATATGCCTGTCCGTGGGCACCTGGTAACTAACTTAACGTAATAGTAATACCCCCTAAAAGTACACTTGGTGAGTGCGTATGTCCTCGAAGTATCAAACACTCATTAAATGCTAGTGCGACTAGCCCGAGTGGGGATGTCAAACCCTATGGATCCATATCTAAGATTCGCTTCAGAAACCAATGATTAAACGTTATCGAGCTACGGGGAATCTTTGTGCTGTTATATCACCTACACATATGTAAAGTTTAAGTACTCGTGTCAAGTAAGTAAAATGTAAAAATCTCATGTATTCTCAGTCCCAAAAATAGTATGAGTAAAAAAAAGGGAAGCTATAACTCACAGCGAATAAGCAGTAAAAGTCGATATGAAACGTATGCAGGTAGTAAGTCGGTCCGAAAGGTCGTCAACCTAAGTCAAAGGTCACTAGGTCAGTATGTTGTCCCAATAAGTTTAAAAATGAATAAGTTAAGTTTAAGTATCTTCATCATCATCATTCATCATCATAAAAGCTAAGTAAGTTTGACAGTAATAGAGATCGAAACAATAGGCTAACTTTGGTCAGCTGCTACTACCTCTATACAAAACGAAACGGTTTGACCGTGGAGACGGTTTAAGTGCGAGTAGGTCAGAAATTTCAGCACAACGTTACAACGGCGTAGTGACTTTCGGAGGGCTATAAATCCTAAACCGTATGTCGGATTAAGTTGAGGCCTAAACGAAAAGTCATCTACTCGAAACTAACTAACTAAAAATAAGTTTTCCATAAGTCCAGGAATCAGATCAGATCCCGAAAAATAGTAAACAAGTGCTCCGGTGGGGTTCTTGGTGCTTGATGCTCATCACGGTTCTCATCCTTGATGCTTGTAGCTTCAAGTGTACAACTCATTGATGGGTTAGCATCACCTTGACCAAGATTCTACCATCAACACACAATATGTTAAGACCAAGTAAGAACACAACTCATTTAAGAGTCTTAGATGGATGATGAACCAAGGTTACATCATATCCTTAGTCTTAACACAATTACAAGTTCTATTTACAATTAAAGCTACAAACTTTACTTCAATCAAACAAGTATGAACATAATCTAAATCAAATAAAGTGACGAAACCCTAAGCTAGAGAGCTTGGATCCTTTTCACACAAGTTATAAGATTACAAAGCTAGAAAGCTTGAATCTTTACAAGATTAATGAGACCATAAGCTATAAAGCTAAGATCTTTAACAAAATAATGAAAATAATGAGACCATAAGCTAAAAACCTAAGATCTTTAACATAATAATGAGACCCTAAGTTAAAAAGCTTGGATCTTTAGTGTTCTTGAAGATCTTGAAGCATAAAGCTTGGATCTTTAAGATACATGAAGATTACAAATACAAGTTTGAATCTTTATAACAAAATAACAAGATTAAAGCTAAAAGATTTAGATCTACAAAGTAGGTGAAGATTCAAAGCTAGAAAGCTTGAATCTTCCATGTTCTTGAAGGAATAAAATCCATGTTTGAATCTACAAGATGTAATTAAGATCAAAAGCTAAAAAGCTTGATCTTCTAATGATGATGATGAACTCGTGATGATGAGAAGGAGAAGAAGAAAAGAAATTCAAAATACTTAAAATCTTTAGACTAGAGAGAAAATAAATGAACAAGTGTGTGTAAATTGTGAATGGAAATCAAGTGTGAATGGTGAGGAAATGGCTTAGTATTTATAGGAGGTGAGGTGAGGTGAGGGTGGTGGTGGTTAGGCCGTGGGTTTCCAAGTGGGACAAGGGGGACACCTTTTTGTTTTTTTGTTTAATGGTTTTCTAAAGTTGGTGCTTGTGTTAGGATCCCATGCAACATTAAGGATAATACTTGACAAAAATGTTAGCATGTTCCCTCTAATAAATGGGAATTTGTCTTACTTATTAATGGGTCACTAGTTACTTATAATTGGGCTAATTAAATAGTTCACTAGCTAGTGTAGGGTGGGCTAAGGTCCAACAAGGTAGAAAGTCCAACAAGACTAACTAGTGTGCTCTAGTAAATTACTAAGCGTAATTAAGCATCCAAAAACCCAAGTAATTGTTATTATAAAATAACAATTAGTATTTTGTAGTTGTAATATTCTGATTATGACAAAAGTTAAACGTGTACGCAGTGCGCAGTTCGTTCAAAACGTCAAGTGACACTAACGGTCATAAAGGCTTCCGTGGGTTAAGTTAAGTATCCTACGTACTTAATGATACGTTTTAACATATAAAAGAAAGTAATCAACATGTAGGAAGTCCCCAGAGTATAATATAGCTCAGTACGCACAAATACGCAGTTTCGCGAAAACACAAAGCACAAAAGCAAGTCAAAAAAGTCGGGTCGTTACATTACCCACCTGTTAATGAAAATTTCGTCCTGAAATTTTAGGATGAGGTAGACGGTAGAGTCTGAAAGAGGTGAGGATACTTTTGCATCATTTGATCCTCTCATTCCCAAGTAAACTCGGGTCCTCGTTTTTCATTCCATCGGACTCGGACGATCGGAATCTTGTTGTGTTTCAAGGTCTTGACCTCACGGTCCATAATTTCGACAAGTTCTTCCACGAAATGAAGTCTGTCATCAATCGTAAGCTCCTCAAGTGGTATGATGAGTTCTGATTCCGCAAGACACTTCTTCAGATTTGATACATGGAAGGTAGGATGAACGGAGCTCAATTGAGTTGGAAGATCCAAACGGTAAGCAATGGGTCCAACACGCTCCAAGACTTCAAAAGGACCAATGTATCACGGGTTCAACTTTCCACGTTTTCCGAAACGGATTACACCTTTCCAAGGTGCGACTTTGAACATAACGCGGTCGCCGATTTGAAATTTGCGAGCTCCACATATAAGGTCGGCATAGCTCTTCTGACGATCACGGGCCGTCTTGAGCCTCGCTTGAATTTGAACAATCTTGTCCGTTGTCTCATGGACAAGTTCGGGTCCGGTGATTTGGTTCTCACCTACTTCGGCCCAACAAATAGGAGAACGGCACTTGCAACCATACAATGCTTCAAAAGGTGAGGCATTAATACTCGAATGATAGCTGTTGTTGTAAGAAAATTCAGCTAGAGGCAAGTGCTTTTCCCAAGCTTTTTTGAAATCAATAATACAAGCACGTAACATGTCCTCCAGGGTTTGAATCGTGCGCTCGCTTTATCCGTCATTTTGCAGGTGATATGCGGTACTCATGTCGAGACGTGTTCCCAAGGCTTCTTGTAAGGAACGCCAAAATCTGGAAGCAAAACGGGTATCGTGATCTGAGATAATCGATAAGGGTACACCATGGCTAGATACAACTTCCTTTATGTATAGCTGAACCAGTCTTTCCATCACATTGGTTTCCTTCATGGCTAGGAAGTGAGCAGATTTGGTAAGACAGTCAATGATAACCCAGATGGTATCATAACCTTCTACCGTCTTCAGTAGCTTCGTGATGAAATCCATTATTATTCCTTCCCACTTCCATTGCGGGATTTCGGGTTGTTGGAGTAATCCAGATGGCTTCTGATGTTCGGCTTTGATCTTGGAACAAGTCAAACACTTTCCAACATAAGCTGCAACATCCCTTTTGAGGTTCGGCCACCAATATTGAACCTTGAGGTCGTGGTACATCTTACCAGCTCCTGGATGAATTGAATACCTTGACTTGTGGGCTTCGTCTAGAATAAGGCTCCGTAGATCTCCATATTTGAGCACCCAAATTCTTTCGGTAAAGTATCGAAGTCCAGTCTCCTTAACCTCAAATCGAGAAACGAGAATGTTCAAGTGCTCTTGAGAAATATTCTCCTCCTTGAGAGCTTCCTCTTGGGCTACGCAGATCTGGTTATTGAGATTCGTCTGAATGGTGATGTTCAAGGCATGAACACGAAGAGGTATCGTTCTCTCCTTTCGGCTCAAGGCATCAGCTACCACATTTGCCCTTCCGGGATGATAACGTTGTTCACAATCATAGTCGTTCAATGTTTCGATCCATCGTCGCTGTCTCATATTCAGCTGCTTTTGGTCGAATATGTGTTGGAGGCTTTTGTGGTCAGTGAAGATAGTACTTTTGGTTCCATAAAGATAGTGTCTCCACAATTTGAGTGCAAAGACAACAGCTCCAAGTTCAACATCGTGCATTGTGTAATTTCGCTCGTGAATCTTCAATTGTCGAGAGGCGTAAGCAATAAACTTCGTTCTTTGCATCAATACGCAACCAAAACCATTTTTCGAGGCATCACAGTACACAATAAAATCATCACTGCCTTCGGGAAGAGATAGGATAGGTGCGATGGTTAACTTCTGCTTTTAGGTTTGAAATGCTGACTCTTGCTCGGCTTCCCAAATGAACTTGTTCCCCTTATGAGTTAATGCAGTCAAAGGACGTGCAATCAGAGAGAAACCTTCAATGAATCTTCGGTAATAACCGGCAAGGCCAAAAAATTGGCGGATATGAGTAGGAGTAGTGGGAGTTTCCCACTTGCTGATAGCTTCGATCTTTGCGGGATCAACTTTGATACCCTGGTCGCTCACAATATGACCCAGAAATTGAACTTCCTTCAACCAAAATTCGTACATGGAGAATTTGGTATAAAGTTGTTCTTGTCTCAAAAGTTCCAACACTAGTCGAAGATGTTGTTCATGTTTTTCTTTTTTTGGAGTAGATGAGGATATCATCTATGAAGACGATAACGAACTTGTCCAGGTATGGTTTGCATACTCGATTCATGAGATCCATGAATACAGCAGGTGCGTTGGTTAAACCGAATGGCATCACAAGAAACTCATAATGACCATAACGGGTTTTAAACGCAGTCTTCATCACATCGCTCTCCTTCACCCTCAACTGGTGATATCCTGATCGTAAATTGATCTTAGAGTAAACGCTGTATCCTTGCAGCTGATCGAAAAGATCGTCAATCCTGGGAAGGGGATATCGATTCTTGATCGTCAACTTGTTCAGCTCACGATAATCGATAAACATGTGGAAAGATCTGTCCTTCTTCTTCACAAACAAAACAGGTGCGCCCCAAGGTGATGAACTCGGTTGGATAAATCCACGGTCTAGCAGTTCTGACAGTTGACTCTGCAACTCTTACAGTTCGGAAGGTGCTAGTCGATAAGGTGCGCGAGCTACAGGTGCAGCTCCTGGTACTAGATCAATCTGGAATTCCACCGATCGTGGCGGCGGTAATCCAGGCAATTCTTCTGGAAAGACGTCGGGAAATTCGTTCACAATCCGCACATCATCAACACTCGTCTCCTCGGTTTCTAACTTCTTCACATGTGCCAGAATAGCAAAACGCCCTTTCCTCATGACTTTCTGTGCCTTCATGCAACTAATGAGGTTCAACTTTGGGCTACCTTTCTCTCCGTGTACGATCAATGGCACACCGTCTTCGCGAGGTATACGGATAATCTTCTCTCCACAAACAACTTGAAATTTCCCGTTCATATTGATTATAAACGTTCCATATTAATTGATTTTGTTGCGAGGTTTTGACCTCTATATGAGACGTTTTTCAAAGACTGCATTCGTTTTTAAAACAAACCATAACCTTTATTTTATCGACAAGGTTAAAAAGTCACCACCTAGATTATCCATAAATGATAATCTAAAAATATTACACTTACACACTACCAATACATATTGGTTTACAATATTAATATGTTACAACAAAGTAAATCTCGAATACAGTTTTAAACAATATTATACAAGCATGCTGACACCAAATCTTGTCCATATTTTAGCATGCGACAGCGGAAGCTCTTAATAATCACCTGAGAATAAACATGCTTTAAACGTCAATAAAAATGTTGGTGAGTTACAGGTTTAACCTATATATTTATCAAATCGTAATAATAGACCATAAGATTTCATTTTTCAATAATATATAATCTGTATAAAAATCATTCATATGTTGAACACATGGTAACCGACATTAACAAAATGCATATAGAATATCCCCAAAAAAGAAATCCATCTGTACTAATAACTCGAAGTACAAAAGCATACCATTTTCCAGTATGGGGGGAGTTAGGGTCCGTAGATCTACCTTTAGGATTCACGTCAATTAGGGTGTCTGTTCCCTAATTCTTAGGTTACCAAGCTAAAAGGGTGATATTCGGTATTCATAATCCAACATAGAATGTAATTTCAAGTACTTGTGTCTATTTTGTAAAACATTTACAAAACTGCATGTATTCTCATCCCAAAAATATTAGATTTAAAAGTGGGACTATAACTCACTTTCACAGATTTTTACTTCGTCGGAAAGTAAGACTTGGCCACGGGTTGATTCACGAACCTATAACAAATATGTACATATATATCAAAGTATGATCAAAATATAATTACAACATTTTTTATTACGTTTTAATGAATTGAGTGTTTTAAGTCAGTAGTCCACGTTAGTAACCTATAACTAGTTGTCCACAGTTAGATGTACAGAATTAAAGTAATATATTTTATCTTGATTCAATCCACAACCTCGTGTATACAAGCCTCAGGCTAGATCACAACTCAAAGTATATATAATATTTTGGAATCAACCTCAACCCTGTATAGCTAACTCCAATATTACTGCATATAGAGTGTCTATGGTTGTTCCGAAATATATATATATATATATATATATATATATATATATATATATATATATATATATATATATATATATATATATAGATGGGTCGATATGATATGTCAAAACATTGTATTCATGTCTATGGTATCCCAAGATTACATAATATATGTTAGAATACATGTATAATACAATATAAGTTAATTAAGTTAGGATTTGTATAGATTTGTTACAAATTTCACGTAGCTACGTCAATCAAAATTATCCAATTTTGTTTTACCCATAACTTCTTCGTTTTAAATCCGTTTTGAGTGATTCAAGTTGCTATGGTTTCATATTGAACTTAAGTTTATGAATCTAAATAGAAAAAGTATAAGTTTATAGTCGGAAATATAGGTTACAAGTCGTTTTTGTAAAGGTAGTCATTTCAGTTGAAAGAACGACGTCTAGATGACCATTTTGGAAAACATACTTCCACTTTGAGTTTAACCATGATTTTTGGATATAGTTTCATGTTCATAATAAAAATCATTTTCCCAGAAGAACAACTTTTAAATCAAAGTTTATCATAGTTTTTAATTAACTAACCCAAAACAGCCCGCGGTGTTACTACGACGGCGTATATCCGATTTTACGTTGTTTTTCGTGTTTTCGGGTTTTAAATCATTAAGTTAGCATATCATATAGATATAGAACATGTGTTTAGTTGATTTTAAAATTCAAGTTAGAAGGATTAACTTTGTTTGCGAACAAGTTTAGAATTAACTAAACTATGTTCTAGTGATTACATGTTCAAATCTTCGAATAAGATAGTTATACATATATGAATCGAACGATGTTATGAACATCATTACTAACTCAAGTATAGTAGGTAAACCTACTGGAAATGATGAAAAAATAACTTGAGCTTTAAAGGATCTTTGATGGCTTGAAAGTTCTTGAAATAGAATCATGACACAAAAACAAGTTCAAGTAAGATTATTACTCGAATTAAGATAGTTATACTTATAGAAATTGAATCAAAGCTTGAATATGAATATTACCTTGATTTATAAAAATAACCTACTGTAAATAATAAAGGTTTCTTGATCTTAGATGATTGCTTGGAATGGATTAGGAAACTTGGAAGTAAACTTGTAAACTTGGAAGTGTTCTTGATGTGTTCTTGAGTAATTGTTTTTATAATGATTATAGGTAATAACCAAAGCTTGTATTTGATGATTTTTGCTGGAAAAATAGTAACTTAGATGTTCATGAAAGAGTGTGTGTGTTTTGAGAGAGAATTGGGAAGAAAATTGGAACTGAAATGGAGTAGGTGGTGAGTGGTGAAGGTGAGTGGGGTTAAAAGGAGTTCTTGTTTTTGTTTCCTTGCTCATAAGTCATGCTAGTTGTCTAATTGTTGGTTCCACATATTTGTTGACTATATAGGGCTGCTAAGAGCTAAATTATTATGTGTATATACCAATAGTATATACGTCTAGGAGCTGGGTATTGTACGAGTACGAATACGGTTGCATACGAGTAGAATTGTTGATGAAAATGAATGAGAATGCAATTGTAAGCATTTTTGTTAAGTAGAAGTACTTTGATATGTGTCTTGAAGTCTTTCAAAAGTGTACTAATACATCTAAATACACTACATGTATATACATTTTAACTGAGTCGTTAAGTCATCGTTAATCGTTACATGTAAGTGTTGTTTTGAAACCTTTAAGTTAACGATCTCATTTAATGTTGGTAACCCATTGTTTATTATATCTAATGAGATATTAAATTATTACATTATCATGATATTATGATGTATGAATATATCTTAATATGATATATATACATTAAAATGTCGTTACAACGATAATCGTTACATATATGCCTCGTTTCAAAATTCTTGAGTTAGTAGTCTTGTTTTACATATGTAGTTCATTGTTAACATACTTAATAATATATATAATTATCATTTTATCATGTTAAATATAGTGTAACAATATCTTAATATGATACATATGTATTTAGTAAGACGTTGTAATAATGATAATCGTTATATATATCGATCCGAGTTTCTTAACTTAGTAGTCTCATTTTTTTGTATATAACTCATTGTTAATATACTTATGGAGATACTTACTTATCATAATCTCATGTTAACTATATGTATATCCATATATATATCGTCATGTCATTTTTACAAGTTTTAACATTCGTGAATCGCCGGTCAACTTGGGTGGTCAATTGTCTACATGAAACTCATTTCAAATAATCATGTCTTAACAAGTTTGATTGCTTAACATGTTGGAAATATTTAATCATGCAAATATAGTTTTCAATTAATATATAATCATGGAAAATTTCGAGTCACTATACAACTTCTGCTCTTACTTTGGACAACCAGTCCATACCAACTATCACATTGAAGCTTCCCAACTTGATGGGTATCAAATCAATCTCAAAGTCCACACCAGCTAGGTTTATTATGCCTCCTCAGCCAATTTGGTCAACTTTTTCAAGTTTCCCATTGGCTACTTCAACCAGAATACTCTCGTCTAAAGGTACTAACGACCAGTCTATCTTAGAACAAAAATGTCTACATACGTAACTCCTATCGGCACCGGTATCAAATAAGACAGAAGCAAGTAGATTATTGACAGTGAATATACCTGTGACCAAATCAGGATCCTCACGGGCATCTCGAGCGTTCATGTTGAAAACTCTCCCACGTGCTGATCCGGCATCCTTCCTCTTGTTCGGGCACTCATTCTTGAAGTGGCCCTATTGACCGCACTCAAAACACTTTCTTGGTCCAGTAGGGTTTGTCTTCAAAGCTGGGGTGGTAATCTTGCATTCCCTGCCAATGTGCCCAGTCCTTTTACACTTTTTACAGACCACGTTGCAGTACCCTGTATGATGCTTGTAGCATCTCTTGCACTGCAGAAGACTACCCTTCTAGTTAGGGTTCGAGCTAGGGTTCGGGTTGGGGTTCCTCCAGTCATTGTTTCCCTTGAAACCCTCAAGCCTCTTAGCTGGGTTCTGATCAAAGACCTTCGCTTTGTTGCTTTTCCACTTATGCTTCTCATAACTAGCTCCTGATTCTGGTTTCGCTTTCTCTGGTTCCTTGCGGATGATCTGGTTAATCAGGGTGTGCGCCATGCGCATAGCTTCCGGGACATCTGCTGGTTTCGAAAAAGTGACATTTCCCTGAATGGTCTTGCAAAGTCCCCACAAGTATCGTTCCATTCGTTTAAATTCAGGGGTAACCATCGTGGGGCACATCAAAGCTAACTCCAAATACCTTCGGTTATAGCCATCAAGGTTGGTTCCCACAACCTTCAGCTCCCAAAACTCAGCTTCCATTTTCTGAATTTCGGTTCGGGGGCAATACTCATCGATCATAGCGCTCTTCAAGTCCTCCTATGGTGTAGCATAAGCCTCGTCAATTCCTTTAGCCTAAGCAAGCGTGTTCCACCAAGTTAAAGTGCCGTTCGACAGAGTACAGGAGGCGTACTTAGTTTTGTTCACTTCCGAGCAGTTGCTCACATGGAACACAGCTTCTAACTTCTCAAACCATCTCGTCAGTCCAACTGGCCCTTCTGTACCACTGAAATTGTGGGGCTTGCAGCTTTGGAATTCCTTATAGGTACACCTGTTTTGAACAGCTGGGTTGGCCGGTAGAGTTGGAGCAGGATTGGCATTCGCCATAGCTGCGGCTATTCGAGCAGCAATCATTTTCTCAATCTGTGGTGTTGTGGGCGTTTCCCTTGGGACTCTTCCGTTGAATAAAAGTTTCGACTTACGTCAAAATTCCGCATTCAATAATATTATAGCATAAGGCACCCAGTATGGAACACAACACACAATTAAGTAAAGCAACCAGATACAGATACCACAAAATCATCATACGGTAGCGTAAATAGAACACCGCACAAAATCTAAACAACAATAAGTTCTATTCATTAATAAGAAAATTGCATACATCCGCATAAGGTTCGTACAATACATGAATAAAACATGAAACTACTAACAGAGTTACATAAGGAAATCTAATACAATAATCCTACGGTGATGGTGGGTAAATGATGTCCATCAGGTGGGACATCTGATCCTCGAGCTCAGTTACCCGAGCACGGAGGATATGCACTTCCCTCGTCAGTTCCTCGACGACGAGGGATGCTGGTGGTGCAGATGGTACAGATGGTGCAGGTGGTGTAGATGTAGACGTCACAGTGCGGGTGGTCTTACACACGAATGGATCGGCGGGATACGGTACGACCCTCTTATGGGCTGTGACCCTAACCAACTTTCCATGTGCATCCACGAACGGTCTTCCTCCATTAATCCCTGGGATAAAGGTACCATTGAAACAATACCACTTCTTCGGCGGGGTAGAGGGTGGCTGCACGGGCTCCTCCTCAGGGTCCTCCTCAGAATCCTCCTCGGGATCCTCCTCGCTGGAGTCGTCGGATGATGAATCGTCTGAATCATCTGAAGGTGGATCTGCTCGGCCGGTGGTCATAAGTCGATATCTGCCTGGTGGAATCAGCACAACACGTCCATCAGCGGTGCGTCTAGCCTAATATCCATGCTCGTTACAGAAAGGACCGTCCTCATTTCCCCCAGGAATCACAGTACCACCGGGATGGTGCTGTGGCCTCGGGAGTCTAAGGCTAGGTGGTGCTGGAATCATCTCGGGATCCTCGTCTCCGTCTGAGACGTCCATAAGGTCAAGCACGAGTCCACTGGAAGGTGAATCGCCAGAGTCATCGACGGGTAGCGGTGAGTCAGCAACAATGGTAGGCGAGGCAACAGCCGTCTCTGAGTCACACTTGAAGACAAAGGTCATAGGCAGCATGTCTGACATCTGAACAAGGAAAAATAACTTTTTCCATGTCAGTAAGACATATAGCAAGCACGCAATTAGGCACTACAGCATCCTAGCAGTACATATCATGGCAATATTAACAAAATCCTACAAAAGTATCATGCAATCGAAAACAGATAGTAGCATGCAGTAGCATACAGCAAGTATACATAGTAGTAAAAGTAAGCAGTAGCATGCAGTAAGTTCCGCAGAAATAGTTAAACAAGCAAGTTGTATCAAGACTCACTAATGCAACCTAATTCCCTACAACCGATGCTCTGATACCAAATGTGACGCCCCGTACAAAACCATCGTGTACGTTTTGTCAACAACAGGATCTTTACACGGTCAAGTACTACATGTTGTTTGAAAACCAGTTTGCATTCATAAAAATATAGCGTTTACAAAAGATAACGTGACACAAAGGTCGTTACAAAGTCATTATTCAAATAACATAAGTTGTGAATGCAAGATAAAAGTTTCATGATTGAGACATCTCTAAGTAATGCAGCAGAAATCTAACACAATAGGTCCATAACAGCAAGTCTAAAATACCAAGATAACAAGTCTAACAGCGGAAGCAACATCGTCTAAGCACTTGAGAAATACACGCTTAAAAGTCAACATGAATGTTGGTGAGCTATAGTTTGTAATCTGTAAAATAATGTAGACCACGAGTTGTCGTATTCAAAATAGTATGAAAAGTATATGCTTGTCCGTAGGCACCTGGTAACTAACTTAACATAATAGTAATACCCCCTAAAAGTACAGTTGGTGAGTGCGTATGTCCTCGAAGTATCAAACACCCGTTAAATGCTAGCGCGACTAGCCCGAGTGGAGATGTCAAACCCTATGGATCCATATCTAAGATTCGCGTTCACGGTTCAGAAACCAATGATTAAACGTTACCGAGCTAAGGGGAATCTTTGTACCGTTATATCACCCACACATATGTAAAGTTTAAGTACTCATGTCAAGTAAGTAAAATGTAAAAAGTGCATGTATTCTCAGTCCCAAAAATAGTATGAGTAAAAAAAAAGGGAAGTTATAACTCACAGCGAATAAGCAGTAAAAGTCGATATGAAACGTATGCAGGTAGTAAGTCGGTCCGAAAGGTCGTCAACCTAAGTCAAAGGTCACTAGGTCAGTATGTTGTCCCAATAAGTTTAAAAATGAATAAGTTAAGTTTAAGTGTCATCATCATCATCATTCATCATCATAAAAGCTAAGTAAGTTTGACAAGAATAGAGATCGAAACAATAGGCTGAATTCGGTCAGCTGCTACGACCTATATACAAAACGAAAAGACGCGTATTCAGTGGCTATGGCTCCGTATATGCGTCCTCTAACCGCTGACCAATTTTCAGAACCTAACTTGTCTTCGTTTGACCGTGGAGACGGTTTAAGTGCGAGTAGGTCAGAAATTTCAGCACAACTTTACAACGGCGTAGTGACTTTCGGAGGGCTATAAATCCTAAACCGTATGTCGGATTAAGTTGAGGCCTAAACGAAAAGTCATCTACTCGAAACTAACTAACTGAAAATAAGTTTTCCAGAAGTCCAGGAATCAGTTCAGATCCCGAAAAACAGTAAACAAGTGCTCCGGTGGGGTTCTTGGTGCTTGATGCTCATCACGGTTCTCATCCTTGATGCTTGTAGCTTCAAGTGTACAACTCATTGATGGGTTAGCATCACCTTGACCAAGATTCTACCATCAACACACAATATGTTAAGACCAAGTAAGAACACAACTCATTTAAGAGTCTTAGATGGATGATGAACCAAGGTTACATCATATCCTTAGTCTTAACACAATTACAAGTTCTATTTACAACTAAAGCTACAAACTTTACTACAATCAAACAAGTATGAACATAATCTAAATCAAATAAAGTGACGGAACCCTAAGCTAGAGAGTTTGGATCCTTTTCACACAAGTTATAAGATTACAAAGCTAGAAAGCTTGAATCTTTACAAGATTAATGAGACCATAAGCTATAAAGCTAAGATCTTTAACAAAATAATGAAAATAATGAGACCATAAGCTAAAAAGCTAAGATCTTTAACATAATAATGAGACCCGAAGCTAAAAAGCTTGGATCTTTAGTGTTCTTGAAGATCTTGAAGCATAAAGCTTGGATCTTTAAGATACATGAAGATTACAAATACAAGTTTGAATCTTTATAACAAAATAACAAGATTAAAGCTAAAAGATTTAGATCTACAAAGTAGGTGAAGATTCAAAGCTAGAAAGCTTGAATCTTCCATGTTCTTGAAGGATTCAAATCCATGTTTGAATCTACAAGATGTAATTAAGATCAAAAGCTAAAAAGCTTGATCTTCTAATGATGATGATGAACTCGTGATGATGAGAAGGAGAAGAAGAAAAGAAATTCAAAATACTTACAATCTTTAGACTAGAGAGAAAATAAATGAACAAGTGTGTGTAAATTGTGAATGGAAATCAAGTGTGAATGGTGAGGAAATGGCTTAGTATTTATAGGAGGTGAGGTGAGGTGAGGGTGGTGGTGGTTAGGCCGTGGGTTTCCAAGTGGGACAAAGGGGACACCTTTTTGCTTTTTGGTTAATGGTTGTCTAAAGTTGGTGCTTGTGTTAGGATCCCATGCAACATTAAGGATAATATTTGACAAAAATACTAGCATGTTCCTTCTAATAAATGGGCATTTATATTACTTATTAATGGGTCACTAGTTACTTATAATTGGGCTAATTAAATAGTCGACTAGCTAGTGTAGGGTGGGCTAAGGTCCAACAAGGTAGAAAGTCCAACAAGACTAACTAGTGTGCTCTAGTAAATTACTAAGCGTAATTAAGCATCCAAAAACTCAAGTAATTGTTATTATAAAATAACAATTAGTATTTCATAGTCGTAATATTCCAATTACGACAAAAGTTAAACGTGTACACAGTACGCAGTTCGTTCAAAACGTCAAGTGACACTAACGGTCATAAAGGCTTCCGGGGGTTAAGTTAACTATCCTACGTACTTAATGATACGTTTTAACATATAAAAGAAAGTAATCAACATGTAGAAAGTCCCCAGAGTATAATATAGCTCAGTACGCACAAATACGCAGTTTCGCGAAAACACAAAGCACAAAAGCAAGTCGAAAAAGTCGGGTCGTTACACATAAGTCCCAAAAATGCCTAAAATCACTAACGGCTAGTGATTATATTTCCAAAACACCAAGTAACACCTAAATCAAGCATTTCCACACTTGATTAACTAACTTTGACTCAAAACATAGTTTGACAACAATTCAAGGTTAACACCCATTTTGACCAACCAACATGTTCTTATGAACATCTAAATCACTAACATACTTACAATCTAGTGATTAACACCCAAACCCATGACAAATCTAGCCAATTTCATCATTAAAACCTAAACCCATAATAATTTAGTCGACTCACACGAACCATACCCAAAACCCCTAAATATCACAATAAATGGGGTTTATAACCCTAACAAGCATAAACCCTAAACACAAACAAGAATCAAACACTATAATTAGGATTAGGGTTTACCTAAAGCACCAAAACGAGCTCTAGTAGCTAGAAACACCAACAAGCACCAAGAACCACTCCAATTTGGGCAAGAATCACCATCTTCATCACCATTTGCATCTTCCTCTCCCTAGAACTCTTCACTCTCTCTCTAAGATCTTTGGTGGGAGAGAAATGAGTGTGAAATGAGTTCATGATAAGGTTGGATCAGTTTTGTGGCCAAAAATTCGACTCTAAAGTGAAAGGACCAAAACACCCTCCAAAATCCCCTTTAAAACGAGTTCAAGGCATCAGCTCTGCCACATTATCGTGTCTCGCGACATCTGGTCACGTTTCACGACACCCCAAACGCGAAAAAATTAATTGGAACGCGATGAAGTGACCAGGACTTGGATTTTTAAGGCGTCACGTTTTGACCCAGTTTGTCGCGTTTCGCGACGTACCAAAATGCGACAAGTACGCTCCAAACGCGATAACTGCAGTTCTCAGCTTCAATTTAAAAGTTCAGGGACTGAGTTTGACAAATTCTAATTCTGATGTAAATTCTGAAAATGCACAAGTGTTAGGTTGACTTTTAGTGGCGCTTTCTGGTGCACACATTTACTGACACTTTCTGGAACATTTTCCGATGCACAAAATTCAGGGTGTTACTTGGAAATGGAACCGCGGGGTTGTATTCCTTTAATTCAGGTGACTGCTTCAACTCAGCTTCCACTTTCTTCTCAATTAACTTAATACTATCATCAACTTTGAACCCGAGAGACTCGGTAGTCTCCATCTTCTTCGCTTCCAACTTGTGAGCATCTGAAGTAGTCCCGACATTAATGATATCAAATAATTACCATATTCGGGAGTTATATCACTAACTCTAATCTCCTCGTCTTCACAAGATGATACACTCTTCACTCGAACCCCATCAACACTACGATAAGGAGTATACTCCGCCATATCGGAATATCTGAGAAAACAAAAGCACCATCCTCAGTGTAAATGGTACGAGCTCCAATCTCATCTTCAAACTCTTTGTAGTGACCCGAACTTTTCCATGTTTATATATATTAATTGAGATTGATATTTACATGACTAAATGTTTCCAACGTGTTAAGCAATCAAACTTGTTAAGACTTGATTAAATGAAATAAGTTTCATATAGGCAATTGATCACCCAAGTTGACTGGCGATTCACGAACATTACAAATTTGTAAAAACTACATGTTGTGGTATATATAGACATATATATATGGTTGACATGAGATTATGATGAGTAAGTATCTCACTAAGTATATTAACAATGTGTGATATACATAAGAAATGATATTACTAAGTTAAGAAACTCGAAATGATATATATAATGATTATCGTTATGATAACGTCTACTAAATACATATGTATCATATTAAGATATTGATACACTATATTTAACATGATAAAATGATATTTAAATATATCATTAAGTGTGTTAACAATGAACTACATATGTAAAAACAAGACTACTAACTCAAGAATTACGAAACAAGACTTATATGTAACGATTATCGTTGTAACGATATTTTAATGTATATATCATATTAAGAGATATTCATACATCATAATATCATGATAACATAATAATTTAACATCTCATTTGATATAATAAACATTGGGTTAACAACATTAATTGAGATCGTTAACTTAAAGGTTTCTAAACAACACTTACATATAACGACTAACGAAGACTTAACGACTCCATTAGAATGTATATACATGTTGTGTTTTGATATGTATTCTTACACTTTTAAAAAACTTTAAGACACATATAAAGGTACTTCTACTTAACAAAAATGCTTACAATTACATCCTCGTTCAGTTTCATCAACAATTCTACTCGTATGCACTTGTATTCGTACTCGTACAATACATAGCTTTTAGATGTATGTACTATTGGTATATACACTCCAATGATCAGCTCTTAGCAGCCCATGTGAGTCACCTAACACATGTAGGAACCATCATTTGGCAACTAGCATGAAATATCTCATAAAATTACAAAAATATTAGTAATCATTCATGACTTATTTACATGAAAACAAAATTACATATCCTTTATATCTAATCCATATACCAATGACCAAAAATACCTACAGACACTTTCATTCTTCAATTTTCTTCATCTAATTGATCTCTCTCAAGTTCTATCTTCAAGTTCTAAGTGTTCTTCATAAATTCCATAAGTATAGTTTCATAAAAATCAAGAATACTTCCAACTTTGCAAGTCTACTTCCAAGCTTTCTAATCCATTCCAAGTAATCATCTAAGATCAAGGAACCTTTGTTATTTACAGTAGTTTATCTTTCTAACTCAAGGTAATATTCATATTCAAACTTTGATTCAATTTCTACAACTATAACAATCTTATTTCGAGTGAAAATCTTACTTGAACTATTTTCGTGTCATGATTCTGCTTCAAGAACTTTCAAGCCATCCAAGGATCCTTTGAAGCTAGATCCATTTTTCTCATTTCCAGTAGTTTTATCCAGAAAACTTGAGGTAGTAATGATGTTCATAACATCATTCGATTCATACATATAAAGCTATCTTATTCGAAGGTTTAAACTTGTAATCACTAGAACATAGTTTAGTTAATTCTAAACTTGTTCGCAAACAAAAGTTAATCCTTCTAACTTGACTTTTAAAATCAACTAAACACATGTTCTATATCTATATGATATGCTAACTTAATGATTTAAAACCTGGAATCACGATGAACACTATAAAATCGAATATACGTCGTCGTAGTGAAACCGGGGGCTGTTTTAGTTTGGATAATTAAAAACTATGATAAACTTTGATTTAAAAGTTGTTCTTCTGGGAAAATGATTTTCATATGAACATGAAACTATATCCAAAAATCTTGGTTAAACTCAAAGTGAAAGTATGTTTTTCAAAATGGTCATCAAGATGTCGTTCTTTCAACGGAAATGACTACCTCTTTAGTAATTGACATGTAACTTAAATTTCCAACTATAAACCTATACTTTTTCTATTTGGATTCTTAAATTAGAGTTCAATATGAAACCATAGCAATTTGATTTACTCAAAACGGATTTAAAATGAAGAAGTTATGGGTAAAACAAGATTGGATATTTTTGATCTTTTTAGCTACGGGAAATGTTTAACAAATCTATACAAATCATATCCTAGCTAACATATATTGTATTATACATGTATTCTAATATATTATGTAATCTTGGAATACCATCGACACGTATGCAAATGTTTTGACATATCATATCGATCCATGTATATATATTATTTGGAATAACCATAGACACTCTATATGCAGTAATGTTGGAGTTAGCTATACAGGGTTGAGGTTGATTCCAAAAATATATATACTTTGAGCTGTGATCTAGCCTGAGACGTGTATACACTGGGTCGTGGATTGATTCAAGATAATATATATCGATTTATTTCTGTACATCTAACTGTGGACAACTAGTTGTAGGTTATTAACGAGGACAGCTGACTTAATACACTCAAATCTTTAAAACATAATAAAAATGGTTGTAATTATATTTTGATCATACTTTAATATATATGTACATATTTGTATAGGTTCGTGAATCGATCCGTGGCCAAGTCTTATTTCCGAGGAAAGAAAAATCTGTGAAAGTGAGTTATAGTCCCACTTTTAAAATCTAATATTTTTGGGATGAGAATACATGCAGGTTTTATAAATGATTTACAAAATAGACACAAGTACGTGAAACTACATTCTATGGTTGAATTATCGAAATCGAATATGCCCCTTTTTATTAAGTCTGGTAATCTAAGAATTAGGGAACAGACACCCTAATTGACGCGAATCCCAAAGATAGATCTATTGCGCTTAACAAACCCCATCCAAAGTACCGGATGCTTTAGTACTTCGAAATTTATGTCATATCCGAAGGGTGTCCCGGAATGATGGGGATATTCTTATATATGCATCTTGTTAAAGTCGGTTACCAGGTGTTCACCATATGAATGATTTTTATCTCTATGTATGGGATGTGTATTAAAATATGAAATCTTGTGGTCTATTGTTACGATTTGATATATATAGGTTAAACCTATAACTCACCAACATTTTTGTTGACGTTTAAAGCATGTTTATTCTCAGGTGAATACTAAGAGCTTCCGCTGTTGCATACTAAAATAAGGACAAGATTTGGAGTCCATGTTTTTATGATATTGTGTAAAAACTGCATTCAAGAAACATATGTCGATGTAATATATTTCTATTTTAAACCATTATGTAATAGTCATGTGTAAATAGTATATTTTAGATTATCATTATTTGATAATCTACGTAATGCTTTTAAAACCTTTATTGATAAAATAAAGGTTATGGTTGTTTTAAAAATGAATGCAGTCTTTGAAAAACGTCTCATATAGAGGTCAAAACCTCGCAACGAAATCAATTAATATGGAATGTTTATAATCAATATGAATAGGACATTTCACTCTTCCTCATCATCTTCACACCCCAAGGTAAAAACTGGTTCAAATTCATCGGAATCATAACCCTCAAAACTAGATATAACATTAACCTGCGAATAATGAGAAACCTGAGGTTCCTTGTTATTTTGAGAAACCTGATAAGAACTAACATTCTGGCTTCCAGAAGAATTATGATTTGGGTTGACATGGGTATTATATGGAAGAGTACCTGGCTCTCTCCAATAAAAATATGAAATCCTACCCATTTCCCTCTCAAGATTCTGAATCGAAGCCTACTGATTACGCATCTGCTGTTTCATAAGCTCTTCTATCTCACACACTCTCTCTCTCTCTCTCTCTCTCTCTCTCTCACAACCATATAACCCTTATCAAATCTTCTAAACTAGACTTCTCACCCTGATGGTTATTCCGCTGATACTAATTTTGGTAGAACGATTGTTGGTAGTTTTGTTGTTGATTTCTATTATGAAACCCCGATGGTCCAATTCTCTGAAAACCCGAACTACCTCCTGACAACTGATTACCTACATAATTAACTTGTTCAATCATCGGCCTATCATTTATGTCACAATCCTTAGTGAAATGTCGGCCTTTACACTTCTAACCCACCTGCATCGCAACTACAGTCTTGTTCAGTTTCCCAAACTCTCTAGCAAAGGTCTTCATCTGATTAGATAATGAAGCCAAAGTCATACCACTACCGTCATCTTCCTCATCATAGACACTAGATATTGTCTTCTTCATCGGAACGCCCCTAGATGATGATGTACATTCAAACGTATGCTGGGATATATCTTCTAAAAGCTGATACGCTTCATTTGGCATTTTGTGCAAGAACACTCCTCCCGCTGAAGAGTCTAGAATACCCCGTGTATGATCAATAATAACCTGGTAAAAGATCTACACAATAGAACCAATATCTAACTCGTGTTGAGGACAATTGCACAACATCTTCTTCAATCTATTCCAAGCATTATGTAGCGATTCATCAAACTTCGGAGCAAACGATTTAATCTCGGCCTTCAACCTTGCAACTTTGACCGGCGAAAAATAATGAGTGATAAACTTATCGTGAAGTAGGGCATAAGCTGTAACAGAATTTGATGGTTGAGATTTCAACCATGCCCTCGCGTCCCCTGTTAACGAATAGAAAAAAAGTCTCAATATGAACGCATCTGCACTAACATATATCTTTATTCTTGTAAGGGCCACATAACATCAAACTGCTCAATATGATCAAATGCATTGCCTGTTTTTCCATCAAACTTATTCTCCCAGACCATATGAATAAACTGAGGCTTGACCTCAAACGAATCAGCAGTGATATCCGATGTACAAATAGGAGGTGGTAATGCTGGTGGTGCAGTTTGCCTAGAATTCCACATCGGTTGGTCATTAGGGTTTGTAGCCTTGACTGGTTCCTCAATAACAGGCTCTGTTTCAACCCCAGTAATAATCTTAGCTTCTACCTCAGAATCCAGTGATAAGGACTCTAATCTCTAAATAAGAGAAAGTTCTTACCTTAACTTCAAACGTTTGTGGTACTCTCTCTTTGCGGTTAAGGAAATGGCTCAACTACTTCTGATTTGACAGAACGTAGTTTCATACACTTCTTTACCTAGCTTGCAATAACACCACAACCAACACAAGCGCGTAAAACCAAACAAAAATAATAAAAAGTAACTTCCGCATAAACAAGTTCTCACGAAAGAATCGAATAACTAAAAGTAACAATAATCCCTAACAAGCACCACTCCCCAGCAGCGGCGCCAATAAGTTGATGTGTAAAATCTAATTTATAAATTGACTCAAAAACTTTACACTAAATAAGTAAATAGGCAACTAAAACCTGATCGTGCAGTAGCTAGTAAGTAAATTGACCAGTTCGGTCCACATGGAGCAGTAATTTTGAAAATTTTAAACTATTAATTATCCTAAATAAATTGGGTCGTTGAGATGAATTTAAGTTAAAAACTAAAATAACGCATAAAGTAAGTAAACAAGAATTCAATGGAGACATGGATATTCACTTAGAATCAATTCCTAAGGATCCAGATTGCTTTAATTTAAACCGTTATAATAACTGATTTGTGGTGGAATTGCAATTATATGTCGATTCTCGCAATTTCTTAACTAGATTCCCAAGTGTAATTGCCGTTATCCTAATTCAGTAATCAATTCACCAATTAATAATTCATGCTAGTTTTTCACACCTAAACTACCAATTTAATACTATTCATAAATTGCCAAACATGATAAGAAAATCACTTTTTCAATTATTGGTCAAGAAAAATCTGCCTGCACGCGCCGAGCTAAGGTTGTTATCTCATCTTTTTAAAAAAATGGTCGAAATTAGACGTTACGTACGAACAGTTATGGTCAATTTAATTATCTACACGCTAAAAAGGGTCAAAACGCATAGCTGTAAGCATTTTTTTTAATCAAATTTATGTTTTCAGTGATACGAGAATGACAACGATTTAATTTACTGAGACAGACATAATATGTCATATTAGCACGTTCACAAATAGTGTTACATGTTGATATATATGTAGCTGAAAGATACATAAAGAATCATTTTTTCAGTCTTTGCATACTTGAGAATTTTTTTATGATACTTGAGAATAAAACCCATTCTCCATTATGTCTCGCGTTATATGTTTCATAATCATAATAAATACCACACCAAATTACCATTGGCTTGTAGTTGATTACTAATCAAACAAGTTGTGTATGCATTTTTTCAATAGTATCATGGGTTTTGAATTTTATAATAATAGTAACTGAACATCCATTTGTCATTTTGTCAAACTCAATTTATGTTGACGGTATAAAAAGAACAAATTACAAGTCAAAAACATTTCAACGTATTTTTCTTGAACGCCATAGTTTTATGTAATTATATTTGTTGCATGAATCATATGTCACTTTATTTTAAATAATCTATACTAGCTTCTTTTTCTTACTTATATTATTATTATAATATTATTATATATTATATTAATATTAATATTAATATTTAATATTAATATCAATATTAATATTAATATTAATATTAACATTATGTATGTAATGTATTATCCGAGGTCAAAGCATATCCACCTCCTATGTTTGATCTAACATTGGATTAGAAGTGTTCGGTGTTTGTTTATAAACTAGATAACTCACTGAATTGAATGAAAAGGGTTTGGAAATCATATCGAATTTGAATTTGACTTTTGGTTCAGTTTCAATTCGATTTTCAAATTTGAATTCTGTTTTCAGTTTCATTTTCAGGATAGCCTCCAAAAATTCAAAAACTAATCAAAAAAACACATAAAAAATAATTTAAGTTCATATAAACAAAAAGAGCATACTATTTTTAGCAACTCATCTAGCAAAACAAAGTATACTTCATGTGTGATTATTGGTTTGTGTATGTAGTAAATTTGTGTATAAATTAAATGCAAAATTCATATAATAATTTTACCATTAATATGAGTTTATGATGCAAAATTATGACATTTATGTTGATAATTTTAATGTCATCTAACATTTATATTAGTTGATTGAGATTTACTTGAATGTAGGAGTTAACTAATTATACGTTTTTAGGAAAATGTGCCTTCCAACAACTTTTTTCGCGAAAAGGTGTGACTTTTGTCAAACGATTTTTCACACCAAAACTGAAGGTTTGCCTCCCTTCATGATTAACTGTCATTAACTACTTTTAATTTCATTTTTGGCAGACTTGCATTCACACAGAAAACATATATCGAAAACATACAATTCTCTCATACTTGATTTAGATTTCTTCTTGCCTAGAAACAAAATCGTTTTGTCTTATCCCAGTTAGATTTCGTGTAAACACGAGACTTGTGATGGGCGAAATACTTAATTAGGGACAGCTTTTAAAGAAAGTTTCTTAAAAGTTAAATAGTTTTAAAATGGAAACTTTACATCAAAGGCATATGAAAGCATGTCATTCACATACAATTACAACACTAAGATAACCAGGAAATCGATTAAAAGTATTAAGGAGTCTTTGTAAGTAGTTGGTTAGCCGTGATCATCGAAAGAGATGGGATTTAGGACCCATTAATTCCAATAGAGCAAGGACTTTTACGAACGTTTTGATATCCATTCAAAAGACTTAATTTGAATTTCATCAAGAACCATAGGACCATTTCCTTTTATCTTTCTAAAAACAATAAGGTTCCTATTCGCCAAATCATATACTCGCTGATCCATTCTATGGATCGCCATAGATTTGAGTAACAATCGATGAGATAAAATCCTTTTACCTAGGAAGAGCTCTGCAAGCTTTGTATGCGCTATGCTTCCCAAATGCCACCATCGTTATACCATATTCCAAATATCTTTACCAAATTGGCAATGAAGTAGGATATGTTCAACTCTCTCGATGTCATTATCACAAACAGGGCATCTGAGTGAGTCAAGGTCGATTCCCCGTTTATCTAGTTCTATTCAAACTGGTAACCTTTTCAAATTAGCACGCCAAACAAACAATCTAATTTTCTGAGGAAGCAATGGATTTTGCATTGTTTTGATGATAGAAGAAGGGAGTTGCAGTAGTTTTTCATCAATCAACTTTGTGAGAACATGTGTACTGAACAACCCATAGCTTTTAGGTTCCACTTTCAACTGTCTGTTTCCTTGTTGCCATACTTGAAAACTTCCAACAAAGCTTCTAACCCATCAAATCTGCACGAGTACTCCCAGTTGGTGATTTAATACATTCCCACGACACAAACCACGAGTTTCCAATTGTAATCATTCTAATTTTTATCAGCACGTCTTTGGTTGCTTCCAATCTAAACAGTCTTCCATATCTTTCCTCAAGCACTTGGTTGTCTAGCCGTCTCGCTTTCCAAAAGAGTGTGCAATCACCGGTATTTACAACTTTTACAAAAGAGTTAGTGAGCAATATATTTAAGTTGTTAATATGCATTCCAGTAAGACGAATGTTATTCCACATAGTCTTCCTATTTAGACTTTGATTTTTATCACATAAACCTAAACCCGCGTCCCTCTCGTAAATACTTTGTATTATTTTAACCAAAGAAATAATTTTTTCTATTAGAAATTGCCACCACCATTTTCACAACAAAGCAAAGTTCTTGACTTTGAGAGACCTGATGTTTAAAACCCCCCTCTGGTATGGTAAAAGTGTATTATCCCATTTTACCCATGAAAATTTTGAGTTATCTCTCGACCTGCCGAAAGAAATTTACACCTCAAACCTTCGAGTAAGTGATGACACGTGATGAGGCACGAAATAGGGAGAAGGCATACAATGGAAGACTATATAGCACCGATTTGATTAAGGCAAGACGGACACCAATCCACATCAATTTCGCTTTCCAATCTGATAAGCTAGAGTTGCTATAACCACCTCTCAATCTCGAGTATTTTTCATTTTTTTTATCCGATTGGAAGTCCAAGATATGTGAATGGGAAACTGTAATGACCCAGCCAAATCGTCATTGACGACGTCGTTAACCAAGGTCCCGTTACGTGGTCATAGTCCCTAAATGAGATGCGTTTGACCAAAATTATGTCGCATTCATTTGAAACGTGTATGACTTGCAAAGTTTTAAGTTACCAAATGGTTCGACAACAAGTTTAAGTTTACATGAGTTGTAAAGTATAAATGAAATATCTTGCGACATAATAAGTTTGAAAATCACGGTTGCTATAAATAGCGTAAGTATGTATGCTTTAAGTTTGAATCCAAAGGTGCTATCACTAGCGTATGCATGTATGCTTGACCCCAAGCAAGTATTCAAAGTATGCGGAAGCATGTATCAAGTAGCCAAGTATGAACCTGAGAAAACATATAGAAAACTGTCAACGAAAAACGTTGGTGAAATCATATGTGTATTTGTAAAGTATGTTTTTGAACCACAAGATTTAGTATCAAAGCGTATACATCTCAAAAGATGTTATCTGTATCACGAGCACCCAATTACCAAAGCTTAACTGAATCTTACCTCTGCATAATAGTGTTAGAACCTACACTATATACCAAAAATACGTTTCATTCATCCAAATGAGGGTTCGTCAAACCCGTATGGCCACACAACATAAGTTCTCGCTTACACCCTACAAGTGTAACTAATGATAATTGGACTTGAGGATTTTTGTTCTAACTCGTATGTATCTTTGCTTTCGTATTTGTGTTCAAAGTATAAAAGTATAAACCATATATGTTTCTCATCCCATGTTTTAAAAGTATAAAAGTTGTTGAAAAGATGGGACTATGATCTCACCATAGTTACATGCCAAAGTACTTGAAATTAAACGTTGTGCAAATGAAAGTTGCTTAGCCTTGACCTAAACAAATAAGTCGTATCAATTACCGGTTACGACACAAGGTCGGTCGAAATGCGTTCAATTAGTCCTATAGCTCGTTACGACTCGATTAATATAGCATGTGAATCAAGTTATCAAGTTTCATGCGAGAATCAAGTATAAAAGCATGTTAGAACGATTGCATAAGTATTTGGTTAAGTTTGACTAAAAGTCAAACTTGGTCAAAGTCAAAGTCAACGGGGTCGGGTCGGGTATCCGACAATTTTTCTTCAATTAGTAGTCATATATAAACATGTTGGCCAAGTTTCATGTTAATCGGAGGTGCGTAGCATAGTCAGAATTAAACGGTAAACGACCAAGCAAAACAGAATTCTGCAGTTCATTTGGACGGCGTTCAGAATGGCTGGACGGCGTCCAACAGTGAAGGACTGGACTGCGTCTAACGTGTGGGGCGGCATCCAAATGGGTTACAGATTGCTGTTGCTGCAAATTTGACAAGTCTCGAACCAAACTCATTTCAAACGCAACTTATGAACCGAAAACACTCAAAACACATATCTTATATCGTTGGAAAGGTATTTTGACAAGGAAAACAACTAAGAACATATCATCAACTAAAACTAGCATTTACAACAATTAAATCCGCATCTCAAGATCATTGAATATTCATTATCAAATGTTCAAAGTTCATTAACGCATAAGATGATTCGGGAATTCAATTTACACATACGATATGCCGTTTCATAGGTAATTATGCATACAAAACAACTAAACACTTAATAACAACATTACAAAGCATTTGGCACATCAAAAGTTCGTTTTAAAATCTATCAAACCCTAACCAAGAATCACAAAATCAATAATCATGTTAATGTAAGGTTTTCATGTCATCCAACATACCAAAACGAAGCTAATGATGCTAGTAACACTTTTAACACATAAGGTTTAACATCTAACAACATTTAATCAATCAAAACCAAGGATTAAATAAACACTTTTTCTAGTTCATGCTAGTTATGCAAAATAACAAGATCGAGCATACAAATTACCTATTCATGTTAGACTTGTGCCATAGACACTAATTAACATCATTTCAAGTCAAAAACACTAAGAACATGAAATCTAGAGTTTTTAGAAAGTTACCCAAACGAGATAAAATTAGTATCAAGTTGTAGAGAATGAAGAGAGGATTCCAAAAGTACAATTCGCTTTGTTGCTAGCTTCCTAGATCGAATTTGGATGATGATTCTTTGTTGAGTGGATTTGAGAGAAAAAGGAAAGTATGAAGATGGAGGAGGTGAAAATGAATGGTGGGAGAAAGAGGGTTGACTACTTGACCTAGTTGGTCAAGTTTGGTCCCTTGGCAACAATAGTCCCTCGAGTTTAAAAGTGGGTGCGTAAATTAACTGAACGAATTATTTTAAATACGCGAGAGTAAACAGAAAATGTTATAATCCAATGACGGGAATATTAAGAACGTTAGTTAACGAAAGGTACGAATTTAGATAACGAAAGATATTATTAAAAAAAAGACGGGCATTAAAATGAATTAACAGAAAAAGTCGGGTTGTTACATTATCCACACCTTAAAAGAAATTTCATCCTGAAATTTAGTTGGAAGTAGTAGACGTTGTTTCTTCCTAGAGGCCTTGCGTTGTTAATCCTACGAATAAGTGAGAGGGTACCTTTTTTTCCTTTGATCTTGTCTTTCCCACGTGAACTCGGGTCCTCTGGTGGTATCCAACAAACTTTGACAATCGGGGTTTTACTTTGTCTTAGGGTTTGGTTTCACGATCCATAATTTCAACCGGTTATCTTATGAAGTGGAGTTTGTGATCAATGGTAGGCTTATCGAAAAGAATAACAAGTTCTTATTCCGCAAGACACTTCTTTAAGTTTGATACATGGAATGTAGAATGAACGAAAACTTAGTTGAGTCGGAAGATCGAAACGGTAAGTAACGGGTACAATACGCTCCAAGATTTAAAAGGATCAAAATGTAGCGGATATAGCTTTCTACGTCTCCCGAAATGGATTACACCTTTCCAAGGTGCGACTTTTAATATCACACGGTCACCTATTTAGAATTTGAGAGGTTTACGTCTAACATCGGCATAGTTTATTCGACGACTACGGGTCGTTTTAAGCCTTTCTTGGATTTGAACAATCTTAACGGTTATTTCAAGAATGAGTGCGGGTCCGGTTATTTGCTGGTCGCCTACCTCGGCCCAACAATTAGGAGAACAACATTTGCGACCATATAAAGCTTCGAAGGTATGGCATTAATACTCGAATGATAATTATCATTGTAGGAGGAATCAGCTAAAGGCAACAACACAAGTTTGTAATATGTTTTTCCAAGATTTGAATCGTACGTTTGCTTGATCTGTCAGTTTGTAGATGATACACGATACTCATGTTTAAACGTGTTCCCAAGGCTTTTTGTAAGGCACCCCAAAAATCTAGAAGTGAAACGAGTATCTCGGTCGGAATAATCGATAAGGGTACACTTTGTTGGAGTAGAATTCTTTCAATGTATAGTTGTGCAAGTTTTCCCATCTTGTCTGTTTCTGAATACGTTTATTGGGACAAGTTTATTATCGGTTTCTGATAACGTTTGTTAGGGCTATTCACCCTCGTGGCGAATACTAGTATAGTGTGTGGAGTCTCTCTCCAATGAGATATTTGGATGATAAGATTTTCTTATACGGAAGTATGAGCGTAATGATAGGAGGAGTTTTCATTTTTGATATAGTCACATCGCGCATCTTGTGGTCAAATGTTGAGACTTGGTGGAAACGAGATAGTATACGTAGTTATATGTCGGAGTTGAGTAGTAACTGACCATTTGTCGGAAGCATAAGGATGGTAAGTCAATGAAGGAAGAGGTATCCTTGGATTGTGTGTTATCTTGGGTCCCGGTAATATCAGACGGCAACAGTGAAATAACGGAGTTATGTAACATGGTGCATGGTGATGAGAAGGTTGATCGAGCCCATAATTAGATATCCAAATCTTCTTCGGGCAAAATAACGAATTTCAGTCTCTTTGATTTAGAGTCGAGAGAGAAGGCCCTTCAGGTGTTCACTTAGAAATATTTTCATATTAGAGTTCCATTTTGTGCTACATGAATTTGGCTAGCGAGGTTGGTGTGGATATTCACGTTTAAGGTTCGGACACGGGGAGGTTTAATTCTTTCCTTTCGGCTCAAGGCGTCGACTACAACATTTGCCTTACCCGGATGGTAACGAAGTTCACAATCATAATCAATCAATGTTCCAGTCCACCGTCGTTGTCTCGTGTTGAGTTGTTTTTGATCGAAAATGTGTTGTAGGCTTTTGTGGTAGGCGAGAACGGTACTTTTGGTTCCATAAGGATAGTTTCTCCACATTTTAAGTGCAAAGACAACGGTTCCAAGTTCGAGATCGTGTATCATGTGGTTTTGTTCGTAGGTTTTCAATTGTCGAGAGGCATAAGCAAATAACCTTCTTTTGTTAGTTTCGAGGCATCGCAGTATACAATAAAATCATCATTGCCTTCGGGAAAAGATAAGATAGGAGCGGTGGTTAACTTCTTCTTTAAAATTTGAAATGTCGACTCTTGTTCGGCGGACCAAACGAATTATTTTCCTTCGTGAGTTAACGAGGTTAAAGGACGAGTAACACGGGAAAAGTCAGAAATGAATCTTTGGTAATAACTGTCGAGATCCAAAATGGACGAATATGCGTCGGAGTCGTGGGGGTTTCCCAATTACGTATGGCTTCGATTTTCGCGAGATTGGCTTAACTCTTTGACCATTAATAACATGGCCTAGATATTGGACTTCGTTTAACCGAAATTTTCACACTTAGAGGACTTGACATGTTTAACGACCCGTCCTAATCCATCTGGATGAATACATTACATTTGGTTACATCGCGAGGTATTTGACCTCTATATGATACATTTTGTGATGCCCCGTACTAAATCATCATGTACGGACCATCATCAACAGGATCATTACAAGGTTAAGTACTATATGCGCTTTAAAAACAGAGTTTGCATTCATTAATAAAAGTGACGTCATAACATACGTCAATTGTTTTACAAATCAAAAGTATGCTTCACTAAGTAGAAGCATTAAATAAGGGTACGTGACCATAATGCTCGTTACATAACAAAAGTTCATAAGTAAAAAGTTTGAATGCAACATAAGTAGTCATGCGATAACAACTCTAGGCAGCGGGTTCTACAGCACGACTAGTAAGATAGCGGAAGCGACTTCAAGCACCTGAGAAAATACATGCTTAAAAAGGTCAACACAAAGGTTGGTGAGCTATAGTTTAAGTATAACAGTAATGTAAGTAGGCCACGAGATTTCAGTGCTACAACGAGCGTTTCAAAAGTATGTAAAAGTATATGCTTAACCGTGGGCACCCGGTAACTAACTTAACGTTTAATGTACCCCCTTAAAGTGCACTTGGCAAGTGCGTATAACCTCGAAGTATTAAACACTCGTTAAATGCTAGCGCTACTAGCCCGAGTGGGGATGTCAAACCCTATGGATCCATATCTAAGATTCGCGTTCACGGTTCAAAAACCAATGATTAAACGTTACCGAGCTAAAGGGAATGTTTCTGCCGTTATATAACCCACACATATATAAAGTTTAAGTACTCGTGCCTAGTATGTAAAACATAAAATCCGCATGCATTCTCAGTTCCCAAAATAAGTTAAAGTAAAAAGGGAATGCTATAACTCACAATGATTAGTAGTAATGGTAAGGTAGTAGTCGGAAAGTGGTGTGCAAGTAACGGTCCAAACGTCCTCAACCTAAGTCAAAAAGCACTAAGTCAATAAGTCGTCTCAAAAGGTTTACAAGTACGTAATTAAGGTCATAAGGGTCATCATCAATCATCATTAAACAAAAGGTAACAAGTAAGACTCGTTTATGAAAGTCGTTTAAAACAAAGGCTGACTTCGGTCAGTCACCACAGCCTCTACCCTTACTGAATTAAGGTGAGACCAGTGGTCATGGCTCCGTCTACGAGTCCCTTAAGTGTGGTAAAATTTACAGAAGCAAACTCGTCTTGGTTTGACCGTGGCGACGGTCTAAGTGCGAGTAGGTCAGAAATTTCTGCACAACGTTAAAGGACATGGTAACGATCGGAGGGCCATAAATCCTAAACCGTAACTCGGATTAAGACGAGTCCTATATGAAAAGTTATCTACTCGAAAAGTTCTATCTAAAAATCAAGGTTAGAACAGCCCAGGTCTACTGGTCTGTTCCAGAAGCATCAGGTCAGTAGGTTTTGGACAGAACAGTGGGTTTTGGAGAGTTCCGGTTGTCTCGGTGCTTGATGTTCATCACGGTTCTCATTCTTGATGCGTATAGCTTCAAGTGTACAACTCGTTGATGTGTTAACATCATTTTGACCAAGGTTTGTCCATCATAACTCAAGTGCAAGTGTTGTAAGTGTTTGATGAACCAAGGTTACATCAAGGCTTAGTTTCAACACTTACATGAACTTTAGAAGTAAAAACAAGTTATAAACTTAAATCAACAACTAGTAAAGTGTATGTAAGCTTTATAGCTTTTGTTTATGACAATTTAAGAAGACCATAAGCTAGATAACTTAGATCTTTCAAAGGTATTTGAAGTTGTAACTTGTAAGTTACACTTCTATGTTCTTGAAACTTATAAGTTAACTTTTAAGTTCAAGAGTATGAGATCAAGGCCAACTTGTAGTTCTTGACCAACAAACCAACAAACAAGTAATTTAAATGCATAAAGTAAAGAAACAAGTTAATTAAACAAGTAGCTAGTTCAAGTGTTGCTCATACTTTAAAGATTCAACCAAAGTTGATCTTTAAGTAAAGTAAACCTTAAGTTTACTTCCATGACTTGCAAGTATGATTTTAACAACAAGAACTCATAATCTTTGAAATAAATAAAGTAGAAAGCTAACTAAACAAGAAGATGATTCATAGTTGCTCTTACTTTTAAAGATTCAACCCAAGTTGATCTTTAAGTGAAGTAACTTCAAAGTTACTTCAAGAACTACAAGTAAAGAGTTTATACAACTATGAACTTTAATATTTTGAAACAAAATATGTAGAACATAACTAGATAGATTATGTTCTTGAATGTTCTTGTTATAACAAGATAAAGATGAAGAAATCAAACTAGTAAGTTTGTTCTTGAAAGTTAGAAAGTAAGTAACATATAACTAGTAACAACATGTATTCAAACATTAAGTAAGAACAAGTAAACAAACAACAATTGATGATGATGTTTAAGGGGTAAAAGGCCACGGTTTTAGTAACCAAAAGAAGAAGAAGAAAAGTTCCTAGTAGCTTACAAGTATTGGAGAAAAAGAGAGGAAAGTTGAGAGGTTTTCAAGTGTGTGTGTTTGAAATGAAGATTGCAAGTGAACAAGTGAGTAAAAAAAAGATTTGAATCTCTTTTGTGTACTCCTAGCCCACGGCCAGCAGCTCCCAAGGGGAGTAGAGAGTTGTTTGATGGTTACTTGGTGGAAAAGCTTACAAAAGTTGGGTAAAAGGGTGGTGTTCATGGGGATAATGAGCCAACTATATTCCAATTGAACAAACTAACTAGTTAACCTCCAAACTAATACTTACAAGTAGCAAGAGTGGGCTAATTAATCCATAATATAAGTAGGGTGGGCTTAGAAGCCCAAGTCAAAAGTCCATTATACTAATAAAGCCCAAGTGCAAGTAGTTTAACAATTAAATCCAATTAAAGCCCAAGTACTTAACTAATCACCTTAGTTAATTAAAATGATTAATAAAATTAATCATGAATGTAAATAATATCTTAAAATATTATTCGTGCAAGTTCCGGGTGTCACAAAGACGTTTCGGGCATTTAAAGTTCAAGTACGGGCAATTAAAGCAACATGTAAATGTAATAACATACATTCGTTTAATCAAGCGTATTAATAATAATAATTATTAATAAATAACGTTGGAAAAACCAGGGTCGTTACATTACCCACCTGTTAAAGAAAATTTCGTCCCGAAATTTAAGCTGAAGTAGATGGAGGAGTCGGGAAAAGATGAGGATATTTCCGCATCATTTGATCCTCTCGTTCCCAAGTAAACTCAGGTCCTCGTTTGGCATTCCATCGTACTCGTACAATCGGAATCTTGTTGCATTTCAAAGTTTTGATCTCACGATCCATAATCTCAACAGGTTCCTCCACAAAGTGGAGTTTGTCATCAATAGTAAGTTCTTCCAATGGTATGATGAGTTCGGGTGCAGCAAGACACTTCTTCAAGTTTGACACATGGAAGGTAGGATGAACTGAGCTCAATTGTGCTGGTAGATCCAAACGGTATGCAACTGGTCCAACACGTTCCAAGATCTCGAAAGGACCAATGTATCGTGGGTTCAACTTTCCACGTTTTCCAAAACGGATCACACCCTTCCAAGGTGCAACCTTCAACATTACACGATCACCAACATTAAATTCAAAGTCTTTCCGTTTAAGATCGGCATAGCTCTTTTGGCGATCACGGGCAGTCTTAAGTCTAGCTTGGATCTGAGCAATCTTCTCCGTGGTTTCGTGAACTATCTCGGGTCCGGTGATTTGCTTTTCGCCTACTTCAGCCCAACAAATAGGAGATCGGCACTTACGACCATACAATGCTTCAAAAGGTGCAGCATTAATGCTTGAGTGATAACTGTTGTTGTACGAGAATTCGGCGAGTGGCAAATGCCTTTCCCAGGCCTTTCCAAAATCAATGACACATGCACGCAGCATGTCCTCCAAGGTCTGAATCGTTCGTTCACTTTGCCCGTCAGTCTGAGGATGATAAGCAGTACTCATGTCAAGACGAGTTCCCATGGCTTCCTGCAAAGAACGCCAAAATCTGGAAGCAAAACGGGGATCGCGATCGGAGATGATTGATAAAGGTACACCATGACGAGATACAACCTCTTTGATGTACAGCTGAGCAAGTCTTTCCATTGTATCAGTTTCCTTCATCGCTAGGAAGTGTGCAGATTTGGTGAGGCGGTCAACAATAACCCAAATAGTATCGCATCCGCCCACCGTCTTCGGCAGCTTAGTAATGAAATCCATTGTGATCCCTTCCCACTTCCATTGTGGGATTTCCGGCTGTTGAAGTAACCCAGAAGGTCTCTGATGCTCGGCTTTAACCTTCGAGCAAGTCAAACACTTACCAACATAAGTCGCAACGTCCTTCTTAAGATTCGGCCACCAATACTGTTCTTTAAGGTCGTGGTACATCTTACCTGCACCGGGGTGAATCGAATATCTCGATTTGTGTGCTTCATCAAGTATCAGGCTTCGTAGATCTCCATAGTAAGGTACCCAAATTCTTCCGGCATAACATCGGAGTCCAGACTCTCTAACCTCGAATCGAGAGACAAGTATGTTCAAATGCTCGTGAGATATGTTCTCCTCCTTGAGAGCCTCAACTTGGGCTACTCTGATCTGGTTGTTGAGGTTCGAATGGATGGTGATGTTCAGAGCCCTAACACGGAGAGGTGCCGTCCTCTCCTTTCGGCTTAAAGCGTCAGCTACAACATTGGCCTTGCCAGGGTGATAACGGAGTTCACAATCGTAGTCGTTGAGCGTCTCGATCCATCGACGCTGTCTCATATTCAATTGCTTCTGATCGAAGATGTGCTGGAGACTCTTGTGATCGGTGAAGATAGTGCTCTTAGTTCCATACAAATAATGTCTCCACAATTTGAGTGCAAAGACAACGGCTCCAAGTTCAAGATCATGTGTAGTGTAGTTTCGCTCGTGAATCTTCAATTAGCGGGAGGCATAGGCAATAACCTTTGATCGTTGCATCAATACACAACCAAAACCACTCTTCGATGCATCGCAATAAACAACAAAGTCGTCACTGCCTTCAGGAAGTGATAGGATAGGTGCAGAGGTTAACTTCTTCTTCAAAGTTTGGAATGCTGATTCGTGTGTGGGTTCCCAAATGAACTTCTTGCCCTTGTGAGTCAGTGCGGTCAAAGGACGCGCAATCAGAGAAAATCCTTCGATAAACCTTCGATAATAACCGGCGAGACCTAGAAATTGGCGAATATGCGTTGGAGTAGTGGGGGTCTCCCACTTGCTGATGGCTTCAATCTTGGCGGGATCAACTTTGATACCCTGGTCGCTCACAACATGACCCAAAAACTGTACTTCCTTTAACCAAAATTCGCACTTGGAGAATTTGGCGTAAAGTTGCTCTTGTCTTAAGAGTTCAAGCACTAGCCGAAGGTGTTGCTCATGTTCTTCTTCGCTCTTAGAGTAGATGAGGATATCATCTATGAAGACGATAACAAACTTATCCAAGTAAGGCTTGCAGACACGATTCATGAGATCCATGAACACGGCAGGGGCATTTGTCAAACCGAATGGCATCACGAGGAACTCATAATGACCATAACGGGTCCTGAATGCAGTTTTCATCACGTCACTTTCCTTCACCCTCAGCTGGTGATATCCGGATCGCAAATCGATCTTTGAATAAACGCTCGATCCTTGTAGTTGATCAAAAAGATCATCAATTCGTGGAAGAGGATATCGATTCTTGATAGTCAATTTGTTGAGTTCACGGTAGTCGATACACATACGGAAGGATCCATCCTTCTTCTTTACAAACAACACAGGTGCGCCCCAAGGCGAGAAGCTTGGTTGGATAAACCCTCGATCTAATAGCTCTTGTAGTTGACTCTGTAATTCTTGCATCTCGGAAGGTGCGAGTCTATAAGGTGCGCGAGCTACAGGTGCAGCTCCTGGCACTAAGTCAATCTGAAACTCTACTGCTCTCTGCGGCGGTAATCCAGGAAATTCCTCTGGGAAGACATCAGAAAATTCGTTCACAATTCGAACGTCGTTCACGTTCTTCACCTCAGTTTCTACCGCTTTCACATGTGCTAGGACAGCAAAGCGTCCCTTCTTCATAATCTTTTGCGCTTTCACGCAACTAATGAGGTTCAACTTCGAGGTACATCTCTCTCCATAGATAACCAGTGGTTCGCCATCTCCTTGTGGTATGCGAAGTGCTTTATCTCCACAGATAACATCGGCCTTTATCTTGCTCAACCAATCCATACCGACGATCACGTCAAAACTTCCCAGTTTGATAGGTATCAAATCAATTTCGAAATCTGCACCAGCTATGTTGATAATAGCTCCACGACTAATATGGTCAACCTTTTCAAGTTTTCCATTGGCGACCTCGACAAGCATACTTTCCTTCAAAGGAACTAACGACCAATCTAACTTATCACAAAAATGTCTACACACATAGCTCCTATCGGCACCAGTATCGAATAGGACAGAAGCTAAAAGACTGTTGATTTTGAATATACCTGTTACCAAGTCGGGGTTGTCGCGTGCATCTCTTGCATTAACATTGAAGGCTCTAGCACGTGGTGGTCCGCCATCCTTACGCTTGTTAGGACACTCGTTTCTGAAATGGCCCGTCTTTCCACATTCATAACACTTCTTAGGCCCATTGTTGTTGTGGTTTAGCTTCACATTCAAAGTGGTAACCTTGCAATCCTTGCCAACATGTCCAGATCGTTGGCACTTCTCACAGATAACATTGCAATACCCAGTGTGGTGCTTGCAGCACCTATTGCATTGTGGTAAGGTTCCTTTGTAGTTCGGATTGGTGCGGTTGTTGTTGTTGGGGTTGGTGTTGTTGTTGTGTATGTTGTTGTTTTGCCTGAACCCTTCATGTCGTTTTGCCGGGTTTTGATCATAGTTCCTACCCCTGTTGTTGTTGTGGTTGTTGTCCCATTTCCTCTTTTCACCACTAACAGTTTCAAACTTAGCCTTCTCCGGCTCGTCAAGGATGATTTGATTCAAGAGAGTATGCGCCATGCGCATTGCTTCGGGAACACTTGGTGGCTTGGATGAGGTAACATTACCCTTGATGGACTTAGGAAGTCCCGAGAAGTATTTCTCCAAACGCTTAAATTCGGGGGTGACCATGGTTGGACACATAAGAGCCAATTCCAAAAACCTACGGTTGTAGCTGTTAAGGTCGTTCCCTACGGTTTTCAATTGCATAAATTCGATTTCCATCTTTTGAATCTCGGTTCTCGGACAGTATTCCTCGATCATAGCACATTTAAATTCTTCCCAAGGCGTAGCATACGCCTCATCAATTCCTTGCGCTTGGGCCATGGTATTCCACCATGTAAGCGCGCCATCAGAAAGTGTGCAAGATGCAAATTTCGTTTTGTTAGCCTCAGAACAATTGCTAACCCTGAATACCGATTCCAACTTTTCGAACCATCTGGTGAGACCGACGGGTCCCTCAGTGCCATTGAAGTAGTGTGGCTTGCAGCTTTGAAATTCCTTGTAAGTACACCCATCTCGAACGACAGGTGGATTGACAGGCGGTGGTGGTGGAGCTTGGGGTTGTCTTTCAGCTAGTGCAGCAGCGACTCGCTCGTTAATCATTTCCTCAATTTGTGCCGCGGTGGGGATAGATCTCCCGTTGGCCATGATGTTCTATACAATCATTTTGACTCAAGTCAAAATCCATTATGCAAATAATAATAGTACATTATATAACAACCAACATGAAAACAGCACAACACATGTTGATTAAATAACGCAAGTAGATATAAGTACCACAAAACCATGAGATGATAACGTAAATAGAACACTTGCGCAAGAAGTAAGCAACACAAATTCCATTCATTAATGATAATAATTTCATACATTACAATAAGTTCATACATTACATAAGTGAAATATGAAATTACAAAAGAAATTACAATACAGAATCTAGTACTAAGTCCTACGGCGATGGTGGGTACAAGATGTCCAAAACATGAGTCAACTGCTCCTCGAGCTCAGTAACTCGAGTCTGGAGAATCTCAATCTCCCGCCTCATTTCCTCATTAGAGGAAGATGGTGGGGCAGGTGGTGCTGGCGGTGCAGGTGGAGCCGGTGGTGCTGAAGTGGATGGTCCGGCTCTGGGTGGAGACGGTAATATCTGTGGGTCGGCGGGGTACGGCACCAGCCGTTTACGAGCAGTGATCCTACGACGCCGACCATAAGCGTCAGTGACAGTACGACCAGGAATTATGCCAGCGAAGCGATACCGCTTCTTCGGCGGGGTAGAAGGTGCCTGAATCGGTCGGTCAGCGGGATCCTCCTCATCACTGGAGTCGTCAGATGAGGTGTCGTCTGAAGAAGCATCGGTGGAAGAACCGTCGTCTGAATCATGCGGTGGTGGCGCGGGTGGCTCAACATATCCGAAAGCGGCCAACATCTGTCGGTGTCGGCCTGGCGTAATCACGGCTAAGCGGCCGTCGGCAGTGCGTCGGCAAGGTGTGCGCCAGTGATTACGGAAGGGACCTTCCCCGAACTCCGCGGGGATCTCCATGCCACCAATGCGAGCCAGTTGCCTCGGGGGTCTGGAAGAAGATGCCGGGATAGGCACACTAGAGCTAGCTCCAGAACTAGAGGCGCCGGGGTCGCCAGTGGGTGTCGGGGCTGGAATGTCGGCAGCAGCAGCAGCAGCAATAGGTGCAGCAGTGGGTGGAACAACGGGGCCTGAGCCGCTCGGGATGTCAGCAGGTGGAACGTCCGACATCTGAACAAGGAAAAATAAATTTTCCATGTCAGTATGTCATAAAGCAAGCAAATAATAGGCCAACAGTTAAAATCATGTATAACAATAAGTAGCATGGCAATATCAGTAATCGTACGAAACTAGCATGCAATCGAAAGCAAGTAATAGCATGCAGTAGTGAAATCACGTAGTAGCATACGGCATATAGCAGTAACAGTAAGCAGCAGCATGCAGTAAGTTCAGCGGAAACAAGTAAACCAACAAGTTGTAGATTAGCCCTATTAGTGAATCCTACTCGGGTCGGTCTTAGACTCACTAATGCATCCTAATTCCCTACAACCAATGCTCTGATACCAAATGTGACGCCCCGTACTAAATCATCATGTACGGACCATCATCAACAGGATCATTACAAGGTTAAGTACTATATGCGCTTTAAAAACAGAGTTTGCATTCATTAATAAAAGTGACGTCATAACATACGTCAATTGTTTTACAAATCAAAAGTATGCTTCACTAAGTAGAAGCATTAAATAAGGGTACGTGACCATAATGCTCGTTACATAACATAAGTTCATAAGTAAAAAGTTTGAATGCAACATAAGTAGTCATGCGATAACAACTCTAGGCAGCGGGTTCTACAGCACGACTAGTAAGATAGCGGAAGCGACTTCAAGCATCTGAGAAAATACATGCTTAAAAAGGTCAACACAAAGGTTGGTGAGCTATAGTTTAAGTATAACAGTAATGTAAGTAGGCCACGAGATTTCAGTGCTACAACGAGCGTTTCAAAAGTATGTAAAAGTATATGCTTAACCGTGGGCACCCGGTAACTAACTTAACGTTTAATGTACCCCCTTAAAGTGCACTTGGAAAGTGCGTATAACCTCGAAGTATTAAACACTCGTTAAATGCTAGCGCTACTAGCCCGAGTGGGGATGTCAAACCCTATGGATCCATATCTAAGATTCGCGTTCACGGTTCAAAAACCAATGATTAAACGTTACCGAGCTAAAGGGAATGTTTCTGCCGTTATATAACCCACACATATATAAAGTTTAAGTACTCGTGCCTAGTATGTAAAACATAAAATCCGCATGCATTCTCAGTTCCCAAAATAAGTTAAAGTAAAAAGGGAATGCTATAACTCACAATGATTAGTAGTAATGGTAAGGTAGTAGTCGGAAAGTGGTGTGCAAGTAACGGTCCAAACGTCCTCAACCTAAGTCAAAAAGCACTAAGTCAATAAGTCGTCTCAAAAGGTTTACAAGTACGTAATTAAGGTCATAAGGGTCATCATCAATCATCATTAAACAAAAGGTAACAAGTAAGACTCGTTTATGAAAGTCGTTTAAAACAAAGGCTGACTTCGGTCAGTCACCACAGCCTCTACCCTTACTGAATTAAGGTGAGACCAGTGGTCATGGCTCCGTCTACGAGTCCCTTAAGTGTGGTAAAATTTACAGAAGCAAACTCGTCTTGGTTTGACCGTGGCGACGGTCTAAGTGCGAGTAGGTCAGAAATTTCTGCACAACGTTAAAGGACATGGTAACGATCGGAGGGCCATAAATCCTAAACCGTAACTCGGATTAAGACGAGTCCTATATGAAAAGTTATCTACTCGAAAAGTTCTATCTAAAAATCAAGGTTAGAACAGCCCAGGTCTACTGGTCTGTTCCAGAAGCATCAGGTCAGTAGGTTTTGGACAGAACAGTGGGTTTTGGAGAGTTCCGGTTGTCTCGGTGCTTGATGTTCATCACGGTTATCATTCTTGATGCGTATAGCTTCAAGTGTACAACTCGTTGATGTGTTAACATCATTTTGACCAAGGTTTGTCCATCATAACTCAAGTGCAAGTGTTGTAAGTGTTTGATGAACCAAGGTTACATCAAGGCTTAGTTTCAACACTTACATGAACTTTAGAAGTAAAAACAAGTTATAAACTTAAATCAACAACTAGTAAAGTGTATGTAAGCTTTATAGCTTTTGTTTATGACAATTTAAGAAGACCATAAGCTAGATAACTTAGATCTTTCAAAGGTATTTGAAGTTGTAACTTGTAAGTTACACTTCTATGTTCTTGAAACTTATAAGTTAACTTTTAAGTTCAAGAGTATGAGATCAAGGCCAACTTGTAGTTCTTGACCAACAAACCAACAAACAAGTAATTTAAATGCATAAAGTAAAGAAACAAGTTAATTAAACAAGTAGCTAGTTCAAGTGTTGCTCATACTTTAAAGATTCAACCAAAGTTGATCTTTAAGTAAAGTAAACCTTAAGTTTACTTCCATGACTTGCAAGTATGATTTTAACAACAAGAACTCATAATCTTTGAAATAAATAAAGTAGAAAGCTAACTAAACAAGAAGATGATTCATAGTTGCTCTTACTTTTAAAGATTCAACCCAAGTTGATCTTTAAGTGAAGTAACTTCAAAGTTACTTCAAGAACTACAAGTAAAGAGTTTATACAACTATGAACTTTAATATTTTGAAACAAAATATGTAGAACATAACTAGATAGATTATGTTCTTGAATGTTCTTGTTATAACAAGATAAAGATGAAGAAATCAAACTAGTAAGTTTGTTCTTGAAAGTTAGAAAGTAAGTAACATATAACTAGTAACTACATGTATTCAAACATTAAGTAAGAACAAGTAAACAAACAACAATTGATGATGATGTTTAAGGGGTAAAAGGCCACGGTTTTAGTAACCAAAAGAAGAAGAAGAAAAGTTCCTAGTAGCTTACAAGTATTGGAGAAAAAGAGAGGAAAGTTGAGAGGTTTTCAAGTGTGTGTGTTTGAAATGAAGATTGCAAGTGAACAAGTGAGTAAAAAAAAGATTTGAATCTCTTTTGTGTACTCCTAGCCCATGGCCAGCAGCTCCCAAGGGGAGTAGAGAGTTGTTTGATGGTTACTTGGTGGAAAAGCTTACAAAAGTTGGGTAAAAGGGTGGTGTTCATGGGGATAATGAGCCAACTATATTCCAATTGAACAAACTAACTAGTTAACCTCCAAACTAATACTTACAAGTAGCAAGAGTGGGCTAATTAATCCATAATATAAGTAGGGTGGGCTTAGAAGCCCAAGTCAAAAGTCCATTATACTAATAAAGCCCAAGTGCAAGTAGTTTAACAATTAAATCCAATTAAAGCCCAAGTACTTAACTAATCACCTTAGTTAATTAAAATGATTAATAAAATTAATCATGAATGTAAATAATATCTTAAAATATTATTCGTGCAAGTTCCGGGTGTCACAAAGACGTTTCGGGCATTTAAAGTTCAAGTACGGGCAATTAAAGCAACATGTAAATGTAATAACATACATTCGTTTAATCAAGCGTATTAATAATAATAATTATTAATAAATAACGTTGGAAAAACCAGGGTCGTTACACATTTTACAAACACTGCATTCGTTTTTAAAAGACAAACTTTCATTACATCGAAAGTTGACAGACATGCATACCATTTCATAATATATCAAACTATAAATGACTTTATAATAATCTTGTTGAACTCAACGACTCGAATGCAACGTCTTTTGAAATATGTCATGAATGACTCCAAGTAATATCTCTAAAATGAGCAAATGCACAGCGGAAGATTTCTTTCATACCTGAGAATAAACATGCTTAAAGTGTCAACCAAAAGGTTGGTGAGTTCATAGGTTTATCATAACAATCATTTCAATATTTTAATAGACCACAAGATTTTAGATATTTAATTGTACACGTAACCCGAGTACAAAATAGCACGCATAACCTGCGAATTAAAAATCATTCATATGGTGAACACCTGGTAACCGACATTAACAAATTCATCTAGAATATCCCCAAATATACAGATACACTCATCTATATATAAAATGAAAGTACTAAAGCATCCATAACCTGGATGGGGTTTGTTACGCCCGATAGATCTATCTTTAGGATTCGCGTCAATTTGGGGGTCTGTTCCCAAATTCTTAGGCTACCAAGCTAAAAAGGGTGATATCCGGTATAATAATTCAACCATAGAATGTAGTTTCAAGTACTTGTGTCTATTTCGTAAAACAGTTATAAAAGCAGCGCATGTATTCTAAGTCCCAAAATATATATTGCAAAAGCATTTAAAAAGGGAGCAAATGAAACTCACTATCCAATATTTTGTAGTAAAAATATTCATACGACGAAACTGAACAATGCGGGGTTGGCCTGGGATTCACGAACCTATATCATTCATATATATATTAAAACATATAATCGTAACCAAACAAGTGCATTTATTTATATTAAATATACTTGTTATATTAATAATTTGTTAACTACATTCATTTGTATATTTTTAATACTTCAAATTTATATATATATTTATTTTCGATATTTGAAATAAGTACTTAAAAAAATAGGTTATCAATGTTAATATATTAAATTAAAATATTTTTGTGTTAGTAATAATAATCATAAAATAATGATATTAATATTAATATTAATAGTTGTAATAATAATTGTAGTGATAATATTCAAATAATAATATTGATAGTTTTTAATGATAACCAAATAACAACAATAATAATAATAATAATAATAATAATAATAATAATAATAATAATAATAATGATAATAATAATAATAATAATAATAATAATAATAATAATAATAATAATAATAATAATAATAATAATAATAATAATAATAAATAAATAAATTAGCTACCTTGATGAAATAGCTCAAAAAAAGAAACTGCCATCGGCCGGGCTCGAACCCCCGACCTCTCGTTAACCCGACAATCCATCGAACCATCCCTCAATCCCTTTCTTTTCTGTTTTATAACCCAGAAAAATGTATATAACCCGTTTAAATAAATTGTTCTTCTTCTTCATCAAATTTCAATCGGCCAAAGGATTTAATCAAACATAAAAATCGAATTACATTTTAACTTAAGACTCGAAAGTGAGTTGGTAATGATCTGTGGTGAGTAATTACGTTCAACAGACAAAATAAAAAAAAATTATTTAAACCTGCTGTAATCTAGCGAAGAACACAAAAATTAATTAAATTTGATTTTTGAATTCAGGATCGTTTTAGACGGAGATTATAAAATGAAATAGGTTTCAATTCACCCTTTGAAGCTATTGGAATCATTAATTTAACTCAATTCGTCACAGAAAATTCGAATTCGATTGATGAACACAGGTTTGACTTTTAAAAACTAAAACTTTGACTCAAAAATTCGTACTCGATATTACGAATTGGGTTTTGAAACTTTGCAGAAAGTTTCACTAGATGATTCCTAACAAAACCACATTTTTAGTTTTTGAAAAATGATTCGAATTTGAGTTTTGGCTGAAAAGTGCAAGAACATGGGTAGTCGACTACTTTTATTGATTTTTCTGTTTAATTTCACAATTAATAACAGCTACAAGTAATTGTATTTGATAATAAGAGTGTAAAGTTCAATGGTTTTTTTATCAACAAACATGAGATAATCGATGGTTTTATAATGAATGAGATATCGACAGGCTTAAATCAGAAAAAGAGAAGGAACAAAAAAATAAACAGCAGATAATGTTTAACAAATTCGTACCAATTTGACATCCTTTTTCAACAATTTTTAGATCAAAAACAAAAATCATAACAGTTGAAAGTGATTTTGGAATCTGTTATGTAGGAATTTACTTATATATGATTATTATAAATATAAATATATTAATATTAATAATACTTTTAATATTATTAATATAAATACTAATAATAATATAACTAACAAGAATAATGATATTTATTAATGATAATGTTAATATTAATATTAATAATCATAATAACATTAATGATAATAATAATAAGTTTGTATCTTAATAAAAATAATAATACTTATAATAATTTTAATAATCTCAGTAATAAAAAAATAATGATATTAATAATATTAATATTGATAGTAATACTGATATTAATATAACAGATTATGTGTATCAATTTTCATGTCTATAAATTATAATTTAATAATACTGATACTAATATTAATGTTAGTTAATGTTAATATAATAATAAATAAAGTAATAATAATAATAATATCAATATATTTAAACTTGTAATTAAATTTAATATATTACAATTTATAAATTTTATCCTAGTTACTAATTATATAATATATATTATATAATAACTTATATTTAATATTTAATATTTATAACTTACAATATATATAATATTATTTATGTTCAGAATTCATATATATATATATATATATATATATATATATATATATATATATATATATATATATATATATATATATATATATATATATATATATATATATATATATATATATGTATATATATATTAATAGCAACTTATTTATTCTGTATTTTAATTTTACATTATTAATTCCAATTGATTGGTGTGCATTATATTAATTCAAAATAATATACATGTATACTTATATTTATATTTATATCTATATATTTATTTACAAACAATTGTTCGTGAATCGTCGGGCACAGTCAAAAGGGTAATTAATTGTATGAACATAGTTCCAAGATTTTCGAGACTCGCCATTACAGACTTTGCTTATCATGTCAAAATCATATAAAGATAAAGTTTAAATTTGATCGGAAATTTCCGGGTCGTCACAGTACCTACCCGTTAAAGAAATTTCGTCCCGAAATTTGATCGAGGTCGTCATGGCTAACAATAAAAATGTTTTCATGACGAATATGAGTTGAAAATTAGAGTTTTATCATTAGTGAGTAGTATGGACAAAATAATTTGATTTTGTGAAGAGTACGAGTGAAACTATCACAAAAGAGTGAAATGAGAAAATAGAATCTCGTCATATCCTTTGACGTAGATAGGGTTGATTTCCGGAGTTCAAGGGATTTAAAAAGAAAATCTTTGTAATAAGATTTGGTTCTTCGGTATTTAAGGAACTTAGAATCCTCTTTGGTTAAATGCGATAATCTGTTTTGATTGCTCTGTCGAATATTTTACTATAAATTCACCCCCTTCGTTTCCTTATTTTCACAGCTAATACTTTCTATGCTTTCTTTCTCAATTCATACTTTTGTTTTCTCTTCTCGAGTTTAAGTCGAGCGAATAATGGTCCAAAATTCGTAGATATGAATTTTAGAATGAACATAGTTAATGTTCTAAGAAAGAAACGGTAATAGCACAATCAGACTTGTCAAATTACCAGAAGTCAAGGAAAAGATAGGACTATCAAAAAAATATGTTCTTGATATGTTTATAGATTAGATAGAATGTAAGAGTCGTGCAACATGGCACATAATGACGTTATAGTCTATGAATCATCACGTTCCATTAGAAACTCAGCATGACTTACTGTAATATAATCACGTTGAACAAGTGTCATTATATTATACTAACTCATGCTTCAGTTCCCAACACTACTTCAAAAACATTCATATTTCAAATTTGAATTTTTCAGAATTTAGAAACTGAAACAGTTTCCCTTATGATGTAACATTGATAGCGCGAAGAGATAAATGATTTCGGATAAGAGTAGTTATGAAAATATCTTCAGAAATCTTGAGGATATTTATACTGAAAGATACGTTGATATCTTAAAATTTTTAATATCATAGGATGATGAAGAATATTGTTCGCAAGAGTTTAGAGTAAGGAGCAAGGTATTCGCTAAAGATTTCATCAGAACGGAATCATCATGATTCTTTATGTACAAGTTTAGTCCTTGTGATTTGTTCAGAGTCTCCTTCATGGTTTGTTCAATTCATTTTTCAGTATCAAAATCTTTGAGCATTTTCAACACTCCATTCTTTATCATCAAACTTTTGACTGTTAAGGCAGTCTTTAGTTTTCACTGCTTTATCAGCTTTTTCAAAACTCAGAAAACTGATTCATAGGCTAAAGCGATTTTTAGAAATTTAGAATTGAAGTTCGTAAATCCAGGAGATAGAAGTTATATATATATATATATATATATATATATATATATATATATATATATATATATATATATATATATATATATATATATATATATATATATATATATATATATAATTATTGTCGTAGAATCGCTGAGAAAATCGAGATTATCGATTGATGCCTCTCGGTATTTGGTATGGTAATTATCGTTACAAGATGCCAATGAGTTCATGATAAGACTTCAATAGATAAATATAGTGATTTTTCGGAGAGATTTAAGCCAAAGAGTAACGAGGTTGCTGGTACATCTGCTGGTAATATGGTGGAATATAAAAGGTTCTCCGGTAACGATGGCGAAAGGGCGACGTATATATTGAGGTTATAATAAGGCTAGTTCGACTGAAAAGTCGAAGTTGACTTGCTGGAGCTGTGACAAAATTGGTTATCTTGAACAGGAGTTGCAAAGTTATTTTCGGTAATAATAACGCTAAAGGAATTAGCATAGCTACGTGTTAAATGTTTACTCAGTTTCCGAGAGTTTTTCAGGTGCATAACTATATACATCAATCTTTTCTTCCATAGATGAAGCGCGGTTGGTTCATCCTCTCGACTGAGGTGTTTTCAAGAATCATGAAAGGTTTGAACACAGATTGTAATCGTCAAGATACAAATGAGGTTTAAGATGAAATCAAGTGGCAAACTTGAAGAAATGTTTAGTTTCATATGTTATAATCGATTTTTTTAATTCATTTTAATTGTCCACTATTTGTAGTCCACAGTTAGAAATTCAAAGTTAGTAGTTCAATAATTCATATATAGTTTAATATATAATATTCGAATTAATTAATACGTATCGTGACCCATTGTATACATGTCTCAGACTCGATCACAACTCAAGGTATATATATTATTTTAGAATCAACCTCAACCCTGTATAGCTAACTCGAGCATTACCGTATATAGAGTGTCTATGGTTATTCCAAATAATATATATAGATGACTTCGATATGATATGTCAAAACATTGTATATGTGTCCCGATTTATCCGACGATATTTAAAGTGCGTAAAATAAATAACAGAAATGAAATGACGATAAATAAAATTGCGAGAATTAAAATTGCGATAAATAAATTACGATAATTAAATTACGATAATTAAAATGTAACAGGGAATTAGGAACAGTTAGCTAGTAACAGTTAGCGTGGATTCTTAACAGAATTTCTCATAGTTAATTTGTTTGTATCTAACAATTTTTTTTATCAAATGTTTTCTTCATTATGCCACTTGTTGGATTCTGATAGGTCAAAATCCAAATATGAAATTGAATGAAAATGGTTATTTTGAACGGATACGTATATCGGTAGATGTAAGTAGGATAGTAAGTGACTGTCGAATCAGATTCGAAGAATGTACAGTGTAACTTATTAATGTGAAATCTAAATATTCCTTGGGTATTATCTACCCGTTAAAATATTTTCACCATTAACAGTTTGTACGAAAGAATTTTTAATTACAATATTTATGAAAAAATATATATACATATATATTTTCTTCAGATGTAATCATGGATTTAATGAGTTAATATGATATTAAACTCATTTGATTTTCGGTTGGAACTAGAATAGATAATCTCTAAAACATTAGAAATTATATAATCGTCATGTAGAACGAAGATAAATGATGTAGAACGATTCGTAGAACGATGATTATGCTCGAGGTACATAATGAGATGTTGAGGCGTGTGATATTGAAACTTGGGTTGTTGGTGGTACTGGTGTTGATGTTGGTGGTACTGTTGATGCCGATGATGTTGATGAAGCTGGTAAGTTTTGCACCATATTCTCCAAATTGATTACTCGAGAGCGAAGCTCGTTGACTTCTTCAATTACTCCAGGATGATTGTCGGTTCGGACGAGCGGATGAATGAGATCTAGAATTGTAGATATTACGTAATCGTTGCGAGCTATTCTGGAAATGAGGGTGAAAATGGTGTTTCAGACTGGTTCGCCGGTAAGTACTTCAGGTTCATCGTCAAGAGGGTAATATGGTGGATGGAAGGGATCACCTTCTTCTTGTCTCCAATAATTAAGTAGGCTACGAACCCATCCCCAATTCATCCAGAATAGATGATGGATAATTGATTGGTTCATTCCGGTCACACTGTTTTCGAAGCTCGAGTGAAACTCCATATCGGAATCCGAGGGACTTGAACTAGTGGCGTGTTCCATTTCATTCGATTGAATGAAGGATTTTTCGATATGAAATGATTTTCCGGCTATCGGATGGTATTCTAATTACATAGAATATATTTATATATATATATATATATATATATATATATATATATATATATATATATATATATATATATATATATATATATATATATATATATATATATATATATATATATATATAGAACATAAGATTTTGTGGATTACGGAGGAATTTACGGAATATGTCAGACAAAGTTTACAGTAACAGATACACTAAGATATGAATTTTGTCTATACACTATTCATGCAATCAATGTAGTAAGATGTGTCTAGACTAAGAATGATAAGCAGATAATTTTCGATGAGAAATGATAAGCAAAACTTTTGACATGCAGCTAAGGTCGAAGTCCAGACTCACTAATGCATCTTATCAACTATCAGTTAGACACAATAATGCAAGACCGGGTTCGCTAAGACCACCGCTCTGATACCAACTTTAACGTTGGGGACGCATCCCACTCAGTGCCTTCCCAGCTAACCGCCTGGTGACCACTGAGCATACCTCAGACACTAATTTTACAGCCCTGCCTCTCGGCAAAGCCAACCATAATCGGACCGCGAGGAGTAGGAGCCAATGCTTCATCACAGGTAACACTGTGAGTACCCCCTCTATGATTAAGCAGATTAAACAGCTTAAACCAGCTCTGATACCAGCTTTAACGACCCGTCCTAATCCATCTGGACGAATACATTACATTTGGTTACATCGCGAGGTATTTGACCTCTATATGATACATTTTACAAACATTGCATTCGTTTTTAAAAGACAAACTTTCATTACATCAAAAGTTGACAGGCATGCATACCATTTCATAATATATCAAACTATCAATGACTTTATAATAATCTTGTTGAACTCAACAACTCGAATGCAACATCTTTTGAAATATGTCATGAATGACTCCAAGTAATATCTCTAAAATGAGAAAATGCACATCGGAAGATTTCTTTCATACCTGAGAATAAACATGCTTAAAAGTGTCAACCAAAAGGTTGGTGAGTTCATAGGTTTATCATAACAATCATTTCAATATTTTAATGGACCATAAGATTTCAGATATTTAATTGTACGCGTAACCCGAGTAGAAAATAATACGCATAACCTGCGAATTAAAAATCATTCATATGGTGAACACCTGATAACCGACATTAACAAATGCATCTAGAATATCCCCAAATATACAGGTACACTCATCTATATATAAAATTGAAGTACTAAAGCATCCATAACCTGGATGGGGTTTATTAGGCTCGATAGATCTATCTTTAGGATTCACGTCAATTTTGAAATAACCCGTCCTAATCCATCTGGACGAATACATTACATTTGGTTACATTGTGAGGTACTTGACCTCTATATGATACATTTTACAAACATTGCATTCGTTTTTTTAAAATACAAACTTTCATTACATCAAAAATTGACGGCATGCATTCCATTTCATAATATATCCAACTATAATTGACTTAATAATAATCTTGATGTACTCAATGACTCGAATGCAACGTCTTTTGAAATATGTCATGAATGACTCAAAGTAATATCTCTAAAGTGAGGAAATGCACAGCGGAAGATTTCTTTCATACCTGAGAATAAACATGCTTTAAAGTGTCAACCAAAAGGTTGGTGAGTTCATTAGTTTATCATAATCAATCATTTCCATCATTTTAATAGACCACAAGATTTTCATTTCCATTACTCATAAATATACGTCCCATGCATAGAGACAAAAATCATTCATATGGATTGAAAACCTGGTAACCGACATTAACAAGATGCATATAAGAATATCCCCTATCATTCCGAGACATCCATCGAACATGATAAAACAACATCGAAGTACTAAAGCATCCGGTACTTTTGATGGGATTTGTTAGGCCCAATAGATCTATCTTTAGGATTCGCGTCAATTAGGGGTGCACTAATTCTCAAAACTAGTGATGTTCCCTAATTCTTAGGCTACCAAGCAAAAAGGGGCATATTCGACTTCGATCATTCAATCATATAATGTAGTTTCGATTACTTGTGTCTATTTCGTAAAACATTTATAAAAGCAGCGTATGCATTCTCAGTCCCAAAAATATATTGCAAAAGCATTTAAAAATGGAGCGAATGAAACTCACTCTACAATATTTTGTAGTAAAAATATTCATACAACAATACTGAACAATGCAGGATTGGCCTCGGATTCACGAACCTATATCAGTTTTATATATATTAAAAAACTCAATAACAATTAACAAGTTTATATATTAATATTATTAGTATGCTTCTTATATTAAGAATTTGTATGTTACATAAATAAATAAATTAATTATATCTATTTTATATATTTTAGATGCTTAGTAGTTATATAACAGATTCTTATTAAAGTATTTTAATGAAGATATAATATAGGTTATTTATTATAAATATTATATATTAATGCTTGAAAATATTAAATAATATATTAAAACTCATATTTATATATTCATGCTTTAATTTAAAATATAATTATATTATTTGTAACTTATTTATAATAACTTTTTATTAAACGGAATAGTATCTAATATTAATATAGATGTAAAATATGTAAATGTGATTTGTTTATTAAAGTAAAATATATAATACTAAAATAGTGATAATAATAATAATGATGATAATAATAATAATAATTTAAATGATAATTTTGTAATAATATTAATGATAACAAAAATAATAATGATAACTATAATAACCATGTAAATAATAATTTTATTCATAATGATAATAATAATAATATTAATACTAATAATACTTATCTTAATAATGATAATGATAATAATAATATCAATTATATTAATGTTAGTAATAATAATAATTAACTTAAGAATAATAACAATTAATAATGATAATAGTAATAATAATAATAATAATAATAATAATAATAATAATAATTATTATTATTATTATTATTATTATTATTATTATTATTATTATTATTATTATTATTATAATTATAATAAAAATAATAAATAGAGTAAAAATTACTACCTTAAAGAAGTAGTCCTTAAAAAAAAATGTCCAAGTTCGGGTTTGAACCCGCGACGTCCCGCTAACCCGAACTACTCCTAAATCATTTCTCTGATCATATTTTCATGATTTATTTGTGGACTAAAACTAGATAAACCATTTATAACTGTTTTATTTTTCCTTCTTCAAAAACCAAAACCCAAACATCATCATCATTGTATCATGATCTCCAATATCATTCCCGAGTCATGATCTTCATCATTCCAATATTATATCATTATCATCTTTATCATCTCCTAACCTCATTTTTATTATCTTTCTCGCACCATTTTAATCATAATCATCCTCATTTGATTAACATCTAACCACAACCTAGTCATCATCTAAACTTCATGAACTTAGCATCCTAATCATTCATCATGATCATCACGCTCATTATGATCATCACGATTATAATCTAATCGATCATTATTTAAAACATCATCGTATTATTATCATGATACATCATCATAATAGTAATATTATCATATCATTTGGTTACTCTCCCAACAACATAGCCATTATCATCACAATTAAATGATGTATGTGTTTGAGTTGTTGATCGTGAACCAGGGAAACAGAATAAGGGACTGTAAACTTGTGGCCCAATATTCCTTCACAAGTCCAAGTTGTCTTACAAGCCCATCTGGTACATTAACGGCCCAACAGTCAAGAGCTGGCCCAACATGCAACAACTAGATTTATACGGCCTAATATAAAATAAAAACATACGGTCCAAAGCAAAAATATATATCAATCAGTGGCCAAATTTCCAATTCATTTTCCTTGAATGATATCTTAAGTCTCTAAGAAACAATCCCCAATTTCCTTAAAGTACCTCTAAAGTCAAAAGTTGTAACTTTTATATTGTGGAAAGAACGTGTTATTAAACATTATTATTGTTTCATTATCATGACACCAACATCATTATCATTAATTTAATCACCTTTATCATCTTTATTCGCTATCACTAGTCATCATCATTCTTTAATAGAAGCATAAAATAACAACTAGTGGCAGTAGCAGTTGATAGCGAATCTCAAAGGAAACAGAAACAGAAGAAAGCGAGTAGCAACGACAATGAATCACGATGATGGTGGTGGTGTTTCTGGTTCGAAACAGAAACATAAACAAGAGGGTTATTGTTGATTATCTACTTTTTCACTTAATTTCTTCGTTCACGGTTTCATAAGAACATAAAATAAATATGGAAAGTATTGAACAGCGTAAAAGTAGCATTTGATGGATAGTGGAAACACATATGATGGTGGTTAAATGGGGATCTCCATTGGTTATCAAGGTGGGTTTTGTTCTTGGAGCATTTGAATAGCAAACGAAAATAGATAAAAAAAAATATATGTGGTGGTTGTTGTGATTTTTGGCTCAAGCAAAACAACAAGAAGGGTGATGAGGTTTACTAAAGAAAACCAAAATCGAAGGTGTCTAATGGCTTTTGGGTTTTGATCGTTCAAAATGGTGGGTTGATCAAAGTGGAAGGTATTAGCCGATGAGGGGAAAGGTGATGGTTTATTGTTGTTATCCGAAATCTGAAACAGAAGTATAGCAGTGATCAAGTAATAAGAGAAAACAGCAATGGCATTGGTTGTTATTGGAACAGAAACATACCTAATACAAGTTGAAGTTATTTCAATGAGGGTTTAGGTTTACTTCGAACAGAAACAAATGAATTGAGTTTTGAGTGGTTGATGATCGATGGTTGTTGTCTGAGAGTTAATGGTGATGATGTTCTCATTCATGAAGAAGACACCGAAAGGTGGTGGATCACGATGGGTTTTTTGGTTGCAGGTTGTTCCCGGTGGTGATTCAAATAAGCATGACTGCAGTAACCGTAACAATCAAGTAGAACTCGATGGGTTTTATGTTGAGTGCATTTTATGAACCGAAAGTGGTAGTGGTGGATAGTTAGGATGGTGAAGGGTTTGCTCGGCCAGAAAACTGAAGTAGAAAACAAAGATGTGTTGGGGTCGAAGGATGGAGTTTGGTTGATATGGTTCTCCATGATAGTCGTTTGTTAAGTTGATTTGATAAGAGGAAATAATAAAGAGAGTGAAAGTGGGTGTTTCATGTGTCTCTTAATCTATCTATATTATCTATCGATATCATATATAATATTGGGATATCTTTGATCAATCAAAACACTAAGTGGATATGAGCTGTACTTCACAAACAAAAAGGAAATAATGTGACAATCATTTAAACCGTGTATACGTATATATATATATATATATATATATATATATATATATATATATATATATATATATATATATATATATATATATATAGTTAGGAACTGAAATGAATTCAATCATTTAACACTGTATCAGCAGGAAAGCAGCCAGAATCTTATAATTTTGTGCCGACAGTCTCAATAAGGTTTTTTTTTATATCGTGGTCCATTGCTAACCAGTTACGGATAAACTGATTCCGAAAAATCTTATATTTTTGAATTAAACATATCTATATATTGTGATCATTAACTGTTTGAAACCTAATCAAAAATGTTCGAATAATAATTATTTCTAATTCCAAGTAATATGTACGGAGTATTATTATTCAAAGTAGGAAGATAAATATATTTTTATTAAATCTATATTTTATGTAACTTATTAATGGATCAACATTTATTTTTAGATTCTCCAAACATTTGTACTAAACTTGTTTAATAATGACCGAATCATAAATGAGTGTTATTGTTGCTTACTAAATAAATTAGAAACCATATAAATATAATTTGTCTATACATATAAACACATTTTATTATATCGTAAGTTATTTATTTAATTCTAACAATTAAATCTTATATTATCTAAAATTATATTTTAATTTATTTATATATATATATATATATATATATATATATATATATATATATATATATATATATATATATATATATATTTACAAATAGTTGTTCGTGAATCGTCAGAAATGGTCGAATGGTAATTGCATATATGTAACCAGTTCAAAATTTTGAGACTCAACCTTACAGACTTTTCTTATCTTGTCGAAATCATACAAAGATTAAGTTTAAATTTGGTCGGAAATTTCCGGGTCGTCACAGTACCTACCCGTTAAAGAAATTTCGTCCCGAAATTTGATTGGGGTGGTCATGCCTGACAATAAGTATGTTTTCATGACGCATACGAGCTAGAAATTAGAGTTTTATCATCATTGAGTAATATGGATAAAATAATTCGATTACGCGAAGAGTACAAATGAAGTTATCACAAAAGAGTGAAATGAGAACATGCAAGTTCGTCTTAACCGGTGACGTAGTCACGGTTGATTTTCGGAATTCGGGGAATTTAATGAAAATTTTGAAATTTGAATAAAATCTGATTTCCTTGGAATTAAGGAAATTAGGATCTCTCTAATTAAATGCAGAAATCTGTCTTGATTTGTTTATCTGTTATTTCACTATAAATTAACTTCTTCCGTTCCATTATTATTACCACTTCTATACTCAATTCCCAAATTCAAAAGATTGTGAAAATACTTAATCCAGTTCTGATTCTTGTCCTTATCCTTACTATCGCAACAATCATTCTCCTTTTCCAACTACCACCGGAGGAATCTGTTTTCTTTTACTTCGCTCTTGGGGTAGTGATTTTCATAATCCTTCCTTGCGTCTGTCTTTCCATAATTATTGACATCCACGGTTAATGATCTCTCTATTTGTTGCGATTTATACTTCTATTTATGTTTTGAAGCTCCATGCTTTGTTTTTCTCTTCTCAATTTTAAGTAAAGCAAGTAATCGTCTAAAATTTGTATGTATGAAATTTCAAATGAACATAACTAATGTTTTAATCAGTAAGGAATTGTAATAGCATGATTTGATTTGTTAAATTACTAGAAATCACGGAAGATAGAAATATCAAGGAAATATTCTCCTGATATGTTTAGAGGTTAAGTAGAATGAAAGAGTTATGTAACATGGCACATGATGAGGGTAAGGTCTGTGAATCATCATCACGTTCCATTTAGAAACTCAGCATGACTTACTGTAATATAATCACATTGGACAAGCGTAATTATATTATACTAACTCATGCTTCAATTCTCAACACTTCTCCAGAATTCATTCATAATGTATACTTAGATTTTACAGAAGTTTCCAATATAATGGAATACAGAAAGCACGAAGAGGTAGATAATATCGGACAAGAATATTTATGAAAATATCCTCAGAAATATCGAAGATATTTATGATGATATTTTGGAATTTATAAGTTCGAGGGTTGATGAAGAAAAATTTTCCGCAAGATTTAACGTGAGTACAGAGCAAGATATTCTCTAAAGATTTCATTGGATACAGAATTATCTGGATGCTTTGAATATAGGGTTTGGTCCTTGTATTTGTCATCGGTTTCCTTTAGGGTTAGCTCAATCCATTTTTCAGTATCAATTTTTCTATCGAGCGTTTCCAATCATCCATTCTTTATTATCAAACTTTTGGCCGTTTAGACCATCTATAATTTTACTGTTTCCTCTGCATTTAATGCTACCATATCTGAATCATCGATTATCAATTCGAGGTGGTTTCAAGAGAATTGTGTTTTTAGATGATTAAACGCTGATGGTAATATGGTGGAATATAAAAAGTTCCCCGGTAACAATAAAGGGCATGCATATATATCAAAATTTATAATAAGGTTGTTTTGAACGAAAAGTCGAAGTTGATTTGCTGGAGCTGTGACAAAATTTGCTACTTTGAAAGGGATTACCAAGTTATTTTTAGTAATAATAACACTAAAGGAATTAGCACAGCTACATGTTAAATGTTCACTCAGTGTCCGAGAATTTTTCAGGTGCATAACTATGTGCATAAATCTTTCCTTCCGTAGATGCAGTGCGGTTGGTTCATCCTATCGATTGAGGTGTTTTCAAGAAACATGAAGGGTTTGAACGCAGATTGAAATTGTCAAGATACAAATGAGGTTTAAGATGAAATCAATTTACAAAGGATGTTTAAGATGAAATCAAGTGGCAAACTTGAGGAAATATTTAACTGTAGTAGATGTAATTTATTTACGATCTTTTAAGTCAAAATGTGTTATAATTAATATTTCCCACTCTTTTAATACTTTTTAATTGTCCATGATACTAGTCCAATAGTTCAACCAAAACTAGTATTTTATAAGGATTTAGTCATTTAGGAACAGTTAGCTAGGAACAGTTAGCTAGGATTTGGTTAGTATAGGTTTAAAATTTTTACGTAGTTAATTAATTGGTTACTAATCAATTTTATTTTGTTCATTATTTTCTTCATTATGCCACTTGTCAAATCTTGAATTGGATTTTGATCGGCAGAAACTCGTATATGAAATTAAATTGGAATAAAAATGGTTATTCTTTGGTGAACGGATACGTATATGTGTGGATTTAAGCAGTATTGTTAATGACTGTTGAATCTAATTTGAAGAATGTACAGTGTAACTTATTAATGTGAAATCTAAATATTCCTCGGGTATTACCTACCCGTTAAAATATTTTCATCATTAACAATTTGTACAAAAGAATTTTTAATTACGATCTTTATGAAAACATATATACATATATATTTTCTTCAAATGTAATTCATGGATTTAATGAGTTAATGTGATATTAAACTCATATGATTTTCAGTTTGAGCTAGAATAAATAATCTCTAAAACTATTAGGAACCACATATTCTTCGCAGAATATTTCTTCAATGAAGTTATGGATCAATACTTCATCGTTAACTATCAGGAAACACATATTCTTCGCAGAATATTTCTTCAATGAAGTTATGGATCAATACTTCATCGTTCATTGTTGTTGGTACTCCTTGGTATCTATGGTACGTATGATGTTGATGTTCGAGGTACAGATTGTGATGTTGAGGTGTGGGATGCGGATGTTGATGTTGGTGGTACTACCGATGCTGGTGATGTTGCTGAAGTTGGTACGTTTCGCACCATATTTTCTAAATTGATTACTCGAGCGCGAAGTTCGTTGACTTCTTCTATTATTCCGGAATGATTTTCGGTCGAAACGAGCGGATGAATAAGATCTAGATTTGTGGATATTATATAATCGTGTCAAGCTAACCTAGAAATGAGGCTGAAAATGGTGTTTCGGATAGGTTCGTCGATTTGTGCTTCAGGTTCTTCACCAAGAGGTGAATTTGATTGGTGGAAAGGATCGCCTTCTTCGCGTCTCCATTGATTAAGTCGACTACGAACCCATCCCCAATTCATCCAGAATTAGTGATGACTTATTGGTTGATCTATTCCGGTTACACTGCTTTCAGAGCTTGAGCGGAATTCCATATCGGAATTCGAGGGACTTGAACTAGTGGCTATTTCCATTTCGTACGATTGAATAACAGATTTTCGATATGAAATGATCTTCGAATATTGGATGATATTATAATTACATAGAATACTATGTATAGTACAGAGGATCCCGTAGATTACAGAGGGAATTAAGGAAACGTGTCAGACAAGATTTAATGTGATGGGATATGAATTTGTCTGTACACCATCCATGCAATAACTGCAATAAGATGCGTCGAGACTGAAAATGATAAGTAGATATTTTTTGACAAAGAATGGTAATCAAAACTTTTGACATGCAGACCAGGTTCAAGTCTAGACTCATTAACATTACCTAACAACCATAAGGTCAAAGTCCAGACTCACTAATGCATCCTAACAACTACCTGTTAGACACACTAATGCAAGACCTGGTTTGCTACGACCACCGCTCTGATACCACCTGAAATGATCCGTCCTAATCCATCTGGACGAATGCATTACATTTGATTACATCGTGAGGTACTTGACCTCTATGTGATACATTTTACAAACATTGCATTCGTTTTTTTAAAAGACTAACTTTCATTACATCGAAAGTTGATGGCATCCGTACCATTTCATAATATATCCAACTATAATTGACTTAATAATAATCTTGATGTACTCAATGACTCGAATGCAACGTCTTTTGAAATATGTCATGAATGACTCAAAGTAATATCTCTAAAGTGAGCAAATGCACAGTGGAAGATTTCTTTCATACCTGAGAATAAACATGCTTTAAAGTGTCAACCAAAAGGTTGGTGAGTTCATTAGTTTATCATAATCAATCATTTCCATCATTTTAATAGACCACAAGATTTTCATTTCCATTACTCATAAATATACGTCCCATGCATAGAGACAAAAATCATTCATATGGATTGAACACCTGGTAACCGACATTAACAAGATGCATATAAGAATATCCCCTATCATTTCGGGATATCCATCGGACATGATAAAACAACATCGAAGTACTAAAGCATCCGGTACTTTGGATGGGGTTTGTTAGGCCCAATAGATCTATCTTTAGGATTCGCGTCAATTAGGGGTGCACTAATTCTCAAAATTAGTGATGTTCCCTAATTCTTAGGCTACCAAGCAAAAAGGGGCATATTCGGCTTCGATCATTCAACCATATAATGTAGTTTCGATTACTTGTGTCTATTTCGTAAAACATTTATAAAAGCAGCGCATGTATTCTCAGTCCTAAAAATATATTGCAAAAGCATTTAAAAAGGGATCAAATGAAACTCACTCTACAATATTTTGTAGTAAAAATATTCATACGACGATACTGAACAATGCAGGGTTGGCCTCGGATTCACGAACCTATATCAGTTTTATATATATTAAAACACATAATAACAATTAACAAGTTTATATATTAATATTATTAGTATACTTCTTATATTAAGAATTTGTATGTTACATAAATAAATAAATTAATTATATCTATTTTATATATTTTAGATGCTTAGTAGTTATATAACAGATTATTATTAAAGTATTTTAATTAGGATATAATATAGGTTATTTATTATAAATATTATATATTAATTCTTGAAAAATATAAATAATATATTAGAACTCATATTTATATATTCATGCTTTAATTTAAAATATAATTATATTATTTGTAACTTAATTATAATAACTTTTTATTAAACAGAATAGTATCTAATATTAATATAGATGTTAAATATGTAAATGTGATTTGTTTATTAAAGTAAAATTTATAATACTAAAATAGTGATAATAATAATAATGATGATAATAATAATAATAATTTAAATGGTAATTTTGTAATAATATTAATGATAACAAAAATAATAATGATAACTATAATAACCATGTAAATAATAATTTTATTCATAATGATAATAATAATAATATTAATACTAATAATACTTATCTTAATAATGATAATGATAATAATAATATCAATTATATTAATGTTAGTAATAATAATAATTAACTTAACAATAATAACAATTAATAATGATAATAGTAATAATAATTATAATAATAATAATTAAAATAATTATAATAAAAATAATAAATAGAGAAAAAATTACTACCTCAAAGAAGTAGTCCTTAAAAAAAATGTCCAAGTCCGGGTTTGAACCCGCGACATCCCGCTAACCCGAACTACTCCTAAATCATTTCTCTGATCATATTTTCATGATTTATTTGTGGACTAAAACTCGATAAACCATTTATAACTGTTTTCTTTTTCCTTCTTCAAAAACCAAAACCCAAACATCATCATCATTGTATCATGATCTCCAATATCATTCCCGAGTCATGATCTTCATCATTCCAATATTATATCATTATCATCTTTATCATCTCCTAACCTCATTTTTATTATCTTTCTCGCACCATTTTAATCATAATCATCCTCATTTGATTAACATCTAACCACAACCTAGTCATCATCTAAACTTCATGAACTTAGCATCCTAATCATTCATCATGATCATCACGCTCACTATGATCATCACGATTATAATCTAATCGATCATTATTTAAAACATCATCGTATTATTATCATGATACATCATCATAATAGTAATATTATCATATCATTTGGTTACTCTCCCAACAACATAGCCATTATCATCACAATTAAATGATGTATGTGTTTGAGTTGTTGATCGTGAACCAGGGAAACAGAATAAGGGACTGTAAACTCGTGGCCCAATATTCCTTCGCAAGTCCAAGTTGTCTTACAAGCCCATCTGGTACATTAACGGCCCAACAGTCAAGAGCTGGCCCAACATGCAACAACTAGATTTATACGGCCCAATAATAAACAAAAACATACGGTCCAAAGAAAAAATATATATCAATCTGTGGCCAAATTTCCAATTCGTTTTCCTTGAATGATATCTTAAGTCTCTAACAAACAATCCCCAATTTCCTTAAAGTACCTCTAAAGTCAAAAGTTGTAACTTTTATATTGTGGAAAGAATACGTTATTAAACATTATTATTGTTTCATTATCGTGACACCAACATCATTATCATTAATTTAATCACCTTTATCATCTTTATTCGCTATCACTAGTCATCATCATTCTTTAATAGAAGCAAAAAATAACAACTAGTGGCAGTAGCAGTTGATAGCGAATCTCAAAGGAAATAGAAACAGAAGCAAGCGAGTAGCAACGACAATGAATCACGATGATGGTGGTGGTGTTTCTGGTTCGAAACAGAAACATAAACAAGAGAGTTATAGTTGATTATCTACTTTTTTGCTTAATTTCTTCGTTCACGGTTTCATAAGAACAAAAAATAAATATGGAAAGTATTGAACAGCATAAAAGTAGCGTTTGATGGATAATGGAAACACATATGATGGTGGTTACATGGGGATCTCCATTGGTTATCAAGGTGGGTTTTGTTCTTAGAGCTTTTGAATAGCAAACGAAAACAGAGAAAAAAAATATATGTGGTGGTTGTCGTGATTTTTGGCTCAAGCAAAACAACAAGAAGGGTGATGAGGTTTACTAAAGAAAAACAATATCGAAGGCGTCTAATGGATTTTGGGTTTTGATCGTTCAAAATGGTGGGTTGATCAAAGTGGAAGGTATTAGCCGATAAGGTAAAAGGTGATGGTTTATTGTTGTTATCCGAAATCAGAAACAGAAGTATAGCAGTGATCAAGTAATAAGAGAAAACAACAATGGTATTGGTTGTTGTTGGAACAGAAACATACCTAATACAAGTTGAAGTTATTTCAATGAGGGTTTAGGTTTACTTCAAACAGAAACAAATGAATTGAGTTTTGAGTGGTTGATGATCGATGGTTGTTGTCTGAGAGTTAATGGTGATGATGTTCTCGTTCATGAAGAAGACACCGAAAGGTGGTGGATCACGATTGGTTTTGTGGTTGCAGGTTGTTCCCGGTGGTGATTCAAATAAGCATGACTGCAGTAACCGTAACAATCAAGTAGAACTCGATGAGTTTTATGTTGAGTGAATTTTATGAACCGAAAGTGGTAGTGGTGGATAGTTAGGATGGTGAAGGGTTTGCTCGGCCAGAAAACCGAAGTAGAAAACAAAGATGTGTTGGGGTCGAAGGATGGAGTTTGGTTGATATGGTTCTCCATGATAGTTGTTTGTTAAGTTGAATTGATAAGAGGAAATAATAAAGAGAGTGAAAGTAGGTGTTTCATGTGTCTCTTAATCTATCTATATTATCTATCGATATCATATATAATATTGGGATATCTTTGATCAATCAAAACACTAAGTGGATATGAGCTGTACTCCACAAACAAAAAGGAAATAATGTGACAATCATTTAAACCGTGTATATGTATATATATATATATATATATATATATATATATATATATATATATATATATATATATATATATATATATATATATATATATATATATATATATATATATATATATAAATAGGTATATAGTTAGGAACTGAAATGAATTCAATCATTTAACATTGTATCAACAGGAAAACAGACAGAATCTTATAATTTTGTGCCGACAGTCTCAATAAGGTTTTTTTTTATATCGTGGTCCATTGCCAACCAGTTACGGATAAACTGATTTCGAAAAATCTCATATTTTTGAATTAAACATATCTATATATTGTGATCATTAACTGTTTGAAACCTGATCAAAAATGTTCGAATAATAATTATTTCTAATTCCAAGTAATATGTACGGAGTATTATTATTCAACGTAGGAAGATAAATATATTTTTATTAAATCTATATTTTATGTAACTTATTAATGGATCAACATTTATTTTTAGATTCTCCAAACATTTGTACTAAACTTGTTTAATAATGACCGAATCACAAATGAGTGTTATTGTTGCTTACTAAATAAATTAGAAACCATATAAATATAATTTGTCTATACATATAAACACGTTTTATTATATCGTAAGCTATTTATTTAATTCTAACAATTAAATCATATATTATCTAAAATTATATTTTAATTTATTTATATATTAATATATATATATATATATATATATATATATACATATATATATATACATATATATATATACACATATATATATATATATATATATATATATATACATATATATACATATATATATATATATATATTAACAAATAGTTGTTCGTGAATCGTCGGAAATGGTCGAATGGTAATTGCATATATGTAACCAGTTCAAAATTTTGAGACTCAACCTTACAGACTTTTCTTATCTTGTCGAAATCATACAAAGATTAAGTTTAAATTTGGTCGGAAATTTCCGGGTCGTCACAGTACCTACCCGTTAAAGAAATTTCGTCCCAAAATTTGATTGGGGTGGTCATGCCTGACAATAAGTATGTTTTCATGACGCATACGAGCTAGAAATTAGAGTTTTATCATCATTGAGTAATATAGATAAAACAATTTGATTACGCGAAGAGTACAAGTGAAGTTATCACAAAAGAGTGAAATGAGAAAATGCAAGTTCGTCTTAACCGGTGACGTAGTCACGGTTGATTTCCGGAATACAAGGAATTTAATGAAAATTTCGAAATCTGAATAAAATCTGATTTCCTCAGAATTAAGGAAATTAGGATCTCTCTAATTAAATGCTGAAATCTGTCTTGATTTCTTTATCGGTTATTTCACTATAAATTAACTTCTTCCGTTCCATTATTATTACCACTTCTATACTCAATTCCCAAATTCAAAAGATTGTGAAAATACTTAATCCAGTTCTGATTCTTGTCCTTTTCCTTACTATCGCAACAATCATTCTCCTTTTCCAACTACCACCGGAGGAATCTGTTTTCTTCTACTTCGCTCTTGGGGTAGTGGTTTTCATAATCCTTCCTTGCGTTTGTCTTTCCATAATTATTGACATCCACAGTTAATGATCTCTCTATTTGTTGCGATTTATACTCCTATTTATGTTTTGAAGCTCCATGCTTTGTTTTTCTCTTCTCAATTTTAAGTAAAGCAAGTAATCGTCTAAAATTCGTATGTATGAAGTTTCAAATGAACATAACTAATGTTTTAAGAAGAAAGGAATTGTAATAGCATGATTTGATTTGTTAAATTACTAGAAATCACGGAAGATAGAAATATCAAGGAAATATTCTCCTGATATGTTTAGAGGTTAAGTAGAATGAAAGAGTTATGTAACATGGCACATGATGAGGGTAAGGTCTGTGAATCATCATCACGTTCCATTTAAAAACTCAGCATGACTTACTGTAATATAATCACGTTGGCCAAGAGTAATTATATTATACTAACTCATGCTTCAATTCCCAACACTTCTCCATAATTCATTCATAATGTATACTTAGATTTTACAAAAGTTTCCAATATAATGGAATACAGAAAGCACGAAGAGGTAGATAATTTCGGACAAGAATATTTATGAAAATATCCTCAGAAATATCGAAAATATTTATGATGATATTTTGGAATTTCTAAGTTCGAGGGTTGATGAAGAAAAATTTTCCGCAAGATTTAACGTGAGTACAGAGCAAGATATTCTCTAAAGATTTCATTGGATGCAGAATTATCTGGATGCTTTGAATATAGGGTTTGGTCCTTGTATTTGTCATCGGTTTCCTTCAGGGTTAGCTCAATTCGTTTTTCAGTATCAATTTTTCTATCGAGCGTTCCCAATCTTCCATTCTTTATTATCAAACTTTTGGCCGTTTAGACCATCTATAATTTGGTTATTTCCTCTGCATTTAATGCTACCATATCTGAATCATCGATTATCAATTCGAGGTGATTTCAAGAGAATTGTATTTTAGATGACTAAACACTGATGGTAATATGGTGGAATATAAAAAGTTCCCCAGTAACAATAAAGGGCACGTATATATATCAAAATTTATAATAAGGTTGTTTCGAACAAAAAGTCGAAGTTGATTTGCTGGAGATGTGACAAAAATTTGCTACTTTGAAAGGGATTACCAAGTTATTTTGGGTTATAATAACACTAAAGGAATTAGCACAGCTACGTGTTAAATGTTCACTCAGTGTCCGAGAGTTTTTCAGGTGCATAACTATGTGCATAAATGTTTCCTTCCGTAGATGCAGTGCGGTTGGTTCATCCTATCGATTGAGGTGTTTTTGTGACGACCCGGAAATTTCCGATCAAATTTAAACTTAATCTTTATATGATTTCGACACGATGGGCAAAGTTATTTTAATTGAATCTCTAAATTTTAGAACTATTTACATTACCCTTTGACTGTGCCCGATGATTCACGAACAATTATTTGTAAATAAATATGTACACATATATATACATATATATATACATATATAAAGATATATGATTCTTAAAACACAATTAATATTATATGTATATAGTATATACATAAAATTTATAAATAATAAATGTTCAATGAAGGTTATTATATTATCTAAGAGTAGTAAATATTACAAGTTAAAATACAGATGTTATATTAGTATTACTACATGTATAAATACTGATATTAATATTAATATCAGTATTATTAATAATATTATATCTATTTGAAATTTAATACATTTGATTAGTCATATCATTATTAATATTATATTATTATTATCATTAATAGTATTAATAAAAAAATGTATTATTTGGTAACACCACAAATATTGTTACTATCATTTTCATATTTTTTTATAAAACATAATTATTATTGTTATTACTCTTAATAATATTATTATTAGTAATAGTGTTATTATTATTAATGTTATTATTACTATTGTGATATTAGTATTTTTTATTATTATCATTATTATCATTATTATCATCATTATTATTATTATTATTATTATTATTATTATTATTATTATTATTATTATTATTATTATAGTTATTAATTAATATAAATTAATTGGTATAATTTACATACAGATACAGCTATATGAAAATGTCCAAATCCTTTATCTGTTTCAAAATCCTTTCGATCTGTTTAAATGAAGACTTCAAATCCCAATCTAGTCCAAAATCGGTTGCATGTCTGTATCACCTTTATCTGTTTTATTTTTTTTTCCTTTGTTTTCCTCTTATTCTAAACTACTAACCAAATCACTTTATATGTATCCGAATTTTTTCAAAGTCTTGAAATAATTCAACCAACTTTACATCTCCATTATCAATTGTCATTATCTCTTTACTGCAATTAAAACCAATGGATTTTAAAGAAACCCATTCGTAGGTTAACCAAACCAAACAATACACACGTCATTTACTACAACCGATAAACTACCATCTTCTTCCTTCCACCAAGATCACCATGTAAACCGCCACCACACCTTGGTGAATCACCACTAAAACCAGTGTATCTGTTTCCTTTGATCGAGCAAAAACAAATCGATACCACCTCACATGAACAACCACATCCTTCTTGTGTTTCTCATTTAATGAAACCTTCATCACCACCAAGTCTTTCTCTCCTTCCCTCTTTATTCCCCTCGTGATAAACACCTCTAATCTCAAAACCGCCACCTGCTATGTTTATATTTCGAAACAAAAGCTGCTGCAACAAATTCGGTTTAGTCTTCAACTACAAACCAACACAAAAACAATCCTTGTTGTATATTAAAGACTAACGCAAGTGTCATTCTCTTTATTCCTGTCCAAAAACCGCATGCACATGAAACCACCTTTTATACTCAATGCAGCCTGCCCTCTTGTTCCCATTTATAAAGCGAAGTAAGTGATACGGAGTATATTTTTATTTGGTGGCCAACAATCCCTTTTAAATAAATTAAATCCATTTGATTATTAAAAGCAAAGTGGGACTTGTTACCAAATACTTTTGGCCACCTAAATCTGGTCTGTTGGATGGACTTTTAAATATTGAATTGTAGCCGTGAATGTTATTTCATATTGGGTCGTTTTCCTTTTAAGCCTAGATGTATTATAATGAAGTTGTGGATGATGTTAGTGGAAAAAGGCGATGATGCATATAAAAACATGACATATATTTTTTTGTTTTTGCCGATGGTTATCAAGTGGGATTACCCCACTCCCCATCCCTTTTCGATAGTGGGTCACATATACATCATGGATATATTTTTCTTTGGGTTGTTAGATGATGATGTCTGATTATAGGATAAATTAATGATGAAGGTAGGGTAGAGATTAGGGTGACGAGCTGGAGGTTTTAAACATTGATTAAACTGCAACCTCAAACAAATTCCATCGGATCATCAATAGGCTTAAAATAGGAATTGGGCCAAGAACTAAGGTTAATCGTGGAGCCAACTAATCCGCCTTTTATGGGATCCTTGGAGTAACTTGGGCCACAAAGTCTCAAACTCCCTTATTTGTTTTCTTGATTCAACGACAAGAACACACACATATTTTAGGCGATGATAATGATTAGAATTAAATTATGATATTGATTACATGATATTGAATATGATAATAAGAACATTAAATATGCAAACTTGAAGAAGATGATGTACGACGTAAAGATGATGATGAGGGATACGGTTGGGTATCATGAGAATTAATGATGCATTAGTATGATAAAATTTAGGGTGATGATGATCATGATGTATGATGTTTAGTAACAAAGATGATGATGATTGATGAAGGTATGATTGGGATGTTGGGTCGAATATTGCATAGTTGGGCCAAAAGGAAAGCTGGGTCAAATGATGACGACGGGTTAAGGTAATATAGGGCCAAGGTTAAACCAGAAAAACAAATGACGAATCTAAGGGTTAGGAGTGTTATTGGGTTAGCGGGAAGTCGCGGGTTCAAAACCCGGACTTTGGCATATTTTTAAGGGCTACTTCTTTGAGGTAGTATTTTCATTAATATTATTATTATTATTATTTATATTTTTTTTATTTATTTTATTATTATTATTATTATTATTACAACAAATAAATATTATGTATATAAAATTTTACTTATAATAATAATACATATTATAAACATATTTTTTTATATAGATATTCATATATAACGAATGATTTTTTTATATATATAATATTAATCATATATAAATATTAATATAACTATATAAACATTAGTCATTTTTAAAGATACATACAAATTAAATATATATAATATATAATTTAAGATATAATAAATTTGTTCAGTTACAAATATATGTGTTAATATATATAAATGATAGAGGTTCGTGAATCCGAGGTCAACCCTACTCTGGTTATATGATGTCATATGTATTTTTACTACAAAATACAGTATGGTGAGTTTCATTACTCCCTTTTTATATATACTTTTGGGCTGAGAATACATGCGCTGTTTTATAAATGTTTTACAAAATAGGCACAAGTACTAAAACTAATTCTATGTGGGTTTAAACCAGAAATATACCCTTAGCTTGGTAACATTAAACTACTTGTCTATGTACGGTAGGCGCGAATCCTAAAAATAGATCTATTGGGCCTGACAAACCCCATCCTGACTATGGGATGCTTTAGTACTTCGAGGTTATTTTAAACACACCTGATCTGGTGTACTTCAGAGGGTAAAACATGAACGTTAAGGCTTGTTACCGGGTGCCTACAACTTATAGAATACTTTTATACACTTGCGAGTGTACATATATTTATAAATGGAAATCTTGTGGTCTATTAATATATTGAAATGATTGTTTTGATAAATCTATGAACTCACCAACCTTTTGGTTGACACTTTTAAGCATGTTTATTATCAGGTAGGAATTAAGTCTTCCGCTGTGCATTTGCTCACTTTAAAGACATTATTTGGAGTCGATCATCGCAATGGAATCAGTTATTGAAGACTTCGTCCAGATGGATTAGGACGGGTCCTTACAGTTGGTATCAGAGCGGTGGTCTTAGCGAAACAGGTCTTGCGTTAATGTGTCTAACTAATAGTTGTTTAGATGCATTAGTGGATCTGGACTTCGACCGTGTCTGCATGTCAAAAGTTTTGCTTATCATTTTTGTCGAAAATCATCTGCTTATCATCTTTAGGAAATTAGCTGCTCATTATTCATAGTCTAGACACATCTTACTACATTGACTGCATGATTAGTGTATAGACAAAACTCATATCTTAGCGTATATGCTAAATCATATCTTAGCGTATCTATTACGATAGACTTTGCCTGATATCTTCAGTAAATTTCTCCGTAATTTAGGGGAATCTGGTACTATATATATATCTATGCATATAATGCATTGAGAATACCATTCAACTATCAATTGCTGTCACTAAACTCTTCATACCAAAAATCTTTTCTGAGATCGCGTAAGATGGCCTCTACAAATCGACCAAGTTCCTCCGACTCCGAAGACAGCGTGACAGGAGCACACCAACCAATCAACTACCGTGATTACTGGATAAAATGGGGGTGGGTTTGTGACATACTCACCCTATGGAGAAGGGAAGAAGGTACTCCATATCATGAACCAAATTTAGCACCTAACCTTGGAGTACTCGACCCGCTCACCAGCGAACCTGTTCGAAACACCGTTTATACCCTTTTTGCAAGAATTTTTCATCTTGAGGCTACCATTAATGGAACTAGAGAAGATATTCGACCTCTACCTCACACTGATAACCAACCAGGGTTAGTAGAAGAAGTTAAAGAACTCCGAGCTCGAGTGTTAACTTTAGAGGGCACGGTACACAATTTACCAGCTTCAGCAATATCACCGGCACCAACAGTACCATCAGTAACAGCACCGGCAACACCAGTACCACCAACAACCCAAGTTTCAACATCACATGCCTCAACATCTCATTATGTACCTCGAGCATAATCATCGTTCTACGAATCGTTCTACATCTTTTATCTTCATTCGACATGACGATTATGTAATCTTCAATGTTTTAGAGATTATATATTCTAGTTCTAACGGTAAATCAAATGAGATTAATATCACATTAACTCATTAAATCCATGATTATATCTGAAGAAAATATATATGTATATATATTTTCATAAAGATTGTAATTAAAAAAAATTCTTTCGTACAAACTATTAATGGTGAAAATATTTTAGCGGGTAGGTAATACCCGAGGAATATTTAGATTTCACATTAATAAATTACATTGTACATTCTTCGAATCTGATTCAACAGTCATTTACTATCCTACTTACATTCACCGATATACGTATTCGTTCACCGCAGAATAACCATTTTAATTCAATTTCATATTTGGATTTTGACCTATCAGAATCCAACAAGTGGCTTAATGAAGAAAACATTTGACAAAATAAAATTTGTTAGCAACAGTCATTTACTATCCTACTTACATTCATCGATATACGTATCCGTTCACCGCAGAATAACCATTTTAATTCAATTTCATATTTGGATTTTGACCTATCAGAATCCAACAAGTGGCTTAATGAAGAAAACATTTGACAAAATAAAATTTGTTAGAAACAGAAAAATTAACTATGAGGAATTTTGTTAAGAATTCACGCTAACAAAATCCTAGCTAACTATTCCTAGCTAACTGTTAATTCCGTATTACATTTATTTATCGCAATTTATTTATTGCAATTTATTTATCGCAATTTAATTATCGCAATTTACATTCTCGCAATTTAATTATCGCAATTTACATTCTCGCAATTTATATTCTCGCAATTTACATTCTCGTACTTTATTTATCGTCATATAATTTCTGTTATTTATTTTTACGCACTTTAAATATCGGGACACGTATACAAGGTTTTGACATATCATATCGACGCATCTATATATATTATTTGTAATAACCATAGACACTCTATATGCAGTAATGATCGAGTTCTCTATACAGGGTTGAGGTTGATTCTACAATAATATATATAGTTTGAGTTGTGACCGAGTCTGAGACGTATACGGGTCATGACACGTATTAATTAATTCGAATATAATATATTAAACTATATATGAATTACTGGACTGTTAACAGTGGACTATCGACTGTAGACTAATAACATTGGACAATTAAAAGGAATTAAAATATTGATTATAACATATGAAACTAAACAATTCTTCAAGTTTGCCACTTGATTTCATCTTAAACCTCATTTGTATCTTGACGATTCTAATCTGCGTTCAAACATTTCATAATTCTTGAAAACACTTCAATCGAGAGGATGAACCAACCGCATTTTATATACGGAAGGAAAGATTTATATGCACCTGAAAAACTTTCGGAAACTGAGTAAACGTTTAGCACATAGCTGTGCTAATTCCTTTAGTGTTATTATTACCCAAAATAACTTTGCAGTTCTTTTTCAAAATAGCCAATTTTGATCACAGCTTTAGCAAGACAGCTTCGATTTTTCGTTCGAAACAACCTTTTTATAATCTTGATATATATGCGTACTCATTTATTATTACCAGAGAACCTTTTATATTCCACCATACTACCATCAGCGTTTAATCATCTAAAAACACAATTCTCTTGAAACCACCTCGGATTGATAACCGATGATTCAGATATCGTAGCATTAAATGCAGAGGAAACAGAAAAAATTGTAGATGGTCTAAACGGCCAAAAGTTTGATGGTAAAGAAGGGAGTGTTAGGAACGCTCAAAAGAAAATTTGGTACTGAAAAATGGATTGAGCTAACTGTGAAGGAGATCAAGGACAAATACAAGGACCAAACCCTATATTCAAAGAATTCAGGTGATTCTGGATCCGATGAAATCTTTAGAGAATATCTTGCTCCGAAGTCATGTTAAAATATTGCGGAAAATTTTTCTTCATCAACCTTCGAACTTAGAAATTCCAAAATATCATTATAAATATCTTCGATAATTCTGAGGATATTTTCATAAATATTCTTGTCTGAAATTATCTACCTCTGCGTGTTTTCGGTATTTCATTATATTGGAAACTTCTGTAAAATCTAAGTATAAATTATGAATGAATTGTGGAGAAGTGTTGGGAATTGAAGCATGGGTTAGTATAATATAATGACGCCAGGCCAACGTGATTATATTACAGTAAGTCATGCTGGAAGTTCTATTGGAACATGATGATTCACAGATCATAACGTCATCATATGCCATGTTACATAACTCTTTCATTCTACCTAACCTCCGAACATAACAAGAAAATATATTCTTGATAGTTTTATCCTCTGAGATTCTGGTAATTTACTAAATCAAATCGTGTTAATACGTTCATTCCTGCTTAGAATGTTTTGATCAATCGAAACTTCATACCTACAAATTCTGGACCATTATTCGCTTGACTTGAAGTTAGGAAGAGAAAACTAAAACATGGAACTCCGAAATATAAGGGAAAATATAAAGCCCAACAACAACACGGGAATTACAAACCGTGTATATCAATAAGTATAACAATATAAAGACACGAGAGAATTAAAAACATTATAACTCCAAGGCAAAGTAGAAGTAAACAGATTCCTCCGGGGTAGATGAAAAAGGAGAATGATCGATACGAAAGTCAGGAATATATCCAGAATTAGAACTGGAAGAAGCATATTGACTGATGATCTGGAAGAATGAATTGAAGTATAGAAAATGGGAGTGGTGGAAAATAATGGAACGGAAGAAGTTCATTTATAGTGAAAATACCAGACAAAGCAATCGAGACAGATAACCGCATTTAATTATAGAGATCTTAATTTCCATAAATTCCGAAGAATCAGATCTTATAGATTTCCAAGATTTTCTTTAATTCCCTTGAACTCCGGAATTCAACAAAGTCAACGTCAAAAGCTAAGACACACCTTATTTTCTAAATTCAACTCTAACTATGTCAAAAGCTAAGACGAATCTTTATTTCTTCATTTCCTTCTTTTGTGATAGCGTCACCAGTACGTTTCACATAATCAAATCATTTTATCTAAATTAATCACTAATGATAAAACTCTATTTATCAACTCATATTCGTTATGAAAATATTCTTATTGTTAACCATGACGATCTCGATCAAATTTCGGGACGAAATTTCTTTAACGGGTAGGTACTGTGACGACCCGGAAATTTCCGATCAAATTTAAACTTAATCTCTATATGATTTCGACACGATGGGCAAAGTTATTTTAATTGAGTCTCTAAATTTTAGAACTGTTTACATTACCCTTTGACTGTGCCCGATGATTCACGGACAATTGTTTGTAAATAAATATGTACACATATATATACATATATATACATATATAAAGATATATGATTCTTAAAACACAATTAATATTATATGTATATAGTATATACATAAAATTTATAAATAATAAATGTTCAATGAAGGTTATTATATTATTTAAGAGTAGTAAATATTACAAGTTAAAATACAGATGTTATATTAGTATTACTACATGTATAAATACTGATATTAATATTAATATCATTATTATTAATAATATTATATCTATTTGAAATTTAATACATTTGATTAGTCATATCATTATTAATATTATATTATTATTATCATTAATAGTATTAATAAAAAAAATATATTATTTGGTAACACCACAAATATTGTTATTATCATTTTCATATTTTTTTATAAAACATAATTATTATTGTTATTACTCTTAATAATATTATTATTAGTAATAGTGTTATTATTATTAATGTTATTATTACTATTGTGATATTAGTATTTTTTATTATTATCATTATTATCATTATTATTATTATTATTATTATTATTATTATTATTATTATTATTATTATTATTATTATTATTATTATTATTATTATTATAGTTATTAATTAATATAAATTAATTGGTATAATTTACATACAGATACAGCTATATGAAAACGTCCAAATCCTTTATCTGTTTCAAAATCCTTTCGATCTGTTTAAATGAAGACTTCAAATCCCAATCCAGTCCAAAATCGGTTGCATGTCTGTATCACCTTTATCTGTTTTATTTTTTTTCCTTTGTTTTCCTCTTATTCTAAACTACTAACCAAATCACTTTATATGTATCTGAATTTTTTCAAAGTCTTGAAATAATTCAACCAACTTTACATCTCCATTATCAATTGTCATTATCTCTTTACTGCAATTAAAACCAATGAATTTTAAAGAAACCCATTCGTAGGTTAACCAAACCAAACAATACACAAGTCATTTACTACAACCGATAAACTACCATCTTCTTCCTTCCACCAAGATCACCATGTAAACCGCCACCACCTTGGTGAATCACCACCAAAACCAGTGTATCTGTTTCCTTTGATCGAGCAAAAACAAACCGATACCACCTCATATGAACAACCACATCCTTCTTGTGTTTCTCATTTAATGAAACCTTCATCACCACCAAGTCTTTCTCTCCTTCCCTCTTTATTCCCCTCGTGATAAACACCTCTAATCTCAAAACCGCCACCTGCTATGTTTATATTTCGAAACAAAAGCTGCTGCAACAAATTCGGTTTAGTCTTCAACTACAAACCAACACAAAAACAATCCTTGTTGTATATTAAAGACTAACGCAAGTGTCATTCTCTTTATTCCTGACCAAAAACCGCATGCACATGAAACCACCTTTTATACTCGATGCAGCCTGCCCTCTTGTTCCCATTTATAAAGCGAAGTAAGTGATACGGAGTATATTTTTATTTGGTGGCCGACAATCCCTTTTAAATAAATTAAATCCATTTGATTATTAAAAGCAAAGTGGGACTTGTTACCAAATACTTTTGGCCACCGAAATCTGGTCTGTTGGATGGACTTTTAAATATTGAATTGTAGCCGTGAATGTTATTTCATATTGGGTCGTTTTCCTTTTAAGCCTAGATGTATTATAATGAAGTTGTGGATGATGTTAGTGGAAAAAGGCGATGATGCATATAAAAACATGACATATATTTTTTTGTTTTTGCCGATGGTTATCAAGTGGGATTACCCCACTCCCCATCCCTTTTCGATAGTGGGTCACATATACATCATGGATATATTTTTCTTTGGGTTGTTAGATGATGATGTCTGATTATAGGATAAATTAATGATGAAGGTAGGGTAGAGATTAGGGTGACGAGCTGGAGGTTTTAAACATTGATTAAACTGCAACCTCAAACAAATTCCATCGGATCGTCAATAGGCTTAAAATAGGAATTGGGCCGAGAACTAAGGTTAATCGTGGAGCCAACTAATCCGCCTTTTATGGGATCCTTGGAGTAACTTGGGCCACAAAGTCTCAAACTCCCTTATTTGTTTTCTTGATTCAACGACAAGAACACACACATATTTTAGGCGATGATGATGATAAGAATTAAATTATGATATTGATTACATGATATTGAATATGATAATAAGAACATTAAATATGCAAACTTGAAGAAGATGATGTACGACGTAAAGATGATGATGAGGGATACGGTTGGGTATCATAAGAATTAATGATGCATTAGTATGATAAAATTTAGGGTGATGATGATCATGATGTATGATGTTTAGTGACAAAGATGATGATGATTGATGAAGGTATGATTGGGCTGTTGGGTCGAATATTGCATAGTTGGGCCAAAAGGAAAGCTGGGTCAAATGATGACGACGGGTTAAGGTAATATAGGGCCAAGGTTAAACCAGAAAAACAAATGACGAATCTAAGGGTTAGGAGTGTTATCGGGTTAGCGGGACGTCGCGGGTTCAAAACCCGGACTTTGGCATATTTTTAAGGGCTACTTCTTTGAGGTAGTATTTTCATTAATATTATTATTATTATTTTTTATATTTTTTTATTTATTTTATTATTATTATTATTTTTTCAACAAATAAATATTATGTATATAAACTTTTACTTATAATAATAATACATATTATAAACATATTTTTTTATATAGATATTCATATATAACGAATGATTTTTTTATATATATAATATTAATCATATATAAATATTAATATAACTATATAAACATTAGTCATTTTTAAAGATACATACAAATTAAATATATATAATATATAATTTAAGATATAATAAATTTGTTCAATTACAAATATATGTGTTAATATATATAAATGATATAGGTTCGTGAATCCGAGGTCAACCCTACCCTGGTTATATGATGTCATATGTATTTTTACTACAAAATACAGTATGGTGAGTTTCATTACTCCCTTTTTATATATATTTTTGGGCTGAGAATACATGCGCTGTTTTATAAATGTTTTACGAAATAGGCACAAGTACTAAAACTAATTCTATGTGGGTTTAAACCAGAAATATACCCTTAGCTTGGTAACATTAAACTACTTGTCTATGTACGGTAGGCGCGAATCCTAAAGATAGATCTATTGGGCCTGACAAACCTCATCCTGACTATGGGATGCTTTAGTACTTCGAGGTTATTTTAAACACACCTGATCTGGTGTACTTCAGAGGGTAAAACATGAACGTTAAGGCTTGTTATCAGGTGCCTACAACTTATAGAATACTTTTATACACTTGCGAGTGTACATATATTTATAAATGGAAATCTTGTGGTCTATTAATATATTGAAATGATTGTTTTGATAAACCTATGAACTCACCAACCTTTTGGTTGACACTTTTAAGCATGTTTATTCTCAGGTAGGAATTAAGTCTTCCGCTATGCATTTGCTCACTTTAAAGACATTATTTGGAGTCGATCATCGCAATGGAATCAGTTGTTGAAGACTTCGTCCAGATGGATTAGGACGGGTCCTTACAGTTTTCAAGAAACATGAAGGGTTTGAACGTAGATTGAAATTGTCAAGATACAAATGAGGTTTAAGATGAAATCAATTTACAAAGGATGTTTAAGATGAAATCAAGTGGCAAACTTGAGGAAATATTTAACTGTAGTAGATGTAATTTATTTACGATCTTTTAAGTCAAAATGTGTTGTAATTAATATTTCCTACTCTTTTAATACTTTTTAATTGTCCATGATAGTAGTCCAATAGTTCAACTAAAACTAGTATTTTATAAGGATATAGTCATTTAGGAACAGTTAGCTAGGAACAGTTAGCTAGGATTTGGTTAGTATAGGTTTAAAAATTTTACGTAGTTAATTAATTGGTTACTAATCAGTTTTATTTTGTTCATTATTTTCTTCATTATGCCACTTGTCAAATCTTGACTTGGATGTTGATCGGCAGAAACTCGTATATGAAATTAAATTGGAATAAAAATGGTTATTCTTTGGTGAACGGATACGTATATGTGTGGATTTAAGCAGTATTGTTAATGACTGTTGAATCTAATTTGAAGAATGTACAGTGTAACTTATTAATGTGAAATCTAAATATTCCTCGGGTATTACCTACCCGTTAAAATATTTTCATCATTAACAATTTGTACAAAAGAATTTTTAATTACGATCTTTATGAAAACATATATACATATATATTTTCTTCAGATGTAATGCATGGATTTAATGAGTTAATGTGATATTAAATTCATATGATTTTCTGTTTGAGCTAGAATAAGTAATCTCTAAAACTATTAGGAACCACATATTATTCGCAGAATAAATCTTCAATGAAGTTATGGATAAATACTTCATCGTTAACTATTAGGAAACACATATTCTTCGCAGAATATTTCTTCAATGAAGTTATGGATCAATAATTCATCGTTAACTATTAGGAAACACATATTCTTCGCAGAATATTTCTTCAATGAAGTTATGGATTAATACTTCATCGTTCATTGTTGTTGGTACTCCTTGGTATATATGGTGCATATGATGTTGATGTTCGAGGTACAGATTGTGATGTTGAGGTGAGGGATGCGGATGTTGCTGTTGGTGGTACTACCAGTGCTGGTGATGTTGCTGAAGCTAGTACGTTTCGCACCATATTTTCCAAATTGATTACTCGAACGCGAAGTTCGTTGACTTCTTCTATTATTCCGGAATGATTGTCAGTCAGAACGAGCGGATGAATAAGATCTAGATTTGTGGATATTATATAATCGTGTCAAGCTACCCTAGAAATGAGGCTGAAAATGATGTTTCGGATAGGTTCGTCGATAAGTGCTTCAGGTTCTTCACCAAGAGGTGAATTTGGTTAGCGGAAAGGATCGCCTTCTTCGCGTCTCCATTGATTAAGTCGACTACGAACCCATCCCCAATTCATCCAGAATTGGTGATGACTGATTGGTTGATCCATTTCGGTTACATTACTTTCGGAGCTTGAGTGGAATTCCATATCGGAATTCGAGGGACTTGAACTAGTGGCGATTTCCATTTCGTTCGATTGAATAAAGGATTTTCGATATGAAATGATCTTCGAATATCGGATGATATTCTAATTACATAGAATACTATGTATAGTACAAAGGATCCCGTAGATTACGAAGGGAATTAAGAAAACGTGTCAGACAAGGTTTAATGTGATGGGATATGAATTTGTCTGTACACCATCCATGCAATAACTTCAATAAGACGCGTCGAGACTGAAAATGATAGGTAGATATTTTTCGACAAAGAATGGTAATCAAAACTTTTGACATGCAGACCAGGTTCAAGTCTAGACTCATTAATATAACCTAACAACTACTAGGTCGAAGTCCAGACTCACTAATGCATCCTAACAACTACCTGTTAGACACACTAATGCAAGACCTGGTTTGCTACGACCATCGCTCTGATACCACCTGAAATGACCCGTTCTAATCCATCTGGACGAATACATTACATTTGGTTACATCGCGAGGTACTTGACCTCTATATGATACATTTTACAAACATTGCATTCGTTTTTTTAAAAGACAAACTTTCATTACATCGAAAGTTGACGGCATGCATACCATTTCATAATATATCCAACTATAATTGACTTAATAATAATCTTGATGAACTCAATGACTCGAATGCACTGTCTTTTGAAATATGTCATGAATGACTCCAAGTAATATCTCTAAAGTGAGCAAATGCACAGCGGAATATTTCTTTCATACCTGAGAATAAACATGCTTTAAAGTGTCAACCAAAAGGTTGGTGAGTTCATTAGTTTATCATAATCAATCATTTCCATCATTTTAATAGACCACAAGATTTTCATTTCCATTATTCATAAATATACGTCCCATGTATAGAGACAAAAATCATTCATATGGATTGAACACCTGGTAACCGACATTAACAAGATGCATATAAGAATATCCCCTATCATTCCGGGACATCCATCGGACATGATAAAACAACATCGAAGTACTAAAGCATCCGGTACTTTGGATGGGGTTTGTTAGGCCCAATAGATCTATCTTTAGGATTCGCGTCAATTAGGGATGCACTAATTCTCAAAATTAGTGATGTTCCCTAATTCTTAGGCTACCAAGCAAAAAGGGGCATATTCGGCTTCGATCATTCAACCATATAATGTAGTTTCGATTACTTGTGTCTATTTCGTAAAACATTTATAAAAGCAGCGCATGTATTCTCAGTCCCAAAAATATATTGCAAAAGCATTTAAAAATGGAGCAAATGAAACTCACTCTACAATATTTTGTAGTAAAAATATTCATACGACGATACTTAACAATGCAGGGTTGGCCTCTAATATTAATATAGATGTAAAATATGTAAATGTGATTTGTTTATTAAAGTAAAATTTATAATACTAAAATAGTGATGATAATAATAATAATGATGATAATAATAATAATAATTTATATGATAATTTTGTAATAATATTAATGATAACAAAAATAATAATGATAACAATAATAACCATGTAAATAATAATTTTATTCATAATGATAATAATGCTAATATTAAGACTAATAATACTTATCTTAATAATGATAATGATAATAATAATATCAATTATATTAATGTTAGTAATAATAATAATTAACTTAACAATAATAACAATTAATAATGATAATAGTAATATTAATAATAGTAATAATAATAATAATAATAATTATAATAATTATAATAAAAATAATAAATAGAGTAAAAATTACTACCTCAAAGAAGTAGTCCTTAAAAAAATGTCCAAGTCCGGGTTTGAACCCGCGATATCCCGTTAACCCGAACTACTCCTAAATCATTTCTCTGATCATATTTTCATGATTTATTTGTGGACTAAAACTAGATAAACAGTTTATAACTGTTTTCTTTTTCCTTCTTCAAAAACCAAAACCCAAACATCATCATCATTGTATCATGATCTCCAATATCATTCCCGAGTCATGATCTTCATCATTCCAATATTATATCATTATCATCTTTATCATCTCCTAACCTCATTTTTATTATCTTTCTCGCACCATTTTAATCATAATCATCCTCATTTGATTAACATCTAACCACAACCTAGTCATCATCTAAACTTCATGAACTTAGCATCCTAATCATTCATCATGATCATCACGCTCACTATGATCATCACGATTATAATCTAATCGATCATTATTTAAAACATCATCGTATTATTATCATGATACATCATCATAATAGTAATATTATCATATCATTTGGTTACTCTCCCAACAACATAGCCATTATCATCACAATTAAATGATGTATGTGTTTGAGTTGTTGATCGTGAACCAGGGAAACAGAATAAGGGACTGTAAACTCATGGCCCAATATTCCTTCGCAAGTCCAAGTTGTCTTACAAGCCCATCTGGCACATTAACGGCCCAAAAGTCAAGAACTGGCCCAACATGCAACAACTAGATTTATACGGCCCAATAATAAACAAAAACATACGGTCCAAAGCAAAAATATATATCAATCAGTGGCCAAATTTCCAATTCATTTTCCTTGAATGATATCTTAAGTCTCTAACAAACAATCCCCAATTTCCTTAAAGTACCTCTAAAGTCAAAAGTTGTAACTTTTATATTATGGAAAGAACACGTTATTAAACATTATTATTGTTTCATTATCATGACACCAACATCATTATCATTAATTTAATCACCTTTATCATCTTTATTCGCTATCACTAGTCATCATCATTCTTTAATAGAAGCATAAAATAACAACTAGTGGCAGTAGCAGTTGATAGCAAATCTCAAATGAAACAGAAACAGAAGCAAGCGAGTAGCAACGACAATGAATCACGATGATGGTGGTGGTGTTTCTGGTTCGAAACAGAAACATAAACAAGAGAGTTATAGTTGATTATCTACTTTTTCGCTTAATTTCTTCGTTCACCTTTTCATAAGAACAAAAAATAAATATGGAAAGTATTGAACAGCGTAAAAGTAGCGTTTGATGGATAGTGGAAACACATATGATGGTGGTTACATGGGGATCTCCATTGGTTATCAAGGTGGGTTTTGTTCTTGGAGCTTTTGAATAGTAAACGAAAACAGAGAAAAAAAATATATATGTGGTGGTTGTCATGATTTTTGGCTCAAGCAAAACAACAAGAAGGGTGATGAGGTTTACTAAAGAAAAACAAAATCGAAGGCGTCTAATGGCTTTTAGGTTTTGATCGTTCAAAATGGTGGGTTGATCAAAGTGGAAGGTATTAGCCGATGAGGTGAAAGGTGATGGTTTATTCTTGGTATCCGAAATCAGAAACAGAAGTATAGCAGTGATCAAGTAATAAGAGAAAACAACAATGGTATTGGTTGTTGTTGGAACAGAAACATACCTAATACAAGTTGAAGTTATTTCAATGAGGGTTTAGGTTTACTTCGAATAGAAACAAATGAATTGAGTTATGAGTGGTTGATGATTGATGGTTGTTGTCTGAGAGTTAATGGTGATGATGTTCTTATTCATGAAGAAGACACTGAAAGGTGGTGGATCACGATGGGTCTTGTGGTTGCAGGTTATTTCCGGTGGTGATTCAAATAAGCATGACTGCAGTAACCGTAACAATCAAGTAGAACTCGATGGGTTTTATGTTGAGTGAATTTTATGAACCGAAAGTGGTAGTGGTGGATAGTTAGGATGGTGAAGGGTTTGCTCGGCCAGAAAACCGAAGTAGAAAACAAAGATGTGTTGGGGTCGAAGGATGGAGTTTGGTTGATATGGTTCTCCATGATAGTTGTTTGTTAAGTTGATTTGATAAGAGGAAATAATAAAGAGAGTGAAAGTGGGTGTTTAATGTGTCTCTTAAACTATCTATATTATCAATCGATATCATATATAATATTGGGATATCTTTGATCAATCAAAACACTAAGTGGATATGAGCTGTACTCCAAAAACAAAAAGGAAATAATGTGACAATCATTTAAACCGTGTGTATATATATATATATATATATATATATATATATATATATATATATATATATATATATATATATATATATATATATATATATATATATATATATATATATATATATATATATATATATATATATATATATATATATATATATATATATATATATATATATATATATATATATATATATATATATAGTTAGGAACTAAAATGAATTCAATCATTTAACACTGTATCAACAGGAAAGCAGCCAGAATCTTATAATTTTGTGCCGACAGTCTCAATAAGGTTTTTTTTTTATATCGTGGTCCATTGCTAACCAGTTACGGATAAACTGATTCTGAAAAATCTCATATTTTTGAATTAAACATATTTATATATTGTGGTCATTAACTATTTGAAACCTGATCAAAAATGTTCGAATAATAATTATTTCTAATTCCAAGTAATATGTACGGAGTATTATTATTCAAAGTAGGAAGATAAATATATTTTTATTAAATCTATATTTTATGTAACTTATTAATGGATCAACATTTATTTTTAGATTCTCCAAACATTTGTACTAAACTTGTTTAATAATGATCGAATCACAAATGAGTGTTATTGTTGCTTACTAAATAAATTAGAAACCGTATAAATATAATTTGTCTATATATATAAACACGTTTTATTATATCGTAAGTAATTTATTTAATTCTTACAATTAAATCATATATTATCTAAAATTATATTTTAATTTATTTATATATTACAAAACAAAGGCGCTACCAAGCTGCGCTACATCCCTTTCAATTGGTCTACAGTGTCATTGTAGAGAATCTCTGCCCTGTTTTCCACATCGATAATGCACCTCCATCGATATTCAATTTACCTTGCCATTTCTTCTTTATTGATTTATATACTCATCATCATCCTGCCGATCCCACCAACGCTTTCTTACTTATCTTATGAGCAAAAAGGGTTCTAAATAATCAGCCCTTTGAGTTGAATAAGCGAGGCTTTCCCGATAGAAAGATTTGCATGTGACAGAGATCCCAATTCCGTGTATCCGGTTAAGCAAGCCCCACCGCCCAGCTTCCTTCCAGACAAAAAAGTGAGCGCCTAGCGCGAAAGGTTATTACATTACTTTCAATATGAATCCTTATTTCTCATTTCACTCTTTTGTGATAGCTTCACTCGTACGCTTCGCGTAATCGAATTGTTTTATCCATATTTCTCAATAATGATAAAACCATATGTATCGACTCATATTCGCCATGGAAACATAGTTATTATCAGCCATGACCATCCCAATCAAATTTCGAGACGAAATTTCTTTAACGGGTAGGTACTGTGACGACCCGAAAATTTTCGATCAAATTTAAACTTAAATCTTATATGATTTCGACAAGATAAGCAAAGTCTGTAATGTTGAGTTACAAAATTTTGAAACTGTTTAGATGGATTCAGTTAACCTCCGACTATTCCCGACGATTCACCAACGATTGTGTGTAAATAAATATGTAAATAAATATATATATGTAAATATAAATAAAGGTGTATATATTAATTTGAGTTAATATAATACTATTTAATCATTTGAATTAAACATATATAAAAAATTAAATAAAATGTTATTATGCACTCAATTAATATGTATGTTGTAATATATATAATATATATATAAATATTAAATATTCAAATATGTCATTATATAATATAAGTATTACATAATTAATAATATGTAATATTATTATAATAAAATAAATCACAAGTTAATATATGGTGTATATATATATATATATATATATATATATATATATATATATATATATATATATATATATATATATATATATATATTTACAAATAGTTGTTCATGAATCGTCGAAAATGGTCGAATGGTAATTGCATATATGTAACCAGTTCAAAATTTTGAGACTCAACCTTACAGACTTTTCTTATCTTGTCGAAATCATACAAAGATTAAGTTTAAATTTGGTCGGAAATTTCCGGGTCGTCACAAATTTGGGGGTCTGTTCCCAAATTCTTAGGCTACCAAGCTAAAAAGAATGATATCCGGTATAATAATTCAACCATAGAATGTAGTTTCCAGTACTTGTGTCTATTTCGTAAAACAGTTATAAAAGCGGTGCATGTATTCTCAGTCTCAAAATATATATTGCAAAAGCATTTAAAAAGGGAGCAAATGAAACTCTCTATCCAATATTTTGTAGTAAAAATATTCATACGACGAAATTGAATAATGCGGGGTTGGTCTGGGATTCACGAACCTATATCATTCATATATATTAAAATATATAATCGTAACCAAACAAGTTCATTTATTTATATTAAATATACTTGTTATATTAATAATTTATTAACTACATTCATTTATATATTTTTAATACTTCAAATTTATATATATATTTATTTTCAATATTTGAAATAAGTACTTAAAAAAATAGGTTATCAATGTTAATATATTAAATTAAAATATTTTTTTGTTAGTAATAATAATCATAACATAATGATATTAATATTAATATTAATAGTTGTAATAATAATTGTAGTGATAATATTCAAATAATAATATTGATAGTTTTTAATGATAACCAAATGACAATAATAATAATAATAATAATAATAATAATAATAATAATAATAATAATAATAATAATAATAATAATAATAATAATAATAATAATAATAATAATAATAATAATAATAATAATAATAATAATAATAATAATAAATAAATAAATAAATAAATTAGCTACCTTGATGAAGTAGCTCAAAAAAAGAAACTGCCATCGGCCGGGCTCGAACCTCCGACCTCTCGTTAACCCGACAACCCATCGAACCATCCCTCCATCCCTTTCTTTTCTGTTTTATAACCCAGAAAAATGTATATAACCCGTTTAAATAAACTGTTCTTCTTATTCATCAAATTTCAATCGGCCAAAGGATTTAATCAAACATAAAAATCGAATTACATTTTAACTTAAGACTCGAAAGTGAGTTAGTAACGATCTGTGGTGAGTAATTATGTTCAACAGACAAAATAAAAAAAATAATTTAAACCTGCTGTAAGCTCGTGAAGAACACAAAAAAAAATTAAATTTGATTTTTGAATTCAGGATCGTTTTAGATAGAGATTATAAAACGAAATAGGTTTCAATTCACCCTTTGAAGCTATTGGAATCATTAATTCAACTTAATTCGTCACAGAAAATTCAAATTTGATTGATGAACACAGGTTTGACTTTTAAAAACTAAAACTTTGACTCGAAAATTCATACTCGATATTACGAATTGGGTTTTGAAACTTTGCAAAAATTTTCACTAGAGGATTCCTAACAAAACCACATTTTTAGTTTTTGAAAAATGATTCGAATTTGAGTTTTGGCTGAAAAGTGCAAGAACAGGGGTAGTCGACTACTTTTATTGATTTTTTTGTTTAATTTCACAATTAATAACAGCTACAAGTAATTGTATTTGATAATAAGAGTGTAAAGTTGAATGGTTTTTTATCAACCAACTTGAGATAATCAATGGTTTTATAATGAATGAGATATCGACAGGCTTAAATCAGAAAAAGAGAAGGAACAAAAAAATAAACAGCAGATAGCGAGGTTTAACAAATTCGTACCAATTTGACATCCTTTTTCAACAATTTTTAGATCAAAAACAAAAATCATAACAGTTGAAAGTGATTTTGAAATCTGTTATGTACGAATTTACTTATATATGATTATTATAAATATAGATATATTAATATTAATAATACTTTTAATATTATTAATAAAAATACTAATAATAATATAACTAACAAGAATAATGATATTTATTAATGATAATATTAATATTAATAATCATAATAACATTAATGATAATAATAATAAGTTTGTATCTTAATAAAAATAATAATACTTATAATAATTTTAATAATCTCAGTAATAAAAATAATAATGATATTAATAATATTAATATTGATAGTAATACTGATATTAATATAACAGATTATGTGTATCAATTTTCATGTCTATAAATTTAATAATACTGATAATAATATTAATGTTAGTTAATGTTAATATAATAATAAATAAAGTAATAATAATAATAATATCAATATATATTTAAACTTGTAATTAAATTTAATATATTACAATTTATAAATTTTATCCTAGTTACTAAATATATTATATATATTATATAATAACTTATATTAAATATTTAATATTTATAACTTACAATATATATAATATTATTTATGTTCCAAATTCATATATATATATATATATATATATATATATATATATATATATATATATATATATATATATATATATATATATATATATATATATATATATATATATATATATGTATATATATATATATATATTTTAATAGCAACTTATTTATTCTGTATTTTATTTTTATATTATTAATTCCAATTGATTGGAGTGCATTATATTAATTCAAAATAATATACATGTATACTTATATTTATATTTATATCTATATATTTATTTACAAACAATTGTTCGTGAATCATCGGGCACAGTCAATAGGGTAATTGATTGTATGAACATAGTTCCAAGATTTTTGAGACTCACCATTACAGACTTTACTTATCATGTCGAAATCATATAAAGATAAAGTTTAAATTTGATCGATAATTTCCGGGTCATCACAACATGGAGTTGTTCTTTTCTCAAGAGTTCGAGCATAAGACGAAGATGTTGTTCGTGTTCTTTTCACATTTGGAGTAGATTAAGATGTCGTCTATGAATACGATAACGATTTTATCTAGATAAGGCTTGCATACGCGATTCATAAGATCCATGAATACGACCGGAGCATGAGTTAAACTGAATGGCACTAAAAGGAATTCATAACTACCATAGCGAGTTCGGAAAACAGTTTTGGGGACATCTTCTCCCTTAACCAACAATTGATGATGACCGAAATGGGGGTCGATTTAGAATGCACACAAGATTCTTATAATTGATCGAGAGGTTATCTATAAGGGAAAAAGGATTTCGGTCCTTAACCGGTAATTTATTCAGTTCACGATAATCGATACATATTCTTTGGGGACCATTTTTCCTCTCAACGAATAGGATTGGAGCTCTCCCTGGCGAATGGCTAGGTTGGATAAAACCACGATCAAGTAGTTCTTGGGGTTGACTTTGTAATTTTTGCATTTCGGATGGAGCGAGTCTACACGGTGCACGTGCTACAGGTGTGGCTCCTGGTATAAGATCGATTTGGAATTCAATGGCCTGTGAGGTGGAAGTTCCGGTAGTCCCTCGGGAAGAACATCGGAGAAGTCACTGACAATCGGTACGTCCTCGATACATTTTTCATCAGTTTCGGCTTTCTTAACGTGGGCTAGGGTCGCAAAACAACCTATACAAGGGTATTTTTTCATCGTTGAGACACGAAATGAGGTTGAGTCCAGTGCAACTTCTTTTTCTATAAACGATCAAGGGTTCACCGTTCTCGATAGGGATACGAATGGTTTTGAGATCACAAGGAATGTTGGATTTTGTCTTGGCTCACCAATCCATACCAATTACTACATCTAAGTTTTCCAGGTCTAGAGGTATTAAATAGATTTGAATTCTCCACCCACCATCATTTTGAGCCATTGGGAATTTGGTATGACTTATCGTAATATAACCACGTCGATCAAGTGTCGTTATATTTCGTTAGTTATTACCTCCATTCCAACACCTCTCCATATGGTTAAGCTTATGTAATCGTGAAGATTGCAAGTGAATAAGGTGCAACGATGTCTTTAACGAGACTCATATTTAATCAAAGGAGTTAGTGCAATCTCTGAAAATGTGTTTCCCACGGGAAGTGTATAACTGATTGTTCACGTCAAATCGTTCAAAGTTGATTAGTGGCATCCTTAAGTATAAAGAGAATAATGAATCATGATAACGAGTAGTACACAACAGTAGTGATAGGTAGTGATGACGATACTCATCAAGAGTAGTGGTAGTAGTAACGAATGGTGATATATAGTGAGGAGCATTAGTGTAATATCAGTAGTGAATAGTGAGTAGTGACCGCAATATTTGTGAAAGTTTCACCACACTGGTAGGTAGTAAGCCAGGACGGTGATGAATAACATGGGAAGGCAGAATTTCCATACTGAGGTAGCGAATGAAGTCGCGTCATCCTTACGCGTATGAATTTTAAGTTTACGTGGGTTACCAGAAAATGACAGAATACGGATTCGCATGAGACTTAGGTACAATTAAGAAGTTCACCGTCAGAAAGTTTCAAGTATTAATGCACAGGTAGTCAAGTAAGTGCTATTTATAGCAAATGTATGTTAGAATGCAATGGCTAACTATCGGGTTGTAGTCTAGACTCACTAATGCGTCCTAACGATCATGTCAGACACACTAATGCATACCCTAGATCCCTACAACCAATGCTCTGATACCAACTGTAACGACCCAGCCAAATCAACATTGACGGCGTCGTTAACCAAGGTCCCGTTACGTGGTCATAGTCCCTAAATGAGACGCGTTTGACCAAAATTATGTCGCATTCATTTGAAACGTGTATGACTTGCAAAGTTTTAAGTTACCAAACGGTTCGACAAGAAGTTTAAGTTTACATGAATTATAAAGTATAAATAAAATATTTTGCGACATAATAAGTTTGAAAATCACAGTTGCTATAAATAGCGTAAGTATGTATGCTTTAAGTTTGAATCCAAAGGTGCTATCACTAGCGTATGTATGTATGCTTGACCCCAAGCAAGTATTCAAAGTATGCGGAAGCATGTATCAAGTAGCCAAGTATGAACCTGAGAAAACATATAGAAAACTGTCAACGAAAAACGTTGGTGAAATCATAGGTGTATTTGTAAAGTATGTTTTTAAACCACAAGATTTAGTATCAAAGCGTATACATCTCAAAAGATGTTGTCTATATCACGAGCACCTAATTACCAAAGCTTAACTGAATCTTACCTCTGCATAATAGTGTTAGAACCTACACTATATACCGAAAATACGTTTCATTCATCCGAATGAGGGTTAGTCAAACCCGTATGGCCACACAACATAAGTTCTCGCTTACACCTTACAAGTGTAGCTAATGATAATTGGACTTGAGGATTTTTGTTCTAACTCGTATGTATCTTTGCTTTCGTATTTATATTCAAAGTATAAAAGTATAAACCGTATATGTTTCTTATCCCATGTTTTAAAAGTATAAAAGTTGTTGAAAAGATGGGACTATGATCTCACCATAGTTACATGCCAAAGTACTTGAAATTAAACGTTGTGCAAATGAAAGTTGCTTAGCCTTGACCTAAACAAATAAGTCGTATCAATTACCGGTTACAACACAAGGTCAGTCGAAATGTGTTCAATTAGTCCTATGGCTCGTTACGACTCGATTAATATAGCATGTGAATCAAGTTATCAAGTTTCATGCGAGAATCAAGTATAAAAGCATGTTAGAACGATTGCATAAGCATTTGGTTAAGTTTGACTAAAAGTCAAACTTGGTCAAAGTCAAAGTCAACGGGGTCGGGTGGAGTATCCGACAATTTTTCTTCAATTAGTAGTCATATATAAACATGTTGGCCAAGTTTCAAGTTAATCGGAGGTGCGTAGCATAGTTAGAATTAAACGGTAAACGACCAAGCAAAATAGAATTCTGCAGTTCATTTGGACGGCGTTCAGAATGGCTGGACGGCGTCCAGCAGTGAAGGACTGGACGGCGTCCAAGGTGTGGGATGGCATCCAAATGGGTTACAGATTACTGTTGCTGCAAATTTGACAAGTCTCGAACCAAACTCATTTCAAACGCAACTTATGAACAGAAAACACTCAAAACACGTATCTTATATCGTTGGAAAGGTATTTTGACAAGGAAAACAACTAAGAACATATCATCAACTAAAACTAGCATTTACAACAATTAAAATCGCAAGATCATTGAATATTTATTATCAAATGTTCAAAGTTCATAAACGCATAAGATGATTCGGGAATCCAATTTACACATACGATATGCCGTTTCGTAGGTAATTACGCATACAAAATAACTAAACATTTCATAACAACATTGCAAAGCATTTGGCGGATCAAAAGTTTGTTTTAAAATCTATCAAACCCTAACCAAGAATCACAAAATCAATAATCATGTTAATGTAAGGTTTTCATGTCATCCAACATACCAAAACGAAGCTAATGATACTAGTAACACTTTTAACACATAAGGTTTAACATCTAACAACATTTAATCAATCAAAACCAAGGATTAAATAAACACTTTTTCTAGTTCATGCTAGTTATGCAAAATAACATGATCGAGCATACAAATTACCTATTCATGTTAGACTTGAGTCACAGACACTAATTAACACCATTTCAAGTCAAAAAAAACTAAGAACATGAAATCTAGAGTTTTGAGAAAGTTACCCAAATGAGATGAAATTAGTATCAAGTTGTAGAGAATGAAGAGAGGATTTCAAAAGTACAATTCGTTTTGTTGCTAGCTTCCTAGATCGAATTTGGATGATGATTCTTTGTTGAGTGGATTTAAGAGAAAAAGGAAAGTATGAAGATGGAGGAGGTGAAAATGAATGGTGGGAGAAGGAGGGTTGACTACTTGACCTAGTTGGTCAAGTTTGGTCCCTTGGCAACAATAGTCCCTCGAGTTTAAAAGCGGGTGCGTGAATTAACCGAACGAATTATTTTAAATACGCGAGAGTAAACGGAAAATGTTATAATCCAATGACGGGAATATCAAGAACGTTAGTTAACGAAAGGTACGAATTTAGATAATGAAAGATATTATTAAAAAAAAAGACGGGCGTTAAAATGAATTAACGGAAAAAGTTAGGTTGTTACAGAAACATCCCAGACTACAACCAATAAACTTCGCCATGTTTTCTATATGATCATTATGGACTCCAATACCATATAGGCCACTTTTTAAGAAGTTGACTCTTAATCCCCAGAAAATTTCAAAGCATTTTAGGAGCTTAAAAAGATTACTGACAATATTTCTATCCCATTCTCCGAAGATGACTGTATCATCGGCATATTGTAGATGCGAAACCATTATATTGTTGTTTCCAACTTCTATCCCTTTGAATAGTTTCAGTTCCATTATGTGAGAGAATCATTATGAAGATGTAAGGAGAAAGTGGATCCCCTTGACGAACCCTTCTTTGAAGAGAAAATTCTCTTGTTAGAGATCCATTAACTAACACCGAGATCAAAGTTGATTTCAATCATTTTATGATCTGTTCAATCCGTTTCTTCCTGAGCCCCATTTTATTTCCATGATGTTAAACAAGAACCCCCAATTAATGCTATCGAATTCCTTTACAAAATCGGCTTTAAAGATCAGATAGTTTCTTTTGGTATTTCATTTCTTCAACAACTTCGTTAGCAACAACGATCCCGTCAAGAATATATTTTCCTTTAATAAATGCGCTTTGCTCCACTCTGATTTCATGGTTATTACCTTTTGAAGCCTCTTTGCAAGTATCTTTGCAATGATTTTCTAACAACTCCCGATAAGGCTAATTGGCCGAAAATTACCAAGATTCATAGGATCATTTTTCTTTAGTATCAAAGTGAGGAAGGATGCGTTACAACCTTTCGAGATAGTTTCCGCCCCCAGAACCACTCTACTGCCTTCACTAGACCATCTTTTAGTAGCCAAAAGAATTTCTTATAGAAGCTTATATTGTAACCATCCAGACCTAGTGCTTTTGACGAGTCACATTCTTTTACCACATTCCAAATTTAATATTCGTGTACAGATGCCTCAAACATAACTACATCTTCGGTGGTCATCCTATTAAATCTTAATAAATTAAAACTTTGATAATCCGGACTTGAAGATTGATTTTGCTCGAATGTTCTGCTGTCGAAATTAAAGTTATCGTTCTTGATTTCGTTTGGATTTTCCTCCCATGTTCCATTTATATGTTGCCTTCTGATGTTAGACTTTTTGTTTTTTCTCTTAATTGTAGGATGAAAGAAAGCAGTGTTGTCATCTCCTTCTGCCATCCACTTCAAGCGAGCTTTCTGACTCAACATCTCTGATTTTTCTTTTTCCTTGTGTAACCATTTGTCCCTAGCATTGATTCATTCTTCACGTTCTGTATCAGTTAAAATTCCCACGTCTGCTTTTGATTCTAATTCTTCAGCCACTTTTTCCATGAATAAATTTCCACATCCATGGTTCTTTATCAACGTTTACTCAATTCCCTAAGTGCTTCTTAGATTCTTTAATTTATTACGAAACACACAATCCGGCCTTGAGCATATAACATGTTTATTTCATGCTTCAACGATGAATGGTTCGACTTCTTTACATTCCAACCATATATTGATGTGTGGAAAGTGTGTGCAGTAGTGCTTAATCTTTTATTTCAACTTTTAAATTTATTTAACCTTTTATTAATACACTTTAACACCCTAACGAGCAACAAAACCCGATCAGATGTAGTATTTTAGGTTATCATCCCAAGAGAGCGTAGATGTGTTATAAGTTGTTTTATTATATAGTTTAATTCTTATTAAAGAACTAAAGATAGATTTTTATGTCTTTTTTTTAGATTTTGGATTCTTTATCTCTTAGGAAAAAGATGATTGAAGATAAACAAAACAATGAAATAATAAAGCAATAAATAAAGATTTAAAATAACAATTATAAATAAAAGCAGTTACATGAACGACTAACTCATACGGGAATCATATTAGGAAAGTTTCATGACTTATATTAACACAAAGCAAGATAATAATCATAGACCAACTACTATCCCTAAGCAGGCTAAGCTAAGTGATGCATATTATTTAGTAAGTAGGACCTAAAGCATATGCTAGATATGTGATGTGCATAACTAACATCTCAATTCTTCATGTTTAATTCAATTACATGATACATATCAACCTTATGATGCGGATCAACATGCAAATAGACTGGCAAATTATATAAGCTATTAAACACTAAGTAAATCAACTCAAGTTACTAGCTGAAAGTCAATTACTACTAAGTTTTCATGCAATCATTAATTAAACATATCCAAACAAAGGATCTTCGATTAAGCCTAACAATACCAAATTCTATTATATAAGCGTAAATCAAATTAAACAATTTTATCACTATTATGTTGTTTAGCCTAGTTGCATGCAATTCAATTTAACAAGTTTGATGGACTAGATCTAAACAAGTATCATGAATCAAATAATAGATCACCGGATTAAGTATTAATCAACCCTAAAATCACGTTATCTAATCATTAAGCATGTCAAAAAAGTATATTAAAGCATAACAGATTCAAAACAATTCAGACATCATTACAGAAACTCGACCATACAGATCTGAAAAAGAACCAGAAACTGTACAGAATAAAGCACAAAGTCGGCGGCATTGTCTCAGTAAAGCCGACGGCTTTAACTGAGGAAGCCGGCGGCTTCATCGGATTCCCAGACAAAGTTTAGTTTTCGTCCAAGCAACCACTACGAACGTTTAGTTCATAGTGGAAGATGAACATAAACAATTAAAGTAAATAGAACAGAATAAACGATAAAATAAAGATAGAATCATACCTCAAAAAGGTAGATGATAGTGCTCCAAATGATCATATATTTAGTCACAATATCCTTCCAATATATAAAGTTTTTAGTTGTAATTGTTCTATTTTTAAGTTATAATCGTTTAAATAAATAAGTGCGAAGACGAAAGATGAAAATGAAGATTTGAAGACGAAAACGTCCAAAATGCTCAAACGTACAAGTTAAACTCCAAGTGGTTCAATTTATTGATGATCAACGTCTAAATATTAATAAAAGTACAAGTCACGGAACGCAAAATACAAGATATCTAAGCGTACGAAAAGACGTTCGAAAATCCAGAACCGAGACATAAACCGAGTATCAACGTACGAGACAACGGACCTAAAAGTACAAGTCAACTATGCACAATAATATAATATAATATATATATATATATATATATATATATATATATAATTATATAAATTATATATAATTATATAAATTATATATAATTATATAAATTATATAAATATTATATATATATATATAAATATTATGTCGACAAAGCTAGTGGCCAAAAGTTTGTGAGCTGGAATCCAGACCTCCACGATCGCGGAGCTGCAGAGGGTAAAACCTCCACGATCGCAGAGCAGCCAAAATCAGAATTTGCCTATAAAAGGCACGAGCTTCTGCCGAATCCATGGCACCATATATCATTCACTCTCCCTCTATAATATATATGTATATATATATATATATATATATATATATATATATATATATATATATATATATATAAATATATATAATATACATTAGTTTAGTTTTATATTAGTTAGTTTGGGTAATGTAAACGGTTATTTTACGGGTTTTAAAGTCGGAGCTCTGTCCCTGTAACACTACGCGATTAATGATCACTGTAAGCTAAATTCTCCTTTTTAAATTAATGTCTCGTATTTAAGTTATTATTATGCTTATTTGAGCCGAAGTAATCGTGAATGTTGGGCTAAATATTTAGACGGGGTTATTGGGCTTTGGACCATAATTGGGGTTTGGACAAAAGACCGACACTTGTGGAAATTGGACTATGGGCTATTAATGGGCTTTATATTTGATTAACTAAATGATATCTTGTTAATTTAATGTAGAGATTTACAACTTGACGTATTTATATATAACCACATACGCTTGATCGGGTACGGTAGGCGGGATATCTATAAATACTAATAATTGTTCATTTGACCGGACACGGGGATGGATTAATAGTAAATTGACTCATTAAAACAGGGGTGGATTACATTCAAGGGTAATTGGTGTAATTGTTAATAAAGTATTAAAACATTGGATTACACGCAGTCGATAACCTGGTGTAATCATTAACAATGTATTAAGACCTTATTACGGTTTAAATCCCCAATTAGTTGGAATATTTGACTTCGGAAATAAGGTTAATTTGACGAGCATTTTATAATTATGACCGATGGACTATTATGGGCAAAAACCATATAAGTTTCAAATAAACCAGGACAAAGGCCAATTAACTCAGGGTAATAAATTAAAATCAAAACGTCAAACATCATGATTATGGAAGTTTAAATAAGCATAATTATTTTATTTTATATTTCCTCGTACTTTTATTTATTGTCATTTTAATTATTGTTATTTATTTTATCGTTATTTAAATATCGTCATTTAGTTTACGCTTGACTTAAAATATAAAATCGACAAACCGGTCATTAAACTGTAAATCCCCCTTTTATATATTATTACTATAAATAATTAGATATATTTTGTACAAATATAGTTGTTTAAAATATAGTGTAAAATAAGTCATCTCCCTGTGGAACGAACTGAACTTACTAAAAACTATACTACTCTACGATTAGGTACACTACCTATAGTGTTGTAGCAAGGTTTAGGCATATCCCATCTGTAAATAAATTAAATAAAACTTGTGTAATTTGTATCATATTCCGTAATAAAAATAATAGTATTTCGTACACCCCTGCTCGCACATCAAGTTTTTGGCGCCGCTGTCGGGGAGCGCGAAACGCTATATTTTTAATTTATATTTGTAAAAATATAATTAAAAAAAAAGAAAAAAATATATTTTTAAGATTTTTTTTAAAATATATAAATTTATAAAGTATTTATATTTTTATGTTTAAATTTTAAAATATAAGTTTATTTTTATTTTATATCTATTATTTTGTAAAAATTAAAATCATATTAATATGTAAAAATTGAAACTGGGCCGAATTAAAATTAAGCCCAATAAAAAAATAGCTACCAGGCCGAACTGTTTTGAGCCTGCTATAAATTCTGAGCCTACATCACTCCGCGATCTCGGAGGTATACTGGCAAAACTCCACGCGATCGCGTGGCTGCTCCCGACAGTGTCAACCCTAGCATTAATTACGAAATTAGGGTAGAATTTAACTATTATTTAGGGTTTAGGGTTTAGTTTTTAATATTAATAATATTAGTTATTAGTTTTAATATTAATTTATAATATTAAGATTTATTATTTGTATTAATTATATATTTTAATATTTTTATATAATAATAATATAAAACTAATATTTTTATATAAAATTTTATTTTTATCATTTTTTTTAGAATTTGTATCTTTTTATCGTTTTGTTCGTAATTATAGTTTTAGTTTCATTTTACCTTAGTTTAAGTTTAGTTTTTAAGTTTTGCCTTAGATTAAGCTTAAATTTTTAGTTTGTAATTTTTGTCGTAATTCTCCTTTGAGGTCTTTTTCTTAGAATTAGATTTTAAAAGCCTTTAGAATTTTTAGACTTTGGTCGCAACTTTTAGTTTTAAGTTTTTAGACGCTAAGCTTCAAACGTAGAATTTTAGTTTCTAAGTTTTAATTGTTTTTGGATGTTTATTTTTCTTCTTCTTGTTTTTCGACGCGCTTTTTCTTTTTCATTTCTACGCTCTAGTTTTTAAGACATAGATTTTTATTTCAAAATTTCGACGAAAATTATTATAAGCGATTAAATTAATAGACGCCAATTTTCTGGCTCGTAGTAATAGTTAGATTTGTTAGTGGCGAGTTGTGGACCTCCGATTTAAAGGGTCCTGGCTACGTACTGCATCTATTGGCTATTCGAAACGTGGGCAAAAGCAGAAAAGTCTATTAATTTGACAACTTATATAATTTTTAGTTTTATAACTAATAGGATAATTAGTAAATGCACCACATTGTAGCTAAAATTTAGTAATAAGCGTATTATGGAAAATCTCGAAAATATTTTGGAAACTCTTTCTGACATGCAAAATCAATTAAATCAATACTCTCAAACGAGTGTTGATGAAAATTCGTTCGGTCAAACTTGGATCATGAATAACGAAAAAATAACTGGTTGTGAAATCTATGGAGATTATCATTCAACATGGGAATGTTATTATTACGTTCCTACAGAAAATTATGCACCCATGGAACCTGAATGGAACGATTATGAAGATTCAAATTGGGTTATTCCCAAGAATATATCCAAACTCAACAACCAGAAGACGAGGAAAATTATGTGTCTGAAAATTTATTAGATTATATGAAATTCAAACTCGAAGAATTTGATGCTCAAAATGAACAAATGAGAGAGTTTGTAAATTGGTAAGCTGAAACTCTATCAGACTACACACCTGTTGATCTGAGGAGTCGTGTGCAAGAAAATCGCATATCATCGAATTTTGTTGAATTTGAGAGCTCCGAAATCACCAATTATCCCGATGATACTTTTTATTCAGTTTTACCAATTTCACAACATATCGACACATTAGCCTCTACCGATGAAATCATCAATCCATCAATGGATGAAGAAGAAGTAAGGGTGACAAATTGGTACTCTTGGGAAAACGATAACGTTGAAAATTTTACCCCCGAGACCAAAGTGGTGGGACCGATAAGCATCGTTAAAGAAGAAGATTCGATCCCGAAATTCACCATTCTACAACCTTCAAACCCAATATTCTCAATAGACGAGTCATCTACCGAAGATGAACTACGAGCTGTAATAGATATTGACACCTCAAATTTTACCCAACTGGGTAATAGAGGTGAAAACTTTGATCCCGAGAATGGACGGAAGGAAATGTTAGGAATTGTCCACCCTATAGAAATATGTATGTCGGTGTATAACTATTCATTTGACCAAGAACCAGAAAAGAGACATAACCATTTACTAAATGCTACACTTAAAAAAGAATTAATTAGTGACAATCGGGTGGGTCTAAACTTTAAACCCAATGATATATTATACACCACCCGAGATGTAAATAACTGGCTCACTATTTTAATTTGTAGAACTTATTCCACCGACTTCACATGTCGTCAGCTAAGTGTGGGGAAGTCTAACCCCACTTAACGTTAAAGTAGGGGTTCGGGTTAGTGCATAACTCGTTAATAAAAATGCATGATAAATTAGGGTAAAAGACGCATTTTCAAAGTTTAGCAAACAGTTCAGAAAAGCAACCATTTTTGAAGAAAAACATGTGTGATAAAATAACGAAAGTAATTAACGATGAGACGCCATCTATCATTCGACGAGCTATGTAATTACAAACTGGATATTTTTAATCACTTTTCTACACTAATCACCCTCATGAATTTATAATTGTAGTATGATTTCATGCAAATGAGGGCATTGAATGATCTCAAGTGTGGGGAAGGGTTATAAATTCTCTCGGGTTTGCACTTGGTTTATTTGCCAAATTTTGTGAAAATTTGAAAAATTTTTAACTAACTGAATTCAAAATCATGTTTATACATATTTATGAACGATAAAAACTAGGTGTTAATACTGAAATTATCGTTACCTCGGAAAGGACATAAATTGAGAAACAACCTAAAATGCTTGAATTCATTTAAAATGAAAAAGAGGAGAATAAAAAGGCAAAGAAAGAAATAAATAAAAGCCAAGTGTGGAGAGAATATACCAAGTTTTTCAATTAAAAACTATATATCACATGTTTTTGTAAAGTTATTGCAGGTGCTTTTGTTTTGGACAAAATTAACTGTTTTACCCGGTAAATTGTAATATAAATGGAAGAAAAGATGGATCTACATGATGAATCAATTCCATCATTAAAAGGAAGTAAAGTCTTCCGAAAAAGAAATGCGCTTCTTGATTTAGGTCTGGAAGTTGTCATCCAGACCAGTTGTAGAGTCTACGAAAAACCTTGAAAAGTTTTCTCGAAAATCAGCTAGAAATCCACGGACCTTAACATCAAACAGGGTTGCCATGTGGTCAGACTTATCCTAACTATGAGGGGATTTATCTCGTAAAATGGTGAGGGCGCCGTGCAAATTAGCTTGATAAGACTAATGAATCATGTAGTGACCCGAACTTTTCCATGTGTATATATATTAATTGAGATTGATATTTACATGACTAAATGTTTCCAACGTGTTAAGAAATCAAACTTGTTAAGACTTGATTAAATGAAATAAGTTTCATATAGACAATTGATCACCCAAGTTGACCGGCGATTCACGAACGTTACAAAATTGTAAAAACTACATGTTGTGGTATATATAGACATATATATATGGTTGACATGAGATTATGATGAGTAAGTATCTCACTAAGTATATTAACAATGTGTGATATACATAAGAAATGAGATTACTAAGTCAAGAAACTCGAAATGATATATATAACGATTATCGTTATGATAACGTCTACTAAATATATATGTATCATATTAAGATATTGATACACTATATTTAACATGATAAAATGATATTTAAATATATCATTAAGTGTGTTAACAATGAACTACATATGTAAAAACAAGACTACTAACTCAAGAATTACGAAACGAGACTTATATGTAACGATTATCGTTGTAACGATATTTTAATGTATATATCATATTAAGAGATATTCATAACTCATAATATCATGATAATATAATAATTTAACATCTCATTTGATATAATAAACATTGGGTTAACAACATTAATTGAGATCGTTAACTTAAAGGTTTCAAAACAACACTTACATGTAACGACTAACGAAGACTTAACGACTCCATTAGAATGTATATACATGTTGTGTTTTGATATGTATTCTTACACTTTTGAAAGACTTCAAGACACATATCAAAGTACTTCTACTTAACAAAAATGCTTACAATTACATCCTCGTTCAGTTTCATCAACAATTCTACTCGTATGCACCCGTATTCGTACTAGTACAATACACAGCTTTTAGATGTATGTCCTATTGGTATATACACTCCAATGATCAGCTCTTAGCAGCCCATGTGAGTCATCTAACACATGTGGGAACCATCATTTGGCAACTAGCATGAAATATCTCATAAAATTACAAAAATATTAGTAATCATTCATGACTTATTTACATGAAAACAAAATTACATATCCTTTATATCTAATCCATATACCAACGACCAAAAACACCTAAAAACACTTTCATTCTTCAATTTTTTTTATCTAATTGATCTCTCTCAAGTTCCATCTTCAAGTTCTAAGTGTTCTTCATAAATTTCATAAGTATAGATTCATAAAAATCAAGAATACTTCCAAGTTTGCAAATCTACTTCCAAGCTTTCTAATCCATTCCAAGTAATCATATAAGATCAAGGAACCTTTGTTATTTATAGTAGGTTATCTTTCTAATTCAAGGTAATATTCATATTCAAACTTTGATTCAATTTCTACAACTATAACAATCTTATTTCGAGTGAAAATCTTACTTGAAATGTTTTCGTGTCATGATTCTGCTTCAAGAACTTTCAAGCCATCCAAGGATCCTTTGAAGCTATATCCATTTTTCTCATTTCCAGTAGTTTTATCCAGAAAACTTGAGGTAGTAATGATGTTCATAACATCATTTGATTCATACATATAAAGCTATCTTATTCGAAGGTTTAAACTTGTAATCACTAGAACATAGTTTAGTTAATTTTAAACTTGTTCACAAACTAAAGTTAATCCTTCTAACTTGACTTTTAAAATCAACTAAACACATGTTCTATATCTATATGATATGCTAACTTAATGATTTAAAACCTGGAAACACGATGAACACTATAAAATCGGATATACGCCGTCGTAGTGAAACCGGGGGCTGTTTTGGTTTGGATAATTAAAAACTATGATAAACTTTGATTTAAAAGTTGTTCTTCTGAGAAAATAATTTTTCATATGAACATGAAACTATATCCAAAAATCTTGGTTAAACTCATAGTGAAAGTATGTTTTTCAAAATGGTCATCAAGATGTCGTTCTTTCGACGAAAATGACTACCTCTTTAGTAATTGACATGTAACTTAAATTTCCGACTATAAACCTGTACTTTTTCTTTTTGGATTCTTAAATTAGAGTTTAATATGAAACCATAGCAATTTCATTCACTCAAAACGGATTTAAAAATAAGAAGTTATGGGTAAAACAAGATTGGATATTTTTGATCTTTTTAGCTACGGGAAAAGTTTAACAAATCTATACATATCATATCCTAGCTAACTTATATTGTATTATACATGTATTCTAATATATTATGTAATCTTGGGATACCATAGACACGTATGCAAATGTTTTGACATATCATATCGACCCATGTATATATATTATTTGGAACAACCATAGACACTCTATATGCAGTAATGTTAGAGTTAGCTATACAGGGTTGAGGTTGATTCCAAAAATATATATACTTTGAGTTGTGATTTAGCCTGAGACGTGTATACACTGGGTTGTGGATTGATTCAAGATAATATATATCGATTTATTTCTGTACATCTAACTGTGGACAACTAGTTGTAGATTACTAACGAGGGCAGCTGACTTAATACACTCAAATCTTTAAAACATAATAAAAATGGTTGTAATTATATTTTGATCATACTTTGATATATATGTACATATTTGTATAGGTTCGTGAATCGATCCGTGGCCAAGTCTTATTTCCGAGGAAGGAAATATCTGCGAAAGTGAGTTATAGTCCCACTTTTAAAATCTAATATTTTTGGGATGAGAATACATGCAGGTTTTATAAATGATTTACAAAATAGACACAAGTACGTGAAACTACATTCTATGGTTGAATTATCGAAATTGAATATGCCCCTTTTTATTAAGTCTGGTAATCTAAGAATTATGGAACAGACACCCTAATTGACGCGAATCCTAAAGATAGATCTATTGGGCCTAACAAACCCCATCCAAAGTACCGGATGCTTTAGTACTTCGAAATTTATATCATATCCGAAGGGTGTCCCGGAATGATGGGGATATTCTTATATATGCATCTTGTTAATGTCGGTTACCAGGTGTTCACCATATGAATGATTTTTATCTCTATGTATGGGATGTGTATTGAAATATGAAATCTTGTGGTCTGTTGTTACGATTTGATATATATATGTTAAACCTATAACTCACCAACATTTTTGTTGACGTTTAAAGCATGTTTATTCTCAGGTGAATACTAAGAGCTTCCGCTGTTGCATACTAAAATAAGGACAAGATTTGGAGTCCATGTTTGTATGATATTATGTAAAAACTGCATTCAAGAAACATATGTCGATGTAATATATTTCTATTGTAAACCATTATGTAATGGTCGTGTGTAAACAGTATATTTTAGATTATCATTATTTGAAAATCTACGTAATGTTTTTAAAACCTTTATTGATAAAATAAAGGTTATGGTTGTTTTAAAAATGAATGCAGTCTTTGAAAAACGTCTCATATAGAGGTCAAAACCTCGCAACGAAATCAATTAATATGGAACGTTTATAATAAATATGAACGGGACATTTCAGTTGGTATCTGAGCGTTGGTCTTAGAGAACCAGAAAATTTGCATTAATGTATCTTATCGAGTTTGTTAGGATGCATTAGTGAGTCTGGACTTCGACCGTGTTTTCTTTAAAAATGATTGCTTAACATTTTTGTTGGAAACTATATATTATTAACATGTAAATATTATGTGATATATTAATCTCTTAACATGTTTGATATTGTGTGATAGATGTCTACCTCTAGCACAAATCCCATTGACTCACCTAATAATAACGAAGAGTCGAATATATATTGGCAAGATTCACAAGTTCCCGAAGAACCGGAAGAAGGGGAAACGGAACCGGAAGAAGAGGAACCGGAAGAAGAGGAACCGGAAGAAGAGGAACTAGAAGAAGAGGAACCGGAATAAGAAGAGGTTCCGGAGGGGGGAATAGTAGGAACCACAGAAAACTGGTCAAATAAAAGAAAATCCTCAACCAATGGACCAAAGTTAATAATGGTCAATGGTGTTTCCGCTAAGGAAGCAAAATATTGGGAAAATTACCAATTTTCCGATGAATCGGATCCTGATTTGGATTCCGATGATGTTATAGAAATTACCCCGAACCAATTTAATGAGGCAAAAGAAAATAATAAGGGAAAAGGCATCAAAATAGAGAAATCTGATTCCGATCCCGATGAACTTTATATGTACCGTCAACACCCGTATTTTCAATATCGTGACAATAACCCGGGAACCTCTAAACCACCAGGTTTTTCTAAACCAATGTGGAAAACGACGACTCGTATTAAAGGAACATCATATATCCCTAGGAGATTAGGAAAAAGAACCAAGTCCGAAGAAAAAGAAACCAGTGATTCAGATTAGAGGGGTGTGAGCATGTTGTGCAATAAATGTATTGTAGTGTGCTTGTACTTTTATGTTCTATGTAAAAATTGCTTGTATTGTTTGTTATTATGAATCTAATCCTTGTCTATTTTACAGTATAAAAATAAAATGGACGTTAAGGGTAGACAACCGAATATTTTAGAAGACCTACCCGAGGATATGATTGAGGAAATCTTGTCTAGAGTCGGTCAGAATTCATCAGCACATTTAGTTATGGCGAAATTAACTTGTCAAACATTTGAAAGACTTTCCAGAAATGCCTTAGTTTATAAAAGGCTTTCCTTTGATAGGTGGGGTATATCACATTGGGGAGACTTTAAGTTACGCCGTGTTTTCTTTAAAGCGTTAAATGCGGGGAACCCAAATGCAATTTTACGCTACGGGTTAAGAACCTATTTTGACTCAACATATCCCAATATAGGATCTCGTGAATTAGAAAGAGCTTCTAACATGCAACATAAAGAAGCATGTTATGCTTACGGGTTAGTGATGTTCACTTCTTACCAAAGTGAGAAAAAGAACATCGGATTACAGCTTTTAAATAAAACTTTCCCACAAGTGACGGATTCAGTAGTTGGGGTGAGAAACAAGGTTTTTAGATTATTACGGGGCTGTTGGACATTACGAAACCCTCGTCCTTTTGACAACATTACAACATGCTGCCTAGCCAATGGTCATAACGGTTATTTTCTACAAGACCAAGGATGGGAAGTCGTCTTAGTAAAACCAGAATGCATGACTTGTTTCTGGACATATGAATTACGTGTCTTTATTTCCTTTGCTGAACAACTTGCGTATTAACTAGATTTATCTTCAAAACTGTCCTGTATCATAGTGTACTATATTTCATGTTATATGTAATATAGCGAAGTTGTAAGTTTGAAGAATATTTGTATGTGATATATTATTATAATCAGTTTTTTATATGGAATTGTAGTAGTTGACTTGTATATTAGCTACTAAGTATGAACTTAACGGGTAGGTAGTACCCGAATTTAAACTTATAAAACGCTAATATGAAGAAAAAGCTTTTATAAATGAGTTCATATTATGCTACGAGATACTATTGACTACTCTTAATATTCTGTATGATTAACTTGTTTCATTTGACTATTTTGAAGGAAATGGCACCGACTACTCGACACACCTTGAATATGAGTGAAGAGGAATTTCGTGCCTTTCTTGCTTCAAACATAGCCACAGTACAGGCCGCGCTACATACCAACAATAACTCTGAATCTAGCAATACAGCTAACAGCGCAAGAAATTGTGTAGGATGCTCCTACAAAGAATTCACTTCCTGCAAACCTTCAGAATTTGATGGGACTGCAGGACCAATCGGATTGAAACGGTGGACCGAGAAATTTGAATCGGTGTTTGCCATAAGTAAGTGTGCTGAAGGAGACAAAGTGAAGTACGCTACGTATACCTTCACAGGTATTGCGTTAACATGGTGGAATACCTATCTAGAGCAAGTGGGACAAGATGCTGCTTACGCGCTACCGTGGTCAGCATTCAAGCACTTGATGAACGAGAAGTACCGTCCCAGAACCGAGGTCAATAAGCTCAAGTTAGAACTTAGAGGGTTACGAACACAGGGATTCGATATTACTTCATACGAAAGACGATTCACAGAATTGTGCCTATTGTGTCCGAGAGCGTTCGAAGATGAGGAAGAGAAGATCGACGCGTTTGTGAAAGGGTTACCAGAGAGAATCCAAGAAGATATAAGTTCACACGAGCCTGCCTCCATACAAAAGGCATGTAGAATGGCTCACAAATTAGTGAACCAGATTGTGGGAAGAATTAAAGAACAGGCGGCCGAAGAGGCCAACGTGAAGCTAGTCAAAAGAAAGTGGGAGGAAAACGGTGATAAGAGTCACCAAAACAACAACTATCCCAACAATCGCAACATCAATCGCAACTACAACAAACGGTACAACAACAACAACAACAACAACAACAACAACAACAACAACAACAACAACAACAACAACAACAACAACAACAACTACAACAATCATCCCAACAATAATAACAACCGCAACAACAACAACAATCAGAAGCAACTATGTCAAAGGTGTGAAAAGTATCACTCGGGGTTCTGCACCAAATTTTTCAACAAGTGTAAAAGAAATGGTCTTAGCACGATGAAGTGTGAGGTCTACGGACCAGGGGTTAACAGAACGAAAGGAACAAATGGTGTCGGAACGAGTAATGGTGGAGCAAGTAGTGTCAAAGCAAGTTATGCCAATGTAGTTTATTATAAATGTGGAAAACCGGGCCACATTATTAGAAATTACCCGAACCAGGAGAACACGAATGGACAAGGCCGCGGAAGAGTTTTCAATATTAATGCGGTAGAGGCACGGGAAGACCCGAAGCTTGTTACGGGTACGTTTCTTATTGACAATAAATCTGCTTACGTTTTATTTGATTCGGGTGCGGATAGAAGCTATATGAGTAGAGATTTTTGTGCTAAATTAAGTTGCCCATTGACGCCATTGGATAGTAAATTTTTACTCGAATTAGCAAACGGTAAATTAATTTCAGCAGATTATATATGCCGGAATCGAGAAATTAAACTGGGTAGCGAAATATTTAAGATTGATTTGATACCAGTAGAGTTAGGGAGTTTTGATGTAATAGTTGGCATGGACTGGCTGAAGGAGATGAAAGCAGAGATCGTATGTTACAAAAATGCAATTCGCATTGTACGAGAAGAAGGAGAACCCTTAATGGTGTACGGAGAAAAGGGCAACACGAAGCTACATCTTATTAGTAATTTGAAGGCACAAAAACTAATAAGAAAAGGTTGCTATGCTGTTCTAGCACACGTCGAGAAAGTACAAACTGAAGAAAAGAGCATCAATGATGTTCCCGTCGCAAAAGAATTTTCCGATGTATTTCCGAAAGAATTACCGGGACTACCTCCACATCGATCTGTTGAATTTCAAATAGATCTTGTACCAGGAGCTGCACCAATAGCTCGTGCTCCTTACAGACTCACACCCAGCGAGATAAAAGAACTGCAAAGCCAACTACAAGAACTATTAGAATGTGGTTTCATTCGACCAAGCACATCACCATGGGGAGCTCCTGTTTTGTTTGTCAAGAAGAAGGATGGTACATTTAGGTTGTGTATTGACTACAGAGAGTTGAATAAACTTACCATCAAAAACTGTTATCCACTGCCAAGAATTGATGACTTATTTGATCAACTACAAGGCTCGTCGGTTTATTCGAAAATCGATTTACATTCTGGATATCATCAAATGCGAGTAAAGGAGGATGATATTCCAAAAACTGCTTTTAGGACACGTTATGGTCATTACGAGTTTATGGTTATGCCGTTTGGGTTGACTAACGCACCAGCTGTGTTCATGGACCTTATGAACCGAGTGTGTGGGCCATATCTTGACAAGTTTTTCATTGTTTTCATCGATGACATACTTATTTACTCAAAGAATGATCAAGAGCACGAAGAACATTTGAGAAAAGTGCTAGAAGTATTGAGGAAAGAAAAACTAAACGCTAAGTTTTCAAAGTGTGCATTTTGGTTGGAAGAAGTTCAATTCCTCGGTCACATAGTGAACAAAGAAGGTATCCAAGTGGACCCGGAAAAGATCGAAACCGTTGAAAAGTGGGAAACCCCAAAAACTCTAAAGCATATACGTCAATTTTTAGGATTGGCTGGTTACTACAGAAGATTCATCCAAGATTTCTCCAAAATAGCAAAACCCTTGACTGCATTAACGCATAAAGGGAAGAAATTTGAATGGAAGGATGAACAAGAGAAGGCGTTTCAGTTATTGAAGAAAAAGCTAACTACGGCACCTATATTGTCATTGCCTGAAGGGAATGATGATTTTGTGATTTATTGTGACGCATCAAAGCAAGGTCTCGGTTGTGTATTAATGCAACGAACGAAGGTGATTGCTTATGCGTCTAGACAATTGAAGATTCACGAGCAAAATTATACAACTCACGATTTGGAATTGGGTAATGTTGTTTTTGCATTAAAGACTTGGAGGCATTATTTATATGGAGTCAAAAGTATTATATATACCGACCACAAAAGTCTCCAACATATATTTAATCAGAAGCAACTGAATATGAGACAACGCAGGTGGATTGAACTGTTGAATGATTATGATTTTGAGATTCGATACCACCCAAGAAAGGCGAATGTGGTAGCCGACGCTTTGAGTAGAAAGGACAGAGAACCTATACGGGTAAAAGCTATGAATATAATTATTCGTACTAACATTACTACTCAAATAAAGGAGGTGCAACAGGGGGTTGTAAAAGAAGGAAAGTTGAAGAATGAGATACCCAAAGGATCAGAGAAACATCTTAATATTCGGGAAGACGGAACTTGATATAGGGCTGATAGAATTTGGGTACCAAGGTTTGGAGATGTGAGAGAAATGGTACTTAAAGAAGCACATAAAACCAGATATTCAATACATCCCGGAGCGGGGAAGATGTATAAAGATCTCAAGAAACACTTTTGGTGGCCGGGTATGAAAGTCGATATTGCTAAATATGTAGGAGAATGTTTGACGTGTTCTAAGGTCAAAGCTGAACATCAGAAACCATCAGGTCTACTACAATAACCTGAAATCCCGGAATGGAAATGGGAAAACATTACCATGGATTTCATTACTAAATTGCCAAGGACTGCAAGTGGTTATGATACTATTTGGGTAATAGTTGATCGTCTCACCAAGTCAGCACACTTCCTGCCAATGAGAGAAGATGACAAAATGGAGAAGCTGGCGCTATTGTATTTGAAGGAGGTTGTCTCCAGACATGGAATGCCCGTCTCTATTATCTCTGATAGGGATGGTAGATTTGTTTCAAGGTTCTGGCAGACGTAGCAACAAGCATTGGGGACTCGTCTAGACATGAATACTGCCTATCATCCACAAACTGATGGGCAGAGCGAAAGGACGATACAAATGCTTGAAGACATGCTACGAGCATGTGTTATTGATTTCGGAAACAGTTGGGATCAACACCTACCGTTAGCAGAATTTTCCTACAACAACAGTTATCATTCTATTATTGAGATGGCGCCGTTTGAGGCACTTTATGGTAGAAAGTGTAGGTCTCCAATTTGTTGGAATGAAGTGGGGGATAGACAGATTACGGGTCCGGAGATAATACAAGAAACTATCGAGAAAATCATCCAAATTCAACAACGATTAAAAACCACCCAGAGTCGACAAAAGAGCTACGCAGACAGTAAAAGAAAAGATATAGAGTTTGAAATTGGAGAAATGGTCATGCTTAAGGTTTCACCTTGGAAAGGCATTGTTCGATTTGGTAAACAGGGGAAACTAAATCCAAGGTACATTGGACCATTCAAGATTATAGATCGTGTCGGACCAGTAGCTTACCAACTGGAGCTACCTCAACAACTCGCGGCTGTACATAACACTTTCCACGTCTCGAATTTGAAGAAATGTTTTGCTAAAGAAGATCTCACTATTCCATTGGACAAAATCCAAATCAATGAAAAACTTCAATTCATTGAAGAACCCGTCGAAATAATGGATCGCGAGGTTAAGAGACTTAAGCAAAACAAGATACCGATTGTTAAGGTTCAATGGAATGCTCGTAGAGGACTCGAGTTCACCTGGAAGCGTGAAGATCAGATGAAGAAGAAATACCCGCATCTATTTCCAGAAGATTCGTCAACACCTTCAACAGCTTAAAATTTCGGGACGAAATTTATTTAACGGGTAGGTACTATAGTGACCCGAACTTTTCCATGTTTATATATATTAATTGAGATTGATATTTACATGACTAAATGTTTCCAACGTGTTAAGCAATCAAACTTGTTAAGACTTGATTAAATGAAATAAGTTTCATATAGACAATTGATCACCCAAGTTGACCGGCGATTCACGAACGTTACAAAATTGTAAAAACTACATGTTGTGGTATATATAGACATATATATATGGTTGACATGAGATTATGATGAGTAAGTATCTCACTAAGTATATTAACAATGTGTGATATACATAAGAAATGAGATTACTAAGTTAAGAAACTCGAAATGATATATATAACGATTATCGTTATGATAACATCTACTAAATATATATGTATCATATTAAGATATTGATACACTATATTTAACATGATAAAATGATATTTAAATATATCATTAAGTGTGTTAACAATGAACTACATATGTAAAAACAAGACTACTAACTCAAGAATTACGAAACGAGACTTATATGTAACGATTATCGTTGTAACGATATTTTAATGTATATATCATATTAAGAGATATTCATACATCATAATATCATGATAATATAATAATTTAACATCTCATTTGATATAATAAACATTGGGTTAACAACATTAATTGAGATCGTTAACTTAAAGGTTTCAAAACAACACTTACATGTAACGACTAACGAAGACTTAACGACTCCATTAGAATGTATATACATGTTGTGTTTTGATATGTATTCTTAAACTTTTGAAAGACTTAAAGACACATATCAAAGTACTTCTACTTAACAAAAATGCTTACAATTACATCCTCGTTCATTTTCATCAACAATTCTACTCGTATGCACCCGTATTCGTACTCGTACAATATACAGCTTTTAGATGTATGTACTATTGGTATATACACTCCAATGATCAGCTCTTAGTAGCCCATGTGAGTCACCTAACACATGTGGGAACCATCATTTGGCAACTAGCATGAAATATCTCATAAAATTACAAAAATATTAGTAATCATTCATGACTTATTTACATGAAAACAAAATTACATATCCTTTATATCTAATCCATATACCAACGACCAAAAACACCTACAAACACTTTCATTCTTCAATTTTCTTCATCTAATTGATCTCTCTCAAGTTCCATCTTCAAGTTCTAAGTGTTCTAAGTGTTCTTCATAAATTTCATAAGTATAGTTTCATAAAAATCAAAAATACTTCCAAGTTTGCAAGTCTACTTCCAAGCTTTCTAATCCATTCCAAATAATCATCTAAGATTAAGGAACCTTTGTTATTTATAGTAGGTTATCTTTCTAATTCAAGGTAATATTCATATTTAAACTTTGATTCAATTTCTACAACTATAACAATCTTATTTTGAGTAAAAATCTTACTTGAACTGTTTTCGTGTCATGATTCTGCTTCAAGAACTTTCAATCCATCCAAAGATCCTTTGAAGCTAGATCCATTTTTCTCATTTCCAGTAGTTTTATCCAGAAAACTTGAGGTAGTAATGATGTTCATAACATCATTCGATTCATACATATAAAGCTATCTTATTCGGAGGTTTAAACTTGTAATCACTAGAACATAGTTTAGTTAATTCTAAACTTGTTCGCAAACAAAAGTTAATCCTTCTAACTTGACTTTTAAAATCAACTAAACACATGTTCTATATCTATATGATATGCTGAATTAATGATTTAAAACCTGGAAACACGATGAACACCATAAAATCGGATATACGCTGTCGTAGTGAAACCGGGGGCTGTTTTGGTTTGGATAATTAAAAACTATGATAAACTTTGATTTAAAAGTTGTTCTTCTGGGAAAATGATTTTTCATATGAACATGAAACTATATCCAAAAATCTTGGTTAAACTCAAAGTGAAAGTATGTTTTTCAAAATGGTCATCAAGATGTCGTTCTTTCGACGGAAATGACTACCTCTTTAGTAATTGACATGTAACTTAAATTTCTGACTATAAACCTATACCTTTTCTATTTGGATTATTAAATTAGAGTTCAATATTAAACCATAACAATTTGATTCACTCAAAACGGATTTAAAATGAAAAAGTTATGGGTAAAACAAGATTGGATATTTTTGATCTTTTTAGCTACGGGAAATGTTTAACAAATCTATACAAATCATATCCTAGCTAACTTATATTGTATTATACATGTATTCTAATATATTATGTAATCTTGGGATACCATAGACACGTATACAAATGTTTTGACATATCATATCGACCCATGTATATATATTATTTGGAATAACCATAGACACTCTATATGTAGTAATGTTGGAGTTAGCTATACAGGGTTGAGGTTGATTCCAAAAATATATATACTTTGAGTTGTGATTTAGCTTGAGACGTATATACACTGGGTCGTGGATTGATTCAAGATAATATATATCGATTTATTTTTGTACATCTAACTGTGGACAACTAGTTGTAGGTTACTAACGAGGACAGCTGACTTAATACACTCAAATCTTTAAAAGATAATAAAAATGGTTGTAATTATATTTTGATCATACTTTGATATATATGTACATATTTGTATAGGTTCGTGAATCGATCCGTGGCCAAGTCTTGTTTTCGAGGAAGGAAATATCTGTGAAAGTGAGTTATAGTCCCACTTTTAAAATCTAATATTTTTGGGATGAGAATACATGCAGGTTTTATAAATGATTTACAAAATAGACACAAGTACGTGAAACTACATTCTATGGTTGGATTATCGAAATCGAATATGCCCCTTTTTATTAAGTCTGGTAATCTAAGAATTAGGGAACAGACACCCTAATTAACGCGAATCCTGAAGATAGATCTATTGGGCCTAACAAACCCCATCCAAAGTACCGGATGCTTTAGTACTTCGAAATTTATATCATATCCGAAGGGTGTCCCAGTATGATGGGGATATTCTTATATATGCATCTTGTTAATGTCGGTTACCAGGTGTTCACCATATGAATGATTTTTATCTCTATGTATGGAATGTGTATTGAAATATGAAATCTTGTGGTCTATTGTTACGATTTGATATATATAGGTTAAACGTATAACTCACCAACATTTTTGTTGACGTTTAAAGCATGTTTATTCTCAGGTGAATACTAAGAGCTTCCGCTGTTGCATACTAAAATAAGGACAAGATTTGGAGTCCATGTTTGTATGATATTGTGTAAAAACTGCATTCAAGAAACATATGTCGATGTAATATATTTCTATTGTAAACCATTATGTAATGGTCGTGTGTAAAAAGTATATTTTAGATTATCATTATTTGAAAATCTACGTAATGTTTTTAAAACCTTTATTGATAAAATAAAGGTTATGGTTGTTTTAAAAATGAATGCAGTCTTTGAAAAACGTCTCATATAGAGGTCAAAACCTCGCAATGAAATCAATTAATATGGAACGTTTATAATCAATATGAACGGGACATTTCAAATCAGACCTCCAGAAAGGATAATCTCCTTAAAGATTAAAAATAAGCTTTTAAGCCTGATATTACTCAATCCTTGAGATTGACTTTAAAGATTGAGAATTACAAACTCATGGAATTCGATGATATCTAAACTCGAGCTTGAACGAGAAAATATTTTGATCAAAGTTACAAACCGATTTGTTTTCTGAAAACCCATTTTCAATGCGTTCATTACCATTGAACGTAAAATCCTAGGAATTCACCTGGAATTCATTAGATCACCTGATCCAAATTGGGTGTCAACCGTAAGAACGGTGGTTGCATAGCATGGTCGAAGACAGGACCTTGTGCCAGACCGAAAAATTATAGGGTGATCTTTACTATTTCTCCTACAAAGGATAGTAATTGCATCCTACACGTTTTAGACCATGAACATCTGCATGTCATTAGACATTGCCTTAACAGTTGCTTGTTCATCGCTTTCCTTTACAACCGGAAAGTTGTTTACCGAAAGGTAATATACGGAGCAAGTAAAATTGAGGTGCTGCTTTCCTAATACAAGGTTAGCAAGTGGGTGACACAAAACCACAAGTTTTGAGCTAAAATTTTAAAATCTGAAACCCACAAAACCCACAAAAATATTTTGCAAACACCGGTGAAGGGTTATTCTGGAAAACTTATCTAGGGTAAAAGCTAGATTGAATTTTCAAAAGATCAAATGTTTTCATAAAGATCCAATTTCCTTAAAGGATCTAAATTTTTATAGTCACGTGGGACTGTAAACAACAATGTTACTATCATTGTTTATACCGCCGTATCAAAATCACTGATGTATAAAGTATGAGAATAAAAAAGTGATTCAAGTGAAGTGTGATTTTATTTCAAGTTCTGTATTGCTTGAGGACAAGCAACGTTCAAGTGTGGGGATATTTGATAGTGCTCCAAATGATCATATATTTAGTCGCAATATCCTTCCAATATATAAAGTTTTTAGTTGTAATTGTTCTATTTTTAAGTTATAATCGTTTAAATAAATAAGTGCGAAGACGAAAGACGAAAATGAAGATTTGAAGACGAAAATGTCCAAAATGCTCAAACGTACAAGTTAAAGTCCAAGTGGTTCAATTTATTGATGATCAACGTCTAAATATTGATAAAAGTACAAGTCGCGGAACGCAAAATACAAGATATCTAAGCGTACGAAAAGACGTTCGAAAATCCGGAACCGAGACATAAACCGAGTATCAACGTACGAGACAACGGACCTAAAAGTACAAGTCAACTATGCACAATAATATAATATAATATATATATATATATAATTATATAAATTATATATAATTATATAAATTATATATATATATATATAAATATTATGTCGACAAAGCTAGTGGCCAAAAGTTTGTGAGCTGGAATCCAGACCTCCACGATCGCGGAGCTGCAGAGGGTAAAACCTCCACGATCGCGGAGCAGCCAAAATCAGAATTTACCTATAAAAGGCACGAGCTTCTGTCGAATCCATGGCACCATATATCATTGATAATGCTAAAAACGAACATATATTTCATAGCATTATTCCTCAAGAAAGACAAGCTTTTAGTTGCAATTGTTCTATTTAAAAGTGATATTCGTTTAAATAATAAAAGGTGAAGACAAAAGACAGATTCGACGAATTGAAGACGCAAACGACCAAAAAGCTCAAAAGTACAAAATACAATCAAAGAGGTTCCAATTATTGATAAGAAACGTCTCGAAATTACAAGAGTACAAGATTCAAAACGCAAAGTACAAGATATTAAATTGTACGCAAGGACGTTCGAAAATCCGGAACCGAGACCAGAGTCAACTCTCAACGCTCGACGCAACGGACTAAAAATTACAAGTTAACTATGTATATAAATATAATATAATATATAATTAATTATATAAATTATATATATATTATATTTATAAAATAAACCGTCGGTAAACAAAGAGCCAAAATGGAGTGAGTTGTAATTACAAACTCCGCGACTCGCGGAGTTTGAAGAGCAAAAAGGCCGCGAGTCGCGGAGCCCCAAATATTGAAACTGCCTATAAAGCTCGCACATTCTGATCGTAAAAAAACATAATATATATCCATCCATCTATCTATACGTAATATATATATTTATAATTTATATTTTAATTTTAATTTTAATTTTAATTCTAATAATAAGGGTATGTTAGCGAATGTTGTAAGGGTGTAAGTCGAAATTCTGTCCGTGTAACGCTACGCTATTTTTAATCATTGTAAGTTATGTTCAACCTTTTTAATTTAATGTCTCATAGCTAAGTTATTATTATGCTTATTTAATCCGAAGTAATCATGATGTTGGGCTAATTACTAAAATTGGGTAATTGGGCCTTGTACCATAATTGGGGTTTGGATAAAAGAACGACACTTGTGGAAATTAGACTATGGGCTATTAATGGGTTTTATATTAACTAAACAATACCTTGTTAATTTAATATACAAACTTATAATTCGACGTATTTATATATAACCACATACGCTTGACTGGGTACGGTGGGCGGGATATCTATAAATACCAATAATTATTCATTTTACCGGACACGGAACTGGATTAATAGTTAATAGACTTGTTGAAACAGGGGTGAATTACATTCAAGGGTAATTGGTGTAATTGTTAACAAAGTAGTAAAACCTTGGTTTACATGCAGTCAATAACCTGGTGTATTCATTAAACAAAGTATTAAAACCTTGTTACAATTCGAATCCCCAATTAGTTGAAATATTTAACTTCGGGAATAAGAATAATTTGACGAAGGCTTTCGCTCTTTATATTTATGACTGATGGACTATTATGGACAAATCCGTATGGACATATTAAATAATCCAGGACAAAGGACAATTAACCCATGAGCATAAAACTAAAATCAAAACGTCAAACATCATGATTACGGAAGTTTAAATAAGCATAATTCTTTTATTTCATATTTAATTTCCTTTATTGTTATTGTATTTAATTGCACTTTTAATTATCGTACTTTTTAATTATCGCAAGTTTATTTTATCGCACTTTTATTATTCGCAATTTCATTATCGTTATTTACTTTACGCTTTAAATTAAAGTCCTTTTAATATTTTACATTTGGTTTTAACTGCGACTAAAGTTTTAAAATCGACAAACCGGTCATTAAACGGTAAAAATCCCCCTTTATAATAATAATATTACTTATATATATATTTATATTTTTATAAAAGTAAACTAATATAGCGTTAAGCTTTGTTTAAAGATTTTCCCTGTGGAACGAACCGGACTTACTAAAAACTACACTACTGTACGATTAGGTACACTGCCTATAAGTGTTGTAGCAAGGTTTAAGTATATCCATTCTATAAATAAATAAATATCTTGTGTAAAATTGTATCGTATTTAATAGTATTTCCTTGTAAAATATAAAGCTATTTTATATACACCTCGCATAACATCAAGTATTTTTTGGCGCCGCTGCCGGGGAACAATCTAGCTTAAAAGCCGGAAGCGTAACGCTAAATTTTTTAAAAAAAAAAGGATTTTTATTTTTAGTTTACTTTTATAAAAATTCACTTTTGTAAAAATACGTTTTTAATTATTCAAAAATATAAAAAGAAAACAAAAATTTATATATTTTTTTAAGATTTTGTTAAATATTTAAGTTTTATAAAGTTTCTTTATTTTTATTTTATAAAAATATAAGTTTTATTTAAATATTTTTATTTAAACAGAAAATATAAAACAGAATATATTTAAAAGAAAAAAAAAACGTCGAATAACAAAAAGTACCTGTGACGACCCGGAAACTTCCGACCAAATTTAAACTTAATCTTTATATGATTTAATATTTCCGACCCGATAAGCAAAGTCTGTAATGTTGATGTTTCAAAAACTTTGAACTGTGTTCATGTAATCAACTACCCCTCGACTATTCCCGACGATTCACGAACAACTATTTGTAGATAGATACATATATATTTAAATATAAAATATATATAATAAATTTAAATATAATTGAAAATAATATACGACATTATTATTAGAAGTAAATATGTAAAATAATAATGAAATAATAAAATTTATTATTTAAATAAATTTATATATATATATATATATATATATATATATATATATATATATATATATATATATATATATATATATATATATATATATATATATATATATATATAATTGCCACTTGTACTGTTTTAGTCTCATTTATATTTTTACTTTGATAATTATTTGAAGTGTTGATAGATAGATTATAAACTTGTTATGTTGTTATTTTAATTCTCTTTAAATTCTAGTAACAAACGTATACCATAAATATAATTGTTACTATATGACTTTTACCTTAATTTTTATCCGTGAATTAAAAGTGTAGCTAGTCACGGAATATTATAAATAGAAAACGGCAGTTGGATCCTTCTATTGTTGCACACGTTTATTACTTTAATTAAGATATTATTACTATTATATTAAAAGTATATGATACATACATGCATGTTCACATAATTGCAAAGAGTACTAGTGTTTTCACTTCTTGTGTATCTCTCCTTTTGTTAGCCAACAACCCCACATCAATCAATCCATCCCTTTATGTTGTTATTTGATTTACAATATATAAACCACAACAAATAATCACAGGATTTCAAAAGTTGAGACTGTTTTACATTTTTCCAATCATTCACTCTTTCTTTTATTATAAATATATAAACTTATACATATGCATAGAGATACACCTATATACAAATTCATTGTCTTCCTTCTTCCATCATCAAAAGCCATCTTCCACCACTTTCGTTTTCAAATTATAGACTCTGCCATTTCGCTGTTTTGTTCTAGTTCTGTCTGAGTATCAAAACTCCATCACTTCCAACGACACCCCACTACTATATCATTGATTCTACTACTACAACTATATCCATTTACTTCTAAATAAAACCACCACTCTTGCAAATTCTTTTCTCTACCCCTTTCTTGTTATTGAGTACCACGAAGAACCATCGTTATACATTTTTAAAGCACACCACTACTGCCTAGTTTATGTTGGGTTCGATCAGATACCATGGACTCATCACGTTTATCTTTCTCTCATCTCCATTTTTCTATTTCAAAACCGTCGATCACCACCAACCCCATAACCTGCAAGCTGCTCGTTAATATGTTTTATTGCTGTCTAAATCGAGAACACTCACAAGACATCACCATCTGCTGCTGTGAAATTGTTGTTCACTAGTGCTGTTACAATTATCATATATATATATATATATATATATATATATATATATATATATATATATATATATATATATATATATATATATATATATATATATATATATATCTGTTTCACTCGATTGCTACCACTGCTGCACGATGATATATAGTAAGTAACAAATTAATAGAGACGAGGATATTATGATCAATTGTTATGCACTTTTCTGTTTTCTTCTTTAATGATATTGTTGTAGAAGATTAAAACATGAATAAGGTTTATGATGGCGATTTGAATGAAGACAATAATAACCTGATTGGAGATGAAGTGTTTTGTTGTTTTTGTTCCTGACGAAATTATCAAACCATTATAGAAACTACTACAACCAGCTTACTGATCCTATTCGAGGGATACCACTCAGCCCGAAACCATCACCCTCAACCATCACCCTCAACCACCTACAACTCATAATCTGATCTATATGATGCTAATGTTATTCGTTATGTTTTAATAATAATAATAATAAATAAATAAATAAGTGGAGGATTAAATGAAAGAAAAGAAACCAAACCAAACTGCTATCCAAACTCTGTTCCCTGCTATCTGTTACTATTGTATTTCTGTTATGATCGAAACAAGACCCATCAAACGAACACTACAGGTGTTATTTGAGTTGTTCATCACTGTAAACATTCGACAAACACCACTTGTTAATTTATAAAGATAATCAAGAACAGTACCTATATGTTTAAGTAATGATTTCCGGGTTCTGCATTTGATCTGCTCTGGATATCAACAACCATCACCAGAACTGAAATCACATGTTGCTGCTTCTATTTAGGATTTTCGTTCAAATCAAACCTTCCAATCATTCACTATCACCATCTAATTAATATACCACGATCCATCATCAATAACAATTGAAACCTTTCTACTGTTACCGTTCGTATCAACCAAATTAAGATACAGGAAAATTCATAGAAGGATGATGAAAATTAAAAGAATATTTAAGAAACAATTACCTACATCATCAATTGATGAATCGATTGATTAGGGAAGGACGATGATTATCGATGATGAAAAAGACCGGTGAAGAAGAACCGATAGATCTGCGAGTCATCGATAATTACCGATGATAAATCGGTTAATGATGATGATGATGATTGTTGATGGTTTGAGCGATGATCATTTTTCTTCCTCTGCTTTTTGGCTTCTGCTATGCTCGAACTGATCTAGACTCCCACCATCAAACGCGTTTTCTTTATGTAGGTATTATTATTATTATTATTATTATTATTATTATTATTATTATTATTATTATTATTATTATTATTATTATTATTATTGTAAGTAAATTATTATTATATATAACATTAATATAATTCATGTATTATCATTATTATTATTAATAGAGAACTTATGATTTAGTTATTATTATAATTAATGTTATTATTATTATTATTACTAATATTATTATATTATTAATATTATTATTGTTATAATTAGTATTATTATTATCATTAACATTATTATTACTACAATTATTATTGTAGTTATTAATATTAATACTAATATCATTTTTTTTCTTTCATTCATTACTAAAAATTATCATTATTATTATTATTAGAATTATCAGTATTCGTATCATAATGAATATTATTTTTATATATAACAAATAGATATTTTATATTTTTATTAATATTACATAAAGCTTTCTATTAAACATATTAACATTTATAAATATTACGTATAACAAAATTATTAATTTTTGATGTGATACTAAATATTAATATGAATATAACTATATGTTTCAATATTAAATATTTTACAAAATAAAGGTATATAACACATAACTGATGATATAATATATAAAGTATAAATAAATTTTGATTATATAACTACAACACTAAGTATATATAAATAATATATAATTAGTAGATGAACTACTTGATTACCATTACATGTGTTAATATATATAATTAATATAGGTTCGTGAATCCGAGGCCAACCCTGCACTTGTTCAATGTCGTCATATATATTTTTACTACAAAATACAGTATGGTGAGTTTCATTTGCCCTTTTTACTCTTTACGTTTTTGGGCTGAGAATACATGCAAATGCTTTATTAACTGTTTTACAATATTTATATGCGTGAGTTTCATTATTCCCTTTTAAAATACTTTTGCAATAGAATACATGCAAATGCTTTATTAACTGTTTTACAATATTTATATGCGTGAGTTTCATTTGCTCCCTTTTTAAATGCTTTTGTAATATATATTTTTGGGACTGAGAATACATGCGCTGCTTTTATAAATGCTTTACGAAATAGACACAAGTGATCAAAACTACATTATATGGTTGAATTATCGAAATCGAATATGCCCCTTTTTATTAAGTCTGGTAATCTAAGAATTAGGGAACAGACACCCTAATTGACGCGAACTCTAAAGATATATCTATCGGGCCCAACAAGCCCCATCCAAAGTACCGGATGCTTTAGTACTTCGAAATTTATATCATGTCCGATGGAGGATCCCGGAATGATGGGGATATTCTTATATACATATTGTGAATGTCGGTTACCAGGTGTTCAATCCATATGAATGATATTTTGTTTCTATGCATGGGACGTATGTTTATGAGAAATGGAAATATGAAATCTTGTGGTCTATTAAAATTATGAAATGATTATTTATGTTAAACTAATGAACTCACCAACCTTTTGGTTGACACTTTAAAGGATGTTTATTCTCAGGTATGAAAGAAAGCTTCGCTGTACATTTGCTCATTTTCGAAATATTACTTGGAGTCATTCATGGCATATTTCAAAAGACGTTGCATTCGAGTCGTCGAGTTCATCAAGATTATTATTAAGTCAATTATAGTTGGATATATTATGTAATGGTATGCCTGCCGTCGACTTTTGATGTAATGAAAGATTGTCTTTTCAAAAACGAATGCAATGTTTGTAAAATGTATCATATAGAGGTCAAGTACCTCGCGATGTAATTCAACTGTTGTGAATCGTTTATAATCGATATGGACTTCGTCATATAGGTATCAGAGCGGTGGTCTTAGCGAACCATGTCTGCATTAGTGTGTCTAACTGATAAGTCGTTAGGATGCATTAGTGAGTCTGGACTTCGACCGTGTCTGCATGTCAAAAGTTTTGCTTATCATTTTGTGTCAAAAATTACCTGCTTATCATTCTTAGAGAATCACTTGCTTATCATTCTTAGTTTTGACACGTTTTACTGCATCGACTGCATGAATAGTGTATAGACAAAATTCATATCTTAGCGTATTTGCTACTTCATATCTTAGCATATCTGTTACTGTAACTTTGTCTGACAACTTTCGTAGATTTCTCCGTAACTTATGGGATTTTGGTATTATGTATGCATATGTAAATCATGTACTGCAGGGTACTAATCTACATCCTATAATCTATTTCTTATCGAAAATCCTTCATTTGATCATACGAGATGAATCCTGCAACCAGTTCGAGTCCCTCAGATTCCGATAGCTATTCCGATAGTTATTCCGACAGCTATTCTGACATAGATGTTCACCTAAGCTCCGAAAACAACGTCATCGACATGAATCAACCAATCAGCCATTATCAATTCATCTGATGGGTTCGTAGTCAACTTAATTAATGGAAACACGCAGAAGGCAATCCCTTCCACCAACCGAATTCATCTCTTGACAATGAACCTGAAGCGTTTACCGGCGAACCTGTTCGAGACACCATTTTCAGTCTCATTTCCAGGGTAACTCGACAAGATTATATTCTATCCACAATTCTGAACCTTATTCATCCGCTCGTTCCGACCGACAATCATCCTGGAGTAATAAGTCAACGAACTTCGTGCTCGAATAATCAATTCGGAGAATATGGTGCAAAATGTGCCAGCTTCAGCAACATCACCGGCACCAACAGTACCATCAATAACAGCACCAGTACCATCAACAATCCATGCTTCAATATCATCATCTGTACTTTGAGTATGATCTTCGTTCTACGTATCGTTCTACCTCATTTATCTTCGTTCGACATGGCGAATATGTAATCTCTAAAGTTTTAGAGATTATTTATTCTAGTTCCAACCGAAAAGAAAATGAGTTTAATATCATATTAATTCATTAAATCCATGAATACATATGAAGAAAATATATATGTATATATGTTTTCATAAAGATTGTAATTAAAAATTCTCTTGTACAAACTGTTACTATTTAAAATATTTTAACGGGTAGGTAATACCCGAGGAATATTTAAATTTCACATTAATAAGTTACATTGTACGTTCTTCGAATCTATTTCAACAGTCATATACTATCCTACTTACAACCACCGATATACGTATCTGTTCACCTCAGAATAACCATTTTCATTCAATTTCATATTTGGATTTTGACCTACCAGAATCCAACAAGTGGCATAATGAAGAAAACATTTGACGAAATAAAAATTTGATAGAAACAAACAAATTAATTACGTAAAAAAAAATTTTTTGTTAAGAATCCACGCTAATTGTTCCTAGCTAACTAATTAATTCCGCATTACATTTTATTTATTGCAATTTATTTATCGCAACTTATTTATCGCAATTTAAATTCTCGCAATTTTATTTATCGTCATTTAATTTCTGTTATTTAATTTACGCACTTTATTTATCGTCATTTATTTTCTGTTATTTATTTTACGCACTTTAAATATCGGGACACGTATACGAGGTTTTGACATATCATATCGACGCATCTATATATATTATTTGGAATTACCATAGACACTCTATATGCAGTAATGATCGAGTTCTCTATACAGGGTTGAAGTTGATTCTACAATAATATATATAGTTTGAGTTGTGATGGAGTCTGAGACGAATACGGGTCACGATACATATTAATTAATTCGAATAGTATATATTAAGCTATATATGAATTATTGGATTGTTAAATGTGGACTATCAACTGTGGACTACCAACATTGGACAATTAAAATGAATTAAAATATTGATTATAACATATGAAACTAAAAAATTCTTCAAGTTTGCCACTTGATTTCATCTTGAATCTCATTTGTATCTTGACAATTACAATCTGTATTCAAACCTTTCATGATTCTTGAAAACATCTCAATTGATAGGATGAATCAACCGCACTTCATCTACGGAAGGAAAGATATGTGTATATAGTTATGCACCTGAGAAACTCTCGGCAACTGAGTAAAAATTTAACACATAACCGCGTCAGATCCTTTGGCATTTATTAGCAAAAATAACTTTGCGATCCCTTTTCAAGGTAGAAAATTTTGTCACAACTTCAGCAAATCAACTTCGACTTTTCGTTCGAAACAACCTTATTATCACCTTGACTTATATGTATGTTCTTTTATTGTTACCGGAGAACCTTTTATATTCCACCATATTACCGTCAGCGTTTAATCATCTAAAAACACAATTCTCTTGAAATCACTTCGGATTGATAACTAATGATTCAGATTTGGTAGCAGTAAATGTAGAGGAATCGGCAATCAGTACTTTGAAAACTCACAGCATATCTACATTAACAGTTATATGTATAACATTTATCTTTTAGAATAATGATCTTCCATTCTGAAATTTTGAAAAGCACTCGGCCTACGAATTAATACATTGAACTTTGAAAAAGCTGAATGAAGCAGCAGAAACTATAGATAACCGTAAACGACCTTAATCGTCAGAAGTTTGATGATAGAGAATAATATGTTGGAAAATCTCAGAAATGTTGGAACTGGAAAACAGATAGAGTTAACCATGAAGGAGACCAAGGACAAATACAAGGACCAAACCCTATATCAAAGGATTCAGGTAATTCTGGATCCGTTGAAATCTTTAGAGAATATCTTGCTCCGAAGTCATGTTAAAATCTTGCGGAAAATCTTTCTCCATCAACCATCGAACTTAGAAATTCCAAAATATCATCATCAATATCATCGATATTTTTGAGGATATTATCATAAATATTCTCGTTCGAAATTATATACCTCCTCGTGCTTCCTGTGTATCATTATATTGGAAACATTCAATAGAAAATTTAGTACCGAAAAGCGGATTATGCGAAACTATGAAGGAAGCCGTGGACAAATCACAAAGAATAGGTTTGACTTCAAAGAATCCAAAAGATTCAATGTCCGCTGAAATCTTTAGCGAATACCTTGCTTCTGACTCCAAACTCTTGCGGACAAATTTTCTTCACCATCCTTTGATATTAGAAATTCCAAGATATCATAGTATCTTTCATTATAAATATCCTCCATATTTTTGAAGATATTTTCATAACTATTCTTATCTGAAATCATTAATCTCTTTGTGCTATCAGTGTTACATCATATAGAAACTGTTAGTTTCTATATTCTGTAAACTTTCGAGCTTAAAATATGAATGTATTGAAGTAATGTTGGAAACTGATGCATGAGTTAGTATAATATAATGACACTTGATCAACGTGATTATATTACAGTAAGTCATGCTGAGTTTTTAATGGGATGTGATGAGTCACAATAGATCATACCATCATCATGTGCCATGTTACATAACTCTTTCATTCTAATTAACTTCTGAACATATCAAGAAAATATATTCTTGATAGTTCTATTCTCAGTAATTCAGGTAATTTGACAAAACAAATCGTGCTACTACCTTTCCTTTCTACATTGTATATTATGATAATTCGAAACTCCATACCTATGAATTCTGGACCGTTACTTGCGAAAAGTAAACAAAAGCATGAAGCTCTGAAATAGAAAGGGGGTATAAATCGCAGCAAATAAGAGAGCGCATTAACTGTGGATGACAATAATTATAGGAGACAGAAGCATGGACATTGAAATATAAGGGAAGATATAAAATCCAACAGCAACGCAGAAATTACAAACCATGGATATTAATACGAATAGCAATATAAAGACACGGCATAATTAAGAATAGTATCACCCCAAGGTTATATTAAAAGTAAGCAAAATTTCTCTGGTGGAAGATTGAAAGGAAGAATGACAGAAATAATAATTAGGGAAATATCAAGGATTAGAACTGGATTAAGTATTTTTACAATCTTTTGGATGTATGGACTAAGAAAGAAAGTATATGAATGGTGAGAATAATGGAACGGAAGAGTTTGATTTATAATGGAAATATGAGACAGCGTAATCGAGACAGATCACCGTATTTAATTATAGAGATCTTAATTTCCTTATTCGCCGAAGAATCAAATCTTATAGATTTCGAAGATTTTCTCCAAATCCCTTGAATTCCGAAATTCAACCCCCACGTCAAAAGTTAAGACGCACTTTATTTTCTAAATTCAACCATGACTAGTCAAAAGTTATGATGAAACATGCCTTTCTCATTTCACTATTTTGTGATAGCTTCACTTATACTCTTCGTGTAATCTAATTATTTTATCCATGGTACTCTTTGATGATAACACTCTAAGTTTCAGCTCGTATACATCATGAAAACATATTTATTGCTAATCATGACAACCACACTCAAATTTCGGGACGAAATTTCTTTAACGGGTAGGTACTGTGACGACCCGGAAACTTCCGACCAAATTTAAACTTAATCTTTATATGATTTAATATTTCCGACCCGATAAGCAAAGTCTGTAATGTTGATGTTTCAAAAACTTTGAACTGTGTTCATGTAATCAACTACCCCTCGACTATTCCCGACGATTCACGAACAACTATTTGTAGATAGATACATATATATTTAAATATAAAATATATATAATAAATTTAAATATAATTGAAAATAATATACGACATTATTATTAGAAGTAAATATGTAAAATAATAATGAAATAATAAAATTTATTATTTAAATAAATTTATATATATATATATATATATATATATATATATATATATATATATATATATATATATATATATATATATAATTGCCACTTGTACTGTTTTAGTCTCATTTATATTTTTACTTTGATAATTATTTGAAGTGTGGATAGATAGATTATAAACTTGTTATGTTGTTATTTTAATTCTCTTTAAATTCTAGTAACAAACGTATACCATAAATATAATTGTTACTATATGACTTTTACCTTAATTTTTATCCGTGAATTAAAAGTGTAGCTAGTCACGGAATATTATAAATAGAAAACGGCAGTTGGATCCTTCTATTGTTGCACACGTTTATTACTTTAATTAAGATATTATTACTATTATATTAAAAGTATATGATACATACATGCATGTTCACATAATTGCAAAGAGTACTAGTGTTTTCACTTCTTGTGTATCTCTCCTTTTGTTAGCCAACAACCCCACATCAATCAATCCATCCCTTTATGTTGTTATTTGATTTACAATATACAAACCACAACAAATAATCACGGGATTTCAAAAGTTGAGACTGTTTTACATTTTTCCAATCATTCACTCTTTCTTTTATTATAAATATATAAACTTATACATATGCATAGAGATACACCTATATACAAATTCATTGTCTTCCTTCTTCCATCATCAAAAGCCATCTTCCACCACTTTCGTTTTCAAATTATAGACTCTGCCATTTCGCTGTTTTGTTCTAGTTCTGTCCGAGTATCAAAACTCCATCACTTCCAACGACACCCCACTACTATATCATTGATTCTACTACTACAACTATATCCATTTACTTCCAAATAAAACCACCACTCTTGCAAATTCTTTTCTCTACCCCTTTCTTGTTGTTGAGTACCACGAAGAACCATCGTTATACATTTTTAAAGCACACCACTACTGCCTACTTTATGTTGGGTTCGATCAGATACCATGGACTCATCACGTTTATCTTTCTCTCATCTCCATTTTTCTATTTCAAAACCGTCGATCACCACCAACCCCATAACCTGCAAGCTGCTCGTTAATATGTTTTATTGCTGTTTAAATCGAGAACACTCACAAGACATCACCATCTGCTGCTGTGAAATTGTTGTTCACTAGTGCTGTTACAATTATCATATATATATATATATATATATATATATATATATATATATATATATATATATATATATATATATATATATATATATATATATATATATATATATATATATATATATATATATATATATATATATGTTTCACTCGATTGCTACCACTGTTGCACGATGATATATAGTAAGTAACAAATTAATAGAGACGAGGATATTATGATCAATTGTTATGCACTTTTCTGTTTTCTTCTTTAATGATATTGCTGTAGAAGATTAAAACATGAATAAGGTTTATGATGGCGATTTGAATGAAGACAATAACAACCTGATTGGAGATGAAGTGTTTTGTTGTTTCTTTTCCTGACGAAATTATCAAACCATTATAGAAACTACTACAACCAGCTTACTGATCCTATTCGAGGGATACCACTCAGCCCTCAACCATCACCCTCAACCACCTACAACTCATAATCTGATATATATGATGCTAATGCTATTCGTTATGTTTTAATAATAATAATAATAATAAATAAATAAATAAATAAGTGGAGGATTAAATGAAAGAAAAGAAACCAAACCAAACTGCTATCCAAACTCTGTTCCCTGCTATCTGTTACTATTGTATTTCTGTTATGATCGAAACAAGACCCATCAAACGAACACTACAGGTGTTATTTGAGTTGTTCATCACTGTAAACATTCGACAAACACCACTTGTTAATTTATAAAGATAATCAAGAACAGTACCTATATGTTTAAGTAATGATTTCCGGGTTCTGCATTTGATCTGCTCTGGATATCAACAACTATCACCAGAACTGAAATCACATGTTGCTGCTTCTATTTAGGATTTTCGTTCAAATCAAACCTTCCAATCATTCACTATCACCATCTAATTAATATACCACGATCCATCATCAATAACAATTGAAACCTTTCTACTGTTACCGTTCGTATCAACCAAATTAAGATACAGGAAAATTCATAGAAGGATGATGAAAATTAAAAGAATATTTAAGAAACAATTACCTACATCATCAATTGATGAATCGATTGATTAGGGAAGGACGATGATTATCGATGATGAAAAAGACCGGTGAAGAAGAACCGATAGATCTGCGAGTCATCGATAATTGCCGATGATAAATCGGTTAATGATGATGATGATGATTGTTGATGGTTTGAGCGATGATCATTTTTCTTCCTCTGCTTTTTGGCTTCTGCTATGCTCGAACTGATCTGGACTCCCACCATCAAACGCGTTTTCTTTATGTAGGTATTATTATTATTATTATTATTATTATTATTATTATTATTATTATTATTATTATTATTATTATTATTATTATTATTATTATTATTATTATTGTAAGTAAATTATTATTATATATAACATTAATATAATTCATGTATTATCATTATTATTATTAATAGAGAACTTATGATTTAGTTATTATTATAATTAATGTTATTATTATTATTACTAATATTATTATATTATTAATATTATTATTGTTATAATTAGTATTATTATTATCATTAACATTATTATTACTACAATTATTATTGTAGTTATTAATATTAATACTAATATCATTTTTTTTCTTTCATTCATTACTAAAAATTATCATTATTATTATTATTAGAATTATCAGTATTTGTATCATAATGAATATTATTTTTATATATAACAAATAGATATTTTATATTTTTATTAATATTACATAAAGCTTTCTATTAAACATATTAACATTTATAAATATTACGTATAACAAAATTATTAATTTTTGATGTGATACTAAATATTAATATGAATATAACTATATGTTTCAATATTAAATATTTTACAAAATAAAGGTATATAACACATAACTGATGATATAATATATAAAGTATAAATAAATTTCGATTATATAACTACAACACTAAGTATATATAAATAATATATAATTAGTAGATGAACTACTTGATTACCAGTACATGTGTTAATATATATAATTAATATAGGTTCGTGAATCCGAGGCCAACCCTGCACTTGTTCAATGTCGTCATATGTATTTTTACTACAAAATACAGTATGGTGAGTTTCATTTGCCCTTTTTACTCTTTACGTTTTTGGGCTGAGAATACATGCAAACGCTTTATTAACTGTTTTACAATATTTATATGCGTGAGTTTCATTATTCCCTTTTTAAATACTTTTGCAATAGAATACATGCAAATGCTTTATTAACTATTTTACAATATTTATATGCGTGAGTTTCATTTGCTCCCTTTTTAAATGCTTTTGTAATATATATTTTTGGGACTGAGAATACATGCGCTGCTTTTATAAATGCTTTACGAAATAGACACAAGTGATCAAAACTACATTATATGGTTGAATTATCGAAATCGAATATGCCCCTTTTTATTAAGTCTGGTAATCTAAGAATTAGGGAACAGACACCCTAATTGACGCGAACTCTAAAGATAGATCTATCGAGCCCAACAAGCCCCATCCAAAGTACCGGATGCTTTAGTACTTCGAAATTTATATCATGTCCGATGGAGGATCCCGGAATGATGGGGATATTCTTATATACATATTGTGAATGTCGGTTACCAGGTGTTCAATCCATATGAATGATATTTTGTCTCTATGCATGGGACGTATGTTTATGAGAAATGGAAATATGAAATCTTGTGGTCTATTAAAATTATGAAATGATTATTTATGTTAAACTAATGAACTCACCAACCTTTTGGTTGACACTTTAATGGATGTTTATTCTCAGGTATGAAAGAAAGCTTCGCTGTGCATTTGCTCATTTTTGAAATATTACTTGGAGTCATTCATGGCATATTTCAAAAGACGTTGCATTCGAGTCGTCGAGTTCATCAAGATTATTATTAAGTCAATTATAGTTGGATATATTATGTAATGGTATGCCTGCCGTCAACTTTTGATGTAATGAAAGATTGTCTTTTCAAAAACGAATGCAATGTTTGTAAAATGTATCATATAGAGGTCAAGTACCTCGCGATGTAATTCAACTGTTGTGAATCGTTTATAATCGATATGGACTTCATCCGGATGGATTAGGACGGGTCTTCACAGTACCTGAGTTGAATTTTGGAACCCCGCGACTCGCGGAGTTTGCAGCTTCGAGAACCGCGACTCGCGGAGCCATCCTGACACCGACAGAAACCCTAATCTGCATCATTACGTAATTATTATTATTATTAATAATTAAAAACCCTAATTAGTTTTGTTAATTTATTATTAAGTTTAGTTTATTTATTTAATTTGTATATTTAGTTTATTAAGTTTAATTAAATTGTAAAATTAATAGTTTTATAAATTAAATAATATAAAAATAATATTTTTATAAAAATTGTACTTTTTACAACTTTTAGTATATTTTTATATTTTGTCCCTTTTTAATTGTTTTAGCGTAATATTTGTATTTTTCGCTAGTTTTTAGTTTTAAACTTAGTTTTTGCCATAGTTATTTTTAGTTCTAGATTTTTAGGCTTTGCCGTAAAATCTCTTAAGTGCTTTTTCTTTAGACTAAGATTTAGGTGCTTTAGAATTTTGCGATTTTTAAGTTTTAGTATCTTTTTAAGTTATTGCCATTTGGGATATAGTTTTTCTTGTAAGCTTTAATATTTTTAGACACCTTTTACCTATGTATCAATTATCATTCCAATTAGTAATCTCAATTTGCGATTATAATTTTAAGTTAGTGATAGTAATAAGGTTGGGTTAGTCGAGTGTTTTTAAGTTCTATAAGTCATTTCTTTTTATTTTCCGACGCCTTTTATTTTTCAACCCTTTTCTTTTTCTTTTTCCGACACGCTCTTTTTCTTTCTTATTTCTCGCTATTCTAGTTTTAGGACATAGATTTTTATTCGACTTCTTATCTAAATTTCTTAAAATTACGAAAATTTATTTTAAGTGGTTAAATTGATAGACATCAAAATTTTTTGGTTCGTAGTAATAGTTGGATTTGTACGTGGACCGGGTTATTGGAGCCAAACAGTCCTCAATTATATTGAGACCAAACGAATCCTGCCCCTCTGCTGCATCTTTTGGCTATTCGAAACGTGGGCAAAATCAGAAAAGTCTATTAATTGGATAACTTATATAATTTTTCTTTCCTTTTAGAAACTAATAGGATATTCAGTGAATGCACCGAGCAAGACTTTCACCACCTTTTGTACGTTCACCACCTGTAACTAGATCAAGACATTTAGCAAATATTACCGCCGTTGATTTTTCTTTAGAATCGTCATCCAGTCGACCAAGTACTCCAATTCAAATTTCCGATAATCCATTTTTTGAACCCAACCTCACAATTGAGAATCCGGAGAATATTCAGGGACGATTCATAGATTCTGAACCACTAAACTTTCCTCCGAAACCACCAATCATTCAAACAGAGATTGTTGAGGAATGAACCATTAAATCAGAATCCTCTAGTGATTCCGATTCAACAAATTCAATTATGGAGAATCTGGAACCTTTAAGTATGGAAGACCGAATGAGAGCTTAACGCACTGGCCAAGGTCACGCAATTACTCATCCAGAAATTAATGCGCCAGATTATGAAATCAAAGGACAAATTCTACACATGGTGACTAATCAATGCCAATTTAGTGGTGCGCCGAAGGAAGATCCAAATGAACATCTTCGTACCTTTAATAGGATCTGCACACTATTTAAAATCCGAGAAGTGGAGGATGAACAGATATATCTCATGTTATTTCCCTGGATTTTAAAGGGAGAAGCCAAAGATTGGTTGGAATCGTTACCTGAAGGGGCGATTGATACATGGGATGTTTTAGTTGAAAAATTTCTTAAACAATTCTTTCCTGCATCTAAAGCCGTAAGACTTCAAGCAGAAATTGTTACGTTTACACAGAAGCCAAATGAAAATCTATATGAGGCGTGGACAAGATTTGGAAAGTTATTAAGAGGATGTCCGCAACATGGTTTTGACACCTGTCAAATAGTACAAATATTCTACCAAGGATGCGACATCACTACAAGGAAAGACATAGATATAGCAGTTGGTGGTTCCATTATGAAGAAAACCAAAACTGCTGCTTACAAAATTATTGATAACACTGCTTCCCACTCACATGAGTGGCACCAAGAAAAAGATATCGTTAGATCATCTAAAGCAGCTAGAGCCGATTCTAGCCATGACTTAGATTCTATTTCCGCAAAGATAGATGCTGTCGAGAGACGAATGGAAAAAATGACTAAGGATATTCACTCAATACGAATTAGTTGTGAGCAGTGTGGAGGACCACATTTGACAAAAGATTGTCTCAGTATTGAATTAACAATGGAACAAAGAGAGAATGTTTCATATCTAAACCAAAGGCCTGGAAATAATTATCAGAATAATTATCAACCGCCAAGACCGATTTACAATCAAAACCAGAATTATAACAGAAATGTTCCATACAACAACCAACAAGGTCCTAGCAATCAACAAGTGTCCAACAATAATACTTACAACCAGCAAAGACCTAATTTTCAAAACAAACCACCACAAACCGATGATAAAAAGCCAAATTTAGAAGATATGATGACGAAGCTAGTTGAAACTCAAACGCAGTTTTTCACATCTCAGAAACAAACTAATGAACAAAATGCTCAAGCATTTAGAAATCAACAAGCTTCTATTCAAAACTTGGAACAAGAAGTAAGTAACCTAGCAAGATTAATAGGTGAAAGAAAACCGGGAAGTCTACCTAGTGATACAAATGCTAACCCCCGGAATGAAACAGCTAAAGCCATTACCACAAGAAGTGGTACAACACTTAAACCACCTGAAATACATGTAACTTCTGATGAAACTATTCCTACTCCATAAGAACCACAACCTGATCAAGATAAGGAAAAAGAACCGGTAGTTGAAAAGGTTAATGAAGATAACACAGTTAAGGCTAAACCTTATGTTAAACCATACCAACCACCACTTCCTTACCCGAGTAAAATGAAGAAAGAGAAACTTGAAGCCGAGCAATCCAAATTCTTGGATATGTTTAAACAGATAAATGTAAATCTTCCTTTCATTGATGTGATTTCAGGAATGCCTAGATATGCTAAATTTCTGAAAGATCTAATCTCAAATAGAAAGGAAATGGAAGAACTCTCGGCTGTTACTATGAATGCTAATTGTTCAGTAGTGCTGTTGAATAAGATACCAGAAAAACTATCTGATCCAGGAAGTTTCACAATTCCATGTTTTCTGGGTAGTCTTAGTTCAATAGAAGCATTGGCAGACTTAGGTGCTAGTATAAATTTAATGCCGTATTCACTATACGCTAAACTAGACCTTGGAGAATTGAAACCAACAAGAATAAGCATACAACTAGCCGATCGATCAATAAAATATCCTAGAGGGATAATGGAGAACATGCTAGTTAAAGTTGGTACTTTAATATTTCCAGTAGATTTTGTTGTTCTGGACATGGAAGAAGATTCTCAAGTTCCACTCATATTAGGAAGACCATTCTTAAGCACGGCTAAAGCAATGATAGACGTGTTCGGTAAGAAATTGACCCTAAGTATAGAGGATGAGAGTGTTACCTTTTCAGTTGATAGAGCAATGCAACAACCACAATCTGCAGATGATACATGTTATTATATTCAAACTATAGATGCACATGCAGAATTATTAGAAGAATTTCCAGAATTACAAGGAACAGGAGAATGTTCTTTAGGAGAAGGTAATGAACCAATTGATGAAGCTGAAATGTTAGCTACACTTATAGCTAATGGATATGAACCAACAACAGAAGAAATTCAAATGCTAAAAGAAGAAGACAGATATCGATATAAATCATCGATAGAAGAACCTCCGAAATTAGAGTTAAAGCCACTTCCAAACCATTTGGAATACGCTTATTTACTTGGTGAATATGAATTACCTGTAATAATATCGTTTTCTCTTACTGAAAATGAGAAATCACAACTCATTTCTGTGTTGAAAGCTCATAAACCAGCCATTGCATGAAAGATTCATGATATTAAAGGAATAAGTCCTTCGTATTGCACACATAAAATCCTTATGGAAGAAGGTCATAAAACGTATGTGCAACGCCAATGAAGACTAAATCCTAATATGCAAGATGTAGTTAAGAAAGAGATTATTAAACTGCTAGATGCAGGTTTAATTTATCCAATCTCTGATAGTCCATGGGTAAGCCCAGTTCAATGCGTACCTAAGAAGGGTGGCATGACTGTCATTACAAATGAGAAAAATGAGCTTATTCCTACTAGGACTGTAACAGGATGGCGTGTGTGTATTGATTATAGAAAATTAAATGACGCCACCAGAAAAGATCATTTTCCCTTACCTTTCATTGATCAAATGTTGGAAAGGCTAGCCGGAAATAGTTACTATTGTTTTCTAGATGAATTTTCCGGATATTTTCAAATTCCAATAGCACTCGAAGACCAAGAGAAAACCACATTCACGTGCCCTTATAGTACTTTTGCTTACAAACGCATGCCATTTGGACTTTGCAACACCCCTGCAACCTTTCAAAGGTGTATGATGGCGATTTTTCATGACATGATAGAAGAATGCATGGAAGTTTTCATGGATGACTTTTCAGTCTTCAGTGATACATTTGAATCATGTCTAGTTAATCTGGAACGAATGCTTATTAGATGCGAACAATCAAATCTAGTACTTAATTGGGAGAAATTCCATTTCATGGTTAAAGAAGGCATCGTTCTTGGTCATAAAATTTCAAAAGAAGGAATTGAAGTGGATAGAGCTAAAGTAGATGTAATTGCTAAACTTCCACATCCCACCAATGTTAGAGGAGTTAGGAGTTTTCTAGGACATGCCGATTTTTACCGACGTTTCATAAAAGATTTTTCTAAAATTGCCACTCCTATGAATAAACTCCTAGAAAAGGATGCTCCATTCATCTTTTCAGATGAATGTATCAAATCTTTTATTATTCTTAAAGAGAAACTCACTAATGCGCCGATCATGATAACACCAAATTGGAATCTACCATTTGAACTAATGTGCGATGCAAGTGATTTTGCAATGGGAGCCGTTTTAGGACAAAGGATTGAAAAATGATTTCAACCTATATATTATGCTAGTAAGACGTTACAAGGAGCACAAACAAATTACACAACTACTGAAAAAGAACTCCTTACTATTGTCTTTGCTTTTGACAAATTTCGATCATATCTCGTTCAAGCTAAAACGGTGGTCTATACCGACCATTCTGCTCTTAGATACCTATTTTCGAAACAAGATGCTAAACCAAGATTAATCCGCTGGATCTTACTCTTACAAGAGTTTGATATTGAAATCCGAGATAAAAGAGGAGCAGAAAATCTCGCCGCTGATCATCTTTCTCGTCTTGAAAATCCCGAATTAGAAGTTCTAAATGAATCGGCCATACAAGACAACTTTTCTGATGAATATCTATTGAAGATAGAATATAATGAAATTCCATGGTTTGCAGACTATGCAAACTACTTAGTTTGTGGATTCCTTGAAAAAGGATTATCTTACCAAAAACGAAAGAAATTCTTCAGTGATATAAAACACTATTTTTGGGAAGATCCACATCTGTTTAAAAGTTGTCCAGATGGAATAATACGCCGATGTGTATTCGGAGATGAAGCTAGTAAAATTTTAAACCATTGTCAGACAGGACCAACAGGAGGGCATTATGGGCCTCAACTAACAGCAAGAAAAGTTTATGATGCTGGATTCTATTGGCCTACAATTTACAAAGACGCATACCTTCTTTGCAAATCCTGTGATGCTTGTCAAAGGGCCGGAAAAATAAGTCAACGAGATAAAATGCCACAAAATGTCATCCAAGTATGTGAAGTATTTGACATTTGGGGTATTGACTTTATGGGTCCATTTCCAAAATCTCATAACAATCTCTATATTCTCGTAGCCATTGATTATGTATCTAAATGGGCGGAAGCACAAGCTCTCCCAACTAATGATGCACGAGTTGTAGTCAACTTTTTAAAACGTCTTTTTACAAGGTTTGGAACACCGAAAGCTTTAATAAGTGATCGGGGTACTCATTTCTGTAATAATCAACTTGAGAAAGTTCTCAAAAGATATGGAGTAACTCATAAAATCTCCACCGCATATCATCCACAAACAAGTGGACAAGTTGAAAATACCAACCGAGCTTTAAAACGTATTCTAGAGAAAACCGTAGGATCAAATCCGAAGGAATGGTCCATTAAGTTGGAGGATGCACTCTGGGCTTTTAGAACAGCCTACAAAACTCCAATTGGAACCACACCTTTTAGACTTGTTTATGGAAAAGCATGTCATCTTCCAGTAGAAATTGAACACAAAGCATTTTGGGCTTTGAAGACATGTAATCTTGATTTACATGAAGCCGGACGTCTACGCTTAAGTCAACTAAACAAATTAGAAGAATTAAGACATGAAGCATACGAAAATTCGTTAATCTATAAAGAAAGAACGAAGAAATGGCATGATAAAAAATCAGAAGTTCAAAAGAATTTAAAGAAGGAGACAGAGTTCTTCTTTTCAATTCATGATTCAAGCTATTTCCTGGAAAATTGAAATCAAGATGGTCTGGACCATTCATAGTCAAAAGAGTTTTCCCATACGGAACGATAGAATTAATAAATTCAAATGGGATTGAATTTAAAGTTAATGGTCACAGAGTTAAACATTACATACATGGTCCGATGGAAGTTGACAATGAAGTTAATCATAATTTCACCACCAAAGAAAACCTTCAAAATGAAAACATAAATATGTTATCAACAACATATGAAAAATCAAAATTAGAAAATAAGGAGGATTCAAATTTGAGTGATAAAGAAGAATTCTTATATAAACCTCCTATTCCAAGAAACGAAGAAAAATGTGAACAAGAAATTCAAATAGAAGTGAAAGAACCAAGGAAAGAACACCCGAAAAAGGTTTACAAACCAACTCGACTTACTAAAGCAGGAGACCCGGGTGAATTTATCATTTCTTGCTTGCTTAATGATGGTGCTGTATATAATGGACTCGCATATTTAGGAGCAAGTGCAAATAGTATGCCTCTTTCCTTATACAAAAGATTAGGCATGGGTAAATTAAAACCAGCCAAAATAGGTGTTCAATCATTTGACCAAACCATTAAACACCCGGTTGGAATAGCAAATAATTTACTTGTTAACGTGGGAAGTTTGACCTTTGTTGCAAACTTCATAGTAATTAATAAGGAGGAAAACCTTGATATTCCTCTAATTCTAGGTCGCCCATTTTTAGCAACCACCGAGGCATTCATTGATGTAAGAGAAGGTAGAATGACACTTAGGGATGGTGAAACATCGATCACCTTTGTGAACCGAAAGTTTAGATCTCCACCAACCAAAACTATTAGACCAATAAAAATGCATAAGTGTGGGGAAGATGAAGAAACACTTAATGATGATCCAATCACAAGGAATGCCGTTGATGATACGAAATTAGATGAACCCATTTTTAACAGTTCAACGAAGAAACTTTATAAACGGATTCACGATGCTAAGATTAAAGAAAACTTTAAGTTATATAACCGATTAATATCCAATTTATCGTCAAAAGAAAAGGCAATGTTAGTTGAATTTGTGAAAGTTACGGAGGAAATCAACAATTGGATTGAAGTAAAAGTCAAAGATATACAAGTTGTTGATGATTCAATTGAAAATAATGTTAATCACAATTTCAACTAAGTATAGGGGGTTTATGTATTTCTGTTAGAGTTAGATTTTCTGTTTTCGTGTAGTTCTCGAAAATGGAACTCGAATGGTCTTTCCCTAGCAGACCCTAAAGAACTAGTCTTCTCCCCCCATTCTGAATTTTTATTTTTTTAGGTTTTTACGAAATGAAGACTGTCTGTGAACTAAACCATGGTCTAATGCTACACGCTTTGATCACTAAACGTAATAATGACACACTTCCGAGTGAAATAGTATCAGTAATCAGAGAAAGATTGGACGGAGTAAGAAAAGAATCCAGATGCGAAGATAATAAGTTACAATTTGGTAAAGGAAAATCAAAATCTGCAGTGAAAAGAAGAGCATGACACCTTGAAAGATGTCACAAATGCGGAAAATGGTCACATGGAGGTAAATGTTCAAATAATCAAACCTATTCAAATACAGAATTTGTTACTTTATGCAGAGACGGACCGTTCATATGTTTAGAAGAAGAAACACTGAATGCTCGAGGTTACGCCTATGTAGCCATGGAAAACCAATTAAATCGGCTATCTTATGAATGGGATAGATCATATAACTAAGAATACTATCTCACAGGTAAGTCTGTACCGTTTTTTATTTTTATTTTTATTTTTAACCTTTTAATAATAAACGCTAATTTGTTCGCTATAAAGTATTAAATTGGTATTGAATAAAATTAGGTTTGGCGACCGAAATTATTGATATCATACAAAAATTTATTACATCACTGCGAAATTTAACGTTTATTCTTAAGGTATAATTATCTTTAATCAATCAACCCAAAATATTTCAAAAATTCGTCATGAGTTAAATTAGGTCTTGGAACCGAAATTACTTTACCGAAAAGAGGGGCGCATATTTTTGATAATATTTGATTGATTAAAGTGGGATAAAAAGCCAAAAAGATTTTTAATTTTATTTTTACCATGTTTTTAAAATTAATATATAAATCTTAAATTAATATTGTAAACTTTGTAAAATCAATATATTTAAAATTGTAAATATTTGAAAAATTAATATAAGTTTGGTGTGAATTTATAATATGAATTTTTAATTTTTAAAATATGAAATTTTTAATTTTATGCATTTCAAATTTTAAGTTTAGTGTAAATTTTTAATATTAATTTTGAATTTTATGTATTTTTAATTTAAGTTGGTGTGAATTTAAAAACAAAAATTTACTTTATCGCATTAAGTTAAAAATATGATTTTTAAAATTCGTCGTAAGTTGAAGACTAGGTCGTTGAACCGAAATTGCTTTACCCAAGGGAGGGACGAGAACTTTTATTATCATTATTTTTAATCTTATTGAATTAAAGTATGCCAAAAACATTAAAAAAAACCCAAAAATCTTAGCTTTTAAAACAATCGCTACAAAAAGACAAATTTTAAAATTTTGTCGAAGGACGGACTAGGACATCGATCCGAAACGACCTCGTCCTAAAACAAAGGAAAACAAAATTTTAAATTTATATTATATATGTTTTATAAGTTAAGGCTTAAAAAAAAAACAAACACCGCGACTCGCGGAGTTCCAAAAATACCGAAAAAAAATAAAAGGGGCAGAACTGATCAGTCCCCAACCCAACACCCACGAAAAATACTGCAAAAATAACCCGAAAAAACCCGAAAACACACACACCAAATTCGCAATTTTTGACCATTAATCATCAAATCTTTTACTAAAATCATGTTGAGAAGGATGCTATCAAGGAATTAATCAAGAAAAACGGTAAATTTCTACACCTAAACACCATTTAATCCGAAAATTAGTGTTCTTGAGCAATTTTATACCCAATAAAATTTTGATGCTTTTTAGTGTAATTATGCTTAAATTGTTTATGTATTATGCTTGTATAACCTAGATTGATGCTATTTAACATGATTAGAAGCCTTAAACTTCAAATTTTGAGTAATCTAGGGTTTGTGTTCTTGAGCAAATTTGGGGCTTTTTGATATAAACAGGTTATGGCCGATTTTTGTCATGAATTGTTGCTAAATTAAGTAGTGTAACATGTTTAGGTAGTTAAATGATCCAAACTTTGAGCCTAAACATGATTTTGAGAATTAAAGTGGACTTTTTCAAGTCTAAAAATTCATGAACTTGATTTTTGAGAGATAATGCCATTTGAAACTTGTTTAATTGCTAGTGATGATTATTTTGACATGTTATTTGAGTTGAACGCTTATGAACTTGGCGAACATTTTCGTATATGCTTATTTGAAAAAGTGTAGATTTGATGAAAATATGAAAATGAGCTTAAGTTTGATATAAATTGATCATGTCATTGTAATTATTTTGATTGATGATTTTGCTGACACTAATGCATATTTGGATGCACAAAAATTTTGTTTGATGTGTTTTGCAGACTGAAAGGGGTGGATCTTCATCCCAAGCTCGCAATGCTCCTACTGAGAATACGGAACAACAGGAGGTGGATAACTACTACAAACAAGATATACCTCATCCAGTCATGACATTTTCTGATATGCACTTGGAAGATTTGCACCCGAACCTGAGATTTGACAGACTTTGGATAGATTATCCAAAATACCAAAGGGGTTTGCATACTCTTCATTCTAAAGCTGTTGAGGTACCTAGGGTCATAGAATGGGGACCATTAGAAGCTGTAGAATTGGCCGGGCCAATTAGGAAATTACTTGCACAGAGGTATGGTAATTCTACTTTTAACGATTGGGTATGGTTATTCAACATGCGTAGACCTGTATATAAAGTATGGTGTGAAGAATTGTTATGTAGTATAGAATTAAATGATCGGGTAGCTAGTTTAACCGATCGATCTTTTATTAGATTTTTGTTAGGAGGTTCGATGCGCCACATGTCTTTACTAGACATGGCTCAGGCTTTACGTATATATACGCCTGAGGAGCTCGCATCTGCCGATTGTAGAGGGTTGATACTAAATGGTAGAAAGATAGACGAAAATTTTGATACACATGGTGTATGGAGTCAAATGACTAGCCATCACCGATTTAAAGGGGGAAATTACTCTTATTTGGATATAGATAGAGCAGAGTTAAGAGTAATTCATAGGTTTTTAGCTAATTCAATTACACAAAGAGGTAATAATAAGGAAAAGGTAAATGAACAGGATTTGTTTTACCATATGTGTATTCGAGACCCACAAAGTGCTGTAAGTATACCTTATTGTGTGGGTTATTATTTATCAGCTATGGTTAGGGGGATGAGACCGCATAGCATAATAGGAGGTGGTATATTTATTACTTTGATTGCTGAATATCTCGGTGTGGATATAAGTCGGGGGGGATTATTAGTCGAAGAACCAGAACCCCGCGATACAATAAGTTTAAATGTATACCATGGTGCGAAAGTTTTGAAGAGGCGAAATAACGCCGCAGTACGATATAATGGTAGACATTCACAGGTTGAGAGAAACCAACAGCAAGGTAATGTAGGAGGGGGAAATGAAATGGCAGAAATGCAAAGGTTTATAGCTTCACAAGAGTATGAAAATGCTAGACATAGAGCATTTGAAGATTGACAAGTTCATCAAAACCAAATCATAGCTTATTGCCAACATATAGGTAGAAACTATATTCCTACTCCATCGCCCATATTCCCTCCCTGGTCTATAGAGATTCAACCACCGTATACTACGTATAACCCAGCCGGAGCATTTTATAGCACCTATGGTTATGCATGGAACCCCTACTGGTATCAGTATCATCCCTAGTCTACTTAGTTTTTTTTTATTTTAATATTTGTAATGTTGATACATTTAATACTTATGTTGGATTTGTAATAGTTTTATTATTTTCTAAATTTTATTATTAGATTTTAATAATTTTTGAATGTGGGGTAATATACCAAACTTCAAAAATATGTATATATGTTTGCAGTTTATCTTATGTACACAATAGGGTAAAACAACGCATTTTCAAAGACTGGCATTAAGTTCAGCAAAAGCAACTAATTTTGACGACAAGATGCAAAATATATGTGAAATAACAACAAGACGGAATGAACAAATGATATGCACCATTTATCATTCAGCAAGCAAAGACAAATATGTTTGGAAACTTTGGTAAAATTTAATCATTTTCACACAAATCACCTTCAATAATTTAAATTGTTACTGATTTCTTGCAAATGAGGGCATTGCAAGATCTTAAGTGTGGGAAGGGGTTAAATTCTTTCGGATTTTTAAAATTTTTATCTTAAACACTTGGTTACCATTAGAAATACTAGTAAAGCAGTAGTTGTATTAGAACCTAGTGCTCTCTGATAATAAAGAACAGCCCTAGTCTTATATACTGACTACCCAATTCTAGTAAAATTTTTCAAAATTTTCAATTAAATGAACTCAAAATCATGTTTATACATATTTATGAACGATAAAACTAGGTTTTAACACCGAAATTATTGTTACCTCGAAAAGGACATAAATTGAGAAACAAACCAAAATGTTAGAATTCATTTAAAATGGAATAGAGGACAATAAAAAGGAAAATAAAAGCCAAGTGTGGGAAAAATTACCAAGTTATCTTAAACATATGTCACATATTTCTGTAACAAAAAACTGAAAATACTTTTGCTTTGGACTAAACTAAACTGTTTTACCCGATGAAAGAAAAGAAGAGATGGATCTACACGATGAATCAATTCCATCATTAAAAGGAAGTAAAGTCTTTCGAAAAAGACACGCGCTTCTTGATTTAGGTCAAGAAGTTGTCGTCCAGACCAGCTGTAGGTTGACGAAAAATCTAGAAAAATCATCACTAAAATCAGCAGGAAATCCACGGACCTCAGCATCAAACAGGGTCGCCAAGTGGTCAGACTTATCCTAACCATGAGAGGATCTGTCTTGTAAAATGGGGAGGGCACCGTGCAAATTAGCTAGATAAGACTAATGAATCAGATCTCCAGAAAGGATAATCTCCTTAAAGATTAAAAATCAGCTTTTAAGCCTGATATTACTCAATCCTAGAGATTGACCTTAAAGATTAAGAATTCAAACTCATGGAATTCAATGATATCTAAACTCGAGCTTGAACGAGAAAATATTTTGATAAAATTACAAACTGATTTGTTTTCTGAAAACCCTATTTTCAATGCGTTCATTACCATTGAACGTAAAATTCTAGGAATTCACCTGGAATTCATTAGGTCACCTGAACTAAATCGGGTGTCAACCGTAAGAACGGTGGTTGCATAGCATGGTCAAAGACAGGACCTTGTGCCAGACCGAAAAATCATAAGGGTGAGCTTTACTATTGCTCCTACCAAGGATAGTAATTGCGTCCGACACGTTATAGACCATAATTAAAAGCATGTCAGGGGACATTGCCTTAACAGTTGCTTGTTCAACGCTTTCCTTTACAACCGGACGGTAGTTTACCGAAAGGTAATATACGGGACAAGTAAACTGGACGTGTTGCTTTCCTAATACAAGGTTAGCAAGTGGGTGACACAAAACCGCAAGTTTTGAGCTAAAATTATCAAATCTGAAACCCACCAAACCCACAAAAATAATTTGTAAACACCGGTGAAGGGTTATTCTGGAAAACTTATCTAGGGTAAAAAAACTAGATTTAATTTTCAAAAGATCAAATGTTTTCATAAAGATCCAATTTCCTTAATGGATCTAAATTTTTATAGTCATGTGGGACTGTAAACCATAACGTTACTACCATTGTTTATACCGCCGTATAGAAATCACTGATGTACAAAGTGTGAAGAATAAAGAAGTGATTCTAGTATTTCAAGACGATATTGCTTGAGGACAAGCAACGCTCAAGTGTGGGAATATTTGATAATGCTAAAAACGAACATATATTTCATAGCATTATTCCTCAAGAAAGACAAGCTTTTAGTTGCAATTGTTCTATTTAAAAGTGATATTCGTTTAAATAATAAAAGGTGAAGACAAAAGACAGATTCGACGAATTGAAGACGCAAATGACCAAAAAGCTCAAAAGTACAAAATACAATCAAAGAGGTTCCAATTATTGATAAGAAACGTCTCGAAATTACAAGAGTACAAGATTCAAAACGCAAAGTACAAGATATTAAATTGTACGCAAGGACGTTCGAAAATCCGGAACCGGGACCAGAGTCAACTCTCAACGCTCGACGCAACGGACTAAAAATTACAAGTTAACTATGTATATAAATATAATATAATATATAATTAATTATATAAATTATATATATATTATATTTATATAATAAACCGTCGGTAGACAAAGAGTCAAAATGGAGTGAGCTGTAATTGTTAACAAAGTAGTAAAACCTTGGTTTACACGCAGTCGATAACCTGGTGTATTCATTAAACAAAGTATTAAAACCTTGTTACAATTCGAATCCCCAATTAGTTGAAATATTTGACTTCGGGAATAAGAATAATTTGACGAAGGCTTTCGCTCTTTATATTTATGACTGATGGACTATTATGGACAAATCCGTATGGACATATTAAATAATCCAGGACAAAGGACAATTAACCCATGAGCATAAAACTAAAATCAACACGTCAAACATCATGATTACGGAAGCTTAAATAAGCATAATTCTTTTATTTCATATTTAATTTCCTTTATTGTTATTGTATTTAATTGCACTTTTAATTATCGTACTTTTTAATTATCGCAAGTTTATTTTATCGCACTTTTATTATTCGCAATTTCATTATCGTTATTTACTTTACGCTTTAAATTAAAGTCCTTTTAATATTTTACATTTGGTTTTAACTGCGACTAAAGTTTTAAAATTGACAAACTGGTCATTAAACGGTAAAAATCCCCCTTTATAATAATAATATTACTTATATATATATTTGTATTTTTATAAAAGTAAACTAATATAGCGTTAAGCTTTGTTTAAAGATTTTCCCTGTGGAACGAACCGGACTTACTAAAAGCAACACTACTGTACGATTAGGTACACTGCCTATAAGTGTTGTATCAAGGTTTAAGTATATCCATTCTATAAATAAATAAATATCTTGTGTAAAATTGTATCGTATTTAATAGTATTTCCTTGTAAAATATAAAGCTATTTTATATACACCTCGCATAACATCAATCATTCACTCTCCCTCTGTAATATATATATATATATATATATATATATATATATATATATATATATATATATATATATATATATATTAGTTTTGTTTTATATTAGTTAGTTGGGTAATGTAAACGGTTATTTTACGGGTTTTAAAGTCGGAGCTCTGTCCCTGTAACACTACGCGATTAATGATCACTGTAAGCTAAATTCTCCTTTTTAAATTAATGTCTCGTATTTAAGTTATTATTATGCTTATTTGATCTGAAGTAATCGTGAATGTTGGGCTAAATATTAAGACGGGGTAATTTTGTTTTGGACCATAATTGGGGTTTGAACAAAAGACCGACACTTGTGGAAATTGGACTATGGGCTATTAATGGGCTTTATATCCGATTAACTAAATGATATCTTGTTAATTTAATGTAGAGATTTACAACTTGACGTATTTATATATAACCACATACGCTTGATCGGGTACGGTAGGTGGGATATCTATAGATACTAATAATTGTTCATTTGACCGGACACGGGGATGGAATAATAGTCAATAGACTCATTAAAACAGGGGTGGATTACATTTAAGGGTAATTGGTGTAATTATTAATAAAGTATTAAAACCTTGGATTACACGCAGTCGATAACCTGGTGTAATCATTAACAATGTATTAAGACCTTATTACGGTTTAAATCCTCAATTAGTTGGAATATTTGACTTCGAAAATAAGGTTAATTTGACGAGCATTTTATAATTATAACCGATGGACTATTATGGGCAAAAACTAGATAGGTTTCAAATAAACCAGGACAAAGGACAATTAACCCATGGTAATAAATTAAAATCAAAACATCAAATATCATGATTACGGAAGTTTAAATAAGCATAATTATTTTATTTTATATTTCCTCGTACTTTTATTTATTGTCATTTTAATTATTGTTATTTATTTTATCGTTATTTAAATATCATCATTTACTTTACGCTTGACTTAAAATATAAAATCGACAAACCGGTCATTAAACGGTAAATCCCCCTTTTATATATTATTACTATAAATAATTATATATATTTTGTACAAATATAGTTGTTTAAAATATAGTGTAAAATAAGTCGTCTCCCTGTGGAACTAACCGGACTTACTAAAAACTATACTACTCTATGATTAGGTACACTGCCTATAGTGTTGTAGCAAGGTTTAGGTATATCCCATATGTAAATAAATTAAATAAAACTTGTGTAATTTGTATCGTATTCCGTAATATAAATAATAGTATTTCGTACACCTCCGCTCGCACATCAGTAGATGAAAAGAACTTTAATAAATAACTTTGATAATCTTGATTACAATTGAAAGTAAAGCCTAATCTAAGAGTTTTAGAGAAAACCCTAAAAGGAAAACGAAACTGCTATCTAAGTATTGAAGGTACATTGAAAACTGAAGCATGAGGCCTCTATTTATACTTTTCAGAAACGGTGTCCAAGCCGGCGGCTTCCGGTAGTTGGTGACTCCTTTTGCAAGAATAACTTGATCCGCAAGCACATAAACGTGTAACTGTCTTAGTAGGCCGGCAGCTTCAAAGATCCGACAATCTTTTTGATTTCGTTTCCATTTTTAACTTGAACTTGGTTGGCAAGTTGATAAACCATGTAAACTAGGACGGCGGCTTCAGTGTGAAGTCGGCGGCTTTAACTGTACTTTGCCTGGTCAACAAGTTCATCAAATTCTGCGATCAATTCTGGAACATTCTAGAATAATCTGCCCAAGCCGGCGGCTTCAAGTACCAGGCCGGAGGCTTCATGGCCTTTTCTATAATTTTTACTTGTTTTTTATCCTGTTTAATACATAACTTCAATAAAATCATTAGAATTACCGTTATCTCCATTTTACCCATTTTAGTGTGTTTTAGGATTAACATAACTTTAAAATGCTAAGATAACTCCTTAAAATGTTATAAAAATACATTATAATTTAGGAGTTATCATATATCAAAGACTTTAAAAGCTTTGGGCCCATAATCATCATTTTTGTCTCTATGAGTTATCGGGCAATGATTCGAATGTTCTTCTGTCAAGAGCTATAGCTGAGATGTCTCCCCATGTTTTAACAAAATTTTCTGAAACTAGGAATTTATCAAGCTTTCGAACTTAATACCAACACCACTGATCCGTGTAAATCTTTTTCAAGTAATGGAACTTCATTGAGGTGCCTACTTTTTATGAATTTGTAGAAGAGGTCCGCTCCCCTCTATATGAACACACAGTTGTGTCTTTCGGTAAGTGATCGAACCTTGTTAAAATCTCCACTAATCACCCACTACATATCTGAGTAGGTCTTTAGACATTCTAATCTATCCTAAAATTTCTTTTTTCCACAATCTTTATGTGCCCCATAACGGCTCTATTGGTTGAGTCGGCAGCAAGCGTCGATTTAATGGTGAATTAACTGACTCTTAGATCCTAAATTAAATTTCATGCAGGATTTAAAACTCATGGATATTTGATTTTACCATTTTCATGGCGTCTCATTTTATTTTTAATTTAATTTTATTTTTTTAAAACTTTTCCTACTTATTGGCCGGAAGTCCACTCGGAAGTAATCTCTCTATCCATCGAATAGAGAGCGGGATGACTTTCTCTACTTTTGAGAGTGTTTTTCACTCTGGGTGGAGAAATGACTTGTCTTTATTCTCGGATAGGGGAAGGAATGTTTACATCTCACCTCCCCCATACACCACTTAGGTGGTATTGAGTTTTGTTGTTGTTGTTGTTGTTGTTGTTGTTGTTGTTGTTGTTGTCGTGTGTCCCATACACGTTTACTAGAATCGAAACCTCATATTTTACTTTCCATTCTGATAGTAAGAAAATATTGCTTTTCTACAGCTTCATCTGCAACAAGAAACGAGCGATCACATATTAGCATCATCTCACCCGACATCCCAACCTTTGTTTTCCGTATATAGTTGAAAGATGATGATCCCCACAATAATTCGACCCACTTATCATCAACTACGCTATATTTACTTTCTTGAATAATAACAATATCAGGCATCTTTGATAGTCTCGTTTTTCTGCACCAGCCAATGTTACTTTCTGAATCATCATCCTTGCCAAAACCACGAATATTGATTGACATGATCTTCAGGAGGGTGAAAACTTACGAGAGGTTTTTATTGGATAATTAGAATATTATATCCCAACATAAACCAAGATTTTCTCCACAATCATTTAGACCAACACTATCTTAAGATTCTTGCAATTTATTCTTCAATCCTTTGGCGTTTTTGATAGAATTTGAACACGTATTTGGTGACTTTGGGGTTTTTCTGGCTAGGTTTTTGAAGTGTGATATTTGAGAAAATGTTTCCAATTTTCAATGGTGCATCAGAAATGATCTTTGCTATGTTTAGGTTTGGGTTGCTGTTTAACTTTCGATAACTAACATGCCTTATTTCGTTTGGTACGGTTTGAGGGTTGATTAAGTGTGGTTGATTACTTTTGGTTTAGAGGGATATTGGCCCGATGAGGGTTGGTTAGGGTTATATGATGGTATGGGTTGGTTTGGAGATTTTTCATTTGGGATTGAGACATTGTTGTTTAGGTCATGGGTTGTTGGTGGTTGAGGTGGTAGACTAGTAGATTGTCATATTACTCTAAAAGTTCTGTAATTCTAATCGGGCTTATGTAATCGTAATCTTTGGCAGGCCCATTTGGGTTAGGGTGGTAAGGGTGTGTCGAAGTGGATTAGTGAGTTGGTTGTGGATCCGGTTTATCAGCAAAGGTCTTAAATACAACGGTTGGGCTATTGGACCGATTACCGCCAGGTTCTGGTCGAATATGTTGTAGAGGGATTAGTGAGTTGTTATTGGGGATATTAATTGTTGGGCCTCATTCTCCCATTCATTCGAATTCCTTGCATTAAAGTTTACATGTTCTAGGTTTTTAGAGCCGGTATTTTCCTTTGGAATCAAGTCATCAATATTACGACAGTTAAATTTGTCACCTGTTACTAGGCATTTTGACGCTTGATCTTCCACCATGTCCGCTACCTTATTGGCCGGAATTTCAGTTTCCGGCACCTATTCATCATTCGAGTTAATTTCATGCTCAGAGTTGTCACCTGATTACCATTAGCTACTGGAATCGTTCTTCGCCAAGTTAAGCTCAAAGATTTCTCTATGATCTTCTGATCCTTTAATGAAAATAATGGTTGAATTTACCTTGACTCTTGTAAGACCCAAATATTTATTGTACATAATGTATCTATGGTGTACGATTCGTGTATGAAGTGTACGCAGCATGTACGTGTTATTTGCTCGAACGTCGAAGGAAACTGGACGTTGTCTGAAGTGACAAGGTGTGTACGTATCGTTTTAACCTCAAATAAAGTTTGTGTTGATGTTTCAAAGCCCTACCATTGAAAAGAAAAACTTATTACGTTTCCAACGATATTTGATTCATCGAAAATGGAGCTACGGTCAAAAAGTTATGGCCAAAACAAGAAACTGAAAACTGACCTGAAGGTTGGAGCGGCGCTCCACCATTTGGCGCGGAGCGCCGATCCCGTCTGATGCAATTTTTAGCCTTTTTAAAAGGCTTAAATGAGGGGTACTTTGGTATTTTCATTTAGGGTCGGTTTGGGGTCACCAAAACTGATCTAGAACTCCATTGGAGCTCATTTCTCACCCACACAAACACTCTCATCCATATTTAGAGAGAGAGGAAGAGTTCTAGAGTGAGAGAACTTGATTTGGAGAAGAAGGAGTCAAATTCTAGCCAAAGCTCGGGTTTTAAAGTTGTTCCTCTCGCTCCTAGCTACGTTTTGGTAGTATTGGTAAGTTCTAACTCCGAATTTCATTTGTTAGATTTGATATTCAAGTTAGGATTTGAGATTGTTAGTTGTAAAACCCATTTGGTTGATGAAGAGGGTTTATGGAAACTTGCTATTTTGATATTTGGCGGGTTTTGGGTTGGTTAATGATTTAACCATGTTTAAGACTTGTAAATGGTGTATAATCACTAGTGTTAGTGATTATTGGGGTTTTGGAAACCATTAGGGTTCTTAGGGTTGACTAATTTTGACTAGAGTCAAATTAGGGTTTGGTGATGATTATGGCCCAATTATCGATTTAATAAGGTTTATAAACTTAAAATGGATTAAGTTGAAGCATAGAACCGAGTTAAATATGTTTTGGTGTCAAAACTTGCTAATGTCGCGATGTTGACTCCTTTGGGTCAAAATTAGGGTTTAAGTGTCATTATGGGCAAGATAGGTGTTTAACTCCTATGATTGGGTTTAATTGGCGTATTAGGACCATTCTCACTTGTGTTAGTGATTATTGGTTAATTTGGGCGCTATTTGTACTTGGAAGTACAATCGGGTCGATATTGCACTAGGTGTCAATATGGGTTGGTTTGTAATCCACCCTAATTGTGTTGTTATTATTATGATAATGGATTTAGGTACGTTCATTGACGGATCATCGGATTTGGCTTGTTCTCATCAAAACTTCAAGGTGAGTGGAATAATTATACATGTATGTATATAATTTATTTGCTTGTGCGTGATGTGCACAATAGCCGGGTTTTGGGGCACATCGATGCGACGATAGCCGTTTGGACACCTTTGGGAATAGTGACACAATAGCCAGATTTTGTGCGCTACATGTGACTTAAGATTTGGGGACCCGATATATTTATTGTAATGCTATTATTTGACGATGAGTCACATATCCGTTTTTGTGACCATTGAGGTGTTGCATAGCCGTTTTTGCACACATTAATTAACGGTGTCACATAGCCGTTTTTGTGACCATAGTTGTGGGACATAGCCGTTTTGTCCAATTGATAATTATGCACATAGCCGTGTTTGTGCATATAGTGGCGAGTAAAAGCCGTGTTTTACTCCCACATTATTATCCGAGTTATTGTGCACATAGCCGTGTTTGTGTACATGATTGTGAGTAATAGCCGTGTTTTACTCACACGTTGATAAAGTGATGCCATAGCCGTTTTTGGGAACACTTGGGGGTGATGCCATAGCCGTTTTTGGAACACCTCGGGGGTTAGCATACCATAGCCGTTTTTGGGAGCTAACGGTTGTTATGAACATCGATGACTTGTTTCGCGAAGTCATTCCCTTGCGAAGAGTTGGTTAACCATGGATTATAGTTGTTGTGTAGCATTTAATTATTATTATGACTATTATGCTAATGGTGTTGCTAGTTGTACGATTATGATGCTACTAGCTTTGTTACGATATGATACGCGAGATTATGCTAAGGTTTATGCTAGTTGTACGTTTGATGTTACTAGCTTGTGCGAATTGATACACGAGGTATTTATGGTGCGTTTGATGTTACTAGCTTTTACGCTTGTTAAACGAGTTCATTGTGGTAAGATTGATTATGCTAGTTTATTATGCTTTGACATGCGGGATTAATGTGTGGTTTGGGTAAGGGAGTGCAAGTAGCTAAATTATATATGTACGTGTGTAACTATTGCACTCACTAAGCTTTAGCTTACCCTCTCGTTGTTGACTTTTTATAGATTTGCATGGATGCGGTGGCTCGGGTAAGCGGGGACTAGTGGACTTGCGTAGTTGCTTTAGAAGGCTTGCTTTTGGATTGATTAGGATTGGGTAGCGTATCCCCAATCGCCATGCTCGGCTTTTATTTTGTATTACAAATCATGTGGTTGAAAACTTGTATTTTCGTACGAAAGTCGTAAAACGGCCGATGTGGGCCCGGTCTTCGTAAAACTAATTTTATTAATGGGACGTATTAGTTCTACATATATTAATGTATGGTTAAAAGCGTTTTGTCTAAATACGTCGGGAAGTGGTCAAACATTTTCGCATTTCATGACTTTTTGGACAGGCCAGTTTGGCGCGCCGCGCGGCCATATGGCGCGCCGCGCCATATGCTGTTCCAGCAAAAAAAAAAAATATTTGATATTTCCGCGTGATCGTTTGTATTACGGGTTGGGATGTTACAATTCTAATCGATTCTTGAATTGGATTTGAACTCCGGACCTTTACTAGCACCTTTTCAACTATAAGGTTTGATCATTATATGATGTAGTTCCTTGTGTCTAACACTAGACCCCACTAGTTAGCAATCTTCTTGAGGGTGTCTTTTGTCGAACGTGTAACCGACACGCCATAAATGCTTACCCATGTTGATCTTCCTGGACTTAAGTGTTTGTTGTCCTATCTCCGGAGATTTAGGATTCACCTTTTAATATTATGGGTTTCTTCTGCCATAATATCATCACTTGTGATATGTGATTTAAACACCAACATTATCTCCTATCCTCATGTTTACTTGATTACGAATTTGTTTAAACCCTCATCTTCGCATAATGTGTGTATATGCCCCTGGATGTCAACATTTGCAACCTCTCCAATGAGTGCCCTATTGAATAGTTCTACGTATTCATTGACGTCATCAAAATGAATAACTCTTTCCGACTTTTTCATTTGGTTTGGTTTGTGTTCAGGATGGGCGTTTGTGTTTGATTGGTTATGGGTGTTAGGATAAGGATTAGTATTGGGTTTAGGGATCAATGTTTCAGCTTCATGGTGATGGTTTAGTTGTTGGATTGGATTAGATTTAGTGTACGTGGGTTTAGAGTGGATGGGTATAGATTTAGGATGGGTATGTTTATGGATGAAAGGTGTAGTTTCAGGATGGTTATGTACTGTGGTTTAGGTTGGTTACTATGATTGTACTTGGGGTATGAGTAAAGTTATTTTTTTGCCGAATTGAAATGTGCAGTTTCAGAATGGTTATGTGGTTTAGGCTGGTTACTAGAGTTGTACTTGGGGTATGAACAAGGTTTTTTTGTCGAATTAGTGACTACGTCGTTAAATTTTCTGCCATCGTGCATCGCCCCATTCAACGGAAATACATTATATCTTCTGTCTGTGTTTTTATTTGGCCTTAAGTTAGATTGATGATAGTGGCCTCTTGATTCACCACTTGTTTCCTTCGTACCTCTTGCTTTGTACACTTTTTAGATTTATGTCGCTTATTCGAATCGTGCTTAATCTCATTGCAAACGCTTCTGGATCTAATATTCCTCCATGTCTAATGAAACCAAAACCTCTGTCTGTTGGTTAGAGTTTTTCTGACCATGTAGATATCAGTTACTTCACCATGCCTTTTGAATAACCTTCACAGATCCTCCACTATCGAATTTATTGGGAAGTAGAAGAACAAAAACGATGTAGTTTATTTATCGTATACCCTTGAAGACGTGAATATGTAGTCATACCCATGATTCCCTTCGTGTGCCGCCACCATGCCCCTCAGGTTGCCATAACCTGCCGCTCTCACTCTCTCTCTGAATCGCTTTCTCTCTCATCTCGTCTTGACCTACCTATAATTTTGTTTAGATACATTGAATTCAAATTAACTAATCTGTCTTTAATACAGTAAAATATTTCAACAATTATAATATATTTTATCTTGTACGTAACAGTTTGTCTAAATAAAATAGTTGTACTATGTACAAGTCGAACTTGAACAACTCAAATCAACACAAAACGATACAATTGATGTGATTATAAATGTGGTAAAAGGATGAATGCACGTGACCATCAATTTTGACCAAGAACAATAATACAATATTACTCCTCCATATAAAGAACCCGTTCTCTATTTTTTTTTTTTTTTTTTCATCATAAATTTAAAATAAGCTCATTAAATATCAATTCTATCATACGTACAACTTTGAGTGAATTGATAAAAATAAATAAATGATATAAGTAACAAATACTCTTATTTAATAGTTATATTTTTGCTAGTACACCACTATTATTTTGGAACTTTATAAATAATAGGTGGAGAATGTTTTGTAACGAATGAAATATTATACGAAATGACGATAAAAATATATGTCATGATAACGAGCATATAGTCTAGCGGTATTTGAAGACGCGTTCAAATAAGGAAGTTAGAGGTTCAAGCTACGTCATGAACATATTAATGATGAGGTTTACAATATAAGCTTTAAAAAAATCTATTAATTTTTTCTTAAGACGAGACTTAAAATATTAAAGGTTTGATATGTCATTTGTTGTACATCTAATTATAATATTTGTATGTATACTAGCTTATAATTAATATTACAACAAAAAAATTATATAATTTTTTTTTTTTGTAAACCCGTAATTTTACGGGTCTATTAACTAGTTAACTCTACCCAAATTATTAAAATTAATTCTTTCTAATACTAGCCCAAATATCTTCTTTAACACGCATTAATTAGGTATATAAAAACACCCAATGAAAAAAATTGTCATTATAATATTGTAATTTTTATCAACTTTATATGTTAAACACGAATTTTTACCTATTTTTTTTACATACATAAAATACAAATAAAGACAATGATGAACTTACGTTTTTGACTTACTATTTTTAAGTTTATAAACTCAGTTGTATTAGTTATGAGTATAAGAATAATAATTTTTTTAATAACGATTTTTCTTATTTAAAATTTAGTATTGGCATTTATGCATGATAAATTTTTGTTATAAATATAAAATTAAATTATATATGATATGTTTAGACGTAGTCTTATATGTTACGTTTAACATTCTTTATAAATCAAAGATAAAAAACTTTAACTTATTATTTTTATTTATTTATGAAAGTAACCATGAATTTAAAATAACTAAAAGAAAATATTAATCTATTAATTTAGGAGGGTAATCATGGGTAACTATGAGTTTGTTTGATTACATTTTAATTAAATTGTTCAATATTGAACGCTGGATTTATTATTTTATTAGCATTTAACGTGTTTGTTTTTAACATTGAAATAATATATGATGCTGAATGGTTCAATATAACTGCCGAGCCATTTAAAGTTAAAATACATTTTTAAGTATTAAACACCTATAGTTTATGTAATATCTCATTTAAAATTATATTAACGACACTTATCGAATAATTATATATTTTTTATTCTTCAAAAGGTTAGTATATAATTTTACATCATTCACATTTTAAAAATGATTATTAAATAAACATGTAATTATATTCAAAATCAACTTAATTTATAACGTTTGAATTATTAAAATTATAAATCATTAAACACTTTTGAGTATAAATTGACTTATAAAGATAATTAAATATATAATAGATAACAAGTAACTGGGCCAGCCCGTTACGCTGTTAACGGGTGCCAGTTGTTATGTACGAAGTTGTTTTTTTAAAAAAAAAAACATGTCTCAAGAATCGAACATGGGGCACTTGATTAGCAAACACGCATGCTGACCGATGAACCATATGTTCGCTTGTTTTAGTTATGAAGCTAATTGTATTTTTATTTAATAAAAGACGAAATTTTTTTATCGCTGGCAATGTTCACAATTATACAATTATGTTCACAATTCTCTTGGATTGAATATGTATAGAATTATTTAAAGGGTAAATAAGTAATTTAATAATTCATAAGATAATAGCTTATTTTATACACTAGTTGAATTAGTTTTTTTTTTTTCAAATCTAATTTTTTTCATAAGCTTTAGAATTATGTCACCCAAACAGTTTTACTATCTTGAGATTTTGAAAAAGTTAAGTTTAAAAAAACTGTGCGACAAAACAAACTCTATTTAGTGTAGTTTTATCTAGGGATTGAAATGGATCAGATATGGATCGACTAATGACGTATCCATATCCACATCTATTTAGTTTTTGTTCATTCATATCCATATTCACAATTATAGTATTTCCTAATATGCAATGAAAAAAAATGTAATATAGTAATAATATATGTAATATGACGTAATTAAAATTTATCCACAAGAACGTGTAATATTTTTCGAAGATATAACGCAATTTATTGAATTTATAATAAAACGAGATTATAAATATTTAATTTGATTGTTTATTTTGTTAGATATACGTTTTTTATTATAACATATAATAGCTATGTAATTATACATTTGAAAGCAAAACGTAAATTCAACGATAAATGCATTTTTAATAGAAATATGTAAGTATATTATCTATATTTATATTTATATTTATATATATGTATATGTATTTTGAGTTTTAATGGATACATTCATGAATAAAATTTTTCATTCATATTTATATTGATATTCATTTAAGTTTATTCATATGTGTATTTATATTCATTTAGGTTTATTAATATTCGTATTCATATTCATTAAGTTAATCCAAAATTATCACAAAGCGAGTATATCAGATGTATATTCGTTATATCATCTCTAGTTTTATTAAGCTCGTCACATGTTTGTTTTACCACCTTAGTTGGATTAATAAATAAATGCGTACTATTATTACAATAGATAGATAGAAAATAAGTTTGAATGGTCAAAAGGGACAGATGAGAGAGAAAATGAGTAGTGTGTTTATATGTCTTCTTCTTCCCAATGCTATGACTATCGAATTCATAAATAATCCTCTCTCATTACAATCAATCATCTACATCTATATCTTCAAGTTCTCTCAATTTTTCACCACAAATTTTAGCACCGGTACGTTTTTGTTAACTTAATTTTATCTACTTATGTTGATTAATTCTTAATCTACAGTTTCAATTGCTGAGTGTACCTAGGGTTTTATCATTAACTTAACCTAATTTTACTTCCAGATACTCATATTATTTGATTAGAACTTCAATTATACCTCTCTGAGAACTTAAAAAGTCATTAATCCGAGTTTTTATCCGAGATCTGTATGTACGTATACATACATATGCTTCCTGATAATGATATATACATCACGAGATTGCTTTCATAACATAACATAACTTGTTAGTTGATATTCAGTTTTAGTCTGTGTATATTACTTGTTAGATTAGATAGCTGAACTCGCTTTAAATTGTTCTATTATTTATTATTTTACGATATATTTAGGAAAGTTTAACTTGTGGAGGGAACCTGTGTTTGCATAATTAGATATTGTTATCTAGTTAATTGTCTTTATTGAATTATTGAGATTTGATTATAAGTAATGCTTTGTGTATTTGCAGATAAGAATATAAAAGTTTCAAAAAAGGACGACTCGTTTAACAATTGACCACACCGATGGCTTCGGTAAGTGTGGTACCTGCACCAGCAGTAAGAGAACCTAGTGGAAATACAGCCGCTGCTGAAAGGTTGCCTGATGAGTTAAATGACATGAAAATTAGGGATGAGAGGGTTAGTGAATAGTAACCTAATCGTATTTATGTCATAATCTGTTGATTATAATATATTGCAACTATTAAACACAAAGTTTTCCGTTTCATGCGTATAGGAAATGGAGCCTGCTATAGTTGATGGCAATGGGGCAGAGACAGGGCATATAATTGTGACAACTATTGGTGGTAGAAATGGGCAGCCAAAACAGGTAAATTTGATTTTGCAGATTCTTTTTGTGGATTGATATTTTAATAGATGTGCATTGGTAGTGATCTGATTGTGTTTGATTTGCTTCAGACGATTAGTTACATGGCTGAACGTGTTGTTGGACATGGATCATTTGGGGTTGTGTTCCAAGCCAAGTGCTTAGAAACAGGAGAAGCTGTGGCCATTAAAAAGGTTCTTCAAGACAAGAGATACAAGAACCGAGAGCTACAAACAATGCGTGTATTGGATCACCCAAACGTTGTTGCCTTGAAGCATTGTTTCTTTTCAACAACAGAAAAGGACGAACTGTATCTCAACCTTGTGTTAGAGTATGTTCCCGAGACTGTTCATCGTGTAATTAAACACTACAACAAGATGAATCAAAGGATGCCTATGATTTATGTGAAACTTTACAGTTATCAGGTAGAATATATTCTTGTTAGATTCCTTTATCTTTTATCGTCACTTTATTTAAAATTTCACGATGGTTGGTTATTCTGCAGATCTTTAGAGCCTTGGCCTACATTCATGGTAGTATTGGAGTGTGCCACAGAGATATCAAGCCTCAAAATTTACTGGTAGGCTTCTTTACGTGTTTTTGCATTTTCGATATATTCATTGATGGGTCTAAAGAGCAGGTTGGCCAAATATGTAAAAGTCAAAGGCATCACATGTGAACTCACATGTTTTATCATTGCCAACTTATTATACAGTTATATTTATCTGTAATTGATTAATGACCAATCATTTTTAGTTAAATCGGTGTTGATGAATAATTGTTGTTGTTCAGGTAAACCCACATACCCATCAGGTCAAGCTATGTGACTTTGGAAGTGCGAAAGTTTTGGTAAGTGATAACCTATATTTAATAGTCTGCTGTTTATATGTTTTTATTGTGGTGCTTTGTCTTAATCTAAGGCCTCATCTTTTTTTATAGGTAAAAGGAGAGCCAAACATTTCGTACATTTGTTCAAGATATTATCGTGCACCTGAACTTATTTTTGGGGCCACTGAATACACCACTGCTATTGATATCTGGTCAGGTGGATGTGTTTTGGCCGAATTGCTACTTGGACAGGTAGAGAAATAACTGTTTCGTGTTTCCTAACCAACTCTTTTTAGTGTCCTTGTTATGTTATTTACCTTCTGTTGATGGTATAATGTTTCTTCGTATGACCTTATTGAACGTCTCTTATAATTTCAGCCTCTTTTTCCTGGTGAGAGTGGAGTCGACCAGCTAGTGGAGATCATAAAGGTACTTCTAATTTCAGACGTTCTCTAAATTTTTCAATTTGGTAGGGCGTTATATAATTCTTAACAAGGCATTATCTGCTTCTTTTTTGAATATTAATATTGGTTGTTGGCTTCTTGAATCCATATGTTAAAGTATCCATCTTTAATGCATAGGTTTTGGGTACCCCAACAAGGGAAGAGATCAAATGCATGAACCCCAACTACACAGAATACAAATTTCCCCAGATTAAAGCTCACCCATGGCATAAGGTAATATATAGTTTTTGGTCACAACATTTGTGAATACATACGTATGGATTCGAGCCCTAACGATATGTACATTTTCAGATATTTCATAAGCGGATGCCTCCAGAAGCTGTTGATCTTGTTTCAAGGCTCCTTCAGTACTCCCCAAACCTTCGAAGCACTGCGGTAAGTATAAAGAAGGAATCTTTTCAACTCTATAATTTTGTTCAAAACTATCGAGATACTAAGTAGGGATTTTTATGTGGTGTGTATACAGTTGGAAGCAATGATTCATCCATTCTTTGATGAGCTACGTGATCCATCTACTAGGCTGCCAAATGGGCGTTTTCTTCCACCACTTTTCAACTTCAGGCCTCATGGTAAAGAGTTGGTGCTAGCTTGTTCAATGAATCCGTTTAGTTTATTTGTTTATTTTATTTAATACTGAAATTGTATATATAATGTTGTTTTGAAGAGCTTAAAGGGGTGCCGATGGAGATGATTACGAAGTTGGTCCCAGAGCATGCCAGAAAGCATTGTGCATTCCTTGGTTTGTAAGAAGAGTAAGATAAGAAGATAAGGAAGCTTTTTGATTTCTTTTTGTTCATTTGTTCCTTGTAGTTGTGTGCCTATTGCCTAGATGTAAAACAAAAACATAGCTTAATATCTATTTATTTATCATATATATGAATATGCTGCTGACCCTTGTGAAACGGAAATCGTAAATGTAACCCTATATTGAGTGCAACAATTCTCTCACTCTGTGTGTCTATGATCTCTTTTGTTCAACATTGTTTTCCTTGTGTTCCTTTGTCGCTGAACCAAATATTAATATCAAAAGGCAAGTATTTGTAATCACTGACCGAATACCTCACCTACCCGATCTTTTTCACGCTTACACGGGCTTTCGGCCGAAAATTTGAACTACATTACATGGACTCGACCCTTAAACCATCATGAGGGGCATGCGGAGTGGGCCGAAATTATGTATTACAGGTCGGTAAAACCTCCTCTAGGTCATTACATAAATCAGGTAAATACCCTGTAACTATTCAAACCAAATATTAAACCATTCAAACCCGAACCAGATATAAATTCTAGTTTTGTTCTATAATGAATCTAGCTCTCAGCGTATTAAACCATTTGACATCAGAATGCATCTGGTTGTATCTGAAACTATTCAAACTCGGAAAAGGTCTGATTAAGGAATTCAATAAGATATGGCTGATTAAACGATAAATGTGGCTTTAGTCGTTGTTTACCGATACAATAAATGAATGTTAATAGGTTATGTATACCATGAAGCTTTAACAAATCAAGTTAGCTGGGACTGATAGACCTTTGAACGTCTAATCAAAAGTTGGAATCTTATCACATTGTTCAAAACGTCAAGATGTCACTTTCTAGTGACCCTGTCTTGGTCTTTGAATAATTATTTGTTGAATGATAATTTAATCAGTGATAGAATCATGGTTTGTAATATAAATTACCATTACAACTAATAGTCAAACTTTGTCTTATGTGTTATGAATAGTACTATTTCGTTTTTCACCAAATACAAATCGAACCCCTCACTTTATACATATAATCTAAATTATTATGTATCCCTTCACTAACACCAAAAATACTGAATAGTAACACCTACCACGCTTTACCGACTTGTACACTACGCTCAAACAGTAGGACTCACATAAGCCACTACTGTGCTACATTTTTTTTTTATGTTTTTTTGTCTCCAACGATAAATGAAGCAACTTTCTTAAAATGAACAACCCTTCAATGCTGCCAAAAGATGTCGAAAAACGTTCTTTTTACCAAATAGATCAACTAACGTTAACCCTAAAAGAGGCAACTTTCTCAAAAGGAACAACCCTTCGATGTTAGATGTCGGAAAAAAATTCTTTTTTACAAAATAGATCAAGACTTTTTTTTTAACTCGCATTCAAAACGGAGCCCCCGGTCCGAAGCGAGGGCTCCACAACTAGTTAATATCAAATACAGAAGATAAGATGCTTGAATATTGACCATTTTGGATTATGGATAAGCACAAAATGACTTATTTATCGTAAATCAATATCAATCATTGAAAACCTCTATAAGAACAGGACGGTATTGGTATCATTAGTGTACAGAAACAATATTGAATCGTATAGTATCGATACTAGAATAAGACTAAATCCTTTCTCGAATACCTTACTGAATTAATAGTACATCTATCAATACCGATTTTTTCGGTACAAATAACATATAGTACTGAAATCTTGCATGTTTAACTAGACTTATTCAATTTTGTTTAGTCATTGTTAACTTATTAACTTGCATAATCTTCATAAAGTTTAAAAACGATCACAAACTGTTTTAGATATACCACATACATTAGAGTAAACAATAATCGCCCTACTAAATAACTAAACAGAAAAAACCCACAACTTTTTATAATATTGTGATATTTGTGAAAATTTTGTATATTGAGTAAACTTTTTTAGGAGAAGTGGAAGGAAGTAAATTTTTTTTTTTTTTAATTTTTTTTTTCAAACATTAGGATCACATGAAAATATGAACATTTAAAAAATACACTGTGACGAATGTTATTATTTTGGCGGGAAATTGCTTGAAGAAATAAATGATAACAAACTTTAAATCCAAAACCCTAAACCATAAACCCTAATCCTAAACCCTAAACTCTAAACCCTAAACCTTAAGTCCAAAACTCTAAACTCTAAACCCCAAATTCTAAACGTTTCGTGTTAAAAATTCAATCTAAACCCTAATTTCTAAACCCTCAACCCTAATTTCTAAACCTAAAACCCTAATAGCTAAATCCTAATTTTTAACCACCTAATTTCTAAACCCTAATATCTAACCCCTTAAAAAAATTCAGAATCAAAACATTCATTGCAATGAATGTTATCATTTATTTCTTCGAGGGTTTTTTCACCAAAATAATAACATTTATCACAAAGTGTCTTTTTTAAATATTCATATTTTCATGTGATCATAATGTTTGGAAAAAAAATTAAAAAAAAAAAATGAAAAAAAATTACTTCCCCACTTCCTTAAAAAAAAAAAATGTTTCTCTCTTAATTGAAAAACTCTTGAGTAACATATCTATTTAACATTAATTTATTATATCTTAATGTAGGTCTATTCCATGAATAATGAACATAACATCACGTGTACTATTAACTTATACATTTAAGTACAAACAATTAAATGGATTTTCATTGAAATAAATGAAGTAGTATTGTAGGTTTGTAACCTACCTAATTGATAAGGTTTTTTTCATTTCGAATTATTCAAAAGGTCGTATATATTATCTTATAAATTTGTATATGTGACAATCCGGAAATTTCCGACCAAATTTAAACTTAATCTTTATATTATTTCGACACGATAAGTAAAGTTTGTTAAGTTGAATTTCAAATTTTAAACTTTGTTCATACATTCATTTAACCTCGACCAAATTCCGACGATTCACGAACCATTATATAAATGGATATATATGTGTATATATATATATATATATATATATATATATATATATATATATATATATATATATATATATGTATGTATGTATATTATAACTTGAGAATATTAACAAAGTATTAAACGTATAATACTTTACATGAACGTATTTGTTTCAATATGTTTATCGATGGAATTAGAAGATAATATCAAGTAATTGATTTATTGTGATATGATTATGGGTCTCTGTTGAGAGGTCCACTTTGATTCAGGAAACCTTTCCTTTTAACGGTATTCGAAAATTTGGTAAAGTGATTTACATGCAAGAACAAAAGTGTCAATTATCGAGGATTAGACAAAAGTTAGTGGAGATTTTTGATTAACTCTTAACGTGTGCTTTACACTATATTTCCTCGTGCCTTTTGATAGGTTAATAATTTAGCTTTCATAATAGTTGTTCGTGTAGAAGAAATATTTGGGATAAGGTTCGTCGATTAGATAAACCCATTTGTCATGTTATATTAGGATGATTTCATATGTTTGATTATCCTTTAGACTTAACCCTACGATGCACGAATAAATCGTAAGTTAAAAACTTGAAACCATGTTAAGATTTATATATGATTTTACTTTCTTAAACGAAATGGTTTTTCGAGATAATAGACTTTTATTATTAAAAACATTTTATGATATAACAACAACTACTACTATAATCTTTTTTATTAAATGATTTTTGAATATTATATATTTTGATGTTTTTATAAACGGTTATGCTTAAATGAGTTATATTAATTTTAAGCTTTGAAATGCAAACGTCACGAAATAATACTTTCTATTAATTAAACGATTTCAAAATATATATAATAAGCTTTGAATATAATTAGTTTTGATAGATTATATATTATATTATTAAATAAATATTTTAAATTTATATTTAGAAATGAAAGTATATATATATATATATATATATATATATGTTACAATGAAATAAGATTTAATATTAATTTAGTTATAAAAAGATTTTATTTAAAAATAATACTATTATATATATATATATATATATATATATATATATATATATATATATATATATATATATATATATATATATATATATATATATATAATATAGGCACATGTATACATAAGGAGACGATGATTTATAAAAGCTAATGACCAAAACACTCTAACGTTCAAGTTACACTTCGAATGATTTAGTTACTGATAAGTTAAGTCTATATTTTTGTTAAAGGTACATGTCACAAAACATAAAGTACAAGTTTTCTTGGCATACGAAAATACTTTTGAGAAATCGGAACCGGGACATAGGTCGAGGGACAAAGTACAAGTCATCGGAACAAAAATTATAAGTTATCTATACTCGAGAATATAATATTATATATATAAAATTAATAAGATTAAATATATATATATATAGGTCAGATCATGTTGAGATTGAGAGAAATGATAAGATAGAATGAGATTCGGTAAGTGTGAAGGAGATTCGGTATTACAGAGAATTAGCAAGATTTACATTCCACAGCTTCTAGAACTCAGTTACAATGCAATGGCTATCTAATTAGGACTACTTAGGTTCCTTATATAGCTCTCTTCTAAGGAACCATCAATTAAGCTTATTTCACATTAACACTATACAACTTCGGGGTCCTAACAATCTCCCCCTTAGTGTTAAATGTGAACTTTACAATATAATCCTATTGAGTAGTCTTGAGAGGTCCAAACGTTAGTTTCCATTGTGTGCTGTCTGGTTTAGAAACTTCTACTTGATTTTCAGAAATTTGCTTAGAAGGTTTCCAGACGCCCCACTCTTTTCTTGGATCTCCCTCATGTAATGGATATTCATCCATTTCTTTGAAATACCTTCTCTTTCTCTGGCCACGAAGAATCTAAAACTGTCTTGTACGGATCTGGAGCTTCAGACGATCTCTGATATGCTTTATAAACTCTCCAAGACCCATTTTCATGTCAATGTCATCAAACTTGTTTTGACGAATTTTAAGATACTTCAGTGCAGCCTTGAGTGTACCATCTGAGTATTTGTTTAACTCTTCAGTGCGGATGAACACTTTTTCTTTCTAAGAATTCACAAATACAAACCCTTCGGGTTCGAATTGCATTTGAAACATTCTCATATCCTTTAGTCCCTCTGTGTATTGATTCGGACATGTTATTCGAATCTTTTTTCTATTAGCTTCGAGACCAATTTGAAAATCTTCACGTCTCATCAGTTCAATTGTCTCCATCATGTATCTTTTCACAACTTCCAAAGCTTGAGCCTTAGCAAAAGGTCGAATGGTGATGATACGGAGATAGTTGTAGATGTGAATGATATCAAGCATATCTAGATTATGAAAATCTGCTTCTGTGAACTTGTATTCCTTCTCATTTTCTCTAATAACGTGGAACTGACTGATAACGTCTTTCTTTTCGCTTATCTCTACTCCGACTCGAGTAATATTCAACACTTCTGTAATACGATATTTTCTTTGAAGCCACAAGTCATCTTCATCTTTGTTGATGTGTTTCCTCCACATAAACTCATACCAAATTCTTTCACTTGCTGGAAGCAATCGTGAACCTATATAAGTAAATCTTTTACTCCTTGGTGTTTCGTTAATGCGGAAGATCTTGTAAGCATTCTCCTCGATGAATGTGTTTCGTAAAGTAATGAAATCGTGTTCAACTCCCAATAACAATCTTTGTTCCCGATTCTTAAAGAATATACCATGGTTGTATTTGAATCTGGAACTCACCGTTTCACTTGATGTAGATGTACCAGAAGTTGAGCTTTCATTAGCATTTTTTGGATTTGAACTCGATGAAGGTGTAGAATTCGATGAATGATCAGTAGGATTTGTCGCATCATCAGTTGGAGCATTATCATCTTCAATATGATCAAAGATATCATCATCATTTGGATTAACATAAAGATCATCTTCATCTTCATCAGAAGAATTCATTTCATCATCACTTTCAGTTACTGGATCAGGATTCCTTTCATCTACAATCTCTACATTTTCCGGGATTGAAGATACTGAAGATAATTTGCTTAGAATGACAAACCCATCATCATCTGTTTCTTCAAGATAGAAATCACTTAAGTTCAAATCCTCATCTACTGGTCCACCATCAGCCTCTGAATGTATAATTGGAATAATAACTTGCTCAGGCTCCTTATCATCAATTTTATCATGAGTAGAAATCATTTCTGATTCCGTCTGAACCTGTTGAGAAGCTGATGAAGACCTCACACCACCACCCTTAGTTGAAATGTTCACCGTTAGATAATCTCCATCTACTCCTATCTCCCCCTCATGACTATTCTGAGGATCAGAATCGTCATGCTCATTATCACAGTGAGGACTTATTGGAGAAGAGCATGAAGTAAGTGGATATCGTACTCGAGTGCGAAACAATGCTTGAAGCGAAGTGCGTCGAAGAACATTAAGATTAACTCGAGAAAACATACGACTGAAATATTCTTGCTCCAAAGCATCATAGAAATTTGGTGAATGCGAGGGTGATGGTGGTAAAGTGACCATAGGAACAGCAGCAGCAGCAGCATCTGTTGGAGGCGATGTCGGTGGAAGTGTTTGATTTGCCGTGAGGGCAGGTAAGGATATATGTGCGGCATTATACTTATATGTAGGGCTGTACATACTACTAGTCAGATTCGTGATATCCCCTTCTGATGGAGGTTGGGCAACAACCGGAGTTGTCGCCGGCGAAGTTTCTTTCGAAGCATCCGCGTCCGTGACTTTAGTCTCATGGGACTATGACAAAGTAGTAGAACTACCCGTCAGTTTTGATCTCGCAGAGATATTGCTATCTCCGACTCCTGAAATCATTGATATACCGTGAGCAAGGTTGGAGATCTCGGATCTCGGGGAGATCTCGTTTAGACTTTTTTGAGGAGATCTCGGCATCTCGGATTAATCTCGGGGAGATCTCGGGCGTTGACTTTAGTTGACTTTTGAACTTTTATAATATAATAAATCATATAATAGGTGCATTTGAAGACTCAAATATTATACATATATAAAATATAAATAACATCACTAGCTAATCAGTAGGTGCAAGAGATTTAGAAGTTACTACAAATCTACAATGTAAAATAACATCAATAGCAATGTAAAATAGCTACCAACAATTATTACATATGAAATGGCATCATTAGTAGTAGAAAATCAGTAGCATCATTCTGCACAAATTACACCAAAAACACTAAACATCAAATGGCATTAACAAAACATAAAGTAGAATTCCCTTATTCTTCAACATCGTAGAAGAGGTTGTCGTGTTCATATACTTGTTCAAGGATTTCAACTCCATCCGACTCGTATTCAAATTCTTCATTTACTTCCTTCACCTCACTCTCCGACTCAAAATCCTCGAAAAGATCCCGAGTTCTCACGCTTCTTCGAGGTGGTAAAGCTTCATTCACATCTTGTGCCTCCGCAATCAATTCTTCATCTAAAATCCAATCTTGTGCCTCACTTGCATCATTTCTCGATAATAGGGTATCATGTCCTCTCTCCCTCCTTCTTTTGTTTTTATCCAACAAATTTGCATTAAATTGAACATAAACAAGGTTGTTCAACTTAGATGGCCCTAGTCTATTTCTTTTTTTTCTATGCACCTGCAAAGTTAAGAATAGTATAATTAAAAAGGATAATTTAACATGTAATATATTATTTAAAACTTATAGTCACTAACTGCTTCAAAAGTGCTCCAATTCCTCTCACAACCCGATGAGCTCGTAGTTAAGGAAAGTATCCTTATAGCAACCCGTCTCAAATTAGGAGTGGAGGCACCAAAACTTGCCCACCAACTTGCTACAATTTAAAAGATAAATTAAATAAGTTGATAAATATAAAAAAACTAATAACTATTAATATTAATAATATAGTTTTATATGATATATGATACTTAATTGTATTACCCGGATCATATTTATCATCGTTCTTCTCACATCCTTTGAGTGCAAGTAACCGACTAAATTTTCCTTGTTTGCTTTTGTAAATCGGCAACTCCTCCAACACTATTAGTTTTTGCATCTCAAAATCATCGCAAAACATTCGCTCAATAACCTCAACAACCGCATCATTCGCAATTTCATCATTTTGAACACTTATATCATTATAAAAATAATAAGGGTTCAAAACATAAGCCGCCAAATGTAGGCTTGAATCTAATCGACCATCCATCTTAGTTAAGATGATATCCATGATAGGTTTAACTAAACTTTTTCTATTGTTCAAGGCATCCTTTATTTCTTGTATAGCCTTTTTGAGCTCACCATGTAGAAAACCCATGGAAGGCTTCCAATCCGCATCTACCATTCGTAAAATTTTGACTAAAGGTGCAAACACACTTAGGCAGCTTGTCACGCCGGCCCAAAATTTGTTGTCATTCACCAACTTATAAACATCACCCCCCACCTTCGTCTTTGATGACTTACATGCTTCCCATTCGTTACTCGCAAACATTTGTCTTAATTGCCCTTTCTTATCAAGTAAACTTTGTAAAGTAAGAAAAGAGGAAGCAACCTTGTAACTCCCGGTCTCACAATATCTCTTTTCTTCGTGTATTGCCGCATCAAAGCTAACGTTCTATGATGGGAGTAAATGAACACTGTTATTTTCCTTGCTTTATCAAGTATAGACTTATACCTTTGTTCCTTACCAATACCTTCAAAAATAAATAAACACTTATAAATAGTAGTAGTAGCAACATCAGTTTAATAGCAGCAGTTTTTTAGCAGTAGCAAGTAAAATTAACAGTGGTCTAGTAGCAGCAGTTTATTAGCAGCAGTTTAGTTGCAGACTGCATAAGTAGCAGCAGATTAGTAGCAGCAGTTTGGTTACAGCAGTAACAATGAAAGATAAAATAGCAACAACTTCAAGCATAAGTAACAATGTATAATAAATAATTTAGTAGCAGCAGTTTAAGAGTAGTAGTTTAGTAGCAGCAGTATAAATAGCATCAGTAACAATGTACAATAAATAATTTATTACCTTCAAGCATAAGATTAATAGTGTGCGCCCCACACGATGTCCAAAATATTGTAGGTCGTTTCTCCCTCAACAACTTTTCCGCTCCCATATTATTTGAGGCATTGTCTGTCACAACTTGGACAACATTTTTGGGACCGACTTTCTGAATAAAACTCTCGACATAATCATATATGTGCTCGCTAGTGTGAGACTGATCAGAAGATTCTGTAGATGAGAGGAAAACGGTACCCGACTTTGAATTGACACATAAATTCATGATGCTCCTTCTTTTAGCATCAGTCCAGCAATCCGTCATGATCGAGCATCCATTTGCCGCCCATTCATCTTCATATAACTTCAAACGATTATTTGTTCTTTCCATCTCCCTTTTTAACAAAGATTCTCCCAACTCATATCTACTTGGAGGTTGAGCATTAGATCCAAATTGACCAACCGCCTCCAATAAAGCTTTGAAACTATCCGTCTCAATAGCGTGAAATGGAATCGCACATTCATAAACCCACCTAGCAATGTACTCCTTCACACGCATAAGTTGTTCTTTTCTCATAGCATTCTCAAGATTAGTTTGTTTACCCTTTCCCTTTTCAACGGATGTAAACTTGTCCATAGGACCAAAAGAACGTTGTGACTTCAATTCTCCAAACGATTCTTGCATCTCATCAAGGTCAATCGGGTTTTCCCTACGAATGTTTACTTCCTCTCTCAAATATCTATCATGATGTTGTTTAGCTTTCTTTTTTAAGTCTAGCTCATCAAGAGCTTTTTGACATTTGTCTTTATCTACTTTTTTGGCTTTAGAACATGGTTGAACATTTCCCCTTACACCCGCGATGTGTTCTTTCAGTCTATGTATACCACCCGACATTTCCTTGCCACATAGTGTACATTTCACTCTTTGTAAATTGTTTGCATTTGCCAAATACGCATATTTCCACCCAACATCATCAGATTTTCTCTTGAGTTCTTTACAAGCCGTAGTGTTAATCGATGGTCCCGTAGATGCTTCTGTCATTGAACTATAACTCTACAATTAAAAGAAACTCAATGTGATACACTACTATGATACACATAAGCTATACAACTATACAACATTATTATGAACCTGAATTATCATACACAGATTAAGCACAACTTCAAAGTTGTTGAGATAACTATAGGAACCACAAAGGTATGGATCATAGTATCATACACATACACTGGTACACTAAGTCACTAACTAGCCACAAAGTTACTGATGATACAAATCATACAATACAACACAAATTCGAATTTCTTTACTACATTATTATTTTATATACCTACTAGTAATTACACAATAAAATACAATTATGTGAATCAACTTTACCACATTATCAAATGTATCCACAAAGTAACTAATGACAACAACTCAACAAGTAAAGTTTACAACACAAAATTATGAATTTATGATACATAGATCATAGATGGTACAAATATACAATACAATTAGTCAATTATACAAGTAATAAGTATACAACACATTAGGAACCTGGTAATCGAAGTTTATAGATGATGATAGATGAAGATCTAAATTGAAAATCGAAGAAATATTAAATGAAAATGAAATTAATACGTGATAAAGTGATAATCGAAGGAGAAGTTATTGCAGATTGAAACCCTAATCGCCTTTTCTTTGTTACAGAGAGTAAATCTGATTTGGAGTGGCCGCTATTACGTTTTGTAAAAAAAAAACCCTAAAAATAATTTGACCAGAATATTGACTAATTTCTCGCGAGATGGCCCAGATCTCGCGAGATCTCGCGAGATTTACGAGAAAATGGATAGTTGACCGAGATATCGCTAAGTTGACCGAGAAATCCCAACGAGAAGGCAAAAACTTCTAGTCTGAATTTTGAAACCGAGATCTCGCCGAGAACTTCCGAGATCTGCAACCCTGACCGTGAGGTCTGTACGATGAGGCACAGGAGGAATTCCAGCCGATACGCAGGGTGCCTTTTCAATACTTTTCGGCTCCCCTTTGGCCATTCTGGACTTCAATGATTGAGTTTCCTCAATCGATTGAGTCAACACAGACTTTACTGCAGAGGAAGACTTTACTTCCTTAGATGCCGAAGCATCTTTCTGTGTAAGATTTATTGTTAAGTCCTGTTTAGATTGGATGGGCTTAGTGGTCTTTTTACCATCCTTGCGTTTAGCTCTCTTGCCTACCGAAGCTTGCGCTTCATTTAGCGTAGGGCTTACTGTTATTATTGGATGTGATACGGAGATGGGTGAGGGTGACCTAATTGGCTCTAGGTCTTGATCCGTATCACCAACGGTTGGAGTAACTACTTGGCGGACGATGGGTGTCGAAGTCCTAGATCTAGTTACTCGTTGGGTTGGTAGAGTCTGAATCATCTCGTCAGGTATAAATCGAGTTCTCTTAGGAGAATGTTCAGGAGATGACTCAGTTGCTGAAGAATCAGTGTCACTGCTCACTTCGGGTGTTGTTGAAAGGGTTAGTTCAATCCTAGGTGAATTAGGCTCCCTGATCCTCACGGGTTGAGCTTGGTGTGCTACCCTAGAACGTTTGAGGTTCACCCTAAGTGAAGGATTAGCTGGTCCGGGTGGTTGTACTACAGGTTCATCTACAACCTCTGGGGCTGGAACCGCGGCGGGTTCAACTTGTTCTTGTTGTGCCGGGTTCGGAATAGGTATTACTACAGCCTCAAAATAAGAGCGCATTCGAGCGTCTTGTGGTACAGCTAGCCCCACAAGCCAATTTGGAATCGTCGCAGTGAATTGATTGTCAGATACCATTGGGGTATTCATCTTCAGCTCCCCAAATCTCTTCATCTGTAACCCATGTGTACATGGTACAAAAATATTTGCATTTCTACAAGCAGTGATAGCATCATGGATAAAGATACAGAAAAACCTTTCACAAGGGATGTATGAACCCCTTGGCTTATCAACTTGAGCCTGAACCAGTTCCCATAGAAGTTCAGGATAGTCAGGAGCCTCTACTCTTATGAAAGAGTAGAACAACTTCAACATTGGCACGTCAGGCTGTCGGATCCCCTCCTTGTTATCAGCAAGCATCTGTTGATGATTGAGAAGATCACATACCACCTTGAGTGCATATATTTCTTCTGGAACTTAGCCGGTGGAACATTGGTAGCTCCAAAATAACCAAGATCGAAGATTGCATTCACCATTTGCTGAGTAGCAGGGAAAGCAGGAGCATTCTATACAAGAGGAAGTCTGAAGATCTTCCTGAAATCAGCCTTAGTGATACTCCTCATCCCTTGAACTCCCCTTAGTTGAAATTCAAACCGAGCTTGAGTTCCCTCTGGATTATCAACAGTAGGTTGTGTAGCTTCCACAAACCTAATGGTTCTATTGAGTAGCTCCAGATCTGTCACAGGTACACTGACAGTTGAGCTTAGAGCAGGCCATAGTGTATGCCTCTCTAGTATTACAGTCCAGTAATTGCAAGGAATGTTGGTTTCAGAGTTGATGAAGTGATTGTTCACCATTTAGCTGTATGAATAAGAAATAGAAGACCACAAGATATTTAACATGAAGCACATATCTCTATTCTTATTTGCCTTTGAAATCCTTTGTATTTTTCAAATTTTATAATTTTTATGATTTTTCTAAGTTAAAAATATCATTTATTCCAAATATGAACAAGTAATTGACAAACATGACATTCATATGATATTCAACACAGTATAAAGTCATCATGCAAAGTCAATTATATAACACAAAGAATCAGAACAACACTTAGTCAATTTTAAGTACAAATCAAGCAGATTAGGTAGTCATGAAAATTTGAGATTCTGTAACCAAATAAGCTTGAGTTTTCATACCAAAGACTTAAATAAAGCATGCAAGATTTATCAAGTTGAAAATCTCAAATTTTGAAAGTACCAAATAGCAGACTCGGTATAATGCCAAGAACAGATTCGGTATCTTCAAAAATCACATATTATCACCCAAACATGCATATTCAGTCTTATATCATGCAAAAACATAGTCACAATCAATTAACAACTCAAACAAATCAGAAAAACAAGTTAATGACTTGAACAAACTATGTACTGTAGCAAGAACACACTCGATATGTACAGAATCTATCAAATACTCAATTAAATATGTAATCAGACTCGGTCAATTGATAGATCAACTAATTTAACATGGATTTGACAAGATTTCATGTTAATCAACCAAATCAGATGAGTTTAATCAAAGAATTATGAAATACGACTCAGATTCAGTATAAGTAAAATTTATCAAAATTAAGTGTCACAATCATGTTATTTGCTTAATTTTCTGGTTTATAAATGTTCAATTATCTCAGATCTATAACATGTAAATTCAATTAAAACAAGAATATACCAAAGATTTGAAGATACAGAGAAACGTATTCGGTAGATTAGGCAGACTCGGTAGCTTAGATCAGATTCGATATGCAATTAGGTAAAAGTAAAAGAAAGTTTGACTTTGACCCTGCTATTTATAGATACCGAATGTTTTAAATACATGGGCTTTACCGAATGGGCCTTAAGTATCGAATGCAGTCCATTTTTATTTTTAGACACATTGCACTTCAAACTTTGACAAATCTTTATCAAAAATCATTCAAGATTATTACATTTTTGATGAAAAACATTTCTGACACAATTGTTGAAAAATTTTGAACTTACCGATCTGCACTGTTGGTTGTCAGATTCGGTATAATGCAAAAATTAGCATTTATTCATTTAAATTCAAATCTTTTTGGATTTTATCTTTTTCAATTTTTATGAATTTTATCAAAACAAGATTTGTACTTAGAAAATTTTGAATTATGTACAAAGTACAAATCTTCAGTGATACCAATTGTTAAAACGGGTTGCATACTGAGATGTATACAAGCCTTAGTGAATTATTTCAGATAAAAACAAGGAATTTATAAAATTCACTATTGAAAAACAGTTTTCTTTTCATTTTCTCCCTTTTTCTCCCCCTCAAAATGTGATATACAAGAAAGTAAATCACCATTTCGATATATTCCCAAGAAAATGAGTTCACCCCCCCTTGAAATATGACATCAATGAGTTACCTCCCCCTTTCGTAACCATTAAAATTTAATTCCAGAAAGTTAACTGAATTCGAAAAGTAAGGCTCCCCCTTGAAAGATGTTATCTAAAGCAAAAGAAGTAGTTGCTCCCCCTAGAATGTATCTACTCCCCCTAAACACAAGATCCTAAGTATAAGTCCCAACAGATCTAAGGAATGTCAAGCACTATACTCTACCATGCTAATTTCTTTGATCAAGAACTTTAGCTTAAGTTCATCTAAGGGCTTAGTGAACATGTCAGCTAATTGCACTTTGGTAGGCACAAAGTATAACTCTACATCCCCTTTTTCTACATGGTCCTTAATGAAATGATAACGAATATCAATGTGTTTAGTCTTAGAATGCTGGACCGGGTTGCTCCTAATTGCAATAGCACTTTGTGAATCACAGTAAATTGGGGTCTTAGAAATCTTAAATTCATAGTCCAAAAGTTGAGTTTGCATCCACAAAACTTGTGAACAACAGTGAGCTGCAGAAATGTACTCAGACTCAGCTATTGATAAAGACACACAGTTCTGCTTTTTGGATGACCAACCAACTAGCCTATTCCCCAACATCTGAATTGATCCAGATGTGCTTTTTCTATCAACATGGCAACCGCCATGATCTGTATCAGTATAAGCAGTGAGATTGAAATCGGATCCATGAGGATACCAGATCCCAAGGTTAGGTGTACCTTTAAGGTACTAAAAAAATCCTAACAACCGATTTGGAGTGAGATTTCTTAGGGTTGGACTGAAAGCGGGCACAGACAGTTACAACAAGTGTAATGTCTGGTCGACTTACAGTCATATACATTAATGAACCAACCATGCTTCGATAAAGCGTAACGTCAAAGGGTTCCCCATTAGCATCAGTATCTGGTAAAGTCCTCATTGGGGTTGTCATTGGTTTTAAATCAGTCATTTTAAAACGTTTTAGCATATCATTGATATACTTTGTTTGACTAATAAAAATCCCATTTGGTAATTGTTATACTTGTAACCCCAAGAAGAATTTTAACTGGTCAAGCATGCTCATTTCGAATTTGTTGGCCATAAGGTCACCAAATTCTTTGCATAAGGCCAGGGATGTGGAATCAAAAATAATATCATCAACGTAAATTTGAACCAAGAGAATGTGACCGTGGTTTTTACGGATGAATAGCGTTGTATCAATCGTTCCACGAGAGAAGCCATTGTCCAGCAAATACTTTGTTAAGGTCTCATACCATGCACGTGGTGCTTGCTTCAGACCATATAAAGCTTTCTCCAAGTAGTAGACGTGGTTTGGATGAATGGGATCGACAAAGCCTTCTGGTTGATCAACATAAACTTCTTCTTGAAGATGACCGTTCAGAAAAATAGTTTTGACATCCATTTGAAACACCGTGAACTTCATATGAGAAGCAAATGCAAGAAAAAGACGAATAGCCTCAATCCTAGCAACCGGAGCAAACGTTTCGTCATAATCAATACCCTCTTGTTGTCGATATCCCTTGGCCACAAGACGTGCCTTGTTTCGAACAACAATTCCATCAGAATCCTTCTTGTTCTTAAAAATCCACTTAACCCCTATTGGTCGTTGACCCGTTGGTCTTGGAACCAATCGCCATACTTTCAAACGATCAAATTGACTGATCTCTTCTTGCATTGCTACTACCTAGTTTGGATCTAGTAAAGCTTGAGCAACCATTCTTGGTTCAATCTTACTAAGAAAGGCAGTGTATAAACACATATTCAGAGTCGCCCTTCGAGTTGAGACTGGAGCAGATGCATCACCAATGATTAGATCAATTGAATGACTTTTAGTCCATCGGTTGTTATGTGGAAGAGGTTGTACATCAGTGGTATCCGTTGGAACATAAACCATTGTTGACGTTGAGAATTGATCCGCTTGATCTAATGTAACACCATCTAATGGATTCAATTGAGTATCTGGAGAAACAACTGGAGTTGTATCAACTGATGAATCTTGAATTGGTTCAAGATTATCTGTATTTGGAGGTGGGAGGGAGGATGAAGAAGAAACGGGTGAATCAGTTGGTGTTGTATCTTCATCAAAAAGACTTGATTGAGTCTCCACAATAGTTGACTGTGATGGTGTAACTGGTACGGTTTGAACATATGTATTCCGTTGAGGAGCATAGAGACTATCAAACAAGATATCCAGTTCCTCTGTTGTTACCGTAGGAACACCCTTCTTCAAGAAAATTGAGTTTTGCGCGGAAGAAGTAATAGCCAGGTTAGGATCGGGTTTTGAACTGAGTTGTTCAAAAGCCATTCTCGATAATTCATCGAACCATACATTAATGCTTTCCTTAATCGTCTTTGTCCGTTTGTGATAAACACGATAGGCAACTTTGTTCGAAGAATAACCAAGAAATATGGCCTGATCGCCATGTGGATCAAACTTTCCAAGGCTGTCAAAATCGTTAAGCACATAGCATATACAACCAAAGACACAGAAATATTTGACACTCGGGCGTCTACCATATAGTAACTCATATGGAGTTTTATCAAAACGTTTATTATTGATGCAGCGATTTTGGGTATAACATGCAGTAGAAATGGCTTCCCCCCACATTTTCGGAGGTATTTTTGAGTAAGCAAGCATCGTTCGAGCTGCTTTGCATAACGTACGATTACGTCGTTCGACTACTCCATTCTGTTGAGGAGTTCATGCAGCAGAGAACTAATGTTCAATGCCTTGGTCTTACAAATAACTATCAAGCAGGTCATTCTTAAATTCCGTCCCATTATCAGTTCGAATACTCTTAACATGTTTATTAAAAGAGCGTTGAGTCTTTGTAATGAACTCAATGATAATGGCAGGGGTTTCTGACTTAGTCCGGAGAAGGAAAATCCATGTAAATCGGGCATATTCATCAACAATGACAAGCACATGTTTCCGGCCACCGAGGCTAGAAACCCTCATGGGTCCACATAAGTTCATATGCAATAATTTCAAGGACGATGAAGTACTAGGGTGTTGCTTAGTCGGATGAGAAGTCCGTTTCAGCTTACCCATCGCACATGATGGACACACATGATGTTTATCATATTGAAAGCTTGAAATACCATCAACTAAGTCTCTAGAGACTAGTCGATTAATACCCTTGTAATTCAGGTGAGACATCCGGTGATGCCATAACCATGAATTTTCCTTTGTTGAACGAGTGACCAAAAACATGGTTTCATGTGATGGTGCATCATTGAGGTCAATAGTATAAAGTGAAGCACAACGTTTACCAACAAGGAGATCATTTTCATCGGTGGATTGGACCGAGCATTGACGACGTTCAAACAAAACCTTGAGATCTCCGTCACAAAATTGGCTGACACTAAATAAACTGCACCCCAAACCCTCAACATATGAGACACGTTTGATCGTTATGCCATTTTTCACAAAATCTCCATAACCCGTTATTGCTGCAATCTCATTATTTCCAAAAGTAACCGTTCCTAGAAATTTGTTGACGAAATTGACAAGCAAGGATTTATCGCCCGTCATGTGTCGAGAGCAATCAGAATCGATATACCAAACACAGACGTCAAAACCCTGTAAACGTTAATTTTCTAGAGTTTAGGTACCCAAAGTTTCTTGGGTCCTTTTCGGTTAGTACCAACAATAAACTTTGGATCAACAATGAGATAATCACGTAAAGCATCATGCAATTTAGACAATAAAGCATCATTTAAAACCACATTACATGAAGCATCATATGCAATATCAAGTTTTACATCGTTATCAGAAGTCTTAACACATAACTTATTCCAAGTAGATGTTTTGTTCACAGACGAAAATTGAAAAACATGAGATGATTTCCCAGGTCGACTAGCAGATTTCTTTAGTTTAGTTGCTACTTTCTTAGTCGTGGACTTAGGAACCCATACAGACTTGTAAGTCAAATTTGGATTATAACCTGTGACACGAAAAACACCTCTGTTAGTTAGACGTCCAAACTTTTCAGTTGACACATGAGATGATTGATTTTGCAAAATTTCCAATTTTATTTTACGTTCCTTTACATCATACTCACTCAAATCAGGTTGTGGACTCTTGTGTTGTGTTGACTTGACTGATTTTGGTAAAAGACTTTTCTTTGATTGATTTGACATTGGAATCATAGGAATCTTTTCAGTTAACACAGAACCATTTTGAGAATGAACGTTCTTGACAACAAATTGTGTTGAAGGTGCAACTTTTGAAACACATTTACCAAATTGAGAACGTAATAGGTTTTTAAGAATAGTAATGGGTTTTGCATCCGTAGATGTTTTTGTTCCCTTCCCCTTCTTATAAATCCCACCAACATATTCAGACACATTGGTTTCAACGTTAGATGATTGCTTAAGTGTGTTAGCCTGTTTTAGTTGAATTATTTTTTGTTTTAAGCTCTTAATTTCAAGACATAATTCCTCTGCAGAAACAAGCACTTCACCTTTCGTAAAATCATAAGTACATTTTTTCTTAGGAAGTGGAGGCAATTTATCACACAAAGCAAGCATTTGTTCTAATGATTGACACTTAAGTTGCAAATCAACATTTTATTTTTCAACTATACCTAATATACATTTCAAGTTTCTTACAACAGGTATGTTTTCATAAAATTCATTAATTGTTGTGTCAAAGTCGATCATGTTTTCAACATTTGGTTCATCTTGAGGTTCTACCTTTACATCTAAATCAGGTTGACCTAGGGATTCTGTCTCAAAGAATACAGTTAGTTCAAGTGCTAGGTCTTCATGGAAAACATTGGTATGTTTTCATAAAATTCATTAATTGTTGTGTCAAAGTCGATCATGTTTTCAACATTTGGTTCATCTTGAGGTTCTACCTTTACATCTAAATCAGGTTGACCTAGGGATTCTGTCTCAAAGAAGACAGTTAGTTCAAGTGCTAGGTCTTCATGGAAAACATTATCAGAACATGCCGACAAAGCTGGTAGAATTGGTTTCACATCAAAAGTTGGTTCATCAAACACCTCATCTATGGCAATAATGCTAGAATAGGTTTGTTAAACACTTCATTCTCAAGCATTAAAATGTATTTCTCTAGCATGAGTGTTGGGATATAAACCATTCTACGCTTAAGCACATATTTTTCATGTTGCATATTCTTTTCAGTTTCAACAAGTTCCTTCAAGAAATCAGGATTTGATTTACCCATTTTAGCATTGATTTTCTCATACATTAAGCTAATTTGATGGTATTTCCTAGATTTGCGATTAACAATAATATCATCAAAATCAGCATCAGAAGCATGCACAAAATGATATGGTAAACCAGCTTGAAAGTAATCAGAATGATATAATCCTGGAATCTTTTTGGAAGCATTTTCTAAGATCTTAGGATCTTCATAACCCAACCCCCACTTGTCACCATGAATTGTTTTTGGTCTATTCATGAAAATCGTTTGTTTTGAAAGTTCTATATTCATGATAGCTTTGGATTGATCTGTTCGATAGAGTTTTTTCTCATATCGAGCAAGTTGTGCTTTCATTTGAAAAGACTCTTTTGACAACGAAGAGATTTCAGAGTTCTTTTCAATGATGGTGTTTTCCAATTGAATAATTTTCTTGTTTAGCTTTGAAAGTGTGGGTTCATGTTGAGTTTTCAAATCAGAAAGATCTTTTCTAGAAATTGAACTTTTTCTGCAAGTCGTTCCGATTTTAGACGATAATCTGTCTTTTCGACCTTAATCGGATGAACTGATTTTTTAAGATCTTCCAACTCAGTTTCCGTGGAGCTGAGTTGGACAGTCAATCTTTGCAGTTCCGATTCTAATCTAGATGAAGATGGTTTGGTCTCAAAAAGTTTGATTTTATCTTTTAAAACCTTGTTTTCAGATTTTAAACCTTTGACTTCTTTTGACATTGAGACCAAATTCTTCATCATGTTATTTTGCACTTTGATAAAATCAGGTGGAATTTCAGATGATTGTACCTCATCATCATCAGATGCTGAGTCAGAATTCTCCATTGCTTCCGTAGCTTTGATGAGCTTAGTCCCCTTGCAAACATTTGCATGTTCAACCTCTGAATCTGAATCGTTAGTCCAGTTAAACCAAGTATCATCAACCAGTTTCAGCTCTCCCCCAGTTTCTACAATCTTAGCCAACAACATTTTCTTCTTATAGTAAGCTGCATCCTTCTTTTTAGGCATCTTGCACTCACGAGAGTAATGACCAGCTTTGCCACAATTGAAACAGATTGAATCATCCTTCTAGGAATCATCAGCACATTGTTGTTGTTTTGATTGATCAGCTTTCTTGTAGTACGAGGAAGATGATGAATTCTTGCGTTGATTGCTTGATTTGCCTTTGAATTTGTACTTGTTCAAGGCTTTTGTGAACATGGCTGCCATCTTGACTAATTCAATGTGAGAATCATCAACATCAGACAGATTTAATTCTTTAGAATCAGTTAAATCTTCAACAAGCACTTTCTTGGACAAGCTTTTGGAAGTCGTAAATGATTTGCTCTTCTTTTTGGCAATGAGAGCAAGAGGATCACTTGGAGATGACTCTTTCCTTCCTTCTTGAAGTTTAGACACTTCAGGTTGGTAATGCATAAGAACTCCAACAAGCTCATGAATAGTCAACTTGTCAATCTCTTTGGTTGATCGAACAATGGTTCCATAAGGAAGCCAATCAACATTGAGCTTTTTGAGAAATTTCATGTTGACTTCAGCATTTACTTTTATGATCTTGCACCTTTTCAACTCATTGATAATACCATTGAAACGATGGTAGGTATCCTTGAGTGGTTCATCAGGTTCCTGCTTGAAATCTTCATAAAATCCCAGAGCCTTATTCAGTTTAGTAACATCTGACATGTCATAACCTTCTTGCTGTCGTTTGATCTCATTCCATATATCTTTTGCTGTTGTGTTGCTTTCAACATTTTCAAGAAATTCATATGGGATAGCTTGCATAACAATGTTCTTTGCCTCTATGTCACCCTGAGTTCTCTCACGTTTATCACCAGAAAGTTCATAGACTGGAATTGGCATACCAGTATCCGGATGATAATCTACAACTGGACCATCTCTCAGAGAAGCCCATATGTACTTCACTTTCTCACCCTTGTAGTCTATGTACTGAGTGATACGGTGAAGCCACTGAGTATACTTGCCATCAAACAACACTGGAGGTCGGGAATCTGATCCAATGATCAAAGTATCGTAAGTAGACATCTTGAAAATGAGGTAGATTTGGTAAAGATTCGGTATTGCTCAAATCTAAGATGAAAAATAACAACAATCTAACACAAATGTCAGATTCGGTAACTGATTCGGTACTGTAGCAGATTCGGTACAGATTCTGTACTGTAGCAGATTCGGTAAACCAGATTTTGTATCAGAAACTGATCAGAAATACAAGTAACACACCCAGATTCGGTAACCATAAGATTTTTAACCTGAGAACACTTAAAACCAATGAATTAAGTGATACCGAGATCCTGATTCGGTGTCTGACTCGGTAGTTAGATTCTGTATGAATTTGAATTCAAACACAATTCAATTCCTTTGAATTAGATTCTGTAACCTTTCTGCACAAGGAAACAAGTTAGTATCACACAAAATATCAAAGATACCGAATGTATAGGATACCGAATGTCAACTATAGCAGTTAACAATACCGAGTCTAAGTATGAAAACTTAGAATTCAAACAAATCTTTTCTCAAATCACACCAATTAGCTACGTATGATCAAACCGAATGTGATAGAATCATAAACACACCACAATCTGCAACACTGATTGAGAATTAATAGCTTTGAAGCAGATTCGGTATGGTAGTTACGATACCGAATGTGTATCAAATCTTCAAAACTTGAAGAATTGATGAAATTAAACCGTCAAAAATGTGATTAAACACCTCACGATCACAACTGAAGCCTCAAATCTTTACTTAACTACAAAATCAAGCTGTAATTGATGAATACCGAGAGTTTTAGCCACGATCTCTAAAAATCAACTTGATTCTCCATAATTGATGTTAAAAAAGCTATAATGATGATTAAAACTCTTTCTAATCAACCTAATACACCTTCGCTGAACTTATCACAGGAATCTGAACGTCAGATTATCAGATTCGATTATACCGAGTCTGATTCAAAATACCGAGAGTGTTCAGATTCTGTAATCTTCAATCTCTGGATCGATCTAGTGATGTAATATCACTCTCTGGAAGCTCTGATACCAAATGATAGGTCAGATCATGTTGAGATTGAGAGAAATGATAAGATAGAATGAGATTCGGTAAGTGTGAGGGAGATTCGGTATTAGAGAAAATTAGCAAGATTTACATTCCACAGCTTCTAGAACTCAGTTACAATGCAATGGCTATCTAATTAGGACTACTTAGGTTCCTTATATAGCCCTCTTCTAAGGAACTATCAATTAAGCTTATTTCACATTAACACTAAGGTGGTGTTTGTTTTTTAGTTTGAAGATCTTATTATGTCTTATGTCTGCGGGCGGGTAGACGTTTTGTTTTCAGACCGTTTGTTTTTTCGCAGACATAAGACAAAATAAGATCTTTATATGTCTTCCAAATAGAAGCTCCAGAGTATTGCTTCTAATATTAGAAGCTGTTTTAGCAACATCATTCTTCTCAACCAGCACTCCCAATCTCTCTCAGCCTCCAACCTACCTTTCATTCACAGCCACCCATCTCCGTCACCTCCGTCAACCCGTCACCTCCACCTCCATCAACTCCGGCAGCAGCACCACCTCCTCCGGCGGCACTACTCACAAAATCACTGGATGAGTACGGAGGACTAGAGCATTAGTCGTATATTATTTTAAGCTAATATCCTTTTTAAAGGCTTGATAAGATGACTAGATCACTAGATGAGTACGGAGTAATTTTTTCCCTTTAAACTAGTGTAAAAGAGATGTAGAAGAGAAGCATAAAGAAGATAAGGTGTGATGTGTATGAGAAGTATATAATAGGGAGTAGTATTTATATTTATGGCCTCCAAGCTGTCCACGTAGTCATTTTTATTTTGATTGAAAATTGACTTTTACATTACATTGTGTACATAAGTAAGTTAGAACTGTATGAATTAAAAAAATGTTTTTGAATTATGTGATAAATTTAATATTATCATTTGTATTTTTTAATCAAACAATGTTAGTTTTTAGATAAAAAAAATTAAAAGATAGAATAATTCAGAATTTAAAAATATATTTTGCAGACATAAAAATAAACAGTCTTCAGTCTTTAGCATACAGATCTTCAGCCCACATCTTATCTACAGACATGGTCCGTAGATCTTCAGAAAAAACATCTTAAAAAACAAACAGCACCTAAACAACTTTGGGGTCCTAACAGATATAATTAAATTAAAGGAACCGTCGGCATAAACGAACAAATGAAGATGAGCTGGAAATCATGCCCATGCGATCGCATGGTTATGATGCCTAAACCCCATGCGATCGCAATGGGGGTAGGTGCAGAAAAGTTGTTTAAATGCAATCGAATTCGGGCTCAGTTTTCATTCCTCATCTCTCTTGCTTAGACATACTTACATATTATTATTATTATTATAATAATAATAATAATAATAATAATAATAATAATAATTATTATTATTATTATTATTATTATTATTATTAAGATTAATATTATTAATCTTATAATTAGGAGTATTATTATTAGTATTATTATACATAAATATTACGACGAAGTGCTGTCCAAGTGATTTCAAAATGGTTTTTCGAGCGGGATAGAGCTAAGCAAATTATGGGTTATAACTATGGAGGTTATGGGTATGGTTCAGTGGTATAGCCCGTGAGGTCAACCTAGTGTTTATCATCTCCGTTACGTCTACGTACTTTCCTGCAATATTAAATCACAAAATTGATACGTGAGCACTCATAACTTAAATTTTATATAATAATAGTGTATCCCTGACTAGTGCTCGAGTATATAGGATTATGCATGCTTGTATGTTTTATATTATCGTTAGATAGTTTATGATGACTCATGATAGTTTATGATGACTCATGAATTAAATACATATGCTACTGAGATAAGGTATATGATATGCATGTCATTGGAAAGCTAGCGAAAAATTAAGAACTTTTCATTTAGAACTCGTGTGATTTCGATGAACGGATTAAAAGATATGGTCAACTGAATTTTAGTATTATTATTACTATCATCATTATTATCGTCGTTATTATTATTATCTAATTATTATTATTATTATTATCTCCCGACACCGGAGAACTTGACACGCTCACCGATCAACCAATTCGAAATACCGTTTTCACACTTTTTGCCCGAATATTCCGCCTCGAAGAACGCATTCATAGAATAATGTTGGTAATTCAGCCCCTACTCCCGACCACTGATCAAGTAGGATTAGTGGAAGAAGTTAGAGAGCTTTGTGCTAGGCTTGAAGAAAGAATGGAATTTCTGGAAAATACAGTACATAATTTGGAAGGTAGACTTACGTCTACAGCAACAACACAAGTACTGTGACAACCCGTAAATTTCCGACAAAATTTACACAAAAATCTTTATATGATTTCATTTAACCTCGACTAATTCCGACGATTCACGAATAATTATTTTTAAATAATTACACATTAATTTGATATATTAATATTATTATTATTAATATCATTTTTAAACAAGATATCAATAATTAATATCTTTATTATCAGTATTGTTATTATGAATAAAAAAATATTGACAAATATTCTTGGAAAAGTAGTAAATCAATTTGTGTATTTTAAAAAAAATATAAAAAAAATCCTTAAAATAAATGATTTTTTTAATAAAATAAATAAATAAATAAATAAATTACTTTTTAATAAAAAATTATAATAGAAAACTACTTTTATTATTTTATTTTGTGCATTATCCCATGACCTAACATTTAATACTTTTGAATTTTAAAATCCCATTAAAAATTAAAATATTTCTTTTTCTTTTAATTATTTTATTCTTTTTACCTAATTTTTTCAAGTATAAATACCCCTCATTTCTCATTCAAACTCACACCAAAATTTCTCTCATTCTCTCTTTGAAGAATTACTACTAGTAAGTATTCTTTTCTTACTTTTTACTTTTTACTTTTTACTATTTACTTCGGTTTATTATTTTTTTACCGAAATATGTAAATAATGTTATAAATTATATGCAATTAAAATTAAAATAAATAACATGTTATAATTAGTAATATATGTTACTAAAAATTTTAAAAGTATTTTTATGAATTAATATATAGGAGTTATAATTAAAATCGAATTAATGAATATATATGTATATACGCACCTAACGTGAAGGTTATAATTAAAGATAGCGTACAAAGACTATAAACATCACCGCTACTTGTAGCCTAGGGTGATCCTTGTTACCATTATGGGACGCTTGTGGATCTCGAATGCCAAGACTTAGATTCTGGTCAAGAGATCCTGGGCCGCTCGGTAACAATAGATCATTCGAGTGACTTGCATGTTAGCGACGAAGTTTGGGCGAGATTGTACAACATCTTTATTAAGAATTATAACCCGAACATTCTTAAACTAGAAGCTTACTATAAGTGGAAGTTTTTCATAAATAGTAGGTTTCCAAAAATAGAAACTTTTGAGAAATAGGAACTTTTCTCGAAAACCGTCACTGTCAATATAGTTGCTATATTAATAAACATACTTTATGTCAAGTTAGACATTAATAATCAAACGTTATACCTCAAGGTTGATATTCAGATCACTTACTTGCTTTACTTTCCTTCTTGCGTGGAATACTTCAACTGCTATTTAATGTGAGTTTCATATGATCCCTTTTACTCTTTACATTTTTGGGCTGAGAATACATGCGCTACTTTTATAACTGTTTTTATGAAATGAATATAAATACTAAAACTGATTTTTCGTGAGTTCATCTGCTCCATTTTTATATATTTTTGGGCTGAGAATACATGCGCAACTTTTATAACTGTTTTACACGTATCAACTATTAAACTGTGATATGTTGGGCTATGACCAGCAAGTCCCCAATCGACAAGTATAAACGATAACTTGTACGGGGTAAACTTGAAAGTCTAGTCTATATAGCAGTACCAACTATTAAACTGTGATATGTTGGGCTATGACCAGCAAGTCCCCAACCGACAAGTATAAACGATAACTTGTACGGGGTAAACTTGAAAGTCTAGTCTAAATATCAGTACCAACTTTTAAACTATGCTATACCCGGCTATGTCCAACTAAAACCCTACAGTGATATTTTTAATTGCTGCAGCATTCTTAATTATTGGGGATAGGCCTATCGGGAGTAACGTCCCCGATACATTTGACTAAGTCTTTGTATTACTTGATAATGAAATTAAACGACAAGGACAGAATAACTTGTCACGGGGCAAACAACGTTTAGTCTAAATATCACGCACTGGCATAACTTTTTGATCCTGCGGGAGATCAACTTGATTGGATCTGAGTGATCTACTTATGAAAAACAAATCTTGTGGTCTAACACTATTACTGAAATCATTATTTATGACAAACCTATGAACTCACTCAACCTCGTGTTGACCTTTTTAAGCATGTTTATTCTCAGGTACTTAAGTATTGCTTCCGCTGTATATCTGCTGCTTTGATAATGATTGCTTTCTATGCTTGGAGTTTTCATTACATATCATATCAATTAAAGACATTTAATGTTCTAAATACAATGTAATCTATTTATCTTCCGCTGCAAAACTCAATAAAACGTCTCATATAGAGTCGTTCTCATTTATACAACTGTAATTTGATATAATTAGTCACAAATACCCCATGCCCTATTTGGGGGTGTGACAGATTGGTATCAGAGCAGGTTGTTGTAGAGAACCAGGATTGCATTTTATGTGTGCCTTATACAATTAGGTACCTTAGCAATGTAGGACTACAACTTTCCTTGACCATAGTGCCTTTAGTTGTTGCCTTTAATTGTTAAATGCTATACTATACTTTAGAAACTTTACTTATCTTAGAATGCTGAGCCAACATAAGAACTCTGCTCACTTTCCTAAGTACTATCCAATTCCGCCACCACATTTAAATACGACACGTCATACTGCCATTATTGCATAAGTGGAGTATAGACACATCATATCTTATCATATCTATCTCAATAGACTTTGTCTAACACTTTTCCTAAATTTATTCCGTAAATGACGGAAATCTTTTTGCTATATATACTATTTGAGGAGACGAAGATATCATTCAATATTCAATACCCATTTCATATCAAACCCTATTCCAAACACATAATATGAATTTCTCGAACTCCTCGAGCTCCAACGACAGCGTAACCGGAACAAACGAACCAATCAGCCATCATCTATTCTAGATGAATTGGGGATGGGTTCGTAGCCGACTCAATCAATGGAGGCAAGAAGAAGGTGATCCCTTCCACCAACCGAATTCACCTCTTGGCGAAGAACCTGAAGCGCTTACCGGCGAACCAGTCCGAAACACCATTTTCTCTCTTCTTTCCAGGGTATCCCGTCACGAATATATAATATCGAAGATTTTAGATCTTATTCACCCCCTTGTTCCAACCGCCAATCATCCTAGAATAGTAGAAGAAGTCAACTAGCTTCGCGCTCGAGTGGTGGCACTGGAGAATACGGTGCGATATCTACAAGCATCAGCAGCACCCGCAGCATAACCAGTACCATCAACATCACAACCAACATCATCAGCTTCATCAACAAAAAAATCCGCATCTCACTCAGTACCTCGGATATCAACATCATACATCCCATAGATACCCAGGAATATTAATAATAATGAGTTAAGATGTATTGACTCATTCTTCATGAAGAATTATATATATATATATATATATATATATATATATATATATATATATATATATATATATATATATATATATATATATGATTTGGAACAATAATAAATCTTGTCGTACTAAGCAATTACGTGAGAATCTCAACTAGTATGTACTACTTGATTAATTCATATCACTAATATGCTATGATGTAATCCCTTCGTTAATGACTTAACAATTGTTAATCACTGCTTCAACACAATAAACTCAATTTCATAATAAATCAAGTGTAACGATGAATGTATTGATTCATAACTTCATTAGCGAAATATTTCGCGACAATTATGAAATCTCTAAGGTTTTGGAGATTATTTACTCTCGTTCCAAACCGCAAATCAGATGAGTTTAATATATATTAACTCATTAAATCCATGATTATATCTGAAGAATACATATATGAACGTATATCTTCATAAAGATTGTAAATTCTGTTGTACAAACTGTTAATTGTGAAAATATTTTAACGGATAGGTAATACCCGAGAAATATTTACATCTCACATTAATACATTGTACATTCTTCAATCATAAATCATTAATTATACGCACTACCTTCACAATGATACACAATCATCTTCATACAAAATCAATTACACATTCTGAAATTAACATATTGGAATTCAAGTAAAGCTTTAGCAGGTGTTATCTTCCTAAAGATTACTACATTCATGAATTATATTCATTCGTATTCTATGATGAATTATCACATCAAACCACCGAAATTATCATTCATTACTTTTGAAATCAACAACACCTATTCGTCAACCATTAGATCCGTTGACGATTACAGTCAGCGTTTAATCATCTAAAAATAAAATTTCTTGAAACCATTGATAACCGATGATTCAAATATAGATGTATTAAATGCAGAGGAAACATTGTAGAAGGTCTTAAGGGCTACAAGTTTGATGATAAAGAATGGTATAAGCTCAGATTTGGGACTGAAAAACGGATTGAGCAAAGTATGAAGGAGGCTGTGGATAAATCACAAAGATTAAACCTGCCTTCAAAGAATCCAAATGATTCAGTATCTGCAGAGGTCATTAAAGAATACCATGCTCCTGACTCTAAACCTTTACGGACAAATCTTCTTTATCATCCTTCGATCTTAGAAATTCTAAGATATCACTGTATCTTTCGTTATAAATATCCTCTATATTTCTGAAGATATCTTTATAACGATTCTTGTCCGCAATTAATTATCTCTTTGCAATAACTTTATTACATCATAAAGGAAACTGTATTAGTTTTTATATTCTAAAAAAATTCAAGTTTAAAATATTTTGAAGAAGTGTTGAGAATTGAAGCATGAGTTAGTATAATATAATGACGTCAGGCCAACGTGATTATATTACAGTAAGTCATGCTAAATTTTAAATGGAAGATGATGATTCATAGACTTTATAATCATCATTTGCCATGTTACACGACTCTTACATTCTATATAATCTCTAAACATATCAAGAACATATATTCTTGATAGTTTTATCTGGTAATTTGACAAATCAAGATCGTGCTATTGCTTTCTTAGAACATTAAATATGTCCATTCGAAACTTCATACCTACAAATTCTGGACCATTACTCGCTTTACTTAGAGTCGAGAGGAGAATAAAAAGGCAAAGAGCTCCGACATATAAGGGAAAATATAAAGCCCGATAACAACACTGAAATTACAAACCGTGTATATCAATGCGTATAGCAATATAAAGACACGGGAGAACAAAAAAAACAATATTTCCTAGAGCATAATAGAAGTAAACAGACTCCTCTGGTGGGAGTTGGAAAAGAAGGAAGATTGTGGCGATAACCAATATAAGGTCAAGAACAAGAACTGGATTGAGCATATTAACAAATCTTTTGGAAATATGAATTGAGGAAAGAAAGTATAGAAGTGGTGAAGATAATGAAACGGAATAAGCTAATTTATAGTAAAATTCCAGACACAGCAATCGAGGCAATTCACCGCATTTAATTAAAGAAAATCCTAATTTCCTTAATTACCGGAGAATCAAATCCTATAGACTACGAAGATTTCCTCTAATTCCTTGAATCCCGGAAATCAATCGTGACTACGTCAAAAGTTAAAGCGAACATTTAATTTCCTCATTTCAATCTTTTGCGATAGCTTCATTTATACTATTTCTATAATCGAATCGTTTTATCCACATTATTCAAAGGTGATAAAACTCTATTTTTCAACTCATATTCATCATTACAATATCCATGTTGTAAACAATGATGATCTCTATCAAAATTCATGATTATGATTTTCATGAACTCCTCTCTATTTTGTCTACCCTAATATTATGGCATAAACGCTCAAGGTTTAAATAAGCTCACTATTATTCATTTCATGTGTATTGAAATGCCTACATAGTGTCATCATCTCCTTCTGAGGAAACCTAATCAATGACACTCTTGTTAAATCCTTTAGATAACCTCCGTATTAATAATAAAATGCACTTCGTAGAATTTATGGATCGTAAGATTTAAATGCTAGAAACAAAACAATATCCTATTAGTTGGAATTCACGAAAGGCCCCGAGCATACCTGGGAACGTGAAGACCAAATAAAATGAAAATATCCTCACCTGTTTACAAACAACGCCGACTGATGGCAACAACTAAATTTCGGGACGAAATTTCTATTAACAGGGGGATACTGTGACAACCAGTAAATTTTCGACAAAATTTAAACAAAAATCTTTATATGATTTCATTTAACCTCGACTAATTCCGACGATTCACGAATAATTATTTGTAAATAATTACACATTAATTTGATATATTAATATTATTATTATTAATATCATTTTTAAACAAGATATCAATAATTAATATCTTTATTATCAGTATTGTTATTATGAATAAAAAAAATATTGACAAATATTCTTGGAAAAGTAGTAAATCAATTTGTGTATTTTAAAAAAAATATAAAAAAAATCCTTAAAATAAATGATTTTTTTAATAAAATAAATAAATAAATAAATAAATTACTTTTTAATTAAAAATTATAATGGAAAACTACTTTTATTATTTTATTTTGTGCATTATCCCATGACCTAACATTTAATACTTTTGAATTTTAAAATCCCATTAAAAATTAAAATATTTCTTTTTCTTTTAATTATTTTATTCTTTTTACCTAATTTTTTCAAGTATAAATACCCCTCATTTCTCATTCAAACTCACACCAAAATTTCTCTCATTCTCTCTTTGAAGAATTACTACTAGTAAGTATTCTTTTCTTACTTTTTACTTTTTACTTTTTACTTTTTACTATTTACTTCGGTTTATTATTTTTTTACCGAAACATGTAAATAATGTTATAAATTATATGCAATTAAAATTAAAATAAATAACATGTTATAATTAGTAATATATGTTACTAAAAATTATAAAAGTATTTTTATGAATTAATATATAGGAGTTATAATTAAAATCGAATTAATGAATATATATGTATATACGCACCTAACGTGAAGGTTATAATTAAAGATAGCGTACAAAGACTACAAACATCACCGCTACTTGTGGTCTAGGGTGATCCTTGTTACCATTATGGGACGCTTGTGGATCTCGAATGCCAAGACTTAGATTCTGGTCAAGAGATCCTGGGCCGCTCGGTAACAATAGATCATTCGAGTGACTTGCATGTTAGCGACGAAGTTTGGGCGAGATTGTACAACATCTTTGTTAAGAATTATAACCCGAACATTCTTAAACTAGAAGCTTACTATAAGTGGAAGTTTTTCATAAATAGTAGGTTTCCAAAAATAGAAACTTTTGAGAAATAGGAACTTTTCTCGAAAACCGTCACTGTCAATATAGTTGCTATATTAATAAACATACTTTATGTCAAGTTAGACATTAACTAATCAAACGTTATACCTCAAGGTTGATATCCAGATCACTTACTTGCTTTACTTTCCTTCTTGCGTGGAATACTTCAACTGCTATTTAATGTGAGTTTCATATGATCCCTTTTACTCTTTACATTTTTGGGCTGAGAATACATGCGCTACTTTTATAACTGTTTTTATGAAATGAATATAAATACTAAAACTGATTTTTCGTGAGTTCATCTGATCCCTTTTTATATATTTTTGGGCTGAGAATACATGCGCAACTTTTATAACTGTTTTACACGTATCAACTATTAAACTGTGATATGTTGGGCTATGACCAGCAAGTCCCCAATCGACAAGTATAAACGATAACTTGTACGGGGTAAACTTGAAAGTCTAGTCTATATATCAGTACCAACTATTAAACTGTGATATGTTGGGCTATGACCAGCAAGTCCCCAACCGACAAGTATAAACGATAACTTGTACAGGGTAAACTTGAAAGTCTAGTCTAAATATCAGTACCAACTTTTAAACTATGCTATACCCGGCTATGTCCGACTAAGTCCCTACAGTGATATTTTTAATTGCTGCGACATTCTTAATTATTGGGGATAGGCCTATCGGGAGTAACGTCCCCGATACATTTGACTAAGTCTTTGTATTACTTGATAATGAAATTAAACGACAAGGACAGAACAACTTGTCACGGGGCAAACAACGTTTAGTCTAAATATCACGCACTGGCATAACTTTTTGATCCTGCGGGAGATCAACTTGATTGGATCTGAGTGATCTACTTATGAAAAACAAATCTTGTGGTCTAACACTATTACTGAAATCATTATTTATGACAAACCTATGAACTCACTCAACCTCGTGTTGACCTTTTTAAGCATGTTTATTCTCAGGTACTTAAGTATTGCTTCCGCTGTATATCTGCTGCTTTGATAATGATTGCTTGCTATGCTTGGAGTCTTCATTACATATCATATCAATTAAAGACATTTAATGTTCTAAATACAATGTAATCTATTTATCTTCCACTGCAAAACTCAATAAAACGTCTCATATAGAGTCGTTCTCGTTTATACAACTGTAATTTGATATAATTAGTCACAAATATCCCAGGCCCTATTTGGGGGTGTGACAAGTACCACCAACAACATTCACATCGCAAGCCTCAATACCACAAGCAACCACAGCATCACTGGCATCAACGGTACCACTATCATCAACGCCAATAGTATCATTACCACCACCAACCACAACCGCGTCGTAAACCTCAACTTTATAATATGTCGTATAAGCACCAATGTTATACACCCTATAGATACCAAGGAATACCAACAACAACAAACGATGAAGTATTGATACTTCATTGAAGAAATATTTTGCGGCGATTATGTAATCTCCAAAGTCTTAGAGATTGTTTATTCTGATCGCAAATCAGATGAGTGAACAGAGACGGTAGAGTAGAAACCCTGTCAGGAATGGTACATGATTTAAAAACTATACTTGTTATGCAAACAGCATCAACAGTATCGTCAACATCACCAGCACTGTCAGTGCCAGCAACATCGTCAGTATCAGCAGCATCTCCAACTTCACAAGCTCCGCTAAATCCATAATCACCGCGAACATCATCACTAATCAACAACGAGTACATTGTATCAATGAGTTATGAAGTATTAACTCATTCCCTCTGAAGAATTTATATGTATATAAATTTTGAAACCATAACAAAATCTTTCCGTACTAAGCTATTACATGTGAATCTTTAACCGGTAGGTACTACTCGGTTAATTCATATTCATTTGACTAATGTGCTATAATGTACATCCTTCGTTAACAACTTAACCATCATTAACTACAACCTCTGTTTCAAATTCAATGAATTCCGTTTCATAATAAACTAAGTGTATTATTCAATTACATATTTGATTTTACACTTTCGATATACTCGAAACTTTCTAGAGAACATCATTCGTACCTTGCGAAGTTCACAAGAATTCCACGAACACCAACATCATTCACTGATTAAATATCAATAAAAATGAATAATGAAGTATTGATTCATAATTTCATTTACATCAAAGTGATAATCCACAAAGATTACGAAATTTCTAAAGTTTTAAAGATTATTCATTTCTAGTTCCAGCCAAAAATCAAATGAGTTTAATTTAATATTAACTCATTAAATCTGTATTACATCCGAAGAAAATATACATATATTTTCATAAAGATTGTAATAGAAATTCTCTTGTACAAAATATTACTTGTGAAACTTTTAACGGGTAGGTAATGCCCGAGAAATATATAAATTCACAATTAATATGATACACTCTACATTCTTCGATTATAATTCAACAAATCATCAACTATACCCAATACTTTTACAGCGATACACATTCTTTCATAAAATCAGGACAACCATTTTCATAAATTACATATTCTGATTTTGGACAGATCATAAATCCAAGTCAAGATTTAGTAGAAGATATCACTCTTAGATCCCTACATCTTTCAAAGTCGTACTTTGATTTAAAACTGTGCTAGAACATCACTATTATTCACAAAACTCATAAAGATATTCGTATCATTCAAGATTTACGACGATTTCATCATACGAATATTGACGATGACAACCTGCATCTAAACCCTTCAAATTCTTGAAAACACCTCAACTAAGGAATAATCAATAGAGTCAACCAATCTCACGATAGCAACGGAAAGAAAGATTTACGCGTATAGCGATGCCCCTGAAAAAAAAACTATCGAAACCAAAGTCATAGTTTAACACGTACCCGCGTCAAATCCTTTGGTATTTATTAGCAAAAAAAATAAATAACCTTACGATTCCTTTTCAAAGTAGCAAATTTTGTCACAGCTCCAGCAAGTCAATTTCGATTTTTCATCCGGAGTAGCCTTATTATAATCCTGATATATATGATTACCCTTTTGTTATCGGAGAATCTTTTATATTCCACGACATTATCAGCAGATGTACCAGCAACTTCGTTGCCAATTGGGGTAAGTCTCTCCGAAAAATCATTATATGTACTCATTGAAACCCCATCATCTACTCATCTGCATCGTGTAACAATAATTGTCATACCAACTATCGAAAATCATCAATCATCAATCTCGAATCTTGCAGCATTTTCACTTCAACAGTTATATATATACATATAACGTCTATCTCCTAAACTTACATATTTCGAATTTGAAGTTTCTAAAAAACACCCTAAACTGCGAACTAGTTCTCGAAATTTTAAAAAATGCTGAAGCAGCAAAAACTATAGACAACCATAACTGTCAAAAGCTTAATGATAAAGAATAATGTGTTAGAAAAGCTCAGAAAAAGAGAAGGTTTGAAACTGGAAAACGGATTGAATAAACCATGAAGGAGGTTGTGGACAAATCACAAAGACTAAACCTGCGTTCAAAGAATCCAAATAATTCAGTGTCTGCTAAAGTCATTAACCAATACCTTGCTCTAGACTCTAAAACTTTATGGACAAATCTTCTTCATCATCTATCGATGTTAGAAATTATAAGATATTATCATATCTTTCGTTATAAATATCTTCGATGTTTACGAAGATATCTTCATAACTATTTTTATCCGAAATCATTTATCTCTTCGCGCTATCTGTGTTACATCATAAAAGAAACTTTTTTAGTTTCTAAATTCTGAAACCTTCAAGTTTAAAATATGAATGTTATTGAAGTGGTGTTGGGAACTAAAGCATGAGTTAGTATAATATAATGACACTTGATCAACGTGATTATATTAGAGTAATTAATGTTGAGTTTCTTATGGGACATGACGATTTACAGACCATACCATCATCATGTGCCATGTTACACGACTCTTGTATTCTATTTAACCTCTAAAAATATCAAGGAAATATTTTTTCTTGATGATTCGGTATTTTTCGGATATTCTGGTAATTTGACAAATCAAGATCGTGCCATTACAATTTCCTTCTTAGAACATTAGCCATGTTCTTTCGAAATTTCATACCTACGAATTCTGGACCATTACCTGCTGTGCTTAATGGATAGAAGAGAAAACAGAGCATGAAGCTCTGAAATAGAAATGGGAGTATAAATTGCAGCAAATAGGAGAGAGCATTAACTGTAGATGTCAATGATTATAGAAAGACAAGAGCAGGGACTCCAAAAAATAAGGAAAGATATAAAGCCCGACGACAGCGCATAAATTACAAATCGTGTATATCAATAAGTATTGCAACGTAAAGACACAGGAGAACTAGAAACACTATAAAACCAAGAGTATAGTAGAAGTGAATAGATTCCTCCGGTGGCAGACGAAAAAGAAGAACGATAGATATGAAAGTTAGGAGTATATCAAGAATTAGAACTGGATGAAGCATATTGACGAATGCTTTAAAATATAAATTGAGGGAGAAAGAATAGAAGGTGTGAGATGTGGAATTGAGGAAACGAAGAGGGTGGATATATAGTAAGATATCCGACAGAGCAATCAACACAAGTTATCGCATTTAATCAAAGCGGATCTTAAATTACTTAATTACTGAAGAATCAAATCTTATTACGAAGATTTTCTCAAAATCCCTTGAACTCCGGAAATCAATCTTATCTAAGTCAAAAGATATGACGAATCTACACTTACTCATTTCACTCCTTTGTGATAACTTCACTCGTACTCTTCACGAAATCAAATGGTTTTATCTATATTACTCAATGATGATAAAACTCTAATTTTTAGCTCATATTCGTCATAATAACTTTCTTATTGTTAGCCATGACGACCTCGATCAAATTTCAGGATGAAATGTGATGACCCGGGAATTTCCGACCAAATTTAAACTTAATCTTTATATATTTTCGACACGATAAGCAAAGTCTGTAATGATGAGTCACAAAATATTTTTTGAACTGTTGCATGAACCCAATTAACCTTTGACCATTCCCGACGATTCATGAACAATTGTTTGTAAATAAACATGTATATACAAATGAAGGTAAGTAAAAATAATAATTTGAAATTATAAAATATAAATCTTTAAAATTAAATATGTAAAACAAAATATAAGGTAATAAAGTGACTACTAACGATAAAACGATATATGAGTGTATGTGATTTTTGAAAATAATCATTAGGATGCGAACTAGAAAATAATTATAAAAGTTTAACTCTTATATGTAACTTAAAAGGAATCTATATAAATATATATGATTCTATGTATAAATATTATTATATATATATTGTGTGTAAATACTCAATTATATATTTTTATAGTAAACATTACATAAGTAATAAATTATAAAAGTTATATATCAAATGAAATTACAAGTTTAATTATAATTGTTATATTAGTATTACATTAATTATTATTATTAGTACTATGTCATTAAAAATTAAAATATGAAATTACTACATGTAATTATCATTTAAAAGTTATTATCTTTATATTTTTTTTTTTACTTTTAACATTATTGGTATCAGTTAATTAGTAATATTATGATTATTGTTTCCATTATTATTATTATTAGTATTTTTAATATTACTAACAATATTATTAATATTAATATATTTGTATAATTATTAATATTAATTAATTTATAAACTGTAAATCAAGGAACAAGTCCAATCTATTTCTTGTATCAATCCCACTGTAATTGGAATCCAAAACCAGTACAAATTACGATTAAAATCACTAGGATGGTGCCAAAAATCTGTTTAACATCTTTATCACTTTTATTTTTTTTATTATATTTCTGTACTGAGGAATCAAAAGATGTCGACAACAACAAGTATTTTATAATTTAAACTGTACCAGATATTATGAATTCATTCTATAAACATCTGTTAAGTCAAATTGTTTGGAAACCAGAAAATCAAACAGAAATTTTATACATAAAGTCGACTTCTCTGTTCTTTCTTCATTTTTTAAAAAAAAAACTTGAATTTGATTGATTTCTCAAAAAGTAAAAATGCAGATAGGTTAGGATTATATTACTTAATCTTTCTGCAAAATATCATTTGTTAATTCTTGCTATCGATTTCCAATTCTTGAAGTCAAACCTTAGAAACAAAAAGTCAAACATGTGTTCATCCATCAAATTGAATATTTGTAGACTGTTTCTGTCGAAATTAATGAGTGAGAAAGTTTTGATGGAACATTTGAAACTTAGTTTGTGTTGTAACAATCTTGTAAAACGCTTTGTATTTCAAAATCATTATATTTTTTTTTACTTCAGCGACGAACAGCCCTATATATATATATCCTATCATTTTAATTTTTTTATTACTCCAACTAATCTCAATTAAATGTATATAAGTTGGATATTAAATCTAAAAATCAATTTTGTGATTTTCCCTAAGATTAAAAGGATTTTGGTTTGGTTTTGAGTTTAAAATATAGAAGATGAAACAGATGGGTAAGATGATCACAGATAAACAGGTTATATTATTTTAGAGTTGGTTTTAATCAGAAAACCGTAAATGGGTCAGTGGTTTGGATGTTGGTCGGTGAGCAAGAGGTCTCGGGTTCAAACCTTGGCAGGGTCAATATGTATCTTTTTTTAGCCGAATTTGATGAGGTTCGTGAATCCGAGGCCAACCTTGCATTGATTAGTTGTTCAATGTCATTATATGTATTTTTACTACAAAATACAAAACAGTGAGTTTCATTAATCCCTTTTAAATGCTTTTGCAATATATATTTTTGGGACTGAGAATGCATGCGCTGTTTTTATAACTGTTTTACGAAATAGACACGAGTAAATGAAACTACATTCTATGGTTGAATTATCGAAATCGAATATGCCCCTTTTTATTAAGTCTGATAATCTAAGAATTAGGGAACAGACACCCTAATTGACGCGAACTCTAAAGATAGATCTATCGGGCCCAACAAGCCCCATCCAAAGTACCGGATGCTTTAGTACTTCAAAATTTATATCATGTCCGAAGGAGGATCCCGGAATGATGGGGATATTCTTATATGTATACTGTGAATGTCGGTTACCAGGTGTTCAATCCATATGAATGATATTTTTGTCGCTATGCATGGGACGTATGTTTATGAGAATTGGAAATATGAAATCTTGTGGTCTATTAAAATTATGAACTGATTATTTATGTTAAACTAATGAACTCACCAACCTTTTGGTTGACACTTTAAAGCATGTTTATTCTCAGGTACGAAAGAAATCTTCCGCTGTGTAATTGCTTATTTTAAAGATATTATTTGGAATCATTCATGACATATTTCAAAAGACGTTGCATTCGAGTCATTGAGATCATCAAGATTATTATTAAGTCAATTATAGTTAGATATATTATGAATTGGTATGCATGCCGTCAACTTTCGATGTAATGAAAGATTGTCTTTTCAAAAACGAATGCAATGTTTGTAAAATGTATCATATAGAGGTCAAGTACCTCGCGATGTAATCAACTGTTGTGAATCATTTATAATCGATATGGACTTCGTCCGGATGGATTAGGATGGGTCCTTTCAGTTGGTATCAGAGCGGTGGTCTTAGCGAACCATGTCTGCATTAGTGTGTCTAACTGATAAGTCGTTAGGATGCATTAGTGAGTCTGGACTTCGATCATGTCTGCATGTCAAAAGTTTTGCTTATCATTTTGTGTCAAAAATTACCTGCTTATCATTCTTAGAGAATCACTTGCTTATCATTCCTAATCTAGACACGTTTTACTGCATTGACTGCATGAATAGTGTATAGACAAAATTCATATCTTAGCGTATCTGCTACTTCATATCTTAGCGTATCTGTTACTGTAATTTTGTCTGACAACTTCCGTAGATTCCTCCGTAACTTATGAGATTTTAGTATTATATATGCATATGTAAATTATGTATTGCAGGGTACTAATCTACATCCTATTGTCTATTTCTTATTGAAAATCCTTCATCTGATCGTACGGGATGAATCCTTCAACCAGTTCGAGTCCCTCGAATTCCGATAACTATTCTGATAGTTATTCCGACAGCTATTCCGACGTGGACACTCACCTAAGCTCCGAAAGCAGCGTCACCAGAATGAATCAACCAACCAGCCATCCCCAATTCATATGATGAGTTCGTAGTCTACTTAATCCTTGGAGACAAGAAGAATCGATCCCTTTCACCCACCATATTGTTCGCTGGGCGAAGAACTTGAAACATTCTCTGGCGAACCAATCTGAAACACCAGCTTCACCCTCATTTCCAGAGTAGCTCAACATGATTGTATTCTTTCCACAATTTGAAACCTTACTCATCTGCTCGTTCCGACCAACAATTATTCCGGAGTAATATAAGAAGTCAACGAACTTCGCGATCGAGTAATCAATTTGGAGAATATGGCGCAAAATGTACCAGCTTCAGCAGCATCACCGACACCAACAGTACAATCAATAACAGTACCAGTACCATCAACAATCCATGCTTCAATATCATCATCTGTACTTTGAGTATGATCTTCGTTCGACATGTCGAATATGTAATCTCTAAAGTTTTAAAGATTATTTATTCTAGTTCCAACCGAAAAGCAAATGAGTTTAATATTATATTAACTCATTAAATCCATGAATACATCTGAAGAAAATATATATGTATATATGTTATCATAAAGATTGTAATTAAAAATTCTCTTGTACAAACTGTTAATGGTGAAAATATTTTAACGGGTAGGTAATACCCGAGGACTATTTAAATTTCACATTAATAAGTTACATTGTACGTTCTTCGAATCTGTTTAACAGTCATATATTATCCTACTTACATCCACCGATATACAAATCCGTTCACCACAGAATAACCATATTCATCCAATTACATATTTGGATTTTGACCTATCAGAATCCAACAAGTGGCATAATGAAGAAATAATGGACACAATAAAAAAAAATTGATTAGAAACAGATTAATTAACAATATGAAATTCTATTAAGAATCCACGCTAACAAAATCCTAGCTAACTGTTTCTAGCTAACTGTTAAATTCCGTATTACCATTTAATTATCGCAATTTATTTATCGCAGTTTATTTATCGCAATTTACATTCTCGCAATTTTATTTATCGTCATTTAATTTCTGTTATTTACTTTACGCACTTTATTTATCGTCATTTAATTTCTGTTATTTATTTTACGCACTTTAAATATCGGGACACGTATACAAGGTTTTGGCATATCATATCGACGCATCTATATATATTATTTGGAATCACCATAGACACTCTATATGCAGTAATGATCGAGTTCTCTATACAGGGTTGAGGTTGATTCTCAAATAATATATATAGTTTGAATTGTGATCGAGTCTGAGACGTATACGGGTCACGACACGTATTAATTAATTCGAATATTATATATTAAACTATACATAAATTATTGAATTTCTAACTGTGGACTACCAATATTGGACAATTAAAATGAATTAAAATATTGACTATAACATATGAAACTAAACAATTCTTCAAGTTTGCCACTTGACTTCATCTTAAACCTCATTTGTATCTTGACGATTACAATCTGCGTTCAAACCTTTCATGATTCTTGAAGACACCTCAAACGTTAGGATGAATCAACCGCACTTCATTAACGGAAGGAAAGATTTATGCATATAGTTATGCACCTGAGAAACTTTTGGCAACTGAGTAAAAGTTTAACACGTAGCCACGTCAGATCCTTTGACATTTATTAGCAAAAAAAAAAAAAATAACTTTGCGATCCCTTTTTAAAGTAGCCAATTTTGTCACAGCTCCAGCAAGTCAACTTCGACTTTTCATTCGAAGTAGCCTTACTATAATCCTGATATATACAATTACCCTTTTGATACCGGAGAATTCTTTTATATTCCACCATATTACCAGCAGACGTACCAGCAACCTCGTTGCTTTTTGGCTTAAATCTCTCTGATAAATCATTATATTTATTCATTGAAACCCTATCCTATACTCATCCACATCTTATAACTTGAACTCCCATAACAATTACCGGGAATCGGCAATCATTAATTTGAAAACTCACAGCATATCTACATCAACAGTTATATATATGACATTTATCTCTTAGAATTATGATCTCTCATTCTGAAATTCTGAAAAGCATTCAGTCACAAATCAACACTCTGAATGTTGAAAAAGCTGAATGAAGCAGCAGAAACTGTAGATAACCGTAAACGACCATAATCATCGAAAGTTTGATGATAAAGATTAGTATGTTGGAAAAGCCCAGAAAAGCTGGAACTGGAAAGTGGATTGAGCTAACCATAAAGGAAACCAAGGAGAAATACAAGTAACATACCCTAAATTCATAGAACCCAGATAAATCTAGATCCGTTGAAATCTTTAGAGAATATCTTGCTCCGAAGTCATGTTAAAATCTTGCGGAAAATCTTTCTCCATCAACCATCGAACTTAGAAATTCCAAAATATCATCATCAATATCTTCGATATTTCTGAGGATATTTTCAAAAATATTCTCGTCCGAAATTATATACCTCTTCGTGCTTCCTGTGTACCATTATATTGGAAACATTCAATAGAAAATTTAGTACCGAAAAGCAGATTATGCGAAACTATGAAGAAAGCCGTGGACAAATCACAAAGAATAAGTTTGATTTCAAAGAATCCAAATGATTCAATGTCTGCTAAAATCTTTAGTAAATATCTTGCTCCTTACTCTAAACCCTTACAGACAATAGTTTCTATCATCCTCTGATCTTAGATATTTCGAGATATTATCGTATCTTTCATTATAAATATCCTCCATATTTCTGGAGATATTTTTATAACTATTCTTATCTGAAATCATTAATCTCTTCGTGCTATCAGTGTTACATCATATAGAAACTGTTAGTTTCTATATTCTGTAAAATTTCGAGCTTAAAATATGAATGTTATTGAAGTAATATTGGGAACTGATGCATGAGTTAGTATAATATAATGACACTTGATCAATGTGATTATATTATAGTAAGTAATGCTGAGCTTCTACTGGAATGTGATGATTCACAGATCATAACGTCATCATGTGCCATGTTACATAACTCTGTCATTCTGCTTAACTTCTGAACAAATCAAGAAAGTATATTCTTGATAGTTCTATTCTCAGTGAATCTGGTAATTTGACCAATCAAATCGTGCTATTACATTCCTTCTTATTTAGAACATTAAAATGTTCATTCTGAAACTTATATCTGCGAATTCTGGACCATTACAAGAGATGCCAAATCGCCAGAAGAAGAAAAGAAGGGACAAAGCTCTAAAATAGAAATTCGAGTATAAATCGCAGTAAATAGGAGGGGGTATTAACTGTGGATGACAATGAATATAGGAAACAGAAAGGGGGACATTGAAATATAAGGAGAGATATAAAGCCCGATAACAACGCATAAATGACAAACCGTATATATCAATGTTTATCGCAACATAAAGACACGGGAGAATTAAAAGCACTATAACCCCAAGAGCAAAGTAGAAGTAATCAGATTCTTCGGGTGGAAGTTGGAAAAGGAGAATGATTGTTACGATTGTAAGGATAAGGATAAGGATTAGAACTGGATTAAGCATTTCCACAATCTTTTGGATGAATGAACTAAGATGGAAAATATAGAAATGGTGAGAATAATAGAACGGAAGAGCTTAATTTATAATGGAAATATTAGACAGAGTAATCGAGGCAGATCACCGTATTTAATTAGAGAGATCTTAATTTCCTAATTTCTCGAAGAATCGGATCTTATAGATCTTCAAGATTTTCTTTTAAATCCCTTGAATTCCGGAATTCAAACTTGAATACGTCAAAAGTTAAAAACAAATCTTTGCTTCTCATTTCATTCTTTTGTGAATAGCTTCATTCGTACTCTTCGAATAATCGAATTGTTTTATCCACAAAACTCAATGATGATAAAACTCTATTTATCAACTCATATTCGTCATGAAAATAATTTTATTATTAGCCATGACCACCTCACTCAAATTTCGGGACGAAATTTCTTTAACGGGTAGGTACTGTGATGACCCGGGAATTTCCGACCAAATTTAAACTTAATCTTTATATATTTTCGACACGGTAAGCAAAGTCTGTAATGATGAGTCACAAAATATTTTTTGAACTGTTGCATGAACCCAATTAACCTTTGACCATTCCCGACGATTCACGAACAATTGTTTGTAAATAAACATGTATATACAAATGAAGGTAAGTAAAAATAATAATTTGAAATTATAAAATATAAATCTTTAAAATTAAATATGTAAAATAAAATATAAGGTAATAAAGTGATTACTAATGATAAAACGATATATGAGTGTATGTGATTTTTGAAAATAATCATTAGGATGCGAACTAGAAAATAATTATAAAAGTTTAACTCTTATATGTAACTTAAAAGGAATCTATATAAATATATATGATTCTATGTATAAATATTATTATATATATATTGTGTGTAAATACTCAATTATATATTTTTATAGTAAACATTACATAAGTAATAAATTATAAAAGTTATATATCAAATGAAATTACAAGTTTAATTATAATTGTTATATTAGTATTACATTAATTATTATTATTAGTACTATGTCATTAAAAATTAAAATATGAAATTACTACATGTAATTATCATTTAAAAGTTATTATCTTTATATTTTTTTTTTACTTTTAACATTATTGGTATCAGTTAATTAGTAATATTATGATTATTGTTTCCATTATTATTATTATTAGTATTTTTAATATTACTAACAATATTATTAATATTAATATATTTGTATAATTATTAATATTAATTAATTTATAAACTGTAAATCAAGGAACAAGTCCAATCTATTTCTTGTATCAATCCCACTGTAATTGGAATCCAAAACCAGTACAAATTACGATTAAAATCACTAGGATGGTGCCAAAAATCTGTTTAACATCTTTATCACTTTTATTTTTTTATTATATTTCTGTACTGAGGAATCAAAAGATGTCGACAACAACAAGTATTTTATAATTTAAACTGTACCAGATATTATGAATTCATTCTATAAACATCTGTTAAGTCAAATTGTTTGGAAACCAGAAAATCAAACAGAAATTTTATACATAAAGTCGACTTCTCTGTTCTTTCTTCATTTTAAAAAAAAACTTGAATTTGATTGATTTCTCAAAAAGTAAAAATGCAGATAGGTTAGGATTATATTACTTAATCTTTCTGCAAAATATCATTTGTTAATTCTTGCTATCGATTTCCAATTCTTGAAGTCAAACCTTAGAAACAAAAAGTCAAACATGTGTTCATCCATCAAATTGAATATTTGTAGACTGTTTCTGTCGAAATTAATGATTGAGAAAGTTTTGATGGAACATTTGAAACTTAGTTTGTGTTGTAACAATCTTGTAAAACGCTTTGTATTTCAAAATCATTATAATTTTTTTTTTTTTACTTCAGCGACGAACAGCCCTATATATATATCCTATCATTTTAATTTTTTTATTACTCCAACTAATCTCAATTAAATGTATATAAGTTGGATATTAAATCTAAAAATCAATTTTGTGATTTTCCCTAAGATTAAAAGGATTTTGGTTTGGTTTTGAGTTTAAAATATAGAAGATGAAACAGATGGGTAAGATGATCACAGATAAACAGGTTATATTTTTTTAGAGTTGGTTTTAATCAGAAAACCGTAAATGGGTCAGTGGTTTGGATGTTGGTCGGTGAGCAAGAGGTCTCGGGTTCAAACCTTGGCAGGGTCAATATGTATCTTTTTTTAGCCGAATTTGATGAGGTTCGTGAATCCGAGGCCAACCTTGCATTGTTTAGTTGTTCAATGTCGTTATATGTATTTTTACTACAAAATACAAAACGGTGAGTTTCATTAATCCCTTTTTAAATGCTTTTGCAATATATATTTTTGGGACTGAGAATGCATGCGCTGTTTTTATAACTGTTTTACGAAATAGACACGAGTAAATGAAACTACATTCTATGGTTGAATTATCGAAATCGAATATGCCCCTTTTTATTAAGTCTGGTAATCTAAGAATTAGGGAACAGACACCCTAATTGACGCGAACTCTAAAGATAGATCTATCGGGCCCAACAAGCCCCATCCAAAGTACCGGATGCTTTAGTACTTCAAAATTTATATCATGTCCGAAGGAGGATCCCGGAATGATGGGGATATTCTTATATGTATACTGTGAATGTCGGTTACCAGGTGTTCAATCCATATGAATGATATTTTTGTCTCTATGCATGGGGCGTATGTTTATGAGAATTGGAAATATGAAATCTTGTGGTCTATTAAAATTATGAACTGATTATTTATGTTAAACTAATGAACTCACCAACCTTTTGGTTGACACTTTAAAGCATGTTTATTCTCAGGTACGAAAGAAATCTTCCGCTGTGTAATTGCTCATTTTAAAGATATTATTTGGAATCATTCATGACATATTTCAAAAGACGTTGCATTCGAGTCATTGAGATCATCAAGATTACTATTAAGTCAATTATAGTTAGATATATTATGAATTGGTATGCATGCCGTCAACTTTCAATGTAATGAAAGATTGTCTTTTCAAAAACGAATGCAATGTTTGTAAAATGTATCATATAGAGGTCAAGTACCTCGCGATGTAATCAACTGTTGTGAATCGTTTATAATCGATATGGACTTCGTCCGGATGGATTAGGATGGGTCCTTTCACGAAATTTCTTTAACGGGTAGGTACTGTGACAACCCGGAAATTTCCGACCAAATTTAAACTTAATCTTTATATTATTTCGACACGATAAGCAAAGTTTGTTAAGTTGAATTTCAAATTTTAAACTTTGTTCATACATTCATTTAACCTCGACCAAATTTCGACGATTCACGAACCATTATATAAATGGATATATATGTATATATATATATATATGTATGTATATTATAACTTGAGAATATTAACAAAGTATTAAACGTATAATACTTTACATGAACGTATTTGTTTCAATATGTTTATCGATGGAATTAGAAGATAATATCAAGTAATTGATTTATTGTGATATGATTACGGGTCTCTGTTGAGAGGTCCACTTTGATTCAGGAAACCTTTCCTTTTAACGGTATTCGGAAATTTGGTAAGGTGATTTACATGTAAGAACTAAAGTGTCAATTATCGAGGATTAGACAAAAGTTAGTGGAGATTTTTGATTAACTCTTAACGTGTGCTTTACACTATATTTCCTCGTGCCTTTTGATAGGTTAATATTTTAGTTTTCATAATAGTTGTTCGTGTAGAAGAAATATTTGGGATAAGGTTCGTCGATTAGATAAACCCATTTTTCATGTTACATTAGGATGATTTCATATGTTTGATTATCCTTTAGACTTAACCCTACGATGCATGAATAAATCTTAAGTTAAAAACTTGAAACCTGTTAAGATTTATATATGATTTTACTTTCTTAAACGAAATGGTTTTTCGAGATAATAGACTTTTATTATTAAAAACATTTTATGATATAACAACAACTACTACTACTGTAATATTTTTAATTAAATGATTTTTGAATATTATATATTTTGATGTTTTTATAAACGGTTATGCTTAAATGAGTTATATCAATTTTAAGCTTTGAAATGCAAACTTTCTATTAATTAAACGATTTCAAAATATATATAATAAGCTTTGAATATAATTAGTTTTGATAGATTATATATTATATTATTAAATAAATATTTTAAATTTATATTTAGAAATGAAAGTATATATATATATATATATATATATATATATATATATATATATATATATATATATATATATGTTACAATGAAATAAGATTTAATATTAATTTAGTTATAAAAAGATTTTATTTAAAAATAATACTATTATATATATAGGCACATGTATACATAACGAGACGATAATTTATAAAAGCTAATGACCAAAACACTCTAACGTTCAAGTTACACTTCGAAAGATTTAATTACTGATAAGTTAAGTCTATATTTTTGTTAAAGGTACCTATCACAAAACATAAAGTACAAGTTTTCTTGGCATACGAAAATACTCTTGAGAAATCGGAACCAGGACATAGGTCGAGGGACAACGTACAAGTCATCGGAACAAAGATTATAAGTTATCTATACTCAAGAATATAATATTATATATATATAATTAATAAGATTTTATATATATATATATATATATATATATATATATATATATATATATATATATAATTTAAAGGAACTGTCAGCATAAACGAACAAATGAAGATGAGCTGGAAATCATGCCCATGCGATCGCATGGTTATGATGCCTAAACCCCATGCGATCGCATGGGGGGTAGGTGCAGAAAAGTTGTTTAAATGCAATCAAATTCGGGCTCAGTTTTCATTCCTCATCTCTCTCGCTTACACATACTTACATATTATTATTATTATTATAATTATTATTATTATTATTAAGATTAATATTAGTAATCTTATAATTAGGAGTATTATTATTAGTATTATTATACATAAATATTACGACGAAGTGTTGTCCAAGTGATTTCAAAATGGTTTTTCGAGCGGGATAGAGCTAAGGAAATTATGGGTTATAACTATGGAGGTTATGGGTATGGTTCAGGGGTATTACTCATGAGGTCAAACTAGTTTTATCATCACCGTTGCGTCTACGTACTTTCCTGCAATATTGAATCACAATATTTATACGTGAGCACTCATAACTTAACTTTTATATAATAATAGTGTATCCCTGACTAGTGCTCGAGTATATAGGATTATGCATGCTTGTATGTTTTATATTGTAGTTAGATAGTTTATGATGACTCATGAATTAAATACATATGCTACTGAGATAAGGTATATGATATGCATGTCGTTGGAAAGCTAGCGAAAAATTAAGAACTTTTCATTTAGAACTCGTGTGATTTCGATGAACGGATTAAAAGATATGGTCAACTAAATTTTAGTATTATTATTAAAATGATTATTATTATTACTATCGTCGTTATTATCGGCGTTATTATTATTATCTAATTATTATTATTATTATTATTATTATTATTATTATTATTATTATTATTATTATTATTATTATTATTATTATCATTATCGTTATTAATATATGTATTATCGTTAAAAATTGTTATTGTTATTATTATTACTATTGTTATTATCATTAAGGTAATTATTAATATTATCATTATTATTACTATTATTCTAATTATTAGTATTATCATTAATATTATTATAATACTTAGTAGTATCATTATCATTAAAACTAATATTAGTATCATCTAATTATTATGAGTACTATTAATATCATTATTACGAATGCGATATAAAAGAGGACTAAAAGCTATTAAATAAGTTGATTAGGAAATAATGAGTATACGTATCATGATGAAATTAAAATATTGTAAGATAATGATTTAGAGAAAAATATCATTTTCATTATGTTCATCGTTATTATTATTATTATTATTATTATTATTATTATTATTATTATTATTATTATTATTATTATTATTATTATTATTATTATTAAAGGTATCATGAATATTAAAACTATCATTTTTATTAAAAATATCATTTTTATTAAAAATATTATTTTTTAATAGAAATATCATTGTTATTATAAAATATCATTAATATTATCATATTAATATTATTATTATTATTAAAAATTATCATTTTTAAATAGAATTATTATTGTTATATAAAATATTATTATTATACTTATTATTAAAAAGTATCATTATTATTAAAATTACCATGATTATAATTATTACTTTATTATAATCATCTTTAGTAAATAAATATTGTCATTATCATTATTAGTAGAACAATAATAATTATTATTGTTATTATCAATATTATTTTATCAAATAAATATGTAATACAAAGATATTTTTACCGCACATAATATAATTACATTAATAATACATACCACTACATTTTTATGATATCAAGTGAACTTTATGAATTTTATTACTTAAAATATATAAAAGTATATCTTTTTCATATATAATTTTTTTTAAATAATTTTTTATTTATTAATGAATAACTTATATTATTTTACTTTAATAAAATCTGATAAATATATTTAAATATATATAAAACGATTATATTTAAGTTATATAATAAACACGTATAAATTTTGGAAATCATTTTGAGTCAAATTGACTTTTGTTGACTTTTGCATGATAATCTCGAGCATTAGGATTGTGGTACACTATGACTTGACCTAAATTGTTAGACATATATTGACCAACATATACTAATATAGGTTCGCGAATCCGAGGCCAAACTTGCACTTGTTCAATGACGTCATATGTATTTTTACTACGAAATACAGTAATGTAAGTTTCATTTGCTCCCTTTTTAAATGCTTTTGCAATATATATTTTTGGGACTGAGAATACATGCGCTGTTTTATAAATGTTTTACGAAATAGACACAAGTAATCGAAACTACATTCTATGGGTGAATTATCGAAATCAAATATGCCCCTTTTTAGTCTGGTAATCTAAGAATTAGGGAACTGGCCCCTAATTGACGTTAATCCTAAAGATAGATCTATGGGCACTAATAAGCCCCAGTCAAAGAATTTGAACTGCTTTAGTACTTCGAATTTATCATGTCCGAAGGGAGTCCCGGAATGATGGGGGTATTCTATATGCATCTTGTTAAGGTCGATTACCAGGTGTTCACCATATGAATGATTTTTATCTCTAAGTATGGGATGTATATTTATAAGAAATGGAAATGAAAATCTTGTAGTCTATTAAACATGATGGAAATGAATATTGATGATAAACTAATGAACTCACCAACCTTTTGGTTGACACTTTAAAGCATGTTTATTCTCAGGATTGAAAGAAATCTTCCGCTATGCATTTGCTCATTTTAAAGATATTACTGGGAGTCATTCATGGCATATTTCAAAAGACGTTGCATTCAAGTCGTTGAGTTCAATAAAAATTATGATTAAGTAAATGACAGATTAGGTCATTTATAGTTGGATATTATGAAATGGTATGCATTCCTGTCAACTTTTGATGAAATGAAAGTTTGTCTTTTAAAACGAATGCAATGTTTGTAAAATGTATCATATAGAGGTCAAATAACTCGCAATGTAATCATATGTTATTGTATTCGTCCTTATGGATTAGGACGGGTCGTCTCAGTATAAGAGTGATGTCATTTTTGTATATGTGTCAATCTCTCATGCAAAGTCATACCAAGTGTCATCTCATATGACCCCATTTGCTTATGTCATAAATTTAAAATAAATCAAGTATTAAATTATAAAAATATAACCATATGCTATTAATTTAAAATGCTATTAATTTAAAATACTATTAATATTCATGTCTTGGAATGGAATTAATATAGACATATAATATAAAATATAAAATATAAAATATACTCCATAATTATTATTGTAATACAGTAATAGTTAATTAATTTAATATTTTAAACTAAAGTCAAATATTTAATAGATGTAATTAAAACACCCTTTATTAGCATTGGGCTCTTTTCACAGAACTTAACAGAAAAAAGTACTTAATGTAAGACCCAAATATTTATGGTACATAGAGTATTTATGGTGTACATTAAGTGTATGAAGCGTGGAACAAATTATAAACACTAATTATAAACTGGCAAGCTGTTCTGACCTCTGTGCACGCCGCGCAAGGTCAGTGGTGCGCGCCGCGCACCTCACCTGGGACAATTTTCTTGTTTCATTTTTAATTAGAGTTAAATGAGGGGCTTTTTGGTCATTTCACTTGAGGACAGATTTGAGGCCATATCAGCTGAATTGGATCTAGTTTTGGATCATTTTCACATCCATAAACACTCTCATCTATCTTAGAGAGAGAGGAAGAATTCTAGAGAGAGATTTGGGGTTTTGGAGAAGAAGAAGCTTGAATCGATCAAAAGCTCGGGTGTTAAAGTTGTTCATCTCGTTCTTAGCTACATTTTGGTTGTGGTGGTAAGTTCTAACTCCGAATTTCATTATTTGATTTGATATTCAAAGTTAGGGTTTGAACTTGATTTGTAGAGAAACTCATTTAAACTCTTGAAGTGAGTTCATTGATGCTTGTAATCGGGTTCATTGTTGTTGTTGGTGGGTTTTGGGTTGGAAATCGACTTGGCCATGATTAGGGCTTGTAATTGGGTGTAATCACTTAGTTTAGTGATTATGGAAGTATTAGAACCTATTTGGGTGTATTTGGTTGACTAATTTTGAAATAGGTCAAAATTAGGGTTTAGGTGTCAAATTGGGCAAGATGGGTGTTTAACCCTTATGATTGGGCGTAATTGGTGTATTAGGACCATTCTCACTTGTGTTAGCAATTATTGGTTAGTTTGGACTCGTTTTGAGCTCGAAAGTGCATTTCGGTCGAAATTGCACTAAGTGTCATTTTGGGTTGGTTTGTAAATCCACCCTAATTGTGTTGTTGTTATGTGATTAATGGAATAGGTACATTCCATTGGCAATTGCGGATTATACAGTTGCATCCATCAAGATTTCAAGGTGAGTGTAAATATATTATATGCGTATGTATGCATAGGATGGGTGCGGGTTGGTAGAGTGATCCTTGCTCGGATTCACTCTACATGTGATGGGATAATAGATTCTTAGAGTTGAGTCCATGTTGTATGCTTATGCGTTTTGGGTTACCACCCTTGGGGTAGTGAATCTTTGGAGTATACGGATTCACGTTAGCATATTGGGCCAATCCCGTCGATGTTGAGGAGATGAGTCTCGGGTAGTGCGGATTCATGATGACTCGGGTAGTTCGGTCATCTTATTGATGAGGTGGTGAATCTCGGGTAGTACGAATTCACTAAGGCACGGGTAGTTCGGCCAACCTCGGTTGTGGAAGCGGTGAAGGGAGTGAATCTCGGGTAGTGCGAATTCACTCAGGCTCGGGTTGTTTCTGCCAACCTTCATAGGTGTAAGGTTAAGGGGTTAACCTTGGTGTTTTGGTTATTTTGTGTATACGTATATATTTGTTGTATGTTGTAGTTAATCTTGCGGATTTGGCTTGGTGGTACGTTATGTATAGCTTTGCTTAGTTATACACGGTATACGGTATGTGTTTACTATATGTGTTGGTTGTACGTATTCATTTTATGCATATGTATGTATATAGTATATTCTCACTCAATAAGCATTAGCTTACCTTCTCGTTGTTTACATTTTTATAGATTCACGTGGAGGTGGAGGCTCGGGTAAGCATGGGAACTAGTGACTTGCGTAGCTTGCTTTAGAAGACGTGTTTTTGGATTGATTAGGATTGGGTAGCGTATCCCCAATCACCATGCTCGATCTTTATTATGTGTTAAACTCATGTGGTCGAAAATTGTATTTTGTGCGTAATTCGTAAAACGGGCCGATGTGGGTCCGGTGTCGTAAAACTGGTTTTATTATGAAAATGTGTTAGTTTTACTTACTATAATGTGTTGTGAAAACCGTTTCGTCTAAAAGTGTCGGGAAGTAGGAGATCTTTTTGCCAAAAAAGAAGGAAGTGGACAGGCCACTTTGGAGCGGCGCGCCCCTATATGGAGCGACGCTCCATATGTCTGAAACTGGTATTTAAAAAAAAAATGCTTTTGCGTATTCGGTTGGATAACGGGTTGGGTCGTTACACTTAAATGGTCCATGTGTTTTATATCATATTTCGCCGAAAGTCCCTGAATTTCTATTTTAGCTTGATTGGTCCTTGTGATTTACAAATGTTATGTAGATGGTCCCTCTACCAAACGTCCGTTCAAGTCAACCGTTAAGTATTAGCATTTGCCAAACACATGAGGGTAGTTTTGTCATTTTACCACAAAAAATTACTTGAGTGGTCCATGTGTTTTAAAAAAATTACTTGAGTGGTCCCTGTGTTTCACAAAATATTTCAAGCAGAGTCCTTGTGTTATTTTTGACTTAGGTGGTCCCTGTGTTGTACACAATATTTCATGTGTTTTCGATTCGCGCTTTATATCACGTTTACGATTCACATTTCGGTTCGCGTTTTCGATTCGCATTTTTGATTCGAAATTTCGATTTCATTTCGCGTTATCGATCTCGTTTTGGGTTCGTGTAATGACCCGGACTTTTTCGATCGATCTATACTTATAAGATTAATATTTACATAAATTAAACCTTACCAACATGATAAGCAACCCAAATTGTTGAGACTTATGTTTTTGAAAAGAGATTTACACAACGTTTGACCGTCTAGTTTGACCGATGATATCACGAACTATATAACATATGATAATTATACGTTTGTGTATATATATGTATATATACATATTTAACATGATCTAAGGATGTTTTAATACCTCATTTTGTATTAATAACAATAAGTTATAAGTATATTTTGAAACTACTAACTTAAGTTTTCAAAACAATAACCATACGTAACGTTATTTGATATAAATACTTATAACCTATAATGTTTATACATATATCTTATATATAATGTATTTAATCACTTTTTAAAGACTTAAATACATAAAACAATATAAGTATATTCACAAAAGATAGCTATATTTGAATTCTCATTCCATTTTTCACAAGATTTTCTATACGTATATCTAGAGTATATGTACTCGTATCATACCTAGCTTCTATACGTATTTACTATTGGTATATACACATCAAATCACCACCAACCAGCCCTTGTTCAATGCCTTATGTATAAGGTAACTACTTTTGTTATCTAGTATGACAATTTCACATGATTAAAAGATTTTTTCACAAAATTACAAACTTATACACCTTTTACACCACCATTTATACTCCATTCCATTTTCATTTTACTACACATTTCCTTTAACTAAAACACACACACTTTTAAGAGCCTTAACCTCCATAACCATTCAGCTAATATCCATGAAGATCTATCCATAAAAACATCACTTAAACACCATAAGAAAAACCTTACAAAAACACTTTAAGAATCCTTTCAAGAACACAAGTTTACTTCCAATCTTTCATCCAATTCCATCACTCTTTTGGTTCTAGATCTTTACTCCTCTTTTACAGCAATCTTGTCCAAGTAACTTGAGGTAGTAACTATGTTCATAACCTTATTCGATTCATATATGTATAGCTATCTTATTTTATGGTATAAAATTTTAACAACAAGAACATAGTTTGAATGTTTTCAAACTTGTTTGCAAACTAAATAGATCCTTCTAACTTAACTTTTAAAATACTTCAAGACCTGTAATATTTCATAAATATATGCTAATTTAACAAGGTATAACTTGGTTTTTCAAAGAACACCTTAAAAACTGTTTTTACGACGTCGGAGTGCAACCGGGGGCTGTTTTGGGTTGGATAATTAAAAACCATCTTAAACTTTGAATTGGAGGTTTATTTTCTGGAAAAATGATTTTTACTATGAATATGATAACACATAAAAATTTCATGATTTAACTCAAAGTATAAGTATTTTTAGAAAAATAATCATTTAAGGTTGTTTACATGATGGAAAATGATTAACTTCATAAGTTTCACTAAAGTTTGACCTATGACCTGTGATTTCGAATACAAACTAAGGTATTTAAAGTTCATAGTCTTAAATATGGACTCGATCCAAGGAAGTGGCAAGTTGAACCAACGAAAACGGAGTTGTAACGAAGAAACTACGACCAAAACAAAATCGGATATCCAAGACTAGTTTAGCTACGAAAATAATTGGAGAAAATTAAATAAATCACATCTTTTTAAAATAACATGATATTTTATATATATGTACTCATAATTTAATTTTATATGGTTCAGGATCACCCGTAAACAATACGAGAAGATTAATCATAAGATCTCATGATTGTACGCAACACGTCATTTGACAACACCGGTACTTTATGTACGCAACACGTCATTTGACAACACCGGTACCGTGGGTCAAGATTAATCTCGACCAATACATATACGATGGGGGTTTTATTTATTTCATTGGGGGTTTATTAAACACCTAAAAATGAACCATTAAAATTGAATTACTAACATCGGACTGCTAACTACGGACTAAGAAATTATTAAAAGTATTAAAAGTATAATAAGTATATATATGTGACGATTGTTTTAAAAAGAAAAGGTATTGATATATTATATATGGATAGGTTCGTGATATCAATCGGAGACCAAGTCGAAATTACATATCTTCAAGACAAAAGTGAGTATATAGTCCCACTTTTAAACTCTAAGTATTTCGGGATGAGAATACATGTATTTTATGTTTTACGATATGGACACAAGTAACTGAAAAATATATTCTACGTTGAGTTGTACCACTGGCATACTTCCCTGTAGCTTGGTAACTACTATTTACAGCGGTATTGTAAACGCGAATCCTGTTGATAGATCTATCGGGCCTGACAACCCCAACCGGACTGGACGACCAGTATTCAACGGTTGCACAGTACTTCGTTTTGTGACTACACTTGGTACGGTATAGTAAGATTTCATAATAAAGGGAATATGCGACGTGATTAAATGTTAAGTATGGTTACCAAGTGCTCAACCACTTAGAATATTTTTATTAAAATGTTTATATATGAAATCTTGTGGTCTATATTTATATCGCTGCCGGCATTAAACCTATATCTCACCAACTTTATGTTGACGTTTTAAGCATGTCTATTCTCAGGTGATAATTAGAAGCTTCCGCTGCAACATGTTGAATTTAAGCAAGATCTTGAGTATGCATATTTGTGTCAAAAATAAAACTGCATATCCGAGGAATTGTAATGTAAAATATGCTAGAAATTGTATTGTTATCATCACATGTAAAGTTTGTAAGTCTAAGATTATCGCTAAACGATAATCATCTTTATATTGTCTAAAGCTTGTATTAACATAAGAGTTATGGTTTGTAATGTAAAATAAATGCAGTTGTTCTTTTAAAAATGTCGCATATAGAGGTCAATACCTCGCAATGAAATCATACGTTATCTAACTCGTTCTTATGGTTAAGGACGGGTTATGACAGTTCGTTTTATCGTTTAACAATTTTTCGCATTCTCATTTCGTGTCTTCATTTCATGTTTTCAATTCTCTTTTCCAGCTCGCATTTTTGGTTTCGATTGCGTTTCAACGCGGATTTTCGATTTTAATCCTCGTTATCGCGTTTCCAATACCCGGTATCGTTTCACTTTTTTCGCATTTCCGTTTCGTGTTCTTTTCCGGTTCGAGTTTTTGATTGGCATTTTTGAAAAAAAAATGTGAAACGATACCGGGAATCGGAAACATGATTCGATAACGAGAAGTGAAATCGAAAATCCGCGTTGAAAACGTGAATCGAAAACGCAAACCGAAAAAAGAACTGAAAACGTGAAACGAAAACACGAAACGAAAATGCGAAAAAATGTGAAACGATAAAGCGAACCCAAAACGTGATTCGATAACACGAAATGAAATCGAAAATTTGATTAAAAAATGCGAATCGAAAACGTGCAGCGAAACGTGAATTGTAAACGTGAAATGTAAACATTAATCGAAAACACGTGAAATATTGTGTAAAACACAGGGACCACCTAAGTCAAAAAATAACACAAGGACTCTGCTTGAAATGTTTGGTAAAACACAGGGACCACTTAAGTAATTTTTCGAGGTAAAATGACAAAACTACCCTCATGTGCTTGGCACATGCTAATACTTAATGGTTGACTTGGACGGACGTTTGATAGAGGGACCACTTATGTAACATTTGTAAATTACAAGGACCAATCAAGTCAAAATAGAAATTCAGGGACTTCTGGCGAAATATGATGTAAAACACAGGGGCCATTTAAGTAATTTTTCAACCTAATAATGCTATATGAGAAATATAAATTTGCTACGCGTGAGCATTGCTTGATGTCTCTAGATTACACCATCTTTGCTTCCAAATTATAGTAATTATAATAATAATTATTATTATTATCTTTTATATATATTAAAACAAAGTCCATATTAGTTAATACTTTTAAAAAAACCCTTTAAAATTAAATCCCCACCCTTAAAAAAATTGATCTAACGGATACGATTTGTCTTAACTAGGACCTTACTATCTTAACTAAGGATTTTGTTAAGTTAACTATTTTAACCTTAATTCAATCAGTTTATATCTATTAAAACAAAGTCCATATTAGTTAATACTTTTAAAAAAACCCTTTAAAATTAAATCCCCACCCTTAAAAAAATTGATCTAACGGATACGATTTGTCTTAACTAGGACCTTACTATCTTAACTAAGGATTTTGTTAAGTTAACTATTTTAACCTTAATTCAATCAGTTTATATCTATTAAAACAAAGTCCATATTAGTTAATACTTTTAAAAAAACCCTTTAAAATTAATTCCCCACCCTTAAAAAAATTGATCTAACGGATACGATTTGTCTTAACTAGGACCTTACTATCTTAACTAAGGATTTTGTTAAGTTAACTATTTTAACCTTAATTCAATCAGTTTAAACTTATACCTAACCATCCGTAAACCTCCTCTTCAAACTTTACGGTTACACTTTAAAACTTCCCCTCACAGTTATCACCCTCAAAATTTTATAGCTCCAACCCTAAAATCATTCCGTTCATCACCATCAGAGAATTTGAATGTGAATTGAATCTTCATCCACATCGTAAACTTTCGAATTCACACTGAAATGGAGAAGAACAATTAAATTTTAGAATTTAATTTTGCAATCTAATTCTTCCACATGCTTCTGCCAATTTTTCATATTCTTCATCGTTCATCTTTTAGGTTTGTTTGTTGATGATTTCTCTCTTCCTTCTTCATCGATATTTAGTGTTTCCCTTACTTTTGTTGTGTCAATGGTTGTTGCGCTGGTCACAGGCAAACACCAATTCAATCTGTATTGTCTATATTTTTTGAATTTGATTATTTATAATGATTCAAATTTATGCTTGATAAAACTTAAATCTTCATGAATCATTGTAAAGTCTCAAAGGAAGAGATCGTTGAAGAAATCTAGGTACAATTGTCAAAGGTATTGAAGAATCACAAATTTGGCATCTCTCTTTCCTATTAAAACGTTCGTTCATTTCAGTTTAATTTATTAAAACCGTATATATTATAAACCGTCGAACATTTGTTCCTTTCTTGCTATTTCAATTTACACATTCAATTTATGGTTTCCAGAATGCTTCCTTACAATCTACAAATTCAAAATTGGGGGTCACGATTCGTTACAAGCTAATTTCAGTAAGAAAGAGATCATTCATGTCAGGTATTGTATTTAAATCTTTTTTGCGAACAAGTTTTGAATTTTAGATCTTGGTTGTGTTCTTGTATTTAACTCATTCATTCTTAATTAGTTTTCCTTTTTATTAATTCATTGATTTGTGATATTTATGATATTACGGTATTATTTACTTAAGTTCATACCTGGTTATCACTTGATCTTCAATAACTCAAATCTTATATTTTGGAATAATTTATATTTGGATTTGGATGAGATATATATAAAACAAAAAAGCAACAACCTTTGTTTATCATTCTTGCTTCTTATTTTACTCGAAACCAACTGACAACTATAAACCTCCAAAACATGATTTGGGTTAAAGTCTGGCCTTGAAAGTTCCATATTTCTCTAGCATAATTATAAACTTATTAGCATGTTCTTGCTTTTATAAATTTTGCTGTAGAAGATAAGAAGCAAAGATTTTTTTCTGCCTATGAAATCTAATTGCTACGATATTGATGTCTAATGTATCGATGTATCCATATTTCAAGCTATTTATGAAGATACCATATACATGATTTAAAACCCTAAATTTTGAATCTGTTCGTTACTTTGTTAGTTTAAAATCAAAACCCTAATTTTGTTTCTTTCCTTAAGAACAACAAGAATTACGCCCAATTAACATATTCTGATTATTTACAGCAAATGGTGAAATAGGAATGGTTTGTGACATTGATATTGGCTTTCAAACAAGAATGGTACATCAATGGGTTAGATAACGGCTTGTGCAAGTTCACATTCAAGTTATTAATTTTTTTCATGTGTTTGACATTGATTTTGGGTTGTCATAGGAATGGTAAATGAGTGGGTTGGATAACAGCTGAACAGTAGGCTACAAAGTGCAGTCGCTTTCATATACCTGTACTATGAATCTTTATTCAGGTTTATCTCTAATTTTGCTTTCAAATATCAATAGCAATTAAATTTCATATACCAGTGCCATGTATCTTTATTTAATGTTTATTTATCTTAACTTGTCCATCAATAACCTGATCCGTGTATGCGAATCAAAGTCTCATAACCCCTTTGTATTTCTTATCAATATCCCTTCACTATTATTACATATATATTAGTTAAATCTATGTAAATACTTAGTATTCTTCTTGTGAATGAACAGTGACGAAAAAGTAAGATATGTTGCTTAATGAAGGCATTGGACATATTGTTTTTCGTTCTCGGTGTCATAAAGGCCCTTTATATTATATTTATGCTGAAACTAGGTACATATTCTTTTACATCAGCACTATTACAACTTACAAGCTTATCCCATTAAATATGTATAACGTAGTTTAGTATGGAGAAGCCATAAATGGGCAGCCTATTATCTGTCAAGGCATGTCAGTTTGGTAAATAGCTACGCAAAGTGGGTGGGTCATCTGGGAAAAATGAGAAAGAAGGTCATTGTCCTAACGATATCATGTTTTCTTTTTAATAACTAATATATGTCGTAATATGACTAACTAAGCCTACTTACAATGATTTAGGAGGTTCCGTACATGTGAGGCCAAGCTTGATCCAGTACCCAATTAGCCATCCAAAACAGTTTTTCTTGTAGTAATGATCGCAAAGACAATGACTTCATGTCATCATGGTGTGGCTAGCATACAGATTATTGCTCTCTTACTGGTACACCAATACTAGCTTAGCAATATAAATTCTGATATAATTCAATATAAAGCTATGTTTAACGACGATATTCACCTTCAGCTTTTTTGTTGTATAAAGTAGAGGTGGAAATATGGTAGGGTAAGGCCGGTGGAATGATGGGTCAGAACAGTAATTTCTATCTATATACAGTAACAGTGGAGTAATTTCTATCTATATACAGTACAATAGGTTGATTTCATTATAAAGTTCTTAAACCTTTTTATCAGTACTATGATGATACTTAAGTAGCAGTTATGTGATGATAATTTCATTTATATATTTTTAATTACTCATTATTTTATAATGGGTTTGTAAACAATCAGTACCATTTTCAAAATAATTACTAATTAAAGAACGCATAATGTAATTAATAATTACTAATTGGGCTAATAAACTACAGCTACTTGGTTTCATCAATAAAAATTTGGGCTAATTTGCAACTATATTCACTATTACTGTTTGGTATTTGATCGAAATCATATTGTTTGAGGATTTAACTATCTATTAATGTTAATATGTGTAAAAACGAAATGATGGATTTCAGCATATATAATAGGATTTGGCATCCTATGGTCAGTACCTCCCTATTCTGTATTTTTATTTACTTTGTTGCTGTTATTGTTGTTTATTCACCATATAGGTTTTTAACAACTTTTTTTTTCCCATATGTTTAAACAAATTTGCTTCACCGTATAGTTTTTTTCTTTCAAATGCCAGAGGTCTTCTATAAGTCAGGTAATGCATATGAGGCTTCCATCTCTTCACTATACATTCAACCCTCTATGACAAAAAATTTTCTTGTGATTTCTGATTTTGACTTCCAGGTTAATTGATCTATTGGAGTCACAAATTTCTACTTGCGAAACACTTGGGGTTAAATAGGTTTATGATGAGTTCTTATGAAGAATCAACTCCGTTGGAAGTGAGTTATTAAACCCATTTTAGATATCGTATTTGCGTACTTTAATTTTTGTAGATGTTTTCTTAAACAGCTATGAGTTATACATAATATGTATAGAGGTCATTACTATAGACTTAATATGTGTTTGTTAATTGAATATTATTCGGGGCCCCTAATGCTGATATATATTAATTTATTTATGCGTTATTTGAATATGCGGTTTCCAAATTTAACCATGTTATTTGTACTGCTATTGTATACTATATATTTTAGTGTATGAATACTCAAAGTAAACTTTAATTTTTTTTGTTCGCGGTCTGTTATTAAGTAGAGATATGGGCAGGATGCAACATATGTTGGTAATGAAGGTGGTTTTGCTCCTAATCAGGTAATCATGGTTTCCCAGTTTCATATATCACTTTGTGCACCGGTTTAATTTTCTAGCATAACTTATTAGCAACTTCTAACATGATAATGTGTGTTTGAGGTTTTAGAAAACAAGGAGGGCCTTGAGTTGCTCAATACAGCCATAGCTCAAGCTGGTTACACAGGAAATGTGACTACTTTAAATCGCTCAACGCAGAAATTATAACTTTCGTTAACAATTATAACCGAATTACATGATCTGGCAAATTTTATCAATTGACTAAAAAATGGTCCAATTCGTGGTGATATGATATTTCAAGAGTACTAATTATTTTATAGTGAATCAAGATTCGGTTTATATTTCAAGAGTACAACTCAAAGATCTTTACAAGTCCTTTGTACTTTTGTAGCCACCCTATTGTGTCCATTGAAGATCCATTTGAGCAAGATTATATAGATGCACTATGGAAAAATTACCTGAGAATGTCGTGACAAAGTACATGTTGTTGGATACGATCTTTAGATCACTAACCCTACAGTTATAATTGTTGCTTGTAGTAGTGTAATACTTAAACTTGTCAGAACTATGACCATTTGACCTAAATTACATATTTAATTGTGTTGCAGAGAGTTAAGGTGACCTAAATTTGACCATTTGACCTAAATTACATATATAATATGCAAAATATGTACAATTTCGTTGGCCCTGTTATAGCCTTATATCGTCATTATCTTTGTATTTTTCTGTATTTTTTTTCACTACGTATGTTACGATTATCTTCTGTTATACACTTGTATTTTCATTATATATATATATATATATATATATATATATATATATATATATATATATATATATATTCTATTTTCTTTGTCATTGTTTCTTTTATATAGTTTTTGATTTGTAGCTAATATAAACACAGTTTGTTTATGTTTATATTAGCAAGTTTAGTAGCCAGTAGTTCCTATCGCTCAAAGAGCCAGTAGTTCCTATCGCCAGTAGTTCCTATCGCTCAAAGAGCCAAAAAAAGGTTATGATTTGCAACTGCAACAATGTGAGCCTGAAAGGAATTACGGTCGAGATTAATGCCTTACAGGTAAAAGTTATATTCAATCAGTTTCGATTATCCTTCTTTAGAGGTATTTTTTATACGTATTAAAAATATTTCAGTTAATCATTTTGCATCATTTTGCCTTTCATGCTAGAGCAGAACTACCTTTAACTTACCAAATCGCATTCGATGTCACTTGCCTCTGCATGGAAGAAAAGATTAGCCTATACCAAAAATGTTATAGATCGAAATTCTTAAAAGATATTACCAGTATTATCCAATAACTTGATGATGTTAGTATTATATTGCTAAAACTGTTAAAAACATTTTTAACTTATATCATGACATGTGTTTTTTTTTTTTTTTTTTGCATCATGATAATATCCCAAATGGTAGATAAGCCAAATGTTCACCCTACATAGAGCCATCAGGTTACCTTATTAGAATAAGGTTGGATCTGAAATGGGAAATTGACACTGCAATGACCCTCACTTTAATAGATCTATTCGCGATTGGAACTTTGGAACTTTTACTTGCCAAAAAACTTATAGGTATTGGTGTCTTGACTCTTGAATCTGTAAGTGTATGAGCTATGTGAATATCACACACTTTTGTAGTTATAGTTCTGTCTTTTTATAATATCTGGATATGGATAGGATGTGATTCGCCATGAATAACGATATGGAATACTTGGTGGATGGTTTGGGTGAGCATGGTAGTTATCCAGTTGTAACAAAGGTATGATGGTACTTGTCTCTAATTTTTTAATTAATTATATCCTTATGCCTTTTTATTGGATTTTTATATAATTTAAATTAAATGTTATGACCAAGGATGCCCAATATTATTACATATGCAGACTGTCTTTTTGAAAATGTTGATGATCTTCATTGACCTCAAAGTATTAAGGAGATGCAGAGAAATTTGATTGCAAAAATAAGAAGTAGCCGAAGAGGAGTTTTAATTTTGTGTTTTGAGTAGAAAAATGGTCAAGAAACAGATGTAAAAAAGGTACTAAACATCATCAATTACAACAAGCACCTCATTTTCTATAGTTTTTATATGTTGTTTGTAAGGTTTGTCAAGTTGTGTAAACTTGATACAGGTTGCTAAGTATAAGGTTAATTTCTTTATTTTTTTAAAATCCAACAAACTTACGTTTTTTTTTTTTGTTTCTTTATCAGTTGTAAACAACCTACATTTGTTGATGAGATATATTTTCATAATGATAATTGATATTTAACAATTCTCACTATTAGAAAATTTACAATCATTTTATGCCGAAGTTTTCTAACTTGCCAATTGTCATTGACATGTTAAATGATTTACATGTACAAATTTTCGCTAAGTTATCCGTGACCACCACTAAATATTCTTCATTAACATGATTCAAACTTGATACCTCTTTGCAAGGAATTCATGGCCCCAACCATTGGACTATCTTGTGGTGGTTAATACGGAGTATTTGTTACAACTATAAACATTTATTTCATTCCTTTTTGATGTATCAATAATATAATTTACAAAAATTATACCTAGCTACACACACTAATAATTTGCTGGTTAGAACCATTAAGGCCCAATGTCAGCCACTTGATGTCATTAATTATAATTTTTGTTATTTATTTACATCGTCTGATACTAATATCTAATTACATCCCACAACGTCGCTTCTCTTCCCCATGAAATCTTAGTAATTAATGACTATGTTGGTTGTAATTTGTAAGTAATGAACATGGCAGTAGCCTAATGAAACTCCATAAGCAATGTGGATAGTATGTGTTACAATGTCTTATGTATATTAAATACTAAGTAGTTAGTGACAAATCCATTTACAAATTTTCTTAACCGAACCCGCAAGGTTACGGGTATTAAACTAGTTATTATTATAGTAATACAATAATACAGAGTAATTCAAAGCTTCCTCCCAAAAATTATGCATGTATTTTAACTACAATATATTTACATCTTCTCCTCTTTTTACCTATTCAGCATTGTCTATATTTCTTGGATTCGAATTTAATTATGTGCTTAACCAAGGTTAGTATTTCATGTTTTTGTTTTTAATCCTTTTCATAAAAAATTTAGTCGGGTTGATTTTTTTTTTCAACTTTGAGATCATAAAAAAATAAAGCGAACTTGATGATTTGGTTTTTCAATATTCCGACTTTCTTTATTTAAACGGGTTTTTGTTGCATTTTCTTATGGTAGTTCAAGAGGTGGAACTTTAAAATGGATAATAAACTAGATTGTGTTTAATAAAGGTGTTTGATGAAGTGGATAATGAATCATGAATGGTTAACGGAGTATCTAAGAGAAAGGTATAAATTTCAATATTTCATAGATAACAAAGTAGTGATTGTGATGATATCATAGATATTAAGAGTCAAATGTATCCCTGAAATAAATTTGTTGATTTGTTGTGTTGTGTTTAACGTGTCCGATTCTTTTATGTTTTTGTTTAGGTTCTGTATATATTGGCATGTACAGTGAAGCCTACTATTTCATTCTCGTTTTATTTTAACTTTATTTGGACAGGTTTATTTTTTTAATTGTAAAAGTAAGCTAAAGTGTTAGTAATGTGATACGAAGAAATTTTGGAAGGAGTTTTATATTTGCTTGGTTCCCTATATGATGTTTTTTATGATGATAATGCCAATATATGATTTGATTTATTATTATTTTGTAGATCAGATTATTAAGTCAATATTCATTAAATACTTCTTAAATGAAGTCTGTGTTATAATTCAGTAGGCTTATAACTACCTTTAGTGGTTTGATTCTTGATGTTATAATTCAGTAGGCTTATAACTACCTTTAGTGATTTGATTCTTGATTTAGAATACTACTAATGAAGTGTAAGAACAAAGATGATAATGGAGAGAAAGAAAGAAACACTTTGTAAGTGTGAGAAATGGTGCAAGTTTAATGCTTGCATTCATGAGTATTTATAGCCTAAAATCTCAATATAAAAATACATACTTTGTGCACCAAAATTGACTATATGTATACACCAAAATTGACTATCCATATCTATATTATTATTATTATTATAACACTCCCCCTTGGATAGCAATTTTATTTTGTTGAAGATCAACTATAAATTACTGCCTCGTTAAAAACCTTGCTAAAGAAAACCCAGTGGGAAAAAACTTTAGCTAAGGGAAAAAGAGTGCAGCATGGAGTTGACTCCCCCTCAAGTAGACATCGCTTCAGCTGTTACATCTTTTGAACATGTCTCATGCCAATGTTATGAACGTGTGTTCTGAAAATAGCAGTTGGAAGTGCTTTCGTGAAAAGATCAGCAGAGTTTTTGCTAGATTGCACATATCTCATTTCAATCTGGTTGTCCTTAATGAGATTTTGAGTGTATGAGAAGAATCTAGGTGGTATGTGTTTTGTTCGGTCACTTTTGATATACCCTTCTTTCATCTGTGCTATGCAAGCTGCATTATCTTCATAGATAGTTGTTGGACTTTTATCGCGTTCTAGTCCACAAGAATCAGTAATGAGTTGTGTCATTGATCTCAACCAAAAACATTCTCGAGTAGCTTCATGTAATGCAATCACTTCGGCATGATTTGACGATGTAGCAACAAGTGTTTGTTTTTGAGAACGCCATGATATTGCAGTACCTCCATTTAGGAATACATATCCAGTTTGAGATTTAGCTTTATGTGGATCAGATAAATAACCTGCATCTGCATAACCAACCAAATCTTGTTTTGATTCGTTAGAATAAAATAATCCTAAATCAGTAGTTCCTCGAAGGTATCGAAATATGTGTTTGATCCCATTCCAGTGTCTTTTGGTAGGAGCAGAGCTGAACCTTGCCAACAAATTAACTGCAAAAGAAATGTCAGGTCTTGTACAATTTGTAAGATACATAAGAGCTCCAATTGCACTAAGATATGGTACTTCTGGTCCAAGAATGTCTTCTTGATCTTCACATGGACGAAATGGATCAGCTTCAACATTGAGTGATCTAACAACCATAGGAGTACTTAATGGTTTTGCCTTGTCCATATTGAAACGTTTCAAAATCTTTTCAGTATATGTTGTTTGATGTACAAGTAAACCATTAGGCATATGCTCAATTTGTAAACCAAGGCAATACTTGGTTTTTCCGAGATCTTTCATTTCAAATTCTTTCTTTAGAAATTGAATGGCTTCATGGATCTCTTTATTTGTACCTATGATGTTAAGATCATCAACATAAACAGCTATGATCACATATCCGGATGTTGTTTTCTTAATGAAAACACAAGGGCAAGTAAGATTATTTGTATACCCTTTGCTTATCAAGTAATCACTTAATCGGTTATACCACATACGTCCCGATTGTTTTAACCCATATAAAGATCTTTGTAATTTAATCGAATACATTTCTTTGGGTTTTGCATTTGATGCTTCTGGTACCTTAAATCCTTCAGGTATCTTCATATATATATCACTATCAAGTGATCCATATAGATAAGCAGTCACAACATCCATGAGATGCATTTCTAAATTTTTAGAAACTGCCAGACTGATTAAGTACCTAAAAGTAATTGCATCCATAACAGGAGAATAAGTTTCTTCATAATCAATTCCCGGTCTTTGAGAAAAACCTTGAGCTACAAGTCTAGCTTTATACCTTGTAACTTCATTTTTCTCATTTCTTTTTCGGACAAAAATCCATCTGTATCCTACAGGTTTCACATCTTTAGGAGTGAGAATGATGGATCCGAAAACTTTTCTTTTATTGAGTGATTCTAATTCAGCTCGTATTGCTTCTTTCCATTGAGCCCAATCATGTCTATTTTGACATTCAACCATAGATGTTGGTTCTGGATCATCATCATTATTCATGATGTCATATGCAACATTAAATGAAAATTTCTCATCAAGATTTTTCATTTCATTTCGGTTCCATAATATTTTTGAATATGCATAATTGATTGCAATTTCTGTATTGACATCATCAATCTCCTCTGCAGTAGGAGTACTGATTTGTGGTTCTTCTTGAACACTTTCTTTTACTTCATTATCAGCTGATTTTCTTTTTCGAGGATTTTTATCCTTTGAACCGATTGGTCTTCACGTTTCTGACGTGGCAAAGATTCATGAGTGACGTTATTGCCAGCTTTTGGAATTTCAATTCGAGCTGGAGTATTTACTGCTGGTATATATGATTTTGTCACCGTTTTTGTATCTGTAAATGCATCAGGCAATTGATTTGCAAGTTCTTGTATATGCATTATCTTTTGAACTTCTGTCTCGCATTCTTTTGTGCGAGGATCAAGATACTTTAATTGAGGTTCACACCATGAAACATCATTTTCTTTATTTTTCATTTCTCCCCCTAATCTAGGGAACAATGTTTCATTAAAATGACAATCAGCAAAACGTGCTGTAAAAACGTCACCTGTCATAGGTTCAATATACCTTAATATTGAAGATGTTTCATATCCAACATATATTCCCAACCTCCTTTGAGGACCCATTTTTGTACGTTGTGGTGTCGCAATTGGAACATACACTGCACAACCAAATGTTCTAAGATGGGAAATATTTGGCTCTTGACCAAAAGCAAGTTGTAGGGGGGAATATTTATGACTTGCACTTGGTCTGATGCGAATCAATGCAGCAGCATGTAAAATTGCATGACCCCATATAGATACAGGGAGTTTTGTTCTCATTATCAATGGTCTAGCGATTAACTGTAAACGTTTAATCAATGACTCGGCTAAACCATTTTGTGTATGCACATGAGCAACAGAATGTTCAACAACAATTCCTATAGACATGCAATAGTCATTAAATGCTTGAGATGTAAATTCACCAGCATTATCAAGTCTCACCCTTTTAATGGTGTAATCAGGAAAATGAGCTCTCAATTTAATAATTTGGGCAAGAAATTTTGCAAATGCCACATTACGGCTTGATAACAGACAAACATGAGACCATCTGCTAGATGCGTCTATTAGAACCATGAAATATCTAAATGGTCCACATGGTGGATGAATTGGTCCACATATATCACCTTGAATTCTTTCAAGAAACATTGGTGATTCTTTCTCAACCTTAAGTGGTGAGGGTCTAGTTATCAATTTTCCAAGAGAGCAAGATGTACATGGAACCATTGTATCATGATGGATTTTTCTATCCTTTAATGGATGTCCATGAGTACATTCAATAATCCTTTTCATCATTGTTGATCCTGGATGGCCTAATCTGTTATGCCATAAACTGAATACACCAGGATCAATATATTTTTTGTTAACTACCATATGTATTTCTGGTACATTTATATGTGTATAATGTAATCCAGAACTAAGTCTTGGCAGTTTTTCAACCACATGACTCTTGTCAGTGATACTTAAATATTTCTCATTTTCTGTTGTCACTGACTGATAATCATACCCGTTAAGGTATATGTCGGAGAAACTCAATAAATTTCTGCTTGACTTGGGAGAAAATAAGGCATCATTTATTAAAAATTTTGTACCATTTGGTAGTATGAAATTTGCCTTTCCTATCCCTTTTATCAAGTTAGCAGGTCCTGATATTGTATGTATAGTTCCTTCCGTTGGTTTTAGATCAATAAAATATTTCTCGGATTTAAGTATAGTGTGTGTAGTTCCACTGTCTGCTATACAGAGATCTCCACCACTTGATTGATGTTGTATTCCAGCAAAATTCATATTGAACTTCATATATAAGAAATAAATAGTGAGTACATTAATATTACACAATATTTTAAACGCAAATAGATAGTACTGAAACATTTAGCAAACATAATGACAAAGACAGACGATATTAAATCGTTTATTTTTCAAAAGACACACAACTTAAACATTCAAGAAATCTTCATATAAATCAGATGGTTTCTCAGTGACTGTTGGATCAATATTATCCACAAAATTTACTTCCTTTTCTTTACCTTTCAGCGAATCCTGATACATCTTAACAAGATGTTTAGATGTTCGGCAAGTATTAGCCCAGTGGCCCATTCTACCACATCTGTAGCAAGATTCTTCAGAATTTTTAGAAGAATTTTCTTCAACATCTTGTTTAATGGGCTTGTTTTGTGGTTGATATTTATATTTTCGTGGATTACTATTTCTTTGACCACCACGGCCACGACCACGACCACGTCCACGCCCATTACCATTACCATAAGGATGGTTTCTACCATAGTTATAGCTTTTGGCATTATGATGGTGATGGTTATTATAACCACGACCTTGCCCGCGTCCTTGTCCCTGTTTATAATTATTTGCAGTATTTGCTTCAGGGATTGCAAGTGTACCAGTAGGACGGGATTGCTGATTTTTCATTAATAGCTCATCATTTTGCTCTGCAACTAAGAGATATGAATTAAGTTCAGGATATGTTTTGAACTTTAGCATTCTCAAATTTCTTTGCACTGTGATGTTTGCAGCATTCATTGTGGAGAAAGTTTTCTCCATCATGTCTGCATCACTAATTTCATGTCCACAGAATTTAAGTTGTGAACATGTATTATACAGAGCTGAGCTGTATTCATTTACTTTCTTAAAGTCTTGGAACCTTAATGTTCTCCATTGTTCCATTGCAGCTGGAAGTAAAATTTCTCTTTGATTATTGAATCTGCTTTTGAGACCTTCCCATAAAACATGGGGATCTTCTACAGTCACATAATTATTTTGTAAGCATTCATCAATATGTTGATGAATAAAGCAACATGCCGTAGCTTGTTCTTTTTCAGAACAAGTGTTGTTTTCATTTATGGTTTCAAGAATGCCCATTGATTTAAGATGCATTTTTACTTTTATAACCCATGGCATGTAGTTGTTTCCAGTTGATTCTAAAGGAGTAAATTTAAGCTTTTCCAGATTCGACATTTTCTATTATCAAAAATTAAAACAAACATCATGATAAATTAGAGTCAATTTATATTCATAAGTATATAAACATTAAACATAAATTTAATATAACATAAATGATAAGTAGGTGACAGTGTCGACCATGTGTAAGCAATCATAAATAAATGTTATATAACAAAAATATAAATATTAGTAAACATAAATGAAAATTTGGCGACAGTGTCGACCATATATTTTTTCAGGTGGTATAACCGACCTATATCATTCTGGTGGTATAACCGACCATATATCATTTTGGTGGTATAACCGACCATATATCATTTTGGTGGTATAACCGACCATATATCATTTTGGTGGTATAACCGACCATATATCATTTTGGTGGTATAACCGACCATATATCATTTTGGTGGCAGAGCCAACCATATTTAGTATTAAGATTATCGTGCTGATAACGTGTTATAATTCAGTAGGCTTATAACTACCTTTAGTGGTTTGATTCTTGATGTTATAATTCAGTAGGCTTATAACTACCTTTAGTGATTTGATTCTTGATTTAGAATACTACTAATGAAGTGTAAGAACAAAGATGATAATGGAGAGAAAGAAAGAAACACTTTGTAAGTGTGAGAAATGGTGCAAGTTTAATGCTTGCATTCATGAGTATTTATAGCCTAAAATCTCAATATAAAAATACATACTTTGTGCACCAAAATTGACTATATGTATACACCAAAATTGACTATCCATATCTATATTATTATTATTATTATAACAGTCTGTTATCTATGTTTAAAGTTTGAATTTGATTTGTTTGTAAGACAATTCTTAACCATGATGTTATGTCATGGTATCACTAACTGCCACATCAGCACTTGCTTCCGATCACTAACCAAAGATTAACTCTAAGACTAACTGCTAACAACCATGACATACTCATCACACACTTCTTCACACCCAATAAATTAATTAATTATTTACATGTACAAGTTTAAAAGCATTATGTACAACAAAAAAGTGATTCACTTTTTCATTAAACGAAAATTCCAACTACGGTGGTCCAACAACTAAGCAACCACATTTTGCTAATATTGGTGTTAGTGGTTGGCGGATCCAACCACGGAACCGATAAGATTTGCCTAATTTTGAACCATAATTGTTGAGAGGAATGACCACAACCATTGATTCATTTTCTTTTCAAAATCAAGGTATTCGAATTAATCTAATTTCATATTTCATATTGTAAGGATTTAGGACCCAAACAAGACAAGTGATTGATCATAATCACTAACCCACGAACGACAAACGAATAATTAAAGCATAACGATAAATGAAAGCATAAAACGACACGAGATTTAACGTGGTTATATCCCAACTCCAAAACACGGAGAATAGTTTACTCCACGGACGCAAACCAGAGATTTTTCACTATTTATTTCGTGCACACATGTTAGGGTTATAATAGGGTGTTTATATAGGCAAATCTAAACAAGGAAACAACTTAAAGAGCAAGAAAACGCGTTTTTCCTCGTAAGGCTCCCGGATAGGCTTAAGCCGCGTCGTGGCTAGAGGAGCCGCGTCGTGGCTTAAAGCATGATCTCGAAACAGAAAATTCCAAGTGTTAAGCCACGTCGTGGCTGGAGGAGTTGCGTCGTGGCTTAAGGCATGATTTCAGAACAACATTTTTTACAACTTTCGAACCTCATCCATGTGTTGAGCCATGACACGCTTTAACATTAAAATAAATTTTTTCTTGTTGTTTTGATATCCTTTACACATCCAACACATATATGGTATTAATTGAATTTAGTAATGTCAAAAGAAAATTTCAAAATATTATTATATATTTGATTTAAGCAACACGTGAATTCACAAGTCTTTTAACTAGTATATTTTACTTTTGTGTACTCTACTTAACCGTATTAATCCGTGTCTGTTTCCGTACCTTTCCATCCACCACATGATTATCTTAGGGTACCAATCACTTGGTGTCAGTGATGTTTTAACTTACTGTAAAAATCTTATCTTATCGTTTCTAATGTCATAAAGTGAAATTTTGTAAAGAATGATTTAAACATGAAAGCTCATGTAATGCATGATCTTAGTACACGTGTTCTTGTGGAGTATCTTGTAGGATCGTGTAAACAGGATTAAACGATCTTAGATTCAATAACAAGTGAGGAAAATCTCGTTATTGGGTTTTATACTCAAAACTCAATGAAAACCTTTGATCTTAATGATAAAATCGACTTAGATATGTTAAAGATCGACTATATTGAATGCTAGAGCACCAGGGAATCGCATTGTATGTGTAGTATATGCTAGGATTCGTAACCCTAACAATGACCCAGAAATCCCCTTTAAATATACACATCACGTTGCAATCGTGCGGTTTCACCTTGCAACCGTGCGGTTGCCTGTCTAACCGTGCGGTTGCATACCACCAGAGAAAGCTAAATGATTAAGCTTATTAACTTGATCATAATGAACTCGGGGACTAATTTATGCACCAACAAACTCCCCCTAGGACCCAGTTCATTATCTAAAATCACATTATATACTTTCCCTGCAAAACAACTAAACACACATTCAACACATTCAATAATATGAAAATTAAGACGTTAAAATCAAGTTATTACAACCAAATTGAACTAAATCCAAAAGAAAACATTCAAGTTCACAGTTCATGAAAACAAGAGCATAAGATAGACATTAAGCATGGATATCATAAGCAAAGCAGGATAACCTAGTCATATATTACACAAAATCAAACATCCCAGTCCATAACGTTTACATCATACCTACCATCAAACGATAATCTAAAAGATAGTCACCAATATTACAAACTAACAAAGTTTCACCAAATGATTACTAAATACCATAATTATCACCAAACAAACACCTAAGCTGCATACAGAACTTCAGCTTCGACTTCCTCCTCATCAGTTGGATGCACCAATTCATCATCATCACCAAAGAAATTGTTCAACAAAAAACCATAAGGCAAACCTCGATCAGCAGACTCAGGCAGCCCTACCATCCTTTTCGCTACAACATAAGCAAAGTTGAAGGGAATTTGACTAATCAGGCACATTAACATCAGAACCTCAGTCACGGTCAGCTCTAAATCATCCCCATATCTAAACATAACATTTCTCTTGATGATTCTCATCATCTGTCTGTATTCATCCAGAATGTTTTCCTCTCGGATGATTACCGGCCCCCTTCTCGGCCACTTGAACCCAGATTTACACAAGCCAGAGACAAAACCAAATGAAGAAAACAAGATTCCAGTTGCAGAACTCCTTGGAGTAGTGTTTATATCCATGCTCATGCTAAAGAACTTGAAATCACCATCAGGTATATCTAGTATCTCAGCAAACTCTTCTAGAGTCCAATCATAGGGATACCCAAACAGATTAAAATGAATACATTTTTCCTTTCGCTCATTAAACTCGTAATTGGCATAGAACTCTCTGATAAGCTTAGGATAATAAGTCCTATCTCTATTCAGAAAGGCTCCAGCACTTATCCCTCTCCAGTAATCAGTAAAACCTGGCTGAGCTCTCACACGACACCCTGTGAGAATGGCATGACCAGCAACCAAATTTCTTCTCTGAGTAATAGCAGTCTCAGTTTCACTTTGGGAAATCCTACGTGACGCTCTGTTCGCCATAGCATGAAACTATAACACACAATACTCAACAGTGGTTAAAGCAACACATAGATCTTACAATTTAAAACACAAAAATTTATTAACTGGGACTTTAGATCTGCTGTGCAACCGTGCGGATGCACATACTTATACTCGGTTGCAAGTACAACCGTGCGGTTGTAGGGTGCAACCGTGCGGTTGCATTCATCCGAACTGTTAGGGTTTTCAAAACCCAAATCCACCAAACCGAGTATTGATCATCAAATAAATCATTGTAATAGCATCTAATATCTCCGATTAGCATGTTTAAAACAACAATTTCAGTTAAAACACATCAACACTCCCTGTATTAATCTTAAGTTCATAAAAAATAAAAACTAATTAAAACTAGAGATGTAATGGATGAAATAGAACCTGTTGAAGATCAAATTGATGAGAAACACCAGTAGAATCAAAAAAACGAGATCAAAAGCTCCCCTTAACACTTTGCAATTTTAGATGAATTTAACACTTAACCAAATGAGAGCACAAGCAACCCACGGTTCTGAGTCTGGGTATTTATACCTGCCCTGCAACAGTGCGGTTGCAGGGTTGTATCCGGCCCAAAAATACGTAACCGTGCGGTTGCAATATGTAACCATAAGGTTAGATTTTAAGTCTAAAACCCCTTAAATTTCACTTATTCGGGCGGTTACATAGTGTAACCGTGCGGTTGCATTGTGTAACCGTCCGGTTGCAGTAAAATTATTATCATTTTAATTTTCTAATTCTCGTTTCATCTAACACTAATTCTCAACCAATTTAACTCGCTTATGTAAATCAGTCCATAAAATCTCAACTTTACTCATCTTTTCCAGATCCAAAAGTATTTTAACCTAAGTCAAATAAATGAATACCCGACTTAATAAACTTTTCATTTTACGGATCTCTTCTACTAACACTTACACACTTGCTTACTCCTCCTGGTCCACACATACAGAGTTTCTGAAGTAACCACCAAATGATATGCAAAATATACAGTATGAAACATGCAAAAATATTAAAATACAATAAAACTTTTTGTCTTTTTCATTTTATAATGCAAACAATGGAAAAAATAAAATAAAGTAATGCAAGCATATACATTATGATGAATTAAATCAACAAACTAACTGCCTAGTGGATATCATAAGCAGGAGCAAACTACATATCTAACCTAGTATAAACACATATTTTTGTGAGAAGATGAGTCAATCAACATTTTTTTTGGGAACAGAACTGAACTATATTCTGCAATAGTTAACATCGTTAAATTCATTCATTCAGCACTTATTGTTCCATTTAGATTATCAAGTACTTACACTTTTAGTCTTTGAAAATCAATAAACCTATCAGACTTTCCTCCCAGACTTTTTGATAATCACTTACACACATGGGTAAATAATCTTAAACTTAGTCCTCACTTGAGATCGCACAAATTTTTTATATAGTCAATTGAGCACAATATATTGACGCTGTCCGCTATCACCTTGATGTACTTTCGATTTGATTGAACAGGAACATCTCATGATGTTTCTAGCAACCCTGTCATCCATGAGCTTCTACCTTAAACTTATACCTTTCGATTCAGAAAGCTTTGTTTATCTCAATTTTATTGCATACTCCGTAAGAACACAGTTACCAGTTGCTATAAACCCCATGCTTGAGCGGAAAGCTAATAATGATGGAATGAAATGATGATTTTGGGAGTGATGGAATTCTTAATCAGAATACCCTCCAGAAGATATCCCCAGCTATCTAGATCAATCGACACAACCCATATCACATACAATAGATGTAACGTCCCTTCAAATGATAAGCAAAGACCTGCTAAAATCATGACTTCCCGGACAAACAGAATGATTTGAGTTTTCTAGATCTGAAACTCTGGCACTTCTCCCCCTCTGATATAGATAACTTAAATTGTTCTGATCATCATAGCTTTTGATCATCTTTCACAAGAAGAATTTAAATTTCTGATAGACACGAAGTCTGTACCATTTAATAGCATGAACTCTTTGTAGTTGCTGTGGTGCATCATCGTTAATTCTTCGAAACTATATATACATGAATAAATAACCAATAACATAATCCACTCGTTTTTTATTTTAATTTTTTTTTTTTTGGATTTTCTGATGTGGCTCTTTTGCTTTTGCAAACTTAAACATAAATGAAGATAAACTTGAAATGAAATAACAAATACAACTTTGATGATGATGCACCACACTTAGAGATGAACCACACCGTAACATTAATCTTTGGCGTTGAAGCAGTCTCCTTTAAATACTTTCTCAAACCGATGAAATGCCTGTGATACAGAATTGCACTTTTCGATCCGTTCATAGTTAGAATACCCCCTTTGGATACCTGACTAACCTAAGGTGTTCCATCCCAAGCAATAAATGTAAATAGAAACTGGTATAGGTTCGAACAGAGTAAACTCACCTTGTGGACTTACTTGGAAATCCTTCACTAGAGTATAAATCGTAGTAGGGGAGACCTCAACCGTCTGTTGAGTTCCTGAACAATCATTTCTCAATACATTCTCAGTGATAGGTAGGTGACTACCGTCAACCGCTGTAAACCTTTTCGCGATTTTCTTGCCAAGATTATTTACTTTATGCACAAGTGATCCTCTCATTCCAAAATTCAATCCTCCAAATTTATCAACATTCATTAACTAATCATGAAATACTTAATTTTTACATAGAACGATTAACATGTAAGTCCAGTAATACAATCATTTCCCATTTTCACATAACAACTTCTCAGTTTCTGATTTTTCTGATTTTTATGGATTTTTCATTTTTCAATGTTTTTGTATTTTCTGATGAAGCAATTTTCTCAACTATTCTATTTAACATAAAGCAAATAAACACAATCTTTTTGTTTTTTTTCAATTTAAAAATGCAAAACAGAAAATAAAATGATCATGCAAAACAGAAAAATAAACTAAGTAGCATGCAAAAATGATGTAGAATGCAAAATATACAAATGATACAGATTGGATGCTTACTTCAATAACTCCTTGTAGGACACAACCTCCACCCTATCTTTCACACCTAACACATTTAATAGGAATAGGAATAGGAAACGGGGTCTATCAAACGCTTTCGTAAACAAGTCAGCCCTTTGGGTTGTTGTACCTATTTGTAGGACATCTATTAGTTTCTTTTCATAACAGTCCCTAATGAAATGGTACTTGATCCCTATGTGTTTGGTCTTAGAATGATTAACAGGATTCTTAGTAACATCAATAGCAGCAGTATTATCAACATATATAGGAGTGTTAGAAATTTTCAAACCGTAGTCCCGAAGTTGTTGTTGAATCCAGACAACTTGAGAAGTACAACTTGCCGCTGCAATATATTCAGCCTCACACGTCGATTATGCGACTGCCGTTTGTTTCTTACACGGCCAACTTATCAACCTGCTACCTAGAAACTGACAACCTCCCGAGGTTGATTTGAAGTCTCTCTTACAACCCCCATAATCAGAATCACTAAAAGCCGTTAGATCGAACCCATCATTTCTAGGATACCATAAGCCCAAACTTGGAGTTCTCTTTAGATAACGCATGATCTTCTTTGCTGCTAACATATGATTCACATTCGGTTGTGCCTGGTAACGAGCACACAAACAAGTAGCAAACATGATATCTGGGCGAGACGCTGTAAGATACATTAAAGAACCAATAATAGCCCTGTAAAGAGTCGGATTGACTTTCTGCCCTGTATTTTCTGGTGTAATCCCGTGATTCACCGACAGAGGATTCTTGGCAATTCGTTCATCTTCCATCTTGAACCGGCTCAAGATGTCAGCTACATACTTTGACTGATGTAGAAAAATGCCCTTTTCAGTTTGATCAGCCTGCAACCCTAAGAAGAAATTAATGGCCCCTAGTGAACTCATCTTAAACCGTTTTTGCATTACGTCCTGAAACTCATCAACCATTTTCTGATCGGTTGACCCAAAGATGATATCGTCCACATATACTTGTACCAACATAATGTCGTCCCCCCTTTCCTTAATAAAAAGAGTCTGATCGATGACCCCTCATCTAAAACCATTCCCTATCATATAGTTTGACAGAGTAGTATACCAAGCTCTCGCGGCTTGGTGAAGACCATAAAGCGCCTTTTTTAAGAGATACACCTTCTCTGGATGATGTGGATCAACAAAGCCCGGTGGATGAGTTACATACACAGTTTCTTGGAGAGTACCATATAAAAGCGCACTCTTAACATCCATCTGAAACACTTTAAAACCTTTCCACGAAGCAAATGCTAAAAACATCCGTATCGCCTCAAGTCTGGCAACCGGAGCATATACCTCGTCATAATCAACTTCTGGAATTTGTTGATAACCTCGAACAACCAATCTTGCTTTGTTCCGGATCACGATACCCTGATCATCTGTCTTATTTTTCAATACCCACTTCAGGCCATACGGCTTACAACCTGTAGGTGGTATTACCAATCTCCAAACACCCAAGTGATTAAACTATTGAAGTTCTTCCTGCATGGCTGAAACCCACTCATCATACTTCAAAGCATCTTTGACGTCTTCCGGTTCGATTTGCGATACAAAAGCACAGTACGCATTCCTGAAGATTCTTCCAGTCTGATTCAATTCAGTATAAAAAGCAGTAACAACATTTACAGAGGGTGTTACACGCTCATCCAAAGCAGAAGATTCAACTGTATTAGCACCTGAAACACCTGCAGGGTTAATTACATAATCATCAAAACGTTTAGGGAGAGAAACCGATCGGCCAGACCTTCTTAGTCTGTCTGTTTCAATGGTGTCATCTCTATTAGTTTGTAAAGGATCCACAGTAACTGTTTGTGTGGGTTCCTCATCTTGAAGTGGTTCTTCCAACACAGTTCTATTTTGTTCCTCCTCTACCAAGTCCTCGTATACGTCATCCAGATAAACTTTCTTCCCCTCAGACTGTAAGGTCGATTCCTCTAATGTTGAAACTGAATCCCCTGAGTCCGAGTCATCATCATTAGTCCCTGTCACTGGTGCTATATTATCTATTATTTTAGGCACTTGAGATTGCATACGCACATCAGACATGCGTTCAGCAGAGAGACGCATGTTATACATCATTTGTGCAGCTATCTCTTCATCATCAGAGTCATCCTCTGGAAGCTTGAATAAATCAAACAACTTATCATAATCAAACTGCCACGTGTACCCTTTTCCGGATGGAATTGCTGCATGTCTTTGAACATCAATTTAGGTACATTCTTCAACACACCGTGATTCCAAATTTAAACTCGTTTGCACGCATTCTCATAACCCAAGAACCTACCTGTAACAGCTTTCAGATTGAATTTCCCACCTGAATCTCTAACCATTATAGTACAAAGAGAACCAAACGGTTCAAGATGTTTAATGTGAGGTTTTCTTTTCAGAAGCAGCTCATAACATGTCTTGCCATGATGTTTCACAACAAGCACTCTATTAATCGTATAGCACGCATTCAAAACTGCCTCAATCCAAAAGGTAACTGGTAATTCTGAGTCAGCCAGCATGGTCCTAGCAGTCTCAATTAGAGTACGATTCTTTCTTTCAGCAACACCATTCATCTGCGGAGTATAAGGTGAACTGAATTGTTGTTGAATTCCTCTTTCATTACAATACTCTTCCATTTTCTTATTTTTAAACTCTGTTCCATTATCTGTCCGGATCCTACGAACCCTCAATTTGTACAACATTTCAAGCCTCGTGATCAGCAACTTGATTTGTTCGAAAGTATCAGCTTTACTTTTCAGCATTACAACCCACGTAAACCGTGAGTATTCATCAGTAACCACTAAGCAATAGGAGTGTCCAGTAATACTCTTCTTGTTAACTGGACCGAAGAGGTCCATATGAAGCATCTCAAGAGGAGTATAAATGGAATGATGTTTCTTACCCTTATGTGGTTTCTTAGCTTGCTTCCCCTTCTTACACGGCACGCAACCATCAGGAGCCTGAAACCCTTTAACATTTACCCCTTCAACTAAACAATTGTAAACTAAATGGTTCATTTTCCTGAAACTCAAGTGACTCATCCTCTTATGCCATAACATTGACTCTTACTTAGAAGCTCTGGACACAAAAGCCTGATGCCCTGTAGCTGCGTTCACATAAGCCTTTGGCATATCCAAAATGTACAAGTCTTGACATCTAGGTGCTGTCATAAGAATCATATCATCTGGTACTTTATAATCTTTTCTCATGATATAACACTACTGTTCATCAAATAAAACTTTGTGCCTCTTGTCACACACTTGAGAGACAGACAGCAGGTTATTGGACATTTCCTTTACATAGCTCACTTTGTCAAAACTGACCGAAGAATTTGAAATCATCCCTTGAGAAGTTATAAACCCTCCTTGATCACCAGCAAAAGAAACAGGTCCACCCTTAATAGATTTAACATCATTTAACAGAGACATGGTTCCTGTCATGTGCCTGGACGCCCCACTATCAACAATCCAAGTGTTTTTGTTTAGACTGTAGGTGACCTGCACAAATAAAAAGAAAAATGATTAGTTTAAGGGGGATACCCATGCCTTTTCGGCAATGGGTTTCCCATTTACATTAATAGCCATTTCATTTTCCCTAAAAGTAGTGCCCGAACCACTAGCCCCATTAGAACCCTCCTTTGTCACCCACATTTGGTTCTTATGTAAGGGTTTCTTAAAATAAACATTATCCTGTTTAACCCTTTTACTGTCTTCAATTGTGGATTGATTCTCATAAATCACATGTTGACTTAACCAATGAGAGTTAGGTCTAGACGACATATGATTCTTAGGAGGAGAAACTGGTCGAAATTTTCGAAACCTTTTAGGGGGACTCAGCTCAATCCTCCTTCTGGGTGCTACAAATCATTTAGAACAATGAACCACCCTATGACCTCCCAACCCGCAATGCAAACATGTACGCACAGTTTCAATTTTATCTTCCCTAAAATGGGAATTGAAGCTAGGTCTACGAGCAGGTGGAGATCTATTTCTAAAATATCTGGGTGGAGATCTCCTGTTTACAGGAGATCGCTCAGGAGTTCTATCAGTAGACCATTTTGGTGGAGGAACATACTTTGATTGCAAATTTCCAGCAGGTTTCAAGAAGTCTTCCTGCTCAAAATTAAGACCTTTAATAAATTTAATTGGCGATCGGTTCCTAATCTTTATTGGTCTCTGATTTGCCGGGTTTTTCAGAATTTTAACAGTTTCAGGGTTAGGTTTTTCTACATTTTCAGTTTTTTCTACTTTTGCACTATGAGTCTCAGATGTACCTATCCCGTTACCCTTATCTTGTTCGGTCGGTTGAATGGGAACATAATCTTCCCCGAACTATTTCTCCGGAGGTGGGAAACTATAGTCATGCTCGAATGGAGGAGGATATATATATATATATATATATATATATATATATATATATATATATATATATATATATATATATATATATATATATATATATATATATACTATTTATAATCACCACTAGTTTCTTTTCCTCCAACATTCTGACAATACATTAGGACAAACGCAGATCTCTTGTAAATATAAGTCTTTTCCTTTTCAGTTTCAAAACTGATCTTAAAGGATTCTTTTTCTCTCTTAAGCTCATCTATCTCCTTAATCTGCCTTATTATGGTCTGAGTATTTAACAGCACATTCGACTTTAAATCGGTCACCTGATCGTCTAATGTCTTAATTATGTCCCTAAACTCTTTTTCTCTATTCTTAAAATACAGATTATCCTCATATTGCCTCTTAAGAACTTCATAAGGCTTTTTAAGGACATTTATCTTTTGATTTAAAGCAACGCAATTATTAAAGTTTAGGCAAATATCGAACAATCTTTTGACCTGATCCTCTAGAGTAACACATCTATTGCATGTTTTAACCGACTCTCTAAGTTCACTAAGCTGCTTTTCAAGGTTAACACATTTAGTACAGACAAATTCAGTTTCTAAATTTACCTTGGCTTTACTTGACGAATCTGCCATAAATGCATATAGGCGTGGAGCTTTCTCATTAGCTTGACCAGACTCTGAATCAGATTCTGACTCCGATTCTGAAGTTGAGCTATCCGAACCAAAATCTGACGAACCTCCTTTCTCAACCACCAACCTGTCTGCAACACTTCCTTTTGTAATGATACCAGACGAACCACCAGTTTGTTTACAGAACTTCCTCGGTTCATCATCTGAGCTGGAAGATTCACTGTCGGTCCAAACATCTCCATCATTATGTTTTGCCCATTTAAACTTCTCTTGAACCCTTTTATTCACATACCCTCTTCGTAAACAATTAGCCCAGTACCATGCCCTATCCAAACGTTCCTCCATCTTACATCCTAGGCATTTACATTGTTTATCTCTTCCAACGCAACCCATCTTTTCTCTCTCAGCCTTTTCTCTTGCTTCCTCTTCCTTAGTCATCTGAATCCTAACTACATTAGCATGATGATCGTAAGCATCAGTCACATCGAAAGACCAATCATAGGACTTATCATCATAAGTAACTGCTAAAGCCTTCGATGATTCATTCATAATGGGAACATTGACAGTATTCTTCGATTCACGCTTCTGATTATGAAATGGGTTATGAAATCCTTGCTGCATTGGTTTAGTGCAGTTTCGCTTGAAATGACCCAAATCATGACAGTTATGACACCTTACTTTGTTCATGTCAAAACCAAACTTGGTGTTCTTACTCACACCCAAGTGTTTTTCCCCAGTCTTTTCAATGTATCTTTTCACCCTGCGAATCACACTTCTCATAGCCTATAGAATATCCATTTTCTCCATCTCGTTCTCGTCTATTTGATCGTAGTCTTCCTGTTCCAAATGACTATTACTAATTCTCCCATGTAACAAATCATTGTAAGAATTTACTACCATCGAGACTAACGCCATATCCTCCTCAACTCCTGTTATCGTACGCAAGCGAATATTCTCTGTTCTCAAAGCCTCAGTACTTGCTCCCTTGTTCGAAGTTGTCTGATACAGAACACTTTGAGGTGCAAAAGTGACATAACTTGACGTTATCTTCTCAGAATTTGAAGTAAAAGCTGTTTGTGGCTGGGCGTGTTTAATTTCAGATGAACCAATTTCTGGACCCTTATACTTCACAGGATTCTGAACAGTCTCTAACCTCTTCAACCTTTCTTGAAATTCTAGCTCCTTTGCCTGAAGCTTAGTAACAAACGCACTCAACGAATTATCCATGATAGCAAAGGACTTCTCAATCTCAACAATCATTGGATCCCACTTAATTGGTAACCCCTCACAAAAGCATTGGACAAGCTTCTTAGTCGAAAAAACAATATCAACACATTTGAGTTCAGTTAACAAGTGACGATATCTAGCAACAGCATCTTTTAAAGATTCATCGGGCTGAACGGCAAAATTCTTCAACTCTTTCTTCAGAACCTTGCCTTTTGTTTTTCTATATTTGGTTGTCCCTTCATTACCACTCTCTAGAGCATTCCATAAAGCATAGGTTGTCAAATGTGTTTCAAACTGATGGAATATCTCTTTAGACAATGCTTGAGTAAGATGGTTGTATGCTTTACACTCAAGATTATAGTCCTCACGCTCAGTTGCAGACAATTCCATGGGTGTCTTGGTTTCTCCATGATCCTTAGTCGGAAAGACATATCCAACCTTCAAGAAATTATATAACCTAGAGTCTATGCCGTTTAACGAAATTAAGAACCTAGGCTTTCATTCTGCATAATCATCCAAAGATTCCAATCTAGGTACCGTATATGAGCTACCAATCTCATTTTCTGTCTTCAACAAGTGATGGAGACCTGACGACGAAGCACCGACAAGAGCTGATTGCATTTCAGGAGATTCAAACGCGTCTGACATTGTAACCGTACGGTTGCACGGTACGGTTGCAGAAGTTTATACGGTTGCAACACACGGATGCAAGTGATGTGACACGGTTGCAAGATACACGGTTGCAAAGTGTAACCGGATAAGATTATACGGGTGTAAGTATAACCGGACGGATGCAGAGTGTATCCGTACGGTTGTGATGTTATACGGTTGTGATTTAAGCGGATGGAGATTACACGGATGCAAGACGTATCTGTACGGTTGTGGTATCCGGATGGTGTACCCGTGCGGTTACAGTGTGTAACCGTACGGTTGAATGCTTGGTCGAATCTGGGCAGAAAAACTGCACAGAAACTAGGGTTTAAGGTTTTGGTCGATCTAGCACTCAATCTTGAGAAAAACCAGCGTATGTTTGACGTCCAAAATAAAGTTTTAGACCAGACTAACACGTTTACTTCAACAAAAACACGAATTAACACTAATAAGTCATGATTCAAATGGGTTTTTGACAAAAACACTAAAAACACAATTTCTTAACAAAGTTTGACAAAAACCAATCGTTTAATCAATCACACAAGCTCGGATACCACTTGTAGGATCGTGTAAACAGGATTAAACGATCTTAGATTCAATAACGAGTGCGGAAAATCTCGTTATTGGGTTTTATACTCAAAACTCAATGAAAACCTTTGATCTTAATGATAAAATCGACTTAGATATGTTAAAGATCGACTATATTGAATGCTAGAGCACCAGGGAATCGGATTGTACGTGTAGTATATGCTAGGATTCGTAACCCTAACAATGACCAATAAATCTCCTTTAAATATACACAGCACGTTGCAACCGTGCGGTTGCACCTTGCAACCGTGCGATTGCTTGTCTAACCGTACGGTTGCATCCTGCAACCGTGCGGTTGCATACCACCAGAGAAAGCTAAACGATTAAGCTTATTAACTTAATCATAATGAACTTGGGGACAAATTTATGCACCAACATATCTATTATTAGAGATGATGGTATATCTAAACTTCATTTTAACGCTCAAGTAAACATCGTCGTTTGTGTTATATTACTATAAACATACAAAGTTTTGTTTTTCATATTAAATTGTTAAATGTTATCCTATTTGACAATGTGAGTGCGCTAGGATTTATGCGCAGGATATAACACATAATTATATGACTAAATTCATTTGAGCCTCCGCTATCACACGCTTATACACCTAGACGTCAAATAATAAATACTTTATATATATTATTCAAGTATTAATTAAAGACATTTAATTAATTAGTTAATTAATTGAATTTAATATGAAATAAGAATTACGTATGGAACTAGATAGATTTAATATTGAAATAACATAATATGATATTGGATACGTACTCGTTGTTGATCACCGACTTAGGGTATATATATATATATATATATATATATATATATATATATATATATATATATATATATATACACACACATATAGGGAGAGGATCCAGTGAGAATTTTTTAAGTGTTAGAACTCTAGAAACTCCAAAATACACTCAAATACACTTAAATTCGAGCAAAAAAAGGGGAATTCGAGCAAAAATACAAAACACGGACGAACAAAAATTTCATAGTCGAGCAAAAAAAAAAAAAATTTTCAAAAAAAAATGTAGAACACATTTTTGTTCGAATATCAAATTTTTTGTTCGACTACCTATGTTATGTGTTCTACATTTTTGCGTTCGAATTTCAAATATGTAGAACACATTTTTGTTAGAATATCACAATTTCTGTTCGAATATCAAATTTTTGTTCGTCCTTCTTTTTTTTTCGACTTTCTCCATTTTTGCTCGACTATCATGTTTTTACTCGTCCGTGTCCTATTTTTTGCTCGAATATGGAGTTTTTTGCTCGAATTTCCCATTTTTGCTCGAATTTCAGTGTATTTTTGAGTTCCCAGGGTTCTCACACAAAAAAAGTTCTCATTTGATACATCTACTATATATATATATATATATATATATATATATATATATATATATATATATATATATATATATATATATATATATATATATATATATATATATATATTGTATTTGTTTCTTGGTTACAGTTGCGAATACCAAAACCAAAGATAATTCTTGTATTATCTTTTGTTTCTACGAAACCGTGCAGTGGCGGATCTAGGATTCGTAGTCAGTGGCGTCACTAGTTAAAAGTTCAAAAAAATTTACATTATCCAGTGGTGTCACACAAAAAAAATTACACTATTTACTGGTATCACTAGTTAAAAATTCAAAAAATTTCTACTGCATCGTGTATTTCAGTTGTAGCCCATGCTACCACTGGAGTAAAGGTAGGTACACCCCTGAAACCGTGTACGTAGGCGACGAACAGAAAAACCATAAAACATATATTTTGTTTTACCATTCAAATAAATAATCCTTGTGATTATTTACTATTACTTGACGGGACTAGCACATCCTCGAAGTGTAGTGTGGACTACCTTAGCGGCAATCATACTTTTGATTGTTTGTTTCTCTTCATTCAATCCAGTTCTTCAAGAAAGGTATAATCTTTAAACTCTCTTGTTATATTTATTTATTTAACCGTATAAATCATATGGATCCGTTTTTGGTAATTTAGTTATTAATATAATTAATACGCTTCCGCTTAAAGTTATTGTTATTATTATATGTATGAACATGGTAATAATTAATGAGAAAATCGTTTTCTTAAAACCCTAAATCACCTACAAGTGCCAAAACAAATGAAGAGGTGAAATGGCAACTGTTAAAGGGATGTGAACTCATTTAGAATGCCCCATATTTACCTGCACTACTGAACAATCTGTATCCAGTTCAAAACAATGCAAATATAGTACTCAAAATCTGTACTTTTTATATCAATTTCAATCCGGGATACAAATTCAAATCTATAAAAACCGTCATTCTTAATCTAAAGTTGAAGTTAATATCCATCATTTATTCAAATTACAAGTATAGGTTTCGGATCTCAGTGTTTAAAAAGCTTGTCTATTTTTAGTAATTGCATGGAGAGAATTTTTGAAGCAACTATTCTATTTGCAGCCTCTGCGAAGTGAACACCGTCCCATATTATGGTTGACGTCACATTACTACACATATTATATCCTGGTTGCCCACATGTTGCCGTTGTATTGTAATTATTTGGATCCCCTCCATACCCACAACATGCCTTATGTGGTAGCACAAATCCTATTAACACAAAATATAAATGATTAGGTTGCGTTTAATAAAACTGGATAAATAAGCACCGGTGGTTCAAAATATGAATGATTCAAATGGTGATTCTGATTTAATGATAATCTGTATGATAATCATTATGAATTAACACTATTAATGATCTAAGGTTATTGTATTAACTTATGAATGAAGTTTTAGTGATTTTGAAATTTTGTTACCATATTTTGAGGGGTTGGCAAAGAGATCATATTTGAGGCTGTACACATCCACATACTCGATAATCGCATCTTTAAACGCTGATTTCAACTCTTTGCACATGCTGCGTAAACCTTTGTTAAAAAGTTTGGATAAATCATTGAATACACGATAACATCCAATCTTGTCAAGATCGCTTGCGTTGTGTTTATGTAGTGCAAGCTCTTTAGGAGCACAACCTTGTGGTCCGGTACTGAATATCCAGAACTTTCTAGCACCCCATTGGTATAAATTCTACATTTCAAATATAAACTTTGAGAATGTAAATTAATAGTCTTAAATTTAAAAATAAAATAAAAAATTAAACAATATTTGGAAGATATATGCTTACTTGAATATTTAGTTTACTTTCTGCTACAAAAGATGGAATTTGGGCTGCAACAGGTGCATAAGTAAGATTTGCTGCGTATAGTGCTTGTAGAATATCATTTTGTCCCATATCTACTATGTAAAGTGCGTTGCGAAATTCATGTTCGCTGATAAAGTACCCAGGTGTACCTGCTTATCAAATTGGATTCATTATTCACACACCACATAATGGTAAATGCATTTCCTTGTTTTCAAAAAATATATCATTTTTCTAATGACAGCCCTAAGGGTTATCGTTAAGGTGCATAAAAGACTTGTACCTAACAGTTATTATACAAATTACATACCATGGGACAAAAGATCAAGTGAGCAATTCTTGAAATGGACGAATTGACGAACTTGAATATCGAAATGAAAATCCCTAAATTTTGGTAAAAGCATGCCTCCGGCCACTGCAAAGTTAACGCCACTTGTAAAATTTGGGGCAAGTGCTTCCAAATATGGGCTAAGATAACCCAACTTAAAATGTTCACCTGTTCCAAAAATCAATATTCCATCTAGTTAACATTTAGAAATTTATCATGTAAAAGAGGAAAAAAAGAAAAGAAAAGAGTTGACTCACATATAAAGTCAAGAATGAGTCGGCCATTGCCAAAACGGCCCGTGCCTTTGTGAAAAAATGTAATGCCATGTGGAAGCCCAATGGGTAGCCCTGAACCCGCTAACACACCTCCTGTGTCGGAATTATCATCTCCAAAGTTAATTATCATAGGTTTTGAAACCGTGACATTAAAGAGCATGCAAACACATAAAAGTCCCAAAAATACATTTACACTCTTCATATTATTTGACTTCAAGATATTGTCTACTGAAGTGTCATATTGGGTTCATTATTTATAAGATGTGTCAAACGGGTCACAATATACACATGTTGATGACTGTTTTCTAAGGTAAGTTGCAGGAACCTGCACGTGTTTAAGGAATCACTAGGGGACATGTAAAATTAAAGATGACAAAGTCAGAGTTTTTATAAATCAAATTGTATTACTAATGAGAAATCTGTCTTTTCACAAGGTTAAGTCGTCTCTTATTTTGCAGTGTTTTAATTTCAGTAAATCAACTTGTAGTACCTTCAAGTGATTATAATAATGTTCTTGCATCAATGGTCTTTTTATATTCATATTTTAAACATGTTAGCCTGCAGTGTCACATGACAGTTAGGACAGGAAGCAAATTATACGCAGAGACTATCACGCCACAGTTTATAATATCTCATAACAAGAAGTAAATTACCTTGACTATAAGCAATTTTTTTACCCATATAATCTGTGGATGCAGATTAACTTGCTCCTAACTAGTAACTACGAACATGTGTTATGCACGATCCATTAATTAAGTACCTTGGTTTTAGTCTTAATCCGTCTCTTATTTATAAATCAAGTTGCAGTACCTTCAAGAGATTAGAGTAATGTTATTATTGTGCACATTAGTCTTCTAGTATTCTTACTTTTATCGTGTTAGGCCTCATGCCATTAGGGACATTAAGCTAATTATACGCCACAACTCAAGTTGCAATTTGTATTGTATTACTAATTAGAAACGCACTACAACAAATTTATCAATTGTTCACGCATATTTTTACACACTTGTTAAAAAGTGTGAGTTTTTTTGTCAAATTCCTCACACTTATAAATATGTATAAGTTTGTTACATTTATAAATGTTGAATGTTATTCAAATTTCACACTTAAAATTGTAGGAAAAGTTTGTTCACACTTATTAGTGTATACAAACACAAATTTAATCACATTTAAAAATGTGAGTAAAATTTGTTACACCTCATTTCTTCACACAAGGGGGAGCGTGAACAAATTTAGTACGACAAAATTAACTTAACAGTCTTAAGTGTGGTTATATTTATAATTATACACACAAATTAGTGTGAACTTTTTTTCCCACACTTTTATGTGTGAAACTATAATGATTATCAACACTTATAAATGTAATAGATTTACACACATTTACAAGGGTGAGGAATTTAACAAAAAAGTACACACTTTATAAAAGTGTGTAAATTTATGCGTGGTTAATTAGCAAATTTGTTGTAGTGACGGCTTAGTCGTCTCTTATTTGCTGCGCTTTTATGTATCAACTTGTAGCATCTTCAAGTGTTTATAACTATTAATTAAATATAATTATAATAGATATTGAATATTTATTGCATGATTGGTCTTTTTGTATTCTTATTTTTAGCGTGTTATTCTGGCCGCGCCACATGCCAGTTGGGACAGGAAGCTAAATATATGCAACAACTATCAAGTTGCAGTTTGAAATACTTAATAACAAGAAGCAAATTACCATGATTATTCCAACCAGTATAATTCAAGGATGAATATTAATTAACTCGCTCCTAACTACGAAGAACACTATCCTGTAAGTACTTTAGTATTAGTGAAAAAAGTATACTCGAATGAAACATACTTTCTTGTTATCTCAAAATTTGGTACACAAAATCAACATAACCAAATAACATATGAACAAAATAGAAAATGACTTGCTGTACTTAGTTGGGCAAATGGCCCGAAAGGGTAACCTATGTTGTCAAATTTGACAATCAAGGTAACCCCAAATTTCAGTAAGCCCAAAAAGGACTCAATTTTAATTTTTGCTCGCAAAAAGGACTGCGTGTTCAAATTTTTTAAAATTGAGGTAATATCAGACGATTTTTTTTTAAAAAATCGCGAATTACTTCAAATTGAGACTTGAAACAGATTCCTAATGCTCCGAATTTCATTTTTTGTATAGCAACTAGATCCAAAACATCACGAAAAGCAATGAATCGAGATGAACAAGTCGAGATGAAAAAGTCGATTCAACCTTTTTCGTGATGTTTTGAATCTAATTGCTTCACAAAAAATGAAATTCGGAGCATTGGGAATCTGTTCCAAGTCTCAATTTGAAGTAATTTGCGATTTTTAAAAAAAAAATTCCTCTGATATTACCTCAATTTTAAAAAATTTGAACACGCAGTCCTTTTTGTTAGCAAAAATTAAAATTGAGTCCTTTTTGGGCTTACTGAAATTGGGGGTTACCTTGATTGTCAAATTTGACAATATAGATTACCCTTTCGGGCCATTTGCCCTACTTAGTTCAGTGTAGTTTTCACAGTTATTTACTTCTAATGTCAAGCATAAAGAATCAAACATAATTACAAATGTTTTATACAGATTATACAGTTAACCTCTAACGTATTTAAGTATATTGTACTATTTTAAGTTGAATACAAAAAGCATTTTTCAAAGTGTCAAAATAAGTCACTATGAAGTAAGTTATGCAGGATCTTAATTAACACATCACTTGCTTAATGATTGATCATTGAATGTTTAATTTGTCATACTAAATATGAGGTTTGACTTTATATGTAATCTAAGTGAATGTTGTATTTTGAAATATGTTAATATTCACCATTTAGGTAATGTTTATTCAGCTTCAATGCTGAGTTGAGTACAACATCAAACACTCAAACTTCAACTAACTTTTCATATTAGTGTTCAACAATTTATTTTTATTATATGTCAAACACTACTATCACATGCATTATGATGTCATCATGACCAAAATCGCTCTAGTTTTAGTGATGGTGTAGAAAAGATCATATTAGCAACCGCCTTATTTGCAGCTTCTGTGTAATGAACACCGTCCCAAACTATTGCTGATGTCACATTATCGCATATGCTGTATCCTGGCTGCCCACATGTAGCTTTCACATTATAATTATTTGGATCCCCTCCGGACCCACAACACGCCTTATGTGGTTGTATAAATCCTGTTAACCGATAAAAATAGTCATAATATGCAATCGGATTAGTTAGTTTAAGTAATAATTTGAATATTTTGATATACCATATTTTGAGGGGTTGGCAAAGAGATTGTATTTGAATTTGTAGATACCCACATACACAATAGTAGCATCTTCTAGTACTGGTTTCAACTCTTTGCACATTTTACGTAACCCTTTGTTGAAAAGTTTGGCTAAATCATTGTGGATACGAAAGCATCCGATTTTGTCAAGATCCGTACTATTGTGAGGATGTAATGCAAGTTCTTTTGGAGCACAACCGAGCGGCCCTGTGTTGTGTATCCAAAACTTTCGTCCACCGTATTGGTATATATTCTACATACATCGCACACAAACTTTAGCACACGTATAATATTGATGGATATAAAATTAGGTGTTTTTTGTGATTGCTTGTTTAAGTGATTATCTGCTTATTTGCTTATTTTTACAAAATATAAACAATTCCAAGTTCCAACTACTCTTTTATAAGCTACTTATCTAGTAAACGGATAATGTTTTCCCTGTTCAGTTTATTCGGGGAAGGATTCAGATAGATGTACGCAGTCTAAGCGGGTTATCCCATGACCGTGACCCTTTTATAGGTCACCCAAGATATGTTGCCAGTGGGGTTTGAACCTGCTTATTCTTAAGCAGATAAACACATAAAATAAGTAATCACATACATCGAATCGTATAAGAGGAAATGAAACAAGAGATGCTCACTTGAATTGCTAGTTTAATTTCTGCTAAAAAAGATGGGATTTGGGCTGCAACTGGTGCAAAGGTAACATTTGCTTGATAAAGTGCAACAAGGATATCATTTTGTCCAATATCTATCATGTAAAGAGCGTTACGAAATCCATCGTCATTGATAAGGTTCCTAGCACCTGTTTTATCAAAGGCGTTAAAGGGATTGGGTGCGTAAAACTTGTAAAAATTATGCATGAAATGTAGACGCATATACCGAGTGAAAGTAGTTCAAGTGAGTGATTCTTGAAATGGATAAATTGACGGATTTGAACGTCAAGTTGAAAAGGAACAAATTTCGGTAGAGTCATGGCTCCAGCTACAGCAAAGTTAACTCCACTCGTGAAATTCGGTGCTAGTGAATCCAAATACGGACTCAAGTAACTCAGCTTCAAATGTTCACCTGTTCAATACACGTTGTAATCTTTTCCAAAGTCTGAAGTTTATGATTATTATGATAAATTACAAAATAAACGAATAACGAGAAAATTGATTTACAGAAAAAGTCGATGATGAGCCGTCCATCACCAAAACGACCTGTGCCTCTGTGAAAAAATGTAATGCCATGTGGAAGGCCAATGGGGAGCCCTGTACCGGCTAGTACGCCTCCTGTGTCTGAGTTTGAATCACCAAAGTTAATAAGCATCGGTGTGGTTACTTTGCTCGAAACCGAGATACTTAACAGCATCAAGCTTACACGTAGAAGATTCAATAATAGATTTACTAACCCTCTATATATCCGTTTATGATACTTGATCTGGTTGACTTAACCTTTTGGGGTATTTATAAGTGAAGGGTTTATCAACATGATATAGAATATTGGTATTCATATTCATGCACTATGAAGAAGAACATGTGAAATGAGTATCATTTGAAGAAGTTATATAT